>NW_027211697.1:0-1200000 GCF_022749685.1 Semicossyphus pulcher
CTGCTGAATGTCTCTGATAAGATAGTGGTATCTGAGGTCTATATCAATTCTCTTTCTCACAGTGGTATTGAAAGGTTTGAAATGATATGACTGCCTGCACAGCTTCACTCCTATATATAAACTTTGTGTAAACTTTATGATGTCATCAAAGGCATGGCTATGTTGCTTTGAAGTTCCAAAATCCTTTGTTTTGAATTGAATTGAAATTTTGGAACTTCAAAGCAACATAGCCATTTCAATTCAATTCAAAACAAAGGATTTTGGAACTTCAAAGGAACATAGCCATTTCAATTCAATTCAAAACAAAGGATTTTGGAACTTCAAAGTACCATAGCCATTTCAATTCAATTCAAAACAAAGGATTTTGGAACTTCAAAGCAACATAGCCATGCCTTTGATGACATCATAAAGTTTACACAAAGTTTATATATAGGAGTGAAGCTGTGCAAGCAGTCATATCATTTCAAACCTTTCAATACCACTGTGAGAAAGAGAATTGATATAGACCTCAGATACCACTATCTTATCAGAGACATTCAGCAGATTTAGGCAGCATTCATTTGAGACTGAATAAAACCAGCCAAAAGATGCCGCAACCAAGAAACCAAAAAAGGAACAGGAGGCTCTTCAGACAGCAGGCTGCAGGTGGAGCACAGCAGCATATCCCGGGGGAGCTTGAAAACCCTCCGTCGAGATGTGCGGCAGCTCACCGAACTGCTGGAAAGAGAGAGGGCTCATTGTCGCCGCGAGAAGGACCAGAGACTCCTCATCAGCAATGAGTTGGAGGATATCAAGCAGCAGTTGGTGAAACAGAAAACCCTGAAAGAGATGTACATCAACAGGGGAAAGGACACTAAGAGAGACCTGGAAAGGCTGGAAAAGTACAGCAAGGAGGAAACTCTCAGTGTAACAAGATTGCCACAATGGTGAGGGACACCACTCGGCAAAAAAAGAAGAAACATCTTCATGTCGACTACGAGGAGCTGCAAGTGGCACACTTGGTAAGCACGGAGAGGTTCTCTGCAGAACTCCAGGGGGAGAGGGAGCAAATCGAGGTGCTCCAAAAAGAACTGGAGAAGACGGAGGTTTCTAACCATGAGCTCAGCCTCAGGTATGAAACCGACGTCCTTAGTTCCAGACAGCTGGTGGAGACTCTCAAGTTTGAGCTTCAACAGCAAGTTGAAGCTCACTCTGAAAGAGTGTCACAGGACCAGCATGTCATAAAGACCTTGCGAGCTGAACAGGACGCCCTCCGGCAGACAATGGCCGAGGAGATCAGTAACCTGCAGAAGACATCTTTCGAGAAAGAGAAACAGTTCTGGACCGAGCTGGAGGAGTTAAGAACTCAGCTCTGTGTTCATAAGCTCATCGAGAAAGATTATGAGGAGCTGCAGTCGGCACATAAAATCTGCCAAGAGAAGTTCTCAGCTGAGCTGCAGGAGGAGAAGAACAACACCAAGGCTTCTCCAGGAACAACTGGAGAGCCTGAGAGTGTCGAAGCAGCAGCTCAGTCAGCGATACCAAACTGATGTGCTCGCTGTGAGACAGCAGGCTGAGAGCCATCAGCGAGAGCTTGAGACCCAAATCAAGTCTCTCATGAACAAGGACGCGGACGACCAGGTTCTAATCTGGAACTTGGAGGCTGAAAAGGGCGTCATTCAGCAACAGATGGCGGAGGAGATCAACACCCTGCAGCACAACATCGTCGTGAAGGAGACCAATTATTGTAGAGAGCTGGAGGAGCTGAAAACTGGTCTTAGCATCCAGCTCGCACGCAATATGCAGCTTCAGAACGAACTGCAGGCGAACAGGGAGGACAACCAGCCGCCAAAACGAAAGAGGTCGAGGTGTGAGGAGCCTGAGGAAGACCAGCAATGCATGGAGACCAGCACCTGTGCATCTGCTGGAACCTCAGGAACACAACCGCAGCCTGTTGAGGAGGAGGCCAGAGTGTCTGCTGAGCAGCCACAAGAAGGAACGCCGAAGCAGCCTTCTTTGTGGAAGCAAGCCAGACACTTCCTTGGTTTGAGGAAGCCTGAGAGTTGGAAGAAAAAGTAGTCTTCCCCTCTCCCCCTCCACCACCCCCCCCCCCTCCCTTCCTAACCCCCCTCCCCTCCTCCTCCTTTCCTATCTCCCCCCCCAAACCACCAACCAATAGACCTTCTACACAGCAGACATGTTGACTTGGTGTAGTTTCAAGTCAGGATGTCTGCTGTCAAAAGGGTTTATTTCATAATGCGGGCATGGCGGTTGCAGTGGTTAGCACTGTGACCTCACAGGAAGAACCCGCCGCCCAGTGGGTAACTTTCTGTGTGGAGTTTGTATGTTCTCCCCATGCCTTCATGGGTTTTTCCCCGGGATGCTCCGGTTTCCTCCCACAATTCCAAAGACATGCAGCATAGGTTAATCGGCTACTCTAAATTGTCACTTAATTGGCATAAAATAAAATAAAAAATCATAAATATAATGTAAAATGTCACATTTCTTCATATATAATTGTATTTTGTGGTTGAAGTTGTTTTACATTAAAGTTATTAACAACATGTTAAATGTGTCTGTGCAAGTCAGTGGTAACCATCTTTACATGTGTCATGTCCTGTCTCTGTAAGTTTTGAGGTTTGCTCCAAACTTTAAAGAGAACAAAACAAAAACCTAAAATGAGTTCAAATATAACATTTTTGAAAGAAATATGTGTTTCTAACAGCTGAATGAAAGTGATGGAATAGTAATAAAAATTGCAAAGGTCATTTGAGCCATGTTGTTGCAACAGGACCTACATTACTGTGTCATATGAACCAGTCACTCATAATGGGTTCTGTAAAAGTATTATGAATATAGTTGAATTGAAATTTTGGAACTTCAAAGCAACATAGCCATTTCAATTCAATTCAAAACAAAGGATTTTGGAACTTCAAAGGAACATAGCCATTTCAATTCAATTCAAAACAAAGGATTTTGGAACTTCAAAGTACCATAGCCATTTCAATTCAATTCAAAACAAAGGATTTTGGAACTTCAAAGCAACATAGCCATGCCTTTGATGACATCATAAAGTTTACACAAAGTTTATATATAGGAGTGAAGCTGTGCAGGCAGTCATATCATTTCAAACCTTTCAATACCACTGTGAGAAAGAGAATTGATATAGACCTCAGATACCACTATCTTATCAGAGACATTCAGCAGATTTAGGCAGCATTCATTTGAGACTGAATAAAACCAGCCAAAAGATGCCGCAACCAAGAAACCAAAAAAGGAACAGGAGGCTCTTCAGACAGCAGGCTGCAGGTGGAGCACAGCAGCATATCCCGGGGGAGCTTGAAACCCTCCGTCGAGATGTGCGGCAGCTCACCGAACTGCTGGAAAGAGAGAGGGCTCATTGTCGCCGCGAGAAGGACCAGAGACTCCTCATCAGCAATGAGTTGGAGGATATCAAGCAGCAGTTGGTGAAACAGAAAACCCTGAAAGAGATGTACATCAACAGGGGAAAGGACACTAAGAGAGACCTGGAAAGGCTGGAAAAGTACAGCAAGGAGGAAACTCTCAGTGTAACCAAGATTGCCACAATGGTGAGGGACACCACTCGGCAAAAAAAGAAGAAACATCTTCATGTCGACTACGAGGAGCTGCAAGTGGCACACTTGGTAAGCACGGAGAGGTTCTCTGCAGAACTCCAGGGGGAGAGGGAGCAAATCGAGGTGCTCCAAAAAGAACTGGAGAAGACGGAGGTTTCTAACCATGAGCTCAGCCTCAGGTATGAAACCGACGTCCTTAGTTCCAGACAGCTGGTGGAGACTCTCAAGTTTGAGCTTCAACAGCAAGTTGAAGCTCACTCTGAAAGAGTGTCACAGGACCAGCATGTCATAAAGACCTTGCGAGCTGAACAGGACGCCCTCCGGCAGACAATGGCCGAGGAGATCAGTAACCTGCAGAAGACATCTTTCGAGAAAGAGAAACAGTTCTGGACCGAGCTGGAGGAGTTAAGAACTCAGCTCTGTGTTCATAAGCTCATCGAGAAAGATTATGAGGAGCTGCAGTCGGCACATAAAATCTGCCAAGAGAAGTTCTCAGCTGAGCTGCAGGAGGAGAAGAACAACACCAAGCTTCTCCAGGAACAACTGGAGAGCCTGAGAGTGTCGAAGCAGCAGCTCAGTCAGCGATACCAAACTGATGTGCTCGCTGTGAGACAGCAGGCTGAGAGCCATCAGCGAGAGCTTGAGACCCAAATCAAGTCTCTCATGAACAAGGACGCGGACGACCAGGTTCTAATCTGGAACTTGGAGGCTGAAAAGGGCGTCATTCAGCAACAGATGGCGGAGGAGATCAACACCCTGCAGCACAACATCGTCGTGAAGGAGACCAATTATTGTAGAGAGCTGGAGGAGCTGAAAACTGGTCTTAGCATCCAGCTCGCACGCAATATGCAGCTTCAGAACGAACTGCAGGCGAACAGGGAGGACAACCAGCCGCCAAAACGAAAGAGGTCGAGGTGTGAGGAGCCTGAGGAAGACCAGCAATGCATGGAGACCAGCACCTGTGCATCTGCTGGAACCTCAGGAACACAACCGCAGCCTGTTGAGGAGGAGGCCAGAGTGTCTGCTGAGCAGCCACAAGAAGGAACGCCGAAGCAGCCTTCTTTGTGGAAGCAAGCCAGACACTTCCTTGGTTTGAGGAAGCCTGAGAGTTGGAAGAAAAAGTAGTCTTCCCCTCTCCCCCTCCACCCCCCCCCCCCCTCCTTTCCTATCTCCCCTCCCCTCCCTTCCTAACCCCCCTCCCCTCCTCCTCCTTTCCTATCCCCCCCCCCCGCCCCCAAACCACCAACCAATAGACCTTCTACACAGCAGACATGTTGACTTGCTGTAGTTTCAAGTCAGGATGTCTGCTGTCAAAAGGGTTTATTTCATAATGCGGGCATGGCGGTTGCAGTGGTTAGCACTGTGACCTCACAGGAAGAACCCGCCGCCCAGTGGGTAACTTTCTGTGTGGAGTTTGTATGTTCTCCCCATGCCTTCATGGGTTTTTCCCCGGGATGCTCCGGTTTCCTCCCACAATTCCAAAGACATGCAGCATAGGTTAATCGGCTACTCTAAATTGTCACTTAATTGGCATAAAATAAAATAAAAAATCATAAATATAATGTAAAATGTCACATTTCTTCATATATAATTGTATTTTGTGGTTGAAGTTGTTTTACATTAAAGTTATTAACAACATGTTAAATGTGTCTGTGCAAGTCAGTGGTAACCATCTTTACATGTGTCATGTCCTGTCTCTGTAAGTTTTGAGGTTTGCTCCAAACTTTAAAGAGAACAAAACAAAAACCTAAAATGAGTTCAAATATAACATTTTTGAAAGAAATATGTGTTTCTAACAGCTGAATGAAAGTGATGGAATAGTAATAAAAATTGCAAAGGTCATTTGAGCCATGTTGTTGCAACAGGACCTACATTACTGTGTCATATGAACCAGTCACTCATAATGGGTTCTGTAAAAGTATTATGAATATAGTTGAATTGAAATTTTGGAACTTCAAAGCAACATAGCCATTTCAATTCAATTCAAAACAAAGGATTTTGGAACTTCAAAGGAACATAGCCATTTCAATTCAATTCAAAACAAAGGATTTTGGAACTTCAAAGTACCATAGCCATTTCAATTCAATTCAAAACAAAGGATTTTGGAACTTCAAAGCAACATAGCCATGCCTTTGATGACATCATAAAGTTTACACAAAGTTTATATATAGGAGTGAAGCTGTGCAGGCAGTCATATCATTTCAAACCTTTCAATACCACTGTGAGAAAGAGAATTGATATAGACCTCAGATACCACTATCTTATCAGAGACATTCAGCAGATTTAGGCAGCATTCATTTGAGACTGAATAAAACCAGCCAAAAGATGCCGCAACCAAGAAACCAAAAAAGGAACAGGAGGCTCTTCAGACAGCAGGCTGCAGGTGGAGCACAGCAGCATATCCCGGGGGAGCTTGAAACCCTCCGTCGAGATGTGCGGCAGCTCACCGAACTGCTGGAAAGAGAGAGGGCTCATTGTCGCCGCGAGAAGGACCAGAGACTCCTCATCAGCAATGAGTTGGAGGATATCAAGCAGCAGTTGGTGAAACAGAAAACCCTGAAAGAGATGTACATCAACAGGGGAAAGGACACTAAGAGAGACCTGGAAAGGCTGGAAAAGTACAGCAAGGAGGAAACTCTCAGTGTAACCAAGATTGCCACAATGGTGAGGGACACCACTCGGCAAAAAAAGAAGAAACATCTTCATGTCGACTACGAGGAGCTGCAAGTGGCACACTTGGTAAGCACGGAGAGGTTCTCTGCAGAACTCCAGGGGGAGAGGGAGCAAATCGAGGTGCTCCAAAAAGAACTGGAGAAGACGGAGGTTTCTAACCATGAGCTCAGCCTCAGGTATGAAACCGACGTCCTTAGTTCCAGACAGCTGGTGGAGACTCTCAAGTTTGAGCTTCAACAGCAAGTTGAAGCTCACTCTGAAAGAGTGTCACAGGACCAGCATGTCATAAAGACCTTGCGAGCTGAACAGGACGCCCTCCGGCAGACAATGGCCGAGGAGATCAGTAACCTGCAGAAGACATCTTTCGAGAAAGAGAAACAGTTCTGGACCGAGCTGGAGGAGTTAAGAACTCAGCTCTGTGTTCATAAGCTCATCGAGAAAGATTATGAGGAGCTGCAGTCGGCACATAAAATCTGCCAAGAGAAGTTCTCAGCTGAGCTGCAGGAGGAGAAGAACAACACCAAGCTTCTCCAGGAACAACTGGAGAGCCTGAGAGTGTCGAAGCAGCAGCTCAGTCAGCGATACCAAACTGATGTGCTCGCTGTGAGACAGCAGGCTGAGAGCCATCAGCGAGAGCTTGAGACCCAAATCAAGTCTCTCATGAACAAGGACGCGGACGACCAGGTTCTAATCTGGAACTTGGAGGCTGAAAAGGGCGTCATTCAGCAACAGATGGCGGAGGAGATCAACACCCTGCAGCACAACATCGTCGTGAAGGAGACCAATTATTGTAGAGAGCTGGAGGAGCTGAAAACTGGTCTTAGCATCCAGCTCGCACGCAATATGCAGCTTCAGAACGAACTGCAGGCGAACAGGGAGGACAACCAGCCGCCAAAACGAAAGAGGTCGAGGTGTGAGGAGCCTGAGGAAGACCAGCAATGCATGGAGACCAGCACCTGTGCATCTGCTGGAACCTCAGGAACACAACCGCAGCCTGTTGAGGAGGAGGCCAGAGTGTCTGCTGAGCAGCCACAAGAAGGAACGCCGAAGCAGCCTTCTTTGTGGAAGCAAGCCAGACACTTCCTTGGTTTGAGGAAGCCTGAGAGTTGGAAGAAAAAGTAGTCTTCCCCTCTCCCCCTCCACGCCCCCCCCCCTCCTTTCCTATCTCCCCTCCCCTCCCTTCCTAACCCCCCTCCCCTCCTCCTCCTTTCCTATCCCCCCCCCCCCCGCCCCCAAACCACCAACCAATAGACCTTCTACACAGCAGACATGTTGACTTGCTGTAGTTTCAAGTCAGGATGTCTGCTGTCAAAAGGGTTTATTTCATAATGCGGGCATGGCGGTTGCAGTGGTTAGCACTGTGACCTCACAGGAAGAACCCGCCGCCCAGTGGGTAACTTTCTGTGTGGAGTTTGTATGTTCTCCCCATGCCTTCATGGGTTTTTCCCCGGGATGCTCCGGTTTCCTCCCACAATTCCAAAGACATGCAGCATAGGTTAATCGGCTACTCTAAATTGTCACTTAATTGGCATAAAATAAAATAAAAAATCATAAATATAATGTAAAATGTCACATTTCTTCATATATAATTGTATTTTGTGGTTGAAGTTGTTTTACATTAAAGTTATTAACAACATGTTAAATGTGTCTGTGCAAGTCAGTGGTAACCATCTTTACATGTGTCATGTCCTGTCTCTGTAAGTTTTGAGGTTTGCTCCAAACTTTAAAGAGAACAAAACAAAAACCTAAAATGAGTTCAAATATAACATTTTTGAAAGAAATATGTGTTTCTAACAGCTGAATGAAAGTGATGGAATAGTAATAAAAATTGCAAAGGTCATTTGAGCCATGTTGTTGCAACAGGACCTACATTACTGTGTCATATGAACCAGTCACTCATAATGGGTTCTGTAAAAGTATTATGAATATAGTTGAATTGAAATTTTGGAACTTCAAAGCAACATAGCCATTTCAATTCAATTCAAAACAAAGAATTTTGGAACTTCAAAGGAACATAGCCATTTCAATTCAATTCAAAACAAAGGATTTTGGAACTTCAAAGTACCATAGCCATTTCAATTCAATTCAAAACAAAGGATTTTGGAACTTCAAAGCAACATAGCCATGCCTTTGATGACATCATAAAGTTTACACAAAGTTTATATATAGGAGTGAAGCTGTGCAGGCAGTCATATCATTTCAAACCTTTCAATACCACTGTGAGAAAGAGAATTGATATAGACCTCAGATACCACTATCTTATCAGAGACATTCAGCAGATTTAGGCAGCATTCATTTGAGACTGAATAAAACCAGCCAAAAGATGCCGCAACCAAGAAACCAAAAAAGGAACAGGAGGCTCTTCAGACAGCAGGCTGCAGGTGGAGCACAGCAGCATATCCCGGGGGAGCTTGAAACCCTCCGTCGAGATGTGCGGCAGCTCACCGAACTGCTGGAAAGAGAGAGGGCTCATTGTCGCCGCGAGAAGGACCAGAGACTCCTCATCAGCAATGAGTTGGAGGATATCAAGCAGCAGTTGGTGAAACAGAAAACCCTGAAAGAGATGTACATCAACAGGGGAAAGGACACTAAGAGAGACCTGGAAAGGCTGGAAAAGTACAGCAAGGAGGAAACTCTCAGTGTAACCAAGATTGCCACAATGGTGAGGGACACCACTCGGCAAAAAAAGAAGAAACATCTTCATGTCGACTACGAGGAGCTGCAAGTGGCACACTTGGTAAGCACGGAGAGGTTCTCTGCAGAACTCCAGGGGGAGAGGGAGCAAATCGAGGTGCTCCAAAAAGAACTGGAGAAGACGGAGGTTTCTAACCATGAGCTCAGCCTCAGGTATGAAACCGACGTCCTTAGTTCCAGACAGCTGGTGGAGACTCTCAAGTTTGAGCTTCAACAGCAAGTTGAAGCTCACTCTGAAAGAGTGTCACAGGACCAGCATGTCATAAAGACCTTGCGAGCTGAACAGGACGCCCTCCGGCAGACAATGGCCGAGGAGATCAGTAACCTGCAGAAGACATCTTTCGAGAAAGAGAAACAGTTCTGGACCGAGCTGGAGGAGTTAAGAACTCAGCTCTGTGTTCATAAGCTCATCGAGAAAGATTATGAGGAGCTGCAGTCGGCACATAAAATCTGCCAAGAGAAGTTCTCAGCTGAGCTGCAGGAGGAGAAGAACAACACCAAGCTTCTCCAGGAACAACTGGAGAGCCTGAGAGTGTCGAAGCAGCAGCTCAGTCAGCGATACCAAACTGATGTGCTCGCTGTGAGACAGCAGGCTGAGAGCCATCAGCGAGAGCTTGAGACCCAAATCAAGTCTCTCATGAACAAGGACGCGGACGACCAGGTTCTAATCTGGAACTTGGAGGCTGAAAAGGGCGTCATTCAGCAACAGATGGCGGAGGAGATCAACACCCTGCAGCACAACATCGTCGTGAAGGAGACCAATTATTGTAGAGAGCTGGAGGAGCTGAAAACTGGTCTTAGCATCCAGCTCGCACGCAATATGCAGCTTCAGAACGAACTGCAGGCGAACAGGGAGGACAACCAGCCGCCAAAACGAAAGAGGTCGAGGTGTGAGGAGCCTGAGGAAGACCAGCAATGCATGGAGACCAGCACCTGTGCATCTGCTGGAACCTCAGGAACACAACCGCAGCCTGTTGAGGAGGAGGCCAGAGTGTCTGCTGAGCAGCCACAAGAAGGAACGCCGAAGCAGCCTTCTTTGTGGAAGCAAGCCAGACACTTCCTTGGTTTGAGGAAGCCTGAGAGTTGGAAGAAAAAGTAGTCTTCCCCTCTCCCCCTCCACCCCCCCCCCCCCCCCCCCCTCCTTTCCTATCTCCCCTCCCCTCCCTTCCTAACCCCCCTCCCCTCCTCCTCCTTTCCTATCCCCCCCCCCCCCCCCCCAAACCACCAACCAATAGACCTTCTACACAGCAGACATGTTGACTTGCTGTAGTTTCAAGTCAGGATGTCTGCTGTCAAAAGGGTTTATTTCATAATGCGGGCATGGCGGTTGCAGTGGTTAGCACTGTGACCTCACAGGAAGAACCCGCCGCCCAGTGGGTAACTTTCTGTGTGGAGTTTGTATGTTCTCCCCATGCCTTCATGGGTTTTTCCCCGGGATGCTCCGGTTTCCTCCCACAATTCCAAAGACATGCAGCATAGGTTAATCGGCTACTCTAAATTGTCACTTAATTGGCATAAAATAAAATAAAAAATCATAAATATAATGTAAAATGTCACATTTCTTCATATATAATTGTATTTTGTGGTTGAAGTTGTTTTACATTAAAGTTATTAACAACATGTTAAATGTGTCTGTGCAAGTCAGTGGTAACCATCTTTACATGTGTCATGTCCTGTCTCTGTAAGTTTTGAGGTTTGCTCCAAACTTTAAAGAGAACAAAACAAAAACCTAAAATGAGTTCAAATATAACATTTTTGAAAGAAATATGTGTTTCTAACAGCTGAATGAAAGTGATGGAATAGTAATAAAAATTGCAAAGGTCATTTGAGCCATGTTGTTGCAACAGGACCTACATTACTGTGTCATATGAACCAGTCACTCATAATGGGTTCTGTAAAAGTATTATGAATATAGTTGAATTGAAATTTTGGAACTTCAAAGCAACATAGCCATTTCAATTCAATTCAAAACAAAGGATTTTGGAACTTCAAAGGAACATAGCCATTTCAATTCAATTCAAAACAAAGGATTTTGGAACTTCAAAGTACCATAGCCATTTCAATTCAATTCAAAACAAAGGATTTTGGAACTTCAAAGCAACATAGCCATGCCTTTGATGACATCATAAAGTTTACACAAAGTTTATATATAGGAGTGAAGCTGTGCAAGCAGTCATATCATTTCAAACCTTTCAATACCACTGTGAGAAAGAGAATTGATATAGACCTCAGATACCACTATCTTATCAGAGACATTCAGCAGATTTAGGCAGCATTCATTTGAGACTGAATAAAACCAGCCAAAAGATGCCGCAACCAAGAAACCAAAAAAGGAACAGGAGGCTCTTCAGACAGCAGGCTGCAGGTGGAGCACAGCAGCATATCCCGGGGGAGCTTGAAACCCTCCGTCGAGATGTGCGGCAGCTCACCGAACTGCTGGAAAGAGAGAGGGCTCATTGTCGCCGCGAGAAGGACCAGAGACTCCTCATCAGCAATGAGTTGGAGGATATCAAGCAGCAGTTGGTGAAACAGAAAACCCTGAAAGAGATGTACATCAACAGGGGAAAGGACACTAAGAGAGACCTGGAAAGGCTGGAAAAGTACAGCAAGGAGGAAACTCTCAGTGTAACCAAGATTGCCACAATGGTGAGGGACACCACTCGGCAAAAAAAGAAGAAACATCTTCATGTCGACTACGAGGAGCTGCAAGTGGCACACTTGGTAAGCACGGAGAGGTTCTCTGCAGAACTCCAGGGGGAGAGGGAGCAAATCGAGGTGCTCCAAAAAGAACTGGAGAAGACGGAGGTTTCTAACCATGAGCTCAGCCTCAGGTATGAAACCGACGTCCTTAGTTCCAGACAGCTGGTGGAGACTCTCAAGTTTGAGCTTCAACAGCAAGTTGAAGCTCACTCTGAAAGAGTGTCACAGGACCAGCATGTCATAAAGACCTTGCGAGCTGAACAGGACGCCCTCCGGCAGACAATGGCCGAGGAGATCAGTAACCTGCAGAAGACATCTTTCGAGAAAGAGAAACAGTTCTGGACCGAGCTGGAGGAGTTAAGAACTCAGCTCTGTGTTCATAAGCTCATCGAGAAAGATTATGAGGAGCTGCAGTCGGCACATAAAATCTGCCAAGAGAAGTTCTCAGCTGAGCTGCAGGAGGAGAAGAACAACACCAAGCTTCTCCAGGAACAACTGGAGAGCCTGAGAGTGTCGAAGCAGCAGCTCAGTCAGCGATACCAAACTGATGTGCTCGCTGTGAGACAGCAGGCTGAGAGCCATCAGCGAGAGCTTGAGACCCAAATCAAGTCTCTCATGAACAAGGACGCGGACGACCAGGTTCTAATCTGGAACTTGGAGGCTGAAAAGGGCGTCATTCAGCAACAGATGGCGGAGGAGATCAACACCCTGCAGCACAACATCGTCGTGAAGGAGACCAATTATTGTAGAGAGCTGGAGGAGCTGAAAACTGGTCTTAGCATCCAGCTCGCACGCAATATGCAGCTTCAGAACGAACTGCAGGCGAACAGGGAGGACAACCAGCCGCCAAAACGAAAGAGGTCGAGGTGTGAGGAGCCTGAGGAAGACCAGCAATGCATGGAGACCAGCACCTGTGCATCTGCTGGAACCTCAGGAACACAACCGCAGCCTGTTGAGGAGGAGGCCAGAGTGTCTGCTGAGCAGCCACAAGAAGGAACGCCGAAGCAGCCTTCTTTGTGGAAGCAAGCCAGACACTTCCTTGGTTTGAGGAAGCCTGAGAGTTGGAAGAAAAAGTAGTCTTCCCCTCTCCCCCTCCACCCCCCCCCCCCCCCCCCTCCTTTCCTATCTCCCCTCCCCTCCCTTCCTAACCCCCCTCCCCTCCTCCTCCTTTCCTATCTCCCCCTCCCCCCCCCCCCAAACCACCAACCAATAGACCTTCTACACAGCAGACATGTTGACTTGCTGTAGTTTCAAGTCAGGATGTCTGCTGTCAAAAGGGTTTATTTCATAATGCGGGCATGGCGGTTGCAGTGGTTAGCACTGTGACCTCACAGGAAGAACCCGCCGCCCAGTGGGTAACTTTCTGTGTGGAGTTTGTATGTTCTCCCCATGCCTTCATGGGTTTTTCCCCGGGATGCTCCGGTTTCCTCCCACAATTCCAAAGACATGCAGCATAGGTTAATCGGCTACTCTAAATTGTCACTTAATTGGCATAAAATAAAATAAAAAATCATAAATATAATGTAAAATGTCACATTTCTTCATATATAATTGTATTTTGTGGTTGAAGTTGTTTTACATTAAAGTTATTAACAACATGTTAAATGTGTCTGTGCAAGTCAGTGGTAACCATCTTTACATGTGTCATGTCCTGTCTCTGTAAGTTTTGAGGTTTGCTCCAAACTTTAAAGAGAACAAAACAAAAACCTAAAATGAGTTCAAATATAACATTTTTGAAAGAAATATGTGTTTCTAACAGCTGAATGAAAGTGATGGAATAGTAATAAAAATTGCAAAGGTCATTTGAGCCATGTTGTTGCAACAGGACCTACATTACTGTGTCATATGAACCAGTCACTCATAATGGGTTCTGTAAAAGTATTATGAATATAGTTGAATTGAAATTTTGGAACTTCAAAGCAACATAGCCATTTCAATTCAATTCAAAACAAAGGATTTTGGAACTTCAAAGGAACATAGCCATTTCAATTCAATTCAAAACAAAGGATTTTGGAACTTCAAAGTACCATAGCCATTTCAATTCAATTCAAAACAAAGGATTTTGGAACTTCAAAGCAACATAGCCATGCCTTTGATGACATCATAAAGTTTACACAAAGTTTATATATAGGAGTGAAGCTGTGCAGGCAGTCATATCATTTCAAACCTTTCAATACCACTGTGAGAAAGAGAATTGATATAGACCTCAGATACCACTATCTTATCAGAGACATTCAGCAGATTTAGGCAGCATTCATTTGAGACTGAATAAAACCAGCCAAAAGATGCCGCAACCAAGAAACCAAAAAAGGAACAGGAGGCTCTTCAGACAGCAGGCTGCAGGTGGAGCACAGCAGCATATCCCGGGGGAGCTTGAAACCCTCCGTCGAGATGTGCGGCAGCTCACCGAACTGCTGGAAAGAGAGAGGGCTCATTGTCGCCGCGAGAAGGACCAGAGACTCCTCATCAGCAATGAGTTGGAGGATATCAAGCAGCAGTTGGTGAAACAGAAAACCCTGAAAGAGATGTACATCAACAGGGGAAAGGACACTAAGAGAGACCTGGAAAGGCTGGAAAAGTACAGCAAGGAGGAAACTCTCAGTGTAACCAAGATTGCCACAATGGTGAGGGACACCACTCGGCAAAAAAAGAAGAAACATCTTCATGTCGACTACGAGGAGCTGCAAGTGGCACACTTGGTAAGCACGGAGAGGTTCTCTGCAGAACTCCAGGGGGAGAGGGAGCAAATCGAGGTGCTCCAAAAAGAACTGGAGAAGACGGAGGTTTCTAACCATGAGCTCAGCCTCAGGTATGAAACCGACGTCCTTAGTTCCAGACAGCTGGTGGAGACTCTCAAGTTTGAGCTTCAACAGCAAGTTGAAGCTCACTCTGAAAGAGTGTCACAGGACCAGCATGTCATAAAGACCTTGCGAGCTGAACAGGACGCCCTCCGGCAGACAATGGCCGAGGAGATCAGTAACCTGCAGAAGACATCTTTCGAGAAAGAGAAACAGTTCTGGACCGAGCTGGAGGAGTTAAGAACTCAGCTCTGTGTTCATAAGCTCATCGAGAAAGATTATGAGGAGCTGCAGTCGGCACATAAAATCTGCCAAGAGAAGTTCTCAGCTGAGCTGCAGGAGGAGAAGAACAACACCAAGCTTCTCCAGGAACAACTGGAGAGCCTGAGAGTGTCGAAGCAGCAGCTCAGTCAGCGATACCAAACTGATGTGCTCGCTGTGAGACAGCAGGCTGAGAGCCATCAGCGAGAGCTTGAGACCCAAATCAAGTCTCTCATGAACAAGGACGCGGACGACCAGGTTCTAATCTGGAACTTGGAGGCTGAAAAGGGCGTCATTCAGCAACAGATGGCGGAGGAGATCAACACCCTGCAGCACAACATCGTCGTGAAGGAGACCAATTATTGTAGAGAGCTGGAGGAGCTGAAAACTGGTCTTAGCATCCAGCTCGCACGCAATATGCAGCTTCAGAACGAACTGCAGGCGAACAGGGAGGACAACCAGCCGCCAAAACGAAAGAGGTCGAGGTGTGAGGAGCCTGAGGAAGACCAGCAATGCATGGAGACCAGCACCTGTGCATCTGCTGGAACCTCAGGAACACAACCGCAGCCTGTTGAGGAGGAGGCCAGAGTGTCTGCTGAGCAGCCACAAGAAGGAACGCCGAAGCAGCCTTCTTTGTGGAAGCAAGCCAGACACTTCCTTGGTTTGAGGAAGCCTGAGAGTTGGAAGAAAAAGTAGTCTTCCCCTCTCCCCCTCCACGCCCCCCCCCCCTCCTTTCCTATCTCCCCTCCCCTCCCTTCCTAACCCCCCTCCCCTCCTCCTCCTTTCCTATCCCCCCCCCCCCGCCCCCAAACCACCAACCAATAGACCTTCTACACAGCAGACATGTTGACTTGCTGTAGTTTCAAGTCAGGATGTCTGCTGTCAAAAGGGTTTATTTCATAATGCGGGCATGGCGGTTGCAGTGGTTAGCACTGTGACCTCACAGGAAGAACCCGCCGCCCAGTGGGTAACTTTCTGTGTGGAGTTTGTATGTTCTCCCCATGCCTTCATGGGTTTTTCCCCGGGATGCTCCGGTTTCCTCCCACAATTCCAAAGACATGCAGCATAGGTTAATCGGCTACTCTAAATTGTCACTTAATTGGCATAAAATAAAATAAAAAATCATAAATATAATGTAAAATGTCACATTTCTTCATATATAATTGTATTTTGTGGTTGAAGTTGTTTTACATTAAAGTTATTAACAACATGTTAAATGTGTCTGTGCAAGTCAGTGGTAACCATCTTTACATGTGTCATGTCCTGTCTCTGTAAGTTTTGAGGTTTGCTCCAAACTTTAAAGAGAACAAAACAAAAACCTAAAATGAGTTCAAATATAACATTTTTGAAAGAAATATGTGTTTCTAACAGCTGAATGAAAGTGATGGAATAGTAATAAAAATTGCAAAGGTCATTTGAGCCATGTTGTTGCAACAGGACCTACATTACTGTGTCATATGAACCAGTCACTCATAATGGGTTCTGTAAAAGTATTATGAATATAGTTGAATTGAAATTTTGGAACTTCAAAGCAACATAGCCATTTCAATTCAATTCAAAACAAAGAATTTTGGAACTTCAAAGGAACATAGCCATTTCAATTCAATTCAAAACAAAGGATTTTGGAACTTCAAAGTACCATAGCCATTTCAATTCAATTCAAAACAAAGGATTTTGGAACTTCAAAGCAACATAGCCATGCCTTTGATGACATCATAAAGTTTACACAAAGTTTATATATAGGAGTGAAGCTGTGCAGGCAGTCATATCATTTCAAACCTTTCAATACCACTGTGAGAAAGAGAATTGATATAGACCTCAGATACCACTATCTTATCAGAGACATTCAGCAGATTTAGGCAGCATTCATTTGAGACTGAATAAAACCAGCCAAAAGATGCCGCAACCAAGAAACCAAAAAAGGAACAGGAGGCTCTTCAGACAGCAGGCTGCAGGTGGAGCACAGCAGCATATCCCGGGGGAGCTTGAAACCCTCCGTCGAGATGTGCGGCAGCTCACCGAACTGCTGGAAAGAGAGAGGGCTCATTGTCGCCGCGAGAAGGACCAGAGACTCCTCATCAGCAATGAGTTGGAGGATATCAAGCAGCAGTTGGTGAAACAGAAAACCCTGAAAGAGATGTACATCAACAGGGGAAAGGACACTAAGAGAGACCTGGAAAGGCTGGAAAAGTACAGCAAGGAGGAAACTCTCAGTGTAACCAAGATTGCCACAATGGTGAGGGACACCACTCGGCAAAAAAAGAAGAAACATCTTCATGTCGACTACGAGGAGCTGCAAGTGGCACACTTGGTAAGCACGGAGAGGTTCTCTGCAGAACTCCAGGGGGAGAGGGAGCAAATCGAGGTGCTCCAAAAAGAACTGGAGAAGACGGAGGTTTCTAACCATGAGCTCAGCCTCAGGTATGAAACCGACGTCCTTAGTTCCAGACAGCTGGTGGAGACTCTCAAGTTTGAGCTTCAACAGCAAGTTGAAGCTCACTCTGAAAGAGTGTCACAGGACCAGCATGTCATAAAGACCTTGCGAGCTGAACAGGACGCCCTCCGGCAGACAATGGCCGAGGAGATCAGTAACCTGCAGAAGACATCTTTCGAGAAAGAGAAACAGTTCTGGACCGAGCTGGAGGAGTTAAGAACTCAGCTCTGTGTTCATAAGCTCATCGAGAAAGATTATGAGGAGCTGCAGTCGGCACATAAAATCTGCCAAGAGAAGTTCTCAGCTGAGCTGCAGGAGGAGAAGAACAACACCAAGCTTCTCCAGGAACAACTGGAGAGCCTGAGAGTGTCGAAGCAGCAGCTCAGTCAGCGATACCAAACTGATGTGCTCGCTGTGAGACAGCAGGCTGAGAGCCATCAGCGAGAGCTTGAGACCCAAATCAAGTCTCTCATGAACAAGGACGCGGACGACCAGGTTCTAATCTGGAACTTGGAGGCTGAAAAGGGCGTCATTCAGCAACAGATGGCGGAGGAGATCAACACCCTGCAGCACAACATCGTCGTGAAGGAGACCAATTATTGTAGAGAGCTGGAGGAGCTGAAAACTGGTCTTAGCATCCAGCTCGCACGCAATATGCAGCTTCAGAACGAACTGCAGGCGAACAGGGAGGACAACCAGCCGCCAAAACGAAAGAGGTCGAGGTGTGAGGAGCCTGAGGAAGACCAGCAATGCATGGAGACCAGCACCTGTGCATCTGCTGGAACCTCAGGAACACAACCGCAGCCTGTTGAGGAGGAGGCCAGAGTGTCTGCTGAGCAGCCACAAGAAGGAACGCCGAAGCAGCCTTCTTTGTGGAAGCAAGCCAGACACTTCCTTGGTTTGAGGAAGCCTGAGAGTTGGAAGAAAAAGTAGTCTTCCCCTCTCCCCCTCCACCACCCCCCCCCCCCCCCCCCTCCTTTCCTATCTCCCCTCCCCTCCCTTCCTAACCCCCCTCCCCTCCTCCTCCTTTCCTATCCCCCCCCCCCCCCCCCAAACCACCAACCAATAGACCTTCTACACAGCAGACATGTTGACTTGCTGTAGTTTCAAGTCAGGATGTCTGCTGTCAAAAGGGTTTATTTCATAATGCGGGCATGGCGGTTGCAGTGGTTAGCACTGTGACCTCACAGGAAGAACCCGCCGCCCAGTGGGTAACTTTCTGTGTGGAGTTTGTATGTTCTCCCCATGCCTTCATGGGTTTTTCCCCGGGATGCTCCGGTTTCCTCCCACAATTCCAAAGACATGCAGCATAGGTTAATCGGCTACTCTAAATTGTCACTTAATTGGCATAAAATAAAATAAAAAATCATAAATATAATGTAAAATGTCACATTTCTTCATATATAATTGTATTTTGTGGTTGAAGTTGTTTTACATTAAAGTTATTAACAACATGTTAAATGTGTCTGTGCAAGTCAGTGGTAACCATCTTTACATGTGTCATGTCCTGTCTCTGTAAGTTTTGAGGTTTGCTCCAAACTTTAAAGAGAACAAAACAAAAACCTAAAATGAGTTCAAATATAACATTTTTGAAAGAAATATGTGTTTCTAACAGCTGAATGAAAGTGATGGAATAGTAATAAAAATTGCAAAGGTCATTTGAGCCATGTTGTTGCAACAGGACCTACATTACTGTGTCATATGAACCAGTCACTCATAATGGGTTCTGTAAAAGTATTATGAATATAGTTGAATTGAAATTTTGGAACTTCAAAGCAACATAGCCATTTCAATTCAATTCAAAACAAAGGATTTTGGAACTTCAAAGGAACATAGCCATTTCAATTCAATTCAAAACAAAGGATTTTGGAACTTCAAAGTACCATAGCCATTTCAATTCAATTCAAAACAAAGGATTTTGGAACTTCAAAGCAACATAGCCATGCCTTTGATGACATCATAAAGTTTACACAAAGTTTATATATAGGAGTGAAGCTGTGCAAGCAGTCATATCATTTCAAACCTTTCAATACCACTGTGAGAAAGAGAATTGATATAGACCTCAGATACCACTATCTTATCAGAGACATTCAGCAGATTTAGGCAGCATTCATTTGAGACTGAATAAAACCAGCCAAAAGATGCCGCAACCAAGAAACCAAAAAAGGAACAGGAGGCTCTTCAGACAGCAGGCTGCAGGTGGAGCACAGCAGCATATCCCGGGGGAGCTTGAAACCCTCCGTCGAGATGTGCGGCAGCTCACCGAACTGCTGGAAAGAGAGAGGGCTCATTGTCGCCGCGAGAAGGACCAGAGACTCCTCATCAGCAATGAGTTGGAGGATATCAAGCAGCAGTTGGTGAAACAGAAAACCCTGAAAGAGATGTACATCAACAGGGGAAAGGACACTAAGAGAGACCTGGAAAGGCTGGAAAAGTACAGCAAGGAGGAAACTCTCAGTGTAACCAAGATTGCCACAATGGTGAGGGACACCACTCGGCAAAAAAAGAAGAAACATCTTCATGTCGACTACGAGGAGCTGCAAGTGGCACACTTGGTAAGCACGGAGAGGTTCTCTGCAGAACTCCAGGGGGAGAGGGAGCAAATCGAGGTGCTCCAAAAAGAACTGGAGAAGACGGAGGTTTCTAACCATGAGCTCAGCCTCAGGTATGAAACCGACGTCCTTAGTTCCAGACAGCTGGTGGAGACTCTCAAGTTTGAGCTTCAACAGCAAGTTGAAGCTCACTCTGAAAGAGTGTCACAGGACCAGCATGTCATAAAGACCTTGCGAGCTGAACAGGACGCCCTCCGGCAGACAATGGCCGAGGAGATCAGTAACCTGCAGAAGACATCTTTCGAGAAAGAGAAACAGTTCTGGACCGAGCTGGAGGAGTTAAGAACTCAGCTCTGTGTTCATAAGCTCATCGAGAAAGATTATGAGGAGCTGCAGTCGGCACATAAAATCTGCCAAGAGAAGTTCTCAGCTGAGCTGCAGGAGGAGAAGAACAACACCAAGCTTCTCCAGGAACAACTGGAGAGCCTGAGAGTGTCGAAGCAGCAGCTCAGTCAGCGATACCAAACTGATGTGCTCGCTGTGAGACAGCAGGCTGAGAGCCATCAGCGAGAGCTTGAGACCCAAATCAAGTCTCTCATGAACAAGGACGCGGACGACCAGGTTCTAATCTGGAACTTGGAGGCTGAAAAGGGCGTCATTCAGCAACAGATGGCGGAGGAGATCAACACCCTGCAGCACAACATCGTCGTGAAGGAGACCAATTATTGTAGAGAGCTGGAGGAGCTGAAAACTGGTCTTAGCATCCAGCTCGCACGCAATATGCAGCTTCAGAACGAACTGCAGGCGAACAGGGAGGACAACCAGCCGCCAAAACGAAAGAGGTCGAGGTGTGAGGAGCCTGAGGAAGACCAGCAATGCATGGAGACCAGCACCTGTGCATCTGCTGGAACCTCAGGAACACAACCGCAGCCTGTTGAGGAGGAGGCCAGAGTGTCTGCTGAGCAGCCACAAGAAGGAACGCCGAAGCAGCCTTCTTTGTGGAAGCAAGCCAGACACTTCCTTGGTTTGAGGAAGCCTGAGAGTTGGAAGAAAAAGTAGTCTTCCCCTCTCCCCCTCCACCCCCCCCCCCCCCTCCTTTCCTATCTCCCCTCCCCTCCCTTCCTAACCCCCCTCCCCTCCTCCTCCTTTCCTATCCCCCCCCCCCCCCCCAAACCACCAACCAATAGACCTTCTACACAGCAGACATGTTGACTTGCTGTAGTTTCAAGTCAGGATGTCTGCTGTCAAAAGGGTTTATTTCATAATGCGGGCATGGCGGTTGCAGTGGTTAGCACTGTGACCTCACAGGAAGAACCCGCCGCCCAGTGGGTAACTTTCTGTGTGGAGTTTGTATGTTCTCCCCATGCCTTCATGGGTTTTTCCCCGGGATGCTCCGGTTTCCTCCCACAATTCCAAAGACATGCAGCATAGGTTAATCGGCTACTCTAAATTGTCACTTAATTGGCATAAAATAAAATAAAAAATCATAAATATAATGTAAAATGTCACATTTCTTCATATATAATTGTATTTTGTGGTTGAAGTTGTTTTACATTAAAGTTATTAACAACATGTTAAATGTGTCTGTGCAAGTCAGTGGTAACCATCTTTACATGTGTCATGTCCTGTCTCTGTAAGTTTTGAGGTTTGCTCCAAACTTTAAAGAGAACAAAACAAAAACCTAAAATGAGTTCAAATATAACATTTTTGAAAGAAATATGTGTTTCTAACAGCTGAATGAAAGTGATGGAATAGTAATAAAAATTGCAAAGGTCATTTGAGCCATGTTGTTGCAACAGGACCTACATTACTGTGTCATATGAACCAGTCACTCATAATGGGTTCTGTAAAAGTATTATGAATATAGTTGAATTGAAATTTTGGAACTTCAAAGCAACATAGCCATTTCAATTCAATTCAAAACAAAGGATTTTGGAACTTCAAAGGAACATAGCCATTTCAATTCAATTCAAAACAAAGGATTTTGGAACTTCAAAGTACCATAGCCATTTCAATTCAATTCAAAACAAAGGATTTTGGAACTTCAAAGCAACATAGCCATGCCTTTGATGACATCATAAAGTTTACACAAAGTTTATATATAGGAGTGAAGCTGTGCAAGCAGTCATATCATTTCAAACCTTTCAATACCACTGTGAGAAAGAGAATTGATATAGACCTCAGATACCACTATCTTATCAGAGACATTCAGCAGATTTAGGCAGCATTCATTTGAGACTGAATAAAACCAGCCAAAAGATGCCGCAACCAAGAAACCAAAAAAGGAACAGGAGGCTCTTCAGACAGCAGGCTGCAGGTGGAGCACAGCAGCATATCCCGGGGGAGCTTGAAACCCTCCGTCGAGATGTGCGGCAGCTCACCGAACTGCTGGAAAGAGAGAGGGCTCATTGTCGCCGCGAGAAGGACCAGAGACTCCTCATCAGCAATGAGTTGGAGGATATCAAGCAGCAGTTGGTGAAACAGAAAACCCTGAAAGAGATGTACATCAACAGGGGAAAGGACACTAAGAGAGACCTGGAAAGGCTGGAAAAGTACAGCAAGGAGGAAACTCTCAGTGTAACCAAGATTGCCACAATGGTGAGGGACACCACTCGGCAAAAAAAGAAGAAACATCTTCATGTCGACTACGAGGAGCTGCAAGTGGCACACTTGGTAAGCACGGAGAGGTTCTCTGCAGAACTCCAGGGGGAGAGGGAGCAAATCGAGGTGCTCCAAAAAGAACTGGAGAAGACGGAGGTTTCTAACCATGAGCTCAGCCTCAGGTATGAAACCGACGTCCTTAGTTCCAGACAGCTGGTGGAGACTCTCAAGTTTGAGCTTCAACAGCAAGTTGAAGCTCACTCTGAAAGAGTGTCACAGGACCAGCATGTCATAAAGACCTTGCGAGCTGAACAGGACGCCCTCCGGCAGACAATGGCCGAGGAGATCAGTAACCTGCAGAAGACATCTTTCGAGAAAGAGAAACAGTTCTGGACCGAGCTGGAGGAGTTAAGAACTCAGCTCTGTGTTCATAAGCTCATCGAGAAAGATTATGAGGAGCTGCAGTCGGCACATAAAATCTGCCAAGAGAAGTTCTCAGCTGAGCTGCAGGAGGAGAAGAACAACACCAAGCTTCTCCAGGAACAACTGGAGAGCCTGAGAGTGTCGAAGCAGCAGCTCAGTCAGCGATACCAAACTGATGTGCTCGCTGTGAGACAGCAGGCTGAGAGCCATCAGCGAGAGCTTGAGACCCAAATCAAGTCTCTCATGAACAAGGACGCGGACGACCAGGTTCTAATCTGGAACTTGGAGGCTGAAAAGGGCGTCATTCAGCAACAGATGGCGGAGGAGATCAACACCCTGCAGCACAACATCGTCGTGAAGGAGACCAATTATTGTAGAGAGCTGGAGGAGCTGAAAACTGGTCTTAGCATCCAGCTCGCACGCAATATGCAGCTTCAGAACGAACTGCAGGCGAACAGGGAGGACAACCAGCCGCCAAAACGAAAGAGGTCGAGGTGTGAGGAGCCTGAGGAAGACCAGCAATGCATGGAGACCAGCACCTGTGCATCTGCTGGAACCTCAGGAACACAACCGCAGCCTGTTGAGGAGGAGGCCAGAGTGTCTGCTGAGCAGCCACAAGAAGGAACGCCGAAGCAGCCTTCTTTGTGGAAGCAAGCCAGACACTTCCTTGGTTTGAGGAAGCCTGAGAGTTGGAAGAAAAAGTAGTCTTCCCCTCTCCCCCTCCACCCCCCCCCCCCCTCCTTTCCTATCTCCCCTCCCCTCCCTTCCTAACCCCCCTCCCCTCCTCCTCCTTTCCTATCCCCCCCCCCCCCCCCCCAAACCACCAACCAATAGACCTTCTACACAGCAGACATGTTGACTTGCTGTAGTTTCAAGTCAGGATGTCTGCTGTCAAAAGGGTTTATTTCATAATGCGGGCATGGCGGTTGCAGTGGTTAGCACTGTGACCTCACAGGAAGAACCCGCCGCCCAGTGGGTAACTTTCTGTGTGGAGTTTGTATGTTCTCCCCATGCCTTCATGGGTTTTTCCCCGGGATGCTCCGGTTTCCTCCCACAATTCCAAAGACATGCAGCATAGGTTAATCGGCTACTCTAAATTGTCACTTAATTGGCATAAAATAAAATAAAAAATCATAAATATAATGTAAAATGTCACATTTCTTCATATATAATTGTATTTTGTGGTTGAAGTTGTTTTACATTAAAGTTATTAACAACATGTTAAATGTGTCTGTGCAAGTCAGTGGTAACCATCTTTACATGTGTCATGTCCTGTCTCTGTAAGTTTTGAGGTTTGCTCCAAACTTTAAAGAGAACAAAACAAAAACCTAAAATGAGTTCAAATATAACATTTTTGAAAGAAATATGTGTTTCTAACAGCTGAATGAAAGTGATGGAATAGTAATAAAAATTGCAAAGGTCATTTGAGCCATGTTGTTGCAACAGGACCTACATTACTGTGTCATATGAACCAGTCACTCATAATGGGTTCTGTAAAAGTATTATGAATATAGTTGAATTGAAATTTTGGAACTTCAAAGCAACATAGCCATTTCAATTCAATTCAAAACAAAGGATTTTGGAACTTCAAAGGAACATAGCCATTTCAATTCAATTCAAAACAAAGGATTTTGGAACTTCAAAGTACCATAGCCATTTCAATTCAATTCAAAACAAAGGATTTTGGAACTTCAAAGCAACATAGCCATGCCTTTGATGACATCATAAAGTTTACACAAAGTTTATATATAGGAGTGAAGCTGTGCAGGCAGTCATATCATTTCAAACCTTTCAATACCACTGTGAGAAAGAGAATTGATATAGACCTCAGATACCACTATCTTATCAGAGACATTCAGCAGATTTAGGCAGCATTCATTTGAGACTGAATAAAACCAGCCAAAAGATGCCGCAACCAAGAAACCAAAAAAGGAACAGGAGGCTCTTCAGACAGCAGGCTGCAGGTGGAGCACAGCAGCATATCCCGGGGGAGCTTGAAACCCTCCGTCGAGATGTGCGGCAGCTCACCGAACTGCTGGAAAGAGAGAGGGCTCATTGTCGCCGCGAGAAGGACCAGAGACTCCTCATCAGCAATGAGTTGGAGGATATCAAGCAGCAGTTGGTGAAACAGAAAACCCTGAAAGAGATGTACATCAACAGGGGAAAGGACACTAAGAGAGACCTGGAAAGGCTGGAAAAGTACAGCAAGGAGGAAACTCTCAGTGTAACCAAGATTGCCACAATGGTGAGGGACACCACTCGGCAAAAAAAGAAGAAACATCTTCATGTCGACTACGAGGAGCTGCAAGTGGCACACTTGGTAAGCACGGAGAGGTTCTCTGCAGAACTCCAGGGGGAGAGGGAGCAAATCGAGGTGCTCCAAAAAGAACTGGAGAAGACGGAGGTTTCTAACCATGAGCTCAGCCTCAGGTATGAAACCGACGTCCTTAGTTCCAGACAGCTGGTGGAGACTCTCAAGTTTGAGCTTCAACAGCAAGTTGAAGCTCACTCTGAAAGAGTGTCACAGGACCAGCATGTCATAAAGACCTTGCGAGCTGAACAGGACGCCCTCCGGCAGACAATGGCCGAGGAGATCAGTAACCTGCAGAAGACATCTTTCGAGAAAGAGAAACAGTTCTGGACCGAGCTGGAGGAGTTAAGAACTCAGCTCTGTGTTCATAAGCTCATCGAGAAAGATTATGAGGAGCTGCAGTCGGCACATAAAATCTGCCAAGAGAAGTTCTCAGCTGAGCTGCAGGAGGAGAAGAACAACACCAAGCTTCTCCAGGAACAACTGGAGAGCCTGAGAGTGTCGAAGCAGCAGCTCAGTCAGCGATACCAAACTGATGTGCTCGCTGTGAGACAGCAGGCTGAGAGCCATCAGCGAGAGCTTGAGACCCAAATCAAGTCTCTCATGAACAAGGACGCGGACGACCAGGTTCTAATCTGGAACTTGGAGGCTGAAAAGGGCGTCATTCAGCAACAGATGGCGGAGGAGATCAACACCCTGCAGCACAACATCGTCGTGAAGGAGACCAATTATTGTAGAGAGCTGGAGGAGCTGAAAACTGGTCTTAGCATCCAGCTCGCACGCAATATGCAGCTTCAGAACGAACTGCAGGCGAACAGGGAGGACAACCAGCCGCCAAAACGAAAGAGGTCGAGGTGTGAGGAGCCTGAGGAAGACCAGCAATGCATGGAGACCAGCACCTGTGCATCTGCTGGAACCTCAGGAACACAACCGCAGCCTGTTGAGGAGGAGGCCAGAGTGTCTGCTGAGCAGCCACAAGAAGGAACGCCGAAGCAGCCTTCTTTGTGGAAGCAAGCCAGACACTTCCTTGGTTTGAGGAAGCCTGAGAGTTGGAAGAAAAAGTAGTCTTCCCCTCTCCCCCTCCACCCCCCCCCCCCCCCCCCCTCCTTTCCTATCTCCCCTCCCCTCCCTTCCTAACCCCCCTCCCCTCCTCCTCCTTTCCTATCTCCCCCTCCCCCCCCCCCCAAACCACCAACCAATAGACCTTCTACACAGCAGACATGTTGACTTGCTGTAGTTTCAAGTCAGGATGTCTGCTGTCAAAAGGGTTTATTTCATAATGCGGGCATGGCGGTTGCAGTGGTTAGCACTGTGACCTCACAGGAAGAACCCGCCGCCCAGTGGGTAACTTTCTGTGTGGAGTTTGTATGTTCTCCCCATGCCTTCATGGGTTTTTCCCCGGGATGCTCCGGTTTCCTCCCACAATTCCAAAGACATGCAGCATAGGTTAATCGGCTACTCTAAATTGTCACTTAATTGGCATAAAATAAAATAAAAAATCATAAATATAATGTAAAATGTCACATTTCTTCATATATAATTGTATTTTGTGGTTGAAGTTGTTTTACATTAAAGTTATTAACAACATGTTAAATGTGTCTGTGCAAGTCAGTGGTAACCATCTTTACATGTGTCATGTCCTGTCTCTGTAAGTTTTGAGGTTTGCTCCAAACTTTAAAGAGAACAAAACAAAAACCTAAAATGAGTTCAAATATAACATTTTTGAAAGAAATATGTGTTTCTAACAGCTGAATGAAAGTGATGGAATAGTAATAAAAATTGCAAAGGTCATTTGAGCCATGTTGTTGCAACAGGACCTACATTACTGTGTCATATGAACCAGTCACTCATAATGGGTTCTGTAAAAGTATTATGAATATAGTTGAATTGAAATTTTGGAACTTCAAAGCAACATAGCCATTTCAATTCAATTCAAAACAAAGGATTTTGGAACTTCAAAGGAACATAGCCATTTCAATTCAATTCAAAACAAAGGATTTTGGAACTTCAAAGTACCATAGCCATTTCAATTCAATTCAAAACAAAGGATTTTGGAACTTCAAAGCAACATAGCCATGCCTTTGATGACATCATAAAGTTTACACAAAGTTTATATATAGGAGTGAAGCTGTGCAGGCAGTCATATCATTTCAAACCTTTCAATACCACTGTGAGAAAGAGAATTGATATAGACCTCAGATACCACTATCTTATCAGAGACATTCAGCAGATTTAGGCAGCATTCATTTGAGACTGAATAAAACCAGCCAAAAGATGCCGCAACCAAGAAACCAAAAAAGGAACAGGAGGCTCTTCAGACAGCAGGCTGCAGGTGGAGCACAGCAGCATATCCCGGGGGAGCTTGAAACCCTCCGTCGAGATGTGCGGCAGCTCACCGAACTGCTGGAAAGAGAGAGGGCTCATTGTCGCCGCGAGAAGGACCAGAGACTCCTCATCAGCAATGAGTTGGAGGATATCAAGCAGCAGTTGGTGAAACAGAAAACCCTGAAAGAGATGTACATCAACAGGGGAAAGGACACTAAGAGAGACCTGGAAAGGCTGGAAAAGTACAGCAAGGAGGAAACTCTCAGTGTAACCAAGATTGCCACAATGGTGAGGGACACCACTCGGCAAAAAAAGAAGAAACATCTTCATGTCGACTACGAGGAGCTGCAAGTGGCACACTTGGTAAGCACGGAGAGGTTCTCTGCAGAACTCCAGGGGGAGAGGGAGCAAATCGAGGTGCTCCAAAAAGAACTGGAGAAGACGGAGGTTTCTAACCATGAGCTCAGCCTCAGGTATGAAACCGACGTCCTTAGTTCCAGACAGCTGGTGGAGACTCTCAAGTTTGAGCTTCAACAGCAAGTTGAAGCTCACTCTGAAAGAGTGTCACAGGACCAGCATGTCATAAAGACCTTGCGAGCTGAACAGGACGCCCTCCGGCAGACAATGGCCGAGGAGATCAGTAACCTGCAGAAGACATCTTTCGAGAAAGAGAAACAGTTCTGGACCGAGCTGGAGGAGTTAAGAACTCAGCTCTGTGTTCATAAGCTCATCGAGAAAGATTATGAGGAGCTGCAGTCGGCACATAAAATCTGCCAAGAGAAGTTCTCAGCTGAGCTGCAGGAGGAGAAGAACAACACCAAGCTTCTCCAGGAACAACTGGAGAGCCTGAGAGTGTCGAAGCAGCAGCTCAGTCAGCGATACCAAACTGATGTGCTCGCTGTGAGACAGCAGGCTGAGAGCCATCAGCGAGAGCTTGAGACCCAAATCAAGTCTCTCATGAACAAGGACGCGGACGACCAGGTTCTAATCTGGAACTTGGAGGCTGAAAAGGGCGTCATTCAGCAACAGATGGCGGAGGAGATCAACACCCTGCAGCACAACATCGTCGTGAAGGAGACCAATTATTGTAGAGAGCTGGAGGAGCTGAAAACTGGTCTTAGCATCCAGCTCGCACGCAATATGCAGCTTCAGAACGAACTGCAGGCGAACAGGGAGGACAACCAGCCGCCAAAACGAAAGAGGTCGAGGTGTGAGGAGCCTGAGGAAGACCAGCAATGCATGGAGACCAGCACCTGTGCATCTGCTGGAACCTCAGGAACACAACCGCAGCCTGTTGAGGAGGAGGCCAGAGTGTCTGCTGAGCAGCCACAAGAAGGAACGCCGAAGCAGCCTTCTTTGTGGAAGCAAGCCAGACACTTCCTTGGTTTGAGGAAGCCTGAGAGTTGGAAGAAAAAGTAGTCTTCCCCCCCCCCCCCCCCTTTCCTATCTCCCCTCCCTTCCCTTCCTAACCCCCCTCCCCTCCTCCTCCTTTCCTATCTCCCCCTCCCCCCCCCCCCCCCAAACCACCAACCAATAGACCTTCTACACAGCAGACATGTTGACTTGCTGTAGTTTCAAGTCAGGATGTCTGCTGTCAAAAGGGTTTATTTCATAATGCGGGCATGGCGGTTGCAGTGGTTAGCACTGTGACCTCACAGGAAGAACCCGCCGCCCAGTGGGTAACTTTCTGTGTGGAGTTTGTATGTTCTCCCCATGCCTTCATGGGTTTTTCCCCGGGATGCTCCGGTTTCCTCCCACAATTCCAAAGACATGCAGCATAGGTTAATCGGCTACTCTAAATTGTCACTTAATTGGCATAAAATAAAATAAAAAATCATAAATATAATGTAAAATGTCACATTTCTTCATATATAATTGTATTTTGTGGTTGAAGTTGTTTTACATTAAAGTTATTAACAACATGTTAAATGTGTCTGTGCAAGTCAGTGGTAACCATCTTTACATGTGTCATGTCCTGTCTCTGTAAGTTTTGAGGTTTGCTCCAAACTTTAAAGAGAACAAAACAAAAACCTAAAATGAGTTCAAATATAACATTTTTGAAAGAAATATGTGTTTCTAACAGCTGAATGAAAGTGATGGAATAGTAATAAAAATTGCAAAGGTCATTTGAGCCATGTTGTTGCAACAGGACCTACATTACTGTGTCATATGAACCAGTCACTCATAATGGGTTCTGTAAAAGTATTATGAATATAGTTGAATTGAAATTTTGGAACTTCAAAGCAACATAGCCATTTCAATTCAATTCAAAACAAAGGATTTTGGAACTTCAAAGGAACATAGCCATTTCAATTCAATTCAAAACAAAGGATTTTGGAACTTCAAAGTACCATAGCCATTTCAATTCAATTCAAAACAAAGGATTTTGGAACTTCAAAGCAACATAGCCATGCCTTTGATGACATCATAAAGTTTACACAAAGTTTATATATAGGAGTGAAGCTGTGCAGGCAGTCATATCATTTCAAACCTTTCAATACCACTGTGAGAAAGAGAATTGATATAGACCTCAGATACCACTATCTTATCAGAGACATTCAGCAGATTTAGGCAGCATTCATTTGAGACTGAATAAAACCAGCTAAAAGATGCCGCAACCAAGAAACCAAAAAAGGAACAGGAGGCTCTTCAGACAGCAGGCTGCAGGTGGAGCACAGCAGCATATCCCGGGGGAGCTTGAAACCCTCCGTCGAGATGTGCGGCAGCTCACCGAACTGCTGGAAAGAGAGAGGGCTCATTGTCGCCGCGAGAAGGACCAGAGACTCCTCATCAGCAATGAGTTGGAGGATATCAAGCAGCAGTTGGTGAAACAGAAAACCCTGAAAGAGATGTACATCAACAGGGGAAAGGACACTAAGAGAGACCTGGAAAGGCTGGAAAAGTACAGCAAGGAGGAAACTCTCAGTGTAACCAAGATTGCCACAATGGTGAGGGACACCACTCGGCAAAAAAAGAAGAAACATCTTCATGTCGACTATGAGGAGCTGCAAGTGGCACACTTGGTAAGCACGGAGAGGTTCTCTGCAGAACTCCAGGGGGAGAGGGAGCAAATCGAGGTGCTCCAAAAAGAACTGGAGAAGATGGAGGTTTCTAACCATGAGCTCAGCCTCAGGTATGAAACCGACGTCCTTAGTTCCAGACAGCTGGTGGAGACTCTCAAGTTTGAGCTTCAACAGCAAGTTGAAGCTCACTCTGAAAGAGTGTCACAGGACCAGCATGTCATAAAGACCTTGCGAGCTGAACAGGACGCCCTCCGGCAGACAATGGCCGAGGAGATCAGTAACCTGCAGAAGACATCTTTCGAGAAAGAGAAACAGTTCTGGACCGAGCTGGAGGAGTTAAGAACTCAGCTCTGTGTTCATAAGCTCATCGAGAAAGATTATGAGGAGCTGCAGTCGGCACATAAAATCTGCCAAGAGAAGTTCTCAGCTGAGCTGCAGGAGGAGAAGAACAACACCAAGCTTCTCCAGGAACAACTGGAGAGCCTGAGAGTGTCGAAGCAGCAGCTCAGTCAGCGATACCAAACTGATGTGCTCGCTGTGAGACAGCAGGCTGAGAGCCATCAGCGAGAGCTTGAGACCCAAATCAAGTCTCTCATGAACAAGGACGCGGACGACCAGGTTCTAATCTGGAACTTGGAGGCTGAAAAGGGCGTCATTCAGCAACAGATGGCGGAGGAGATCAACACCCTGCAGCACAACATCGTCGTGAAGGAGACCAATTATTGTAGAGAGCTGGAGGAGCTGAAAACTGGTCTTAGCATCCAGCTCGCACGCAATATGCAGCTTCAGAACGAACTGCAGGCGAACAGGGAGGACAACCAGCCGCCAAAACGAAAGAGGTCGAGGTGTGAGGAGCCTGAGGAAGACCAGCAATGCATGGAGACCAGCACCTGTGCATCTGCTGGAACCTCAGGAACACAACCGCAGCCTGTTGAGGAGGAGGCCAGAGTGTCTGCTGAGCAGCCACAAGAAGGAACGCCGAAGCAGCCTTCTTTGTGGAAGCAAGCCAGACACTTCCTTGGTTTGAGGAAGCCTGAGAGTTGGAAGAAAAAGTAGTCTTCCCCTCTCCCCCTCCACCACCCCCCCCCCCCCCCCCTCCTTTCCTATCTCCCCTCCCCTCCCTTCCTAACCCCCCTCCCCTCCTCCTCCTTTCCTATCTCCCCCCCCCCCCAAACCACCAACCAATAGACCTTCTACACAGCAGACATGTTGACTTGCTGTAGTTTCAAGTCAGGATGTCTGCTGTCAAAAGGGTTTATTTCATAATGCGGGCATGGCGGTTGCAGTGGTTAGCACTGTGACCTCACAGGAAGAACCCGCCGCCCAGTGGGTAACTTTCTGTGTGGAGTTTGTATGTTCTCCCCATGCCTTCATGGGTTTTTCCCCGGGATGCTCCGGTTTCCTCCCACAATTCCAAAGACATGCAGCATAGGTTAATCGGCTACTCTAAATTGTCACTTAATTGGCATAAAATAAAATAAAAAATCATAAATATAATGTAAAATGTCACATTTCTTCATATATAATTGTATTTTGTGGTTGAAGTTGTTTTACATTAAAGTTATTAACAACATGTTAAATGTGTCTGTGCAAGTCAGTGGTAACCATCTTTACATGTGTCATGTCCTGTCTCTGTAAGTTTTGAGGTTTGCTCCAAACTTTAAAGAGAACAAAACAAAAACCTAAAATGAGTTCAAATATAACATTTTTGAAAGAAATATGTGTTTCTAACAGCTGAATGAAAGTGATGGAATAGTAATAAAAATTGCAAAGGTCATTTGAGCCATGTTGTTGCAACAGGACCTACATTACTGTGTCATATGAACCAGTCACTCATAATGGGTTCTGTAAAAGTATTATATAATATAGGCTACCTGCCACAGCACAGCTTGCTTGGAGCGCTGAATGTATTAATTATTTAAGTAGTTGTTTTTTTTATCTAATTATTTTATGTTTATTTAGTAACATGTAGGAAGCCTACGTTGATGTTTTAAATGGCATGTTTATGTTTAAGTACACATATCTTTGCACGTAAGTTTGTCTCTTGAACCTATGTGTTCTTTTAAAAAGAATAATAAAACATCATTTTTGGCCAATTTTGACAGCACTAGTAGAAGTTCATGTTTATTTTTGAATGTACAGCATTTCCAGTAATTTATTTTGCACTGTTCTACCAGAGGACTGTATTAAGAATTTTATCACTTTAGAAATGAATCAAGTTTTTTACTTGACTGTCAAAGCACTTGGGTTAATACTTTGGCAAATACATTTTTAAAAGCACAACAAATATAAATTGCACTTATTTATACTTTTTTTGAATAACTTTTTTTTTACTTTTCCGTGCTACTCACACACCTATTCCTCAGATAGAAAAAGCACTTTTTATTGATGTTCTGTTAAAGGAGCAATATCATTTTGTTACCCTTCAGGGACGACAAGAGGCTGCCACTTTAAACTGAGAACCAAACAACACATGACAAGTCATAGTCTATTGTGTCTCCCTGTATTGTACTTTGTAGACGGAACAAATGAGACAAGCTTTATATCACACTATTCGGTCATCACAAACAAATGATAAATGCACTAAAAGGCTTCTGCTTCTGGTCATCAGCCAAATACACACTGCTGTTACTAATCTTTATTTGCTCATGCAGGGGAGTTTTAAAGTAGTGCAGTAAGTGCCTAGCAACCCAGTCCTCTCCTCTCCTAGGCAGTAATTGTCCCTCATTAATGATTACACTATTCATAAACCTTATAAGTGTACAGCAATGTCACTTACTTACAATTCTCTTCTGTAACATTAATAGAGCACAATTAGCGACAAGCCTTTATCCACACCAGCAAGTGAAATTAGTCCAATCAGGAACACTTACATCAGTTCAGACTTACTGAAGCAACAAATTGTTATGTAGTTTACTTGATAACGCTGCACATAAAATATTGCATAATACAATGAGCAGATTTTTGCTACCCTTAAATGATCACAGGAAATAGAATTTGAATTTGGTGCTTCAATGATTCATACTGTTCAGCATCGGTTGCAATTGGCAGCAGCCTTTACTCACTTAGTTTTTTTTTTTTTAAATGTGTGATGAGTGACAGGCAACTTTCCCAAAACATTGACTTAATGCAAAGACACTGAATTTGTCTAGCACAGCCTTAAAAAGTTTTGTTGACAACAGACAATATTCAGAGCAGTGATATTGTACTCAGCAGAGGTGCCCATTAGCCCTGCTCTATTAGAGAAAAACAGAATGGGTTATCCAAATCTCACCAAAGCTATTTACAGACTGGGCACCAAACCATGCTGTATAATGTTCGAGGGCAATGAGTTCAACCAAATACAGAGCTGCATCAGTGTTACCATTGTTGCCCTATAAGATCTATATTGAACTTGGGTCACAAAAAGAATGATTAATAAAGTTATTTACCTGTTCTGCATAATCAGCATTAAAAAAACTCCACTACAGTGTAAAAAGGTGAAAAAAGTGAATGGAAAAGGTGTCACTCGACATTAGCTTTATGGAGCAGGCCAGACAATTCCATATAAAAGCCCATCCTCACAAAGCAGCTGCAGGCTATCAATAGGCAAAACATTCATTCAAAACTTCAGTTCTACACAACCCACTGCATACTAATAATACTGTAAATGGTTTTGAGATTATGTTTCATAAATAAGTGAAGTATGTATTTGCTTACCTGCACATTTTCTCTGAGGTCTGTGGCCTCCCTTAGGGGCTGCGTGGATGCTCTGAAGAGCTCGTCCACTACCTTGATCCCTGTGGTCTTGGTTGTGGTGTACTCCCGGGCCTTCCTACCCTTCCTGACAGATAGACCCCTCTTATGTGCCTTTCCTCCACCCCGCCTGTTGGTGATGGCTACATGGACAAACAGGGTGGTGTTTGGTAGAAACTCCCCCGTCAGAGATTGTAAGGGGACATGTCTATAGCCTGGCTGTAGGCACTCAAAAGGAATGGTGTACTGGCCAATGAACTCATCTCCAATGTAGTCGTCATCCAGCACGACAAAGCGCAGTACAGCAAGTTCTGGCAAATTGATCTGGAATTCAAAGCTCTCATCAAAAATAGGGTTGTCACCATTCTGGGACACTGTCTTGGTTCTTTGCTCAGCACAGTCAGCTGGGATGCCATGAATCTCCACATATATGTAAGGCTCAACCACATCACCCTTAGCAGCAGATCCGCGAGGCTTGGGTAGATTCTGCCCACTGATGACCTTGATGTGAAGAAGCTGGGCAGACACTCCTGGCAGAGAGTCCCGAGCGTTGGCACTGAAGTAGGACACCTCCTCCCTCATGATGGCTGGCCGCAAAACATATCCGCAGTTGCCATTCTGCCTGAACCAGCCTAGATTGAGGTCCATCATCAGGCCTGGAGTCTGATAGTTCATGGCAACAATCTGGCAGCCACACTTCCAGAAATCCTGGGGGTTCATATTGCTGGCATCGATTCTCATAGGTGTGGGATATACCCTGGAGAGAAAGCGCTTGTTGTAACAGACAAACTCCTCTGGGAACTCATTGGCAAACCTGTTTGCATCCACCTCATTGAAAGAGCAAATCTCCCAGTATTTTTGGTCCCTCTTAGAGATCTCAAAGTCCCTAAACTGGACTGACTTGCAGAGAGACACAAGATCAGAGAGCTCCCTACACAGTCTAAGTCTCTTGTAGCCTAAGCCATTTAGGTGGTCCTTCTCATCAGCTCCCACTCTTCTGGACATTTCCAGACCCTCCTCCTCATCTGTCACATCCCCTTCAGCCTCAGTACAGCTAGGCGGTAGCCTCTTACCTTTGAGGAGGATTTTACCTTTGAGTTTCTCGGGGGAGGGTAGGTAGCATTCTTCTTTGTTGGGTGGTTCAATGTACAGCTTGTCCCCAAGAATCTTTTTCATGTGCTGTGCCATGACTCTCTGCTGGGGGATGCAGCAATGGGTCACTAAGCAGAGAATCAGGGGATACTCAGAGCTCTCAAAAGCATATTGGTTTATTATGTCCATGACTTTTGAAAAAGCTAGATGTGAGGCTACCGAACTGCCTACATACACCACTGGTTCATTATCAGGGCCATCCCATACAATGACCTCAATGCTTCGACAGCCCATCCTTAAAGCTCTGATGTAGCTGCTGATGTCTGATGAGCCCCAGAAGTGGTCTTCCAAAAGGGAGGCATTATGTGACGAGTTTATGTAGTAGTGGGACAGAGGCTGGGTCATATCCTGGCACACACGTTTGTGCTGTGGGTCAAAGATATGGCATTCAGAGGAGAGGAGGTAGTGAGTAAAGCCATCAATGGAGAGGTAGGCTCTGTCCCTTCCTTCGGCTGATGGCTCAAATTTCTGAACAATATCCCTGCACATGTCCTCCGTTACTCCTTCCACACCCTGTTCCACTTCTACGAATAGCATTAGATCTTTACTGTCAAGATACTCCTTATTACTGGAAAACTGCACCAGGAGGAAGAAAATCTCTGGTCGTGTGCAGAGCTCACAGTAGGCCTCCACAAAGGTGTCCATATTAATTGCCTCTCCATATTGGTCTTTAGCTTTCTGGAGCTCCTTGAACTTCAGCTCAATCCTAGACTCTTTCATTCCAGGGTTGAGCCCCTTGATTATCTGGGTGGCCCTGAATAGATCTATGTGTCCTTCCTTTTCCATATCTGCCAGTTCAAATACTGAGCCAATCCAAGATGTTCGTAGACTCGGTTGACTAGGTTCCACCATATCCACGGTGTGTCGGCCATAGGAAACTAGATATCTGAGGCCCATCACCCATGTGCTGACAACATCAGCTGTACTGGCTACCAAATCTAAGGACTCATAGTTATCCCCATAGATGATTGAGAAGGCGCATTCATCAGGGAACTGATCTGAGAGACCATTGCTGCGCAGAACTGGAGTTTTCTTTCCCAAACGAACCTCCTTAATGCCCTTGATCTCCAGTTTAGCTTTCTCAGAGTCCTTTTTGGATGGCTCCCAGCGGAGCCAGTGCATGTCTGGATCCAGCAGGAAGTAGCGGTTGTACATGCGGGAGTTGGAGCGCACCTTCTTCATCTCACAACCCTCCATCATGAAGGCCATGCAAGCAGCTGTGCTGTTGATCTTGCGGTCATTTGGCATTGAGCTGAAGGACACAGTTTTCTTCCTCACCTGCCTCTGTTTGGAACCATCCTAAAAAGAGAATGAGAGAAGCATTTTTTCTGTTACACTTTGTATTTCAATTCAGGAAATGGCATTGAATACTACAGTGAGAGTATTATGTATAGAAGACAAGAAATAAGACAATACTGAGTTTCCTTTCATCACAGAGCAGCTTCGCCTAGGTGGTTATACAGAGAGACTTCTTAAAGAAAAATCCTGCCAAACACAAGCTGTAGTGCTGCTGAAACTTAAAGATGGAAATGACTCAGCAATACCATCATTAAACTGTGTTCAGCTGCTGAAGGATAAACATGACAATATTAATGGGCTGCAATTAAAACACCAACTTATCCACTGCTCAGTGAGAATTTCTCTCCTTTCTTTTCTCCCCTGCTGTGAGCAAACAGGTTTTTTATTGAAATGGTGCACTGGTGAATTTGCATTTTGCTGGGTCTTCATTGACATTTTATATTTAAAATGGTAAAAACAATGATTTTTGTATTTATAACATATTCATGACAGGACAATACCCACAGATAAATCAGACAATTCATAATGCACAGGAATGGATGGTGTGTGAGGTCTGTTCCTTTTTAAAATAGTACTGCTGACTTTAATCCTTGCTTTAATGACAGGGTACAAAACTGGAGATATGTATTTAGCTTAGCTCAAGCTAATGGTTTCATCTCTCAAACAGATCAGGTCTTTAGAACCAGCTTCAAGTTACCTTAAAACTGCAGAAAATGATGTGTTTAAATACTCATCCCGTATGCGACTTATCATAGATACATTTTTTACCCGCCTATGAAGAAGATATGGAAATGTTTGTTGAAACCATGTGGGGGCTCTCTCTACAACCAAGCCAATAGCCAAACTTGTGAAAGCAATAAAACAAAGGCTGGCAATCTGCTATGACATGGCTCAAGTTTTGCAGTTTCTAGGTCATGAACCTAGCTGACAGAAAGCAGACAGATCCTGCTGATCTATTTCCACACAGGGCTGTGGTTAGGGAGATAGCCTGAATGCAGATGGGCACGTTAAGGGCTGAGAAGCAGGGCTTGTTAAAAAACATATATCACAAAGAACCAAACCAATCTACAAAAATTCTGTTAAATATTAGATATTAGACACAAAGCCTTCAAGACATCCATTGTTAAAACTCCGACAGAAGACACATTATCTTTAAAAAAGAACGTCTGTGATCACGGTCACATGTCAGTGGTGATGTTTGATTACTTCCAACACTTCTTAGGTTAATTAAAACTAACCAAAGCCACCTTTGTACGTTTTCTTCATTGTTCCACATCTGTTAATTGTATTTATTTGGACGAAAAAAGCAGGAAAGGGCAGAGGACCCTGGGGGCTATGGAGGAGTGACAATGTCTTCCCCCTAACATTGCCTGTACAGGTTTGATGGATCTCCCCAGAGCATGGTTCAACTCCAGCCACAGTGAAACACCTCAAGGCCATCCATCTTCCCCTTGACGGTCAGAGGCAGATGACACCTGGCAACTCATCACGATTGATGAGTACCACTTAACGCAAAGCAGAAAAAAATGACATGATCATCACTCTCTGGTTATGCCCTTGTTTTATGCCCTCTATCACATTTCAGCCCATATAGGTACACATTAAAATCATTTTGAAATCTGTAATTCTTCAGAGATAGAAAAAAGAAAGACTGTATCCTTGGAGACGTGCCATTTCTTGAGGTACTCCTATCACAAGATACAAAGTGGATGCAGGCTGCACTGATGCAGGGGCGGAAGCTAACCAGCATCAGTGTGCAGAAGTACGCCATTGTTTGGTAATATCATGTATGTCTTTATTTATTACTTTTAGTTCTATATTTTTCTTTTTTTCATTGGTCTGTCTGTCCCAAGCCATCAGGTTTAACATGTTCCATGTACAAGAACAGACATTGGAACTAATGGTTGTCCTAAAAAAGACAATACATTCTCATCAGTATCTTACTGGACTTAGACAAGATGGTGTGCTGTGGCCTGACTGAAGCATTTATTTACTTGTGAAATACTTGTGTGCAATTGTTAAGAGAGATTCTGCCAAGACCCACAGGCACATGGTAATGCATGTACCCTTGCCAAGACTGAGGGTAAGAAGGTTCTGTTGGTTCAGCTGGAAGATAAAACAATTTAAAGTCTCTCACAGAGGTAACATAGGAGTGAAGACAGTTCACAGCATTGCAGTCCAACATAGTGTTCGTTATGGGATATAAATCTGGAGGCCATAATCACCTTAAACATTATGCTCTTTACTCCCACTAACCTGCTCTTTCTTCACCCTGAGACAGAAAACTGCAGTTTAATTTCTAGCCCATCTGAAAAAAAGTCCAAAAAGACAGTTGCTCTCTTCACTGGTTTTACTCCTCTGCTATTTGCAGACTTAACCAGATGGACATCTACATTGTCCAGGGTATTGGAGATATGTGAAGTAAGCTGAGAGATAACAGAGCGCAGACTGAGTAAGTGGCAGGAGGGAGAGATCTGTTCAGGTCTGATTGTTTCCAGACCTTCTTCAGGGAAGTGCTGTAGCCGCAGAGGGTCAAAGAGTGAGAGGGTAATCTTATGTCTCATTAACATGCTATTACAATTAGCCGGACAGCAAGGCAGGACAGCATGCTGTTACCCTCAGCTCCAGCCTCTCCTTTAAAACCAAGCAGGAAAAATGTGTCAATTAAACACAGCATTGAAAAAATTCCTCCTCTGTATTTTCCTACACACAGAGGTCCTTTGTCCCTCGATTGACCATGCTTCAGTTGCACTTTCTCAGCATTTTTTCACAGCCCCTGGGGTCTTTTCTGGTTCAGATGTCAGTATTTCTGTGTATGTGACTGTTTATGCGACTCGTGCGAGTGTGCTTGAATGCTTCTGGCTTGACCACCTGTTGCTACTGTTTGCTGCTGTTGCCACTGTGTTGTGGGGGTATTTTTGTAATACTTAACACTTTCCTCATTCCCTTTCCTGTGGTGACACTTTCTGTTCAGGGTTGGGTCGAACACTTCCTGACGGAAGGCTGAAGCTGCTGGGGACAGGACGGGCTGTGAGATGAGTCGAGTGACATCCTCTGAAGGGCAGTGGTATGTCACCTCACTCTCTCTGCTGTGACTATTGTCACACCCTGATGCAGGGTGCCAAAGGCAGTATGACAAAAGAACCTTTACTCGTGAGACATGGGCTCTCAGGTTGTGTGTTATAATGTAGTGCCCATCTGAGCAGCGTACACTAAAACAATAATTCTTTAAAATGGTATGGTAGGGTACAATTCACTCCCAACTTGTCAAATATGGTGACTTAGTCTGGAGCCTTTAGCTCTAATTATCCATCCAGTTAGTTAGACTTTGAATATTTCAAGTTCGCAATAATAATTAAGCAACACCCAGTTGGATTTATTTCTTTTAAGATGATCTTGAAGAGCGGAGGGTCAGTGTCCAGCCTGGGGCCACCGCAGTAAGGGCTGAGCCTCTATGCATGGAGCACGCCTTGACCACTGAGCTAAAACGGCGTCACCCAGTTGGTCTGTTGAAAAAAAGCTTGTTGTTGAACATTTCATATTTTATGACTGTTGGATGTGCATTCAAAAAAACATGGTTAATGTTGCAAAACTGTTGCAGTTTGGCTACGTTTAGGCTCCAAAACTACTTGGTTAGGTTTGTAGAGTATCTTGTTCCGTAACTAAAGCACTGTATTCATGTAACTTGCATATTTACGTTACGCAACATAAATTGTGTCACTAATAAAGAGGTCAATGTCAAAGAAGTCAACACTGCACACTTACACAGGATTGGAATCCCCGTCTCCTGCATTAAAGTCCCTTTTTTATTTGACCCTTACATCGCCCATGACTTTTGTGCACTTCAATAAACCTGACTTTAACACCACATCAAAACAATAAACTACAAGACAGCATCCTGAAGTGATGGCAGAGGGGTACCTACATCACATATTTTGACTTGCTGGGCCACTGACCATGATCCTTTACTTGAGGACTTGAAATTTGGAACAGGCGGTTATGTCATCTCTAAAACCCAAATGCATCTTGCTCCTTTACATCCCAGTCTGCTGTGTGTCCTAGAATGCAGCACAAATAGAACAACTGATGCCTGCTTCATCTCAAGAGAGGATAATGTACAGTATGTGAGTGGAACACAAGCACCCTGAAAAAAACGTCCTCTGCCTCCTTATTTCTGGTAATATCAGAGAGCACATAGAGTCAAACTAAGAAGCCCCCTTGCTCTGATGCTTATGATGCAAACTATACATGTCTCAGCAACTGGACTGTAAATGCCAGACCAATTGATCACATGAAGGATGAATCTCCTCTGAAGACCTTCCTGTGGGACTTTCACCATCGAGGCCCACTTCCTCCCCATCCCACCAAATCTCAAACCATCAAACCTCCTCGTCATGGCTGTGCTGGCTGCCTGCCACTCACTACTCCCTGCTCGTATCATATCTCAACTCTAAAACAGGTCTGCGGAAAGTAGTCAGACACGGCTCAGTTCCTCTCGCCCACTGAACTTGTGTCATTGGAGTGTGTGCAATGTGGATCGGTGAATAAGGCAACATGGGAGCGTGGGTAATAGGGAGTGAAGGCAGAACAGAGCAGAGCCCTCTTGATGACGTTCTCTCCCCCCATGTGAGTCACAGTATGTGTGCCTTGTTTGCCTGCATGTGTGCTGGGGGATCATAGGATCAATGTCTACATACATACTGAACACCCACACTGACAAGTAGGAACAGGGAAGCCACATTACACATCAAATGCAAGAGTGACACGGCAAAGACACATGCTTGTAAAGCGTAACCATCAAAGCACCCGCTTATAATCAAAGTCATCATAGTCGTGTTTCCAGACTGGAAGAAACACAGTTTGAGCGATGTTCGAGCGCTGCTCGGACAGAGACGAGCGGAATTTGGAGCTGAGATGACAGGGAGTCGTAGAAGTCACAGACTGAGTATAGCATTGCGCCGCAAAGGGGGGAGATTAGCGCTTCGACACAGGTTTTGTGTTCCCATCAATGCTGATCAGAGCCGAGGCGATAATAATGCCGATTGTAGCCTTTCCCATTAAGCAAAAAAGCCGGGTGTTAGCGGGTGGGTTATTTAACCAGCGGGAAAGCGGCTCGAGTCTAGCCTGTCCACCATTACCCCAAGGCACCACATTGCCTATTCCGTCTCGTCTCCAAGATAGTTAAACTGCCTTCTGATGTCCCCCATAGAGAGTTAAGGGGAAGACACCGTTCAGTTTAACAAACTACAACTGGGTGGAAAGAGGAATCCAGAAGAGGTGAAATGGATAGGGACATAAGACAGGGGCTGAGCAATTGAAAAGTGAGCTTAACTTAACCAAATTACTTTCATGTTTTTGCAATGCTGTGCAACATCAATGCCAATGAAGCAAATGAAATCATACTGAAAAACTACATTCTCATAAGGGCAAAGGAGAAAGAAAGAGGGGTAAATACAATGTCAGTCCCATTTTGCCTCGGCAACATCACATTGTTTTCTGTCATGCTAATAAAGCGCCTTGAATTGAATACAGATTTTGGAAATAGGAGCGGCGAGGGAGTGATGGGGAGAATAAGAAAAGATGGATGAGGGAGAGAGAGAGAATTCGGGCCTGTCACCGTTTGTCACTGTAATCTCTCGCGTGGGCGGCCGCTTTAATTCTCACAGCGGTGCTCTCAGCCGCACATTCTGCAACTCATCACACCATCTTAGTGCAAGTTTTGCAGAACACGAACATAATAGGCGAGAAAAATTGAAGGTCTGAGAGGGAGTGTGCATGAATGTTGGTGTTTGTTCCAGCGCACGAATGGATTTACATTTTTATCCAGGTGGTCCGTTGTGCACGACGCTCGCTGCGCCCGGAATGCAAAGCCCTGATTCTGCTTTAACACTCTTTCCATGCTCAGATAATAAGTGGAAATCCCCGAGAGAACTCTGAACGAGCCAAAGAGCAACAAACAGTTTCACTAATTACTGGCCCGCAGAGAGTGGAGGTCAATGCTATTGAGCTGTGGAAGCTCAGAAAAAAGCTTAGATAATTCAGTCTCTCAGCACTGTTGTTTCTATAGTCTCTATATTTGCTCTGTATCTGTCAGAAGGCCTCTGAAAAGGTTAGGCAGGTAGGTAGTTCACTTCTTCACCTCACATTGGAACACACACGTGCACGGACACACGCACCAGCGTCAGGTTCTCCTGTGGATTCTCCAACACGCCGCCCTCGTTCTCCCCAGCTGCTCTCCTTATGCTTTCTATCGGCTCTATCACCAATGGGGCCAATTATTTCCTGCAGAAACTATTTCATAAGCACAGTGCAGGTGAGTTTGTGCGTGTGCATGCTTGTTGCTAAGCATGAGGGTGAGAAAGAAAGAGAGAGAGTCTCTTCTGCAGGGTCAAGTCTAGTTGAAGATATGGGCACGGTCACGCTCATGTCTAATCAGCCCGTGGTCGTCGTCTTCTGTAGGCAAGGTGTCTCCTGTCAATCTCAGCCTCCACTCACTCTGGCTGATTGTGTGTCTGTCAGGTCCTGTTGGTAATCTGTGGAAGTTGTGTTAAATAACAACAGAGTAATCCTTGAAAAGGGAAGCGGGAGACACAGTAGGGGGTTGTTTGTCTCTGGATTCCCAAACAATCTCCTGCTGAATCTACTACGCTGTGCATGTTTCCCTGCTTTAGCTGAGGAGGTTTGAAGGTTGTAATGTCGGCGGATATATTCATGACTTCTCCTCCATTGACTATTCCGGCTCTGTACAAGCTCTGCGTTCCCATTCAGCTAATGTATTCTGACCCAGAACAGAGTCTCCCAAGATTACACGGCAATTCAATTCCCTCTAGGGCCGCCGATACATCTAAAAATGCATGCACCCATGGCACTGTCAGGAACTTTGGATGAAAACGTTCAGAAAACGGCATTCTGTTTCTGTCAGATGAAGATCTTTGTCTCCTAAAGCATCCTAAAAGCTGCACTTGGGACCTTTGCATATTTAACTTTTAGAGTCACTAAGACATAGACAGTTTGGAAGTTTTGAAAGAACTTAAGACTTAAGCCAAAAAGACAGAAGAGGTCAGGTCACTATTGCTTCGCTTCTGTGCAGAAAAAGCTTTGGCTGACCTGGGTCCAGTGTTTTGCTTGTTTTAGCACCCTGAATTTTGAACATATACCTGTGACTAACAGAATTTCTCGTTTCCTTCTAATTTAAATACAAGCACAAAAGTAAGACATTAAAACCCTGCAACTCCTACAGCTTTATGCTAACAAACTGATAGCTGTGTGCCAAGTCCCTCACAGCTTCCACTACCGGAGGCCCCTCATCGACTCTGATATAACTATGTTTTAATACTTCCCAATGGTCCGCACTGCTTTAATTAAGCAGTGTTGTCTGATCTGAGAGCATTCCTCTCATTACATTCATTACCACAGTGTTTTCTCATTTCCCCAAATGGCTTTCAGCCACAGGCGCCGGATCTTGGCTGTGTTTGCAGGAGATGTGAAGGGAGAGTGTGACAGCAAAGCGTGTTTGCCGAACTCCTGATGATGGCCGATGAAAGGATAACAGTTGACAATGTTGCTTTGACACCTGGGTCCTGTCATCAGTCCCCTCTTTTCTGTCTCGCACTTGTCCTTTCACTCTCTCTCTTGTTTGCTCTCCTACTCTGTCTTTCTCTCGGTTACTTAATCTATTTGGCTCCTGCATAAATTCATTTTTCCCTGTCTGTCTCTCTGTTTCTGTCCTTACACAAATCCCTTCATACCGCACCGATAAAGAGATGAGATTGATGCTTGGAAACAATTAAGGTTAGACTTGCCGTGTGCTGGATGTTCCACCCTGTGGGAAATGATCTATCACTTCCTCAATAACATCCGACAGAGGCAGCTGTTTTGAACCCGCTCAAAATGAATGAATCGTCTGCCTGAGCCCTGGAGGCGAGGCGAGGGGAATTCAGCCAGAGGAATTCTTTCGGGTACATGCAGGCACACAAACACACACTCACACAGGGTGGTTTTGGAAATTTGTCCACCATCCTCCCCCCCCCGTTTCTTCTGTGTGTCTATGTAAGGCTGCAGAACAGGAAGCGAGATTGATGCAGTGGCTCTTCTGTGCGAGGCGACCAGATGTGGCCTTTGTCAGATGCTCATCCAATGAAACTTCGCACAGGACCTCTCTGAGGACCACAGGCTGCATGTGGTCAGTGTGACGGAGACTGACATGTTTATCAGAGCCAGACAGGAGGAAGCCGAGGATGAGCGGGGAGCTGATTAACAACAAATGTCACCCTGCCTGTCCTGTGCCACACATCTCTGCGGCATTTACCCTCCACCTCAGACAAAACGCTCGTAAGAGATGACAGCATGCCGGAAGATTACGGGCAACTCTGCAACAAATAGAATAACTGAGATGTTATCTTTGCATTCTTAGAGCAGCAAATGTGGTCTGTAAAGCCCAAGAAAAATCGGGTATTATTAAAGAAGCCGATATAGGTTTTGCAAGTTTGACTATGAAGGTGGCTAGAAAGAATGGCTATAGATAAAACTATTACAGGACAACGATGCCACAAGTTCCCTGACGCTTTATCGTAGTTCCTCGGGACTTCCTGCATTCCCAAACATCCTCAATCCTTCAGTCTGTCAATGCGGCCACACAGCCATAACCTTGACTGCCGTCTGCATTGCAGTGAACGGCAAAAAGAGAGAGAAGTGCCCCCGCTTGCCACCAGAGAGCTGCGCTGCTGCTGCTGCTGCTGCTGCAGTACAGGACACCTCTGCTACACTCCACCCTCCCTACACCTCACCTCGCCTTTTTTTTTACCCTGAACAAGAGCAAAGAGAGGGGAAGACAGAATGTGGGGAAGCATCCTGCACCGTCCTCTGACAGATGTCCCTCGTGGTGCACACACACACAACACAGACTGCCCTTGATAACAATTCTGGCCTTTTCTCTCTGTCTCCTCTGAGGTGCACTGAAGAGGAGTTAAAAATCCAGAGAAAAGGGACAAACCACGAGAGCCGCACGAACAATTCTTATGACACACTCCTTGAAGAAGTTCTGCTTTCCGCACCTCCTCATGTACTCCCACACACACACACGCACACACACACACAGCTTCTTTGTAAAACCCACATCGTACCGTGGAGGTACACACCAGCCTCCATGTGCAGCACACTCACTCTCCAAACGCCCACCGTGTATGTATTTTAAACACCCAGAGCTGAGAAGCTATTTAGACGCTGGAGTAGAGAAAGAGAAGGAGGCTAAAACTGGCAGGTGTTCAGAGAAGTCCAGTCACCTGTGTAGGTGCAGAGGACTCTGTGTGGGTAGAAGAGCAGGAGAGCTTACTATAGCGCAGCACACATGGAGCCTTTGGTGAAGGCTATTGTTTTCTTCCAATCCTCCGTCTCTGCTCGGCGTTTGGCAAAAATAAGACAACATCTCCGAGCAGCCTTTGATCAATGATGCATTTTCTCTCTGACACATTCCACGCCTGCGTCCGTGAAGCCCACTCAACTCTATAAATAATCCCCGTGAGCCTGATCCTTGGCTGGGCTCCTTCTGTCTCGTCAAGAGGCTGGCAAACCGACTCACGGACTGTTTCAGTGCCAAAGGAAAAGAAAAAACAACAGCTCTGGTGTGATATCTGCACCCGCATATCTTCGATCTGCACAGCTCCTTCCCTGTGCACGTCTATTAGATAATCATTCTCTATTGCATAAATCTGTGAAGCACACGTGGACTATGAATGAATGTCTCACATTACCACTAAAAGGTTATTACATTGCCGGTTAGTGGAAATAAACTGAGTATGTTGCATGCAGATTTTAACATCACCACAATTATGGTCCTAAAAGTGTTTAGGGGTGCAAGATATTGGATTTTTTGCCGATATCCGATATGCCGAAATTTTCCAACCCTTTTTGCCAATTGCGATTTCGATACCGATATATCAGGCACATGTTTTTTTCCACCTAATTGCAGAGAACATCAAGTCTCCCCTGTAGTGCAATTGATATCATGCCTACTTTTATTGTAGTGGCCAAAAATTGCCACACAGCAGACATCTTGCACCCTTCTTCACGCTTCACGGAAGAGGCGTTGTACAAAAGGTCACGTGTCAGATCACTCACGTTTCTGAGCGCACCTGAATGCAGCATCCCACCGAAACAAGGCAGTGAGGGAGACATGCCCGGACTTGTTTATTACCACTACCATGGAGACATCAGTGATCGCCGACGGACTCTTTTTATCGTGTGTGCGTCCATGAATATGTAAGTTAGTTTTGCACTGGTGTTTATGTTACTCTCTCTTAGTGTCGGCTTTGGCCACTTGTGTATTTTCGGCGTGTTGTTAAGTCCGGTAAAATGACGAGAATGCGAGCTAACAGTTAGCTAGTTAAGAGTTCTGAAAGTTGTTTACTTCTATTCATTGGCTCGAGTTTCTGTGACTTTGTGGTATTTATTTGTATATTGTTGATAACTTGTGCTGAGTTAATGTCTGAGCATTATGTCAAGCTTCTTCAAGGAATCATCGAGCATTTAGGCATCATCAAAGCGTTGTTTTATCGGCGGAAAATATCCGCCGATGACGATATGTCATTTTCAAGTCAAAATCTGCAGATACCAATAACATGCCGATAATATCGTGCATCCCTAATTTTTATGATATGTAATTGCCACTTTTGCTTAAATAAAATTCTTCCATCACTGGTTCGGGCAGATTTGTAATAAACTAGTAAGAGCTGGGAGCAGAGCTCGGCTGAACTGCTGCAGAGATGAATGACACCTTCATTAGCTTTTCTCTCCCAGTGGTGGAGACAAATGTAGGACATGGCAGGAAGTGGGTGTGTTCATGTGTGTTTGTGTAAATGCAAACTGAAGGGAGGGTGGAGGACACCGGAGCAGAGCGGTTCAATGTGCCCACTTTGCAAGAGCGCGCTCCGGGTGAAGGTGACCTTTGTGTTTGCCCGCAGAGCCTGACTGGCAGGACTGCAGTGAGGACAATCAGATCCATCCTGCACGGTACTGAATCAAGTAATGATGGATCACCACAGGAGAGACATGGAGAGACATGGGTGCAAAACTGGGGGTCTCTGCAGGAAGACAGAAGGTGGTTTGCATGCAAGGGGAAAGTAGGAGGCACTACAGTTCCTATTTTTAGGTCTGGCCTCGCTCCTCTGCTATGAGGGGGGAAAGGATTCCCTTGGAGAGAAGTGAACAGCAGGAGGGGAGGTGAATATGATGAGGATGCGTAAAAAAAACATGCTGCTTTCCAGGCCTTGAAACAAACTGACCCAGTTTCACAAAAAAGCCCTGGCCGCAACATTAAACTGAACTTGTGACTGCTAGTCAGGTGAAGGTGATGTGTCACCTAAGACAAGCCTCATCTTTCATCCATGTCCCCTTTTCTGAGGCAAGATAGTTATTCTCAGCACAGCGGGGATCAAGTGAGCCCACTTTGGGTTTAATCTTTCCATTGAGATCCTCTTGGTTTAAAATGTTTGAGGGGATGTGGAACTCAATCTATGGTGTCATTGTGTTTAAAAACAACTAGAGGAGAGTGTCTCAAACACAGTCCTCTCTGGATTGGGTTTAATCAGGCCCTTCATGTCTATATGCATCTTAAAGAGTCAGGAAAACTTGTTCTTTTTTAATCACATAGCCTCTTCCTCTGTCTTTCGTAACCCACAAAGGTTTGCATGAGCTCTGACTTAAAAAGATATTCTTAGCACTACTACATGAGCCTACGTAGATTTACGTAAATCCCAACTGCAGCACACATATGCACACTCCCACACAGCTTGAGAGAGAAACTGAAATCCGTATCAAATGGAGGAAGCACCTATAATGAGTTGGATAAGTGAGTGAAGCGCCGTTGGGCTATTTTAGGCCTGTGCTGTGTTGTCTCTTCATGTGGTTGACTTAACAGCTCCCTGTGGAGCACAAAAAACCTTGTAAGGCTTCAACAGGCAGCGTCAGAAGCAGTAGTACCGGCAGCAGAACCACATCAGTGTTCAAGGGAGGAAGTGCCCGGGCTGGGCCCTCAGCCCCTGTCATTACCACTCTCTGTGGGGAGCCGTGGCACCCGGGCCACTCTGCACGCGCCTCTGCTGTGCGTGACGGTCGAGGAACCTCTTGCTTTTCATTCCAGCGCCCGTGTTAACAGGTTGGCGCTGCTGCAGCTCTGCAAATCTGCCTGCAGACAACTCTTTCTGCAAACAGAATCACTTCCCCAGCTTTCATGCATCCCCAATGCATTTACCATATTTAGTGTTAATACAAACATACATTATATAGAGGCCTTCCTTTCCAAAGCAGAAACTATGCCAAATGTAACAGCATTACTCACATCTCTCCACACACAACAAAGGCTTTTGTTGGGCTTTTGCTTAATTATGTAGGGAAAAAAAGTGAAGAGTGCGGCACTTGAGGTCCTTCAAAAGGGAAAAATAAAAACCCCACTGTGGAGTGGCTCCTTTGACGTACAACTGTGGAGTGTGTGGGTGTTACAAGGGCATGGAGGGGGGGGGGACCAGGGTCAGAACAGCTGTGGAGGGCCTCGGGTTGGGTGGATGCAGCGGGAGAGAACGACAACACAAAGCTCCAATAATTCAAATAAACAATTTCCCCCTGCAGAGAGAAATCCTGGCGTCGAATGAGCTTTCTAGAAGACCTCACAATTCTTCTACCAAGAGAAAAAAAATACGTCTGTGATGAACCCTAACACAAGTCGTGAATAAAACCCTGTGAGCTTGAGAAATAAATACACTTCCTGAGCAGAGGGATGGTTGTTCGAAATGAAAAATCTTCTGCAGCTTGGTAAACCTAGTCCACCGGATGGACACATGCAGCGAGGATCCTACAGGGCACTCCTCCCCTCATCCATCTGCTGTTCCCCCCACCCGACCCTTCCCTCCTCCTCTCCCTTCTTCCTTCCTATTGGCATTTCTTTTCCAGGACTAAACACACTCATCCAAAAGGGCTAAATATGACCAAGTTGCGATTTCCCTCCGCCTGTGCTTATTACCAGAAGTTGTTCAATCACCGGGTCGTGCAAGTGGAAGCTCCTTTGTCTCTTCCTGTACAAAGAGCTTATTGTGATTTAACATGCTGCATCTGTGAGCATCCTGACTGATTTACTACACTCATTAAGGACAACAGCAAGCTCTGCACTGCTCCGCTGTGCAGACTTAGTGTGCAGGAGGGATTTAACAGCATTGTAACACTGCAGAGAGGTGATAATAACGTGGAAAGTTTAACTACATGGATGTTATGAGGAAGAACTGATGCGCTTTTACATTTATGTTAATCTTCTTTTCCCTTTGGATCCGTGTTTACACTGAGAGGGCACCTGAAGGTCACCAACTTGCAGGCACACACACACTTTTACTTACATGCACACACACAACATGATGCAAATGCTCGGCAGCTAATCTGATCAAACATAACGGAGAGAGAGAAAAGAAACAGCCAGCTGCATAATGCAGTCTGATTGTCATCAGTGAGCAAACAGTGTTGTGGGAAGAAGACACAGGGGTTTTGCTTACTTTCGAGAAAAACAGGAAGCAAAACAGCACATAAACATGCATTTCATAGTTTCTCAGGTTAGAGTCGCAGAGCGTGCGTGCGTGCGGGCAAAACATTTTATCATAGCAGTGCATTTTATTGATCTGAGAAATGCTTCCCGAGCAGTGCCCACACCCCGAACAGCTCCATCTGCATCCTTCACACACTCATTTTTTCATCAGCGCCGTTGTCAATCAAAATGGAGTTGACAACGTTTGAACCCAGATTACAATCGACTGCCAATTTCTGCTGTATGAGTAATTGAAATCCATCAGCGCTGACCTTTCTTCAGGGGAGCTAGAAATAGCCGCATCCAGCAATTTTTATTTTATTCACAAACCTGTCTGTGACAGATAACACTGATATAAAGCAGGAAAGAGGAACAAGGCCTACACCAAATACAGAAAGTGCTCTCTCTTTTTTGCATAAATGTCAACACATTAATTAAAAGATATTGTCAGAAATGTAGGGAGATTCTGACATGATTTGCAAGGCTAATGGAGATCAGAAGAGGGGCAGCAGATAGCAGAACTCATCAGGTAATGGATGCAAAAGCTTTGTTCAAAATTCCACACGTTTGATGGAGTGAAGGCTTTGAGTCGGAATGATGGGTTTTCATTTTAATCTAATTAAGTTGTGTGATTTCGGGCGAGGTAGAATTTTAAAGCACATTTTGCAAGAGAGGAAAAAGCTGTATGTGGGTGTCTTTCCTCTGCTGTTTTCAAGGTCGTGCAAACAGCAGGGAAGCACGATTTGGGGAATCCCTGCATCTTCCTCAACCCATCAACCCCCACATTCAGACATCACACGGCAAGGTACAAAACACACACTGGTAACCTGTTATAAAGTATTAGGAAACTCAGGACACGTAAATATTTGGGATTAAATAAAGGGGTGCTAAAGTGGCCTGATCGGCTTTCCGCCGTCGTGAGAAGAGAGAAGCCTGTGGAGATCAAGTGTTTGGTTGTTTCTTTCTAGCAGCAGCTTAGCCTATTGACATTCATAGCACTATTAGTGTAACAGCTTAAGAGCTAACATGGTTTGTGCTGACTTAAAGCCAGCAGACCCACCTCTGTCCCAAAAATTGTGAAACTGGATTTAATACCTGCTTTTTCTTCTATAGTACAGTAGTAGTAGTCCATGGTAATGCTATTTGTAAATCTGTGTTTGACAAGTCTAATTATGCACTACAGTATAATGAGCAATAAATACATCTTACACAAGATGAATACTTGTCCAGTTTACTGCGCATTGTTTGTTATCAAGGCCAGGAACAACAGCACTAGCAGATAGAAGGAAACAAAGAGTCTCAGCGCTGGTTTGTCATTTTTAAGTAAAATGAGGTGAGCAACAGCTTCTTGGCTCTAGCTCATATTCTGACAGGTCGTTCTGTATCTGATTATCAAGATATGTGATAACAGCTGAGACATTAAGCTGCTCAGCTGAAGACCGCAGAACTTGCTGCTTCAAAAAAAAAGACAGTATCTGTTGTTATTTAGCAGCAGTTGTGCTTTTATTGAAGTCTGTGGGGGTTTTATCATCTGAACGTATTCCTGCTGCAGCAGTTACAATAGATACATTAATGGTATGGCCAAAGCAGCGCTGCAGAAGTCTGTTTGAACAGAGAATCTATGCAGGGAGGCACAAAGAGAACAACTTATCTCTGTTGGCACAGTAAGGCCAAAGGTTTTAATTACGTACAGTTGTTGTCCAGAACTGATGGTTTTCTCTGCTGAGGGAAAAATAAAAATTGATCGAGCAGCAATGATGGGGCTGATCCGCTAATGCTGAGCACAAGGGAGGAGGAGGGAGGAGGCCTCTTCCTGAGATACAATTAAACACAGATCCAATAAAAATAATCATATCGTTGTGTGAGGAACCTACCGGTTTGATTCGTTCTGTTGTCTCATGATTTGTAATTTGATAAGTTTCTTTGATCAGCTTATTGCCAAACAACACTTCCTTCATACTAGTTTTCTGTGATTGACTGTGTTGTACATCCTGTAAAGACTTCCTGTTTAGACTTCCTGTTTGTTGTTGACTAATAATACGTTGTTTCTTCCAGGCATAAAGCACAATGTTTCAACCTGACAGGCTTATACCTTACTGTACAAAAACATTCCTACTGTACCCTTTGGTGTAACACTCGCAGCTTCACTGTTGCTTCCAGTAAAAACTTCAGAAAACACTCTACATCTTGAACCTTTCTCAGAGTGTGTTTGGCTCGCTGCGTGGCTGCACCTACACACACAGTGAGGGCGGAGGACAGCTGTTGATTCAACTCTATGGTCAAAGCTTATGTTTGTGGTGCTGTTGAATTGTATTGCACGAACAGTGATAGTATTTTATCTAACCTCGCTGCTATAAACAAGACTTTTTATTAACTTAACTTTTAGTGAAAGTTGAATAAAGTACTCATATCACAGGTAAAAGCAAGGTGTACTATATTCTGTATGGACTGTAGCATGTTTATGTGTCCGCCTAAGTTTCCCTGTAATTCATTAACTTGAGATGCAGAGAGAAATGTACAAAGAGGTTAATAAAACGGCATGGTTGCCTAGCAACTCAGCGATGTCTTTCATTTGTTAATTTACACTCAAAGAAGGTCAGTGACTCAAGGACCGTGAGAGGAAGGAACACCTTCTATCAGACTCAAGAAGACAAGGACAGTGGAGAAACACGGACACAGAGAGAGAGTCAGTTAGGACGGTGATTCCTGAAAGCAAACTGTTACAGACCCTGATCTATATCTATACATGTCACAGTGTACGACACATAGGCTTTAAATACTGTTGTTAAAAGCACATAAAAGCAAAGGGAAGCTATTTACAGTTCAGTTTTACACTGCGTATTATATTCCAACAGCTTTAAACTGAACATTTTGGCACATTAAGCTTGAATGTTTGCAGCACATGCTCTATAAGCATAACGTTTACATGCATCGCCTGATTCCACAGGGTATAAAATTGACTCCATGGGGAATTAAAGTTGTTGTGGGGGATGAGAAGGAAAAAGAAGTGGGTGAGCTCACTAATAAATGGTAAAGAGCTGAAAACAGCTGTGCACACTCGCAGAGCCTCGCACATCCAGTTCCCGAGCAGTGCAGAGGTGGTCTGAAGGACACGAATCTCAGTGTATACTGCCGGTGCATGAGGAAAACAATGGACACGACGATATGAGTCATCCTCTTTTAACTCTGCCCAAACAGTGTGAAAACGCAGGGAGGAATCAATACACAGGACGATGGGAGTGTGAGAGAAGGTAGCTGAAGCTGTGGGTGTTTGCTCGTGTGCTTTCCAGCACAGTGGCTGAATCTTACAGTGTCAAAGGGCAGATTACAAAACACAGAGAGGGCAGAGATCAGTCTTGGTTTGGAAGCAGAACTCTGGAGATATAATAAAACGCAGTAAAAAAACAGTATCACACTTTTTTTTTGCACACTCTCTTGATGTTCCCGTCAATGTGCCAGGATTGATTTCAGTTTGAGCGCACACAGGTCTATCACATCTTTTCACATCAGTGAGGATGCAGGGAGGAAGGAGTGATTGACAGCCATCTTTAGAAGAGTTCAAAAGCAGCAAGGAGCTGCCATTAGTGTACTTACACACTCTCTCTCTCTCTTTCCTTTTAGCTGCAGAGTCAGCATGATGCAAGCACGATTCACTCGAGCCTTCACAATATCACATCAGTTGGTCAGAACAGAAGACATCCACCAACCTTTGTTTGGCCTTAAAACATGCACATTTTTCACTTTCTTGGACTTTTTGTTGCTGTTTGTACTTTAAACCAGGTCCAGCTGCCTGTTTGCCCCCCCCCCACACACACACACACACAACACCCCCATCACTTCTTCAGAACAAAGAAAACCTTATGAGCCATTACCAAACAGATGTCTTGCTTTCTCTCCGTCTCAGGCGCACAAACATGGACACACAAATAAAGCCGACTTGCCACTTTTTCTGGCTGATTGTTGAGCTTTCAGCTTCTGCTTTTTAAAGTGGGGAGAAAACAATTTCCAGCTGCACATCCTCTTTCACTTTCTGTCATGCTCTCAAACCAGACAAAGCAGCACTTTTTGTTGAGACATAAATAAACAGAGAAAAATATGCCAAACAAAGAGCTCACATCATGATGCCATTATGATCAAGGCTGCTTGAGTGTTTTGGTTAATTTAAAAAGCTCTGAGTAAGGAACCCCGCTCCTTCCTGGTGCAATGCATTTAACATTTTTCCATTTAGAAATAAAAAAAAAACCTCGGTCATATGACCGGCTGAGGCAAGACACGGCTTATGGGAATTGTTATGTGCTTATTTTCCACCACAGCTATCTTTGCCGATACAGTATCACACGCCGCAGCATGCATGACACAGATGAGCTCTAATCAACAGCAGAATGACTTTTTAATGGATGACTAAAGTGGAAAATCACTGGCGGATTCAGTCAGGTGTCACTCTCACTTTACCGTCAAGGAAAGGAGGGGCGTTGGTGAGTACATTGATGCAAAATTTAAGTCTGACTTGAGCCATGAAATTATGCATCTTGTCAATTAAACATGATGAGAACGTGAGGAAGTTTTAGAGAGATCTTGCTCATTTATACGCATCAGCACTCTCAGAGAGAAGATGAAGGCTTTTACTTTAATGGTTTTGGAAATTAGCCTGTAGTTGTCAATCAAATGCGCACTTATGCAGTATAACCTGCCACTATAAAAACATTAAAATGTAAGGCCGCTTTAATAAGAACGTCATTCTAAAGACAAGTGAGCTGGAAAAAGGCAGCAGCAGTTATCAATCTAAAATCAAAAAGCTAAAGTTAGCCTACTTAGCAAGCTAGCCAGAGCTAGCTGACAACAGTCACCTGTTGCTATTAAAGTTGTTGGCTAGTAATTAGAAGTCTGCTTTCCTTAATAAATCATTAAGAATATAGTCTTTAATCTGCCAATGTTATCAATGTAAACATTATGTGACATGCTAGAACAGAAAGCTAACAGGTTTAGCATCAGTAACGCAGGGGATCAAAGCTGTTCGAGAGTCTCAACAGCCCTGTTTTAAATATTTTAAGGTGGTGAGGAGCCACTTTTTGCTTCATGAGCTCCTCTAACGTGATTGAAACTGTATAAGAGGAGAACAAGACGCTGTTGCACTGAGAACTTTACCCATATAATCGACTTTGATGTTGTTTGTAGGCTATTAAGCTAATTAGTTAGCTATAGCTACCTGCTTCCTTTAACGGGATGCAATTACAGCTGACAGAACACGCCATTCTAACTGCTGTCTGTCCCTGTGAGTCAGCTGCACTGAAAAAACTATTGAATAGTGTGCAACAAAGATTTTTTACTAAATATACACGTCTTTCATATAGATTTTCCACTTAAAATACACTTGGTAGGAAAACTTGCACGCTATTTAATTGAAATAAAATTGCTGAAGGGTCTGCGGTCCTCGTATTTGTTCTTAAAAGCTGACCCTGCAGGCGTGTGGGGGCTACATGTGTGGACATACTTCACTTTACAGCCTGGGCTAAGTCAATAATGCATTGCCACAGACCTCTATTTCAATGTATTTTCAGTCAAGAGTTCCATCAATAGGGGATGTAGCTATTGACCTGATACCATAAGCACGCTAATGGACCTACATACATGACAGCAAAAACATACAGAGGTATCACACAAGCAAGGGCAGGCAAACACACAGCCTCATCTATGCTGGCGATCACAATTCCTGTCAGTCTGAGATCAATACTTAAAGCGGGGGAGGAGATTGTGGAGGTGCTTGGCACGAGCAGGGCGGGGAAGATGCTTATGACTGATAGCTGGCTGCCAGCTTCCTCTATCACCTCTGCGGCGTTGACTCTGGGAAATGTGATCCTCTTCCCTCTCCACCTCCGTCTGTCTCTCCTGTCTGGAATGGAGTCGACGGGGGAGGGGCCGAGCAGGAGAAGAGGGAGGAGAAGCACATCCTCTTACAAGGACAAACTCCTGGGAGGACGGGAAAGCATTTAACAACATTAGCAAACAATGCACGTGCATGTGTGTGCTCGAATGCCTGCTTGTGCTTGTCGCCCTGGGATGTGCAGTTTGGCCTTCACCTGTGTTCCACTCCAGTGCTCCTAACATCACTGTTTGATAAACTAGCCCTTAATCGGATTGCTGCGCAGTTATCTGCTAATCTAATGGCGCCAGGCCAGCCTTAAGATTTAGCTCACCATCACGTCAAACCTCCCGCACCACCTCCAACTTCTTCTCCTCCTCCTCTTCCCCATTTGTCTTCCTCTGCTGTGCAGCTGTACAGCTCTCTGCCTTGTAAACACCCCTCAGTCCCTCCAGCTTTCACCTTGACCTCTCCATGCAAGTTCCAGCTCGCTCTCCATCTTCGACACAGCCTGCACTGTGCTTTCTAATTCACCTTGTCCTGTTGTATTCTTCCCCTCTTTTAAGGAATACTCACAACAACCCACATTCCTTTCCTTGCATTCTCATTGAGCAGATCGGGAGTGGCGTTTTGAAGCGACAGAAACACTCTCTCTCACACACACACACACACGTGATGGGTCTATGGGTCTCTGGAGTCTGGAGAGTAAGTGGCAGGTAGGGGAGAGGCTGCACCACAGGGACTGGCGCTGTTGCCAGCACCATGCTTCTTCCACAGTAGAAACAACACGCATGCACACTAGTCCCTCCTCACAGCCACGAGCAATGTAAACAAAGACCGGCAAATTGTGAACTGCGCACCTGTTTCCAACACTTCAACACACACACGCACATGTGCGAGGCCGGAGGGAGTTCCATCAATGTCAGCATGACGTGTCAGCGCAGACAGTGTGAATACTAATTACATGAGGTGACGGGTAAAGATGGCTGACATGCATTAGACGTGTCTGCTTTGTTTTTGTCCTTAACTGCAATCAACGGATTCCTGGAAAACTTCCAAACTTTAACTGATAAAGTTTGTGATCTTTGCTCATCTGTAGTCAAACCCCTGAACACACGCGCATGCGCAAACACACACGCACACAGACAGACAGAACTGAGTCAATGTTTTCAGGAGTATCAGTTCTTCAAATGCTAAAAACAATGGGAGATTTAAAGTATAGAGGTGGTCTATTGGCCTTCAGTAGGCAGTCATGGCCTACTTTTCTTACCTGGTCAAATCCCAAGCCCTTAAAGTCCTTAATGAGTCACTCATGATTCATTTAAGTTTATTCTTATTGCCTGTTTTTTATCTTATTCTATTAAAGTCTTTTACTTATTTTTATTCTAGTTCTGTGTTAATTGTTCTGCACAAACAGATTCCTTGTACGTGTAAACCTACTTGGCAATAAACCTGATTCTGGGTAACAAACTCCACCGCACATTTGCTTTCCTGTTTGACTTTTATCCACATAAAAAGCTTGTAATTCAAAGATTAAACAAACAGTACAATAACATTAAGAGGAATTAAAAGGAATTAAGGTTGCACTTATTACCACAAACATGAAGCCAGAACTAATGTTTGCATGTGTCTATGACTCATGGGTGTCATGGTGAGAGAGGAGGACTTCTGAAGGTTTGGTTCCTATTTCGTTGTGAACATAATAAGCTACTCTGCAGCTTTGGTTAAACAATTACAAAAAAGTATGTGGCTTGAATAAAACTGTGAAAACTGAATTATAAAAAAGTGAAAATGGGTGAAATTTGGCAGAGAAATAAGAATCCTAAAAGCAAAAGCTTGCATGCAATCAGCACGCTGGTTCTGCATCAGCGAGTCCTTCACATGTGAAACTCAGGATGTAAAGAAAAAAAAAGGAAATGAAACAACAATCGTGCTGCAGCCTTGGTGCAAAATTCTTCTGATTTTTTCATTTTGCATATTTGACAACAGATCATTGGCGTGCTGATTCACTCGACTAGAGTTCACGCCGAATTCCTACGTTTTGTCCGAAAAACCAGCTCTTACACGTCCGTCACACTTTGAGAGAGTCTCTTGGGCGAACAGGGTCCGCCCAGTCGGCGCACAGGTAGCATTTTTCAGTTTGAAACACCTGGAGAGAAAGCTGCCTTTGTCTTTTCAAAGCTCTCTCAGTTAGAAGGACGATGCCTTCACTGTACTCAGGTTAGAAGAGGACAGGAAGACAGGAGGAGCATCCTTGTAGCTCCACTCAAGCATGTACATGCAATATGTATGGCTTCATATCTCTCCCTTCACATCCCTGTCTCTCTCTTCATCCTCCAGCTTCGTGACTGGGCTGCAGGGAGAAGGCTGCAGTTCTCATGTTCAGAATAACTGCCAGCTGAAGGTGCTAATAGCCGATAGCTGAAGAACAGGCAGTGCCCTCTCAGTTCTTCTATTTCTCTACACCTCCATCCCTCTGCCTTTTCATACTTCTCACCATCTCCGGCTCCTTCCTCCTCCTCCTCCTCCCTTTTCTTCTCTCTATTGGTGGGCAGCATTCAACCAAGAAGTCTGGTTATTGATCTGTATTTTATTCCCTTACTGCTGGTACAGCATGGGGCGTTTAACATCTAGGCCAAGCACAATAAGCAGCTCACAATGAGAAATACAGTATGTCCAATCAATGCAAGGAGCTCATCCAGCATTCACGAGGGAGGCAACACGGACAAGTCACCTCTGTGTTTCTTTACTTCTGACAGATGGGATGCAATTTGATTTAGCCTTATGAACAGGGATTTATTTTTTAATATATAAGTTTCTATGGGAATGTTATGTTTAAATAATGTATTATACTGGAATAAACCTGTAAGAAAGCAAGATATCTAATTAGTATAACGAACTGAATTGACATCTTTTCCAGATGAGGGCCATGTCACATCTTTACTTTCTCTGTTGAAAGTTGCGCACGCAAAACAGCCACCTGGAAGCGTCAGGTAAACAAAACATAGCAAAAAGACGGCGCCCGATAAAACACCACCCCGGCCCTTAAACTTCTAAAGTCTGGGACCATTTCGCCCTCAAGAAAGAAACTGCCTTTAAGATTTGTAAAGCGGAACTTGCTCATTATGAGAGCATGTCAGTAATGCCTGAGCATTTGAAGAGAAGGCACGCTGGACTTTTTATTTCTATTCTATTTCTTTCTATCTAATTTATGGCTGTTGCCCTGTTTCACTGTAAACTGGTTTTCAGCAGTCAGCGTGTTCTTGCAGCAGGAGACTGAACTTCAGGACGTGTGGAACATTACATCCAGTCCTGTGATAAAGAAAATGTGCCTCCCTCACACACAAACTATGCCGAGAATGAATTTAAATACTATCATTTCAAGTTTCCACTCAACACTGAAACACTATAATGATCCAACTCAACAGCTGTCCGTGTGTCAGACATAAAGCTTTAGGAACGGTTGTATATCCAATGTAAAGATCACACTCTGAATTAGTTTGATTGAGATTCTCCTGTTTATTTTTGGTGCCACCCACACAGACCCGCTGACAATCAGAGGCACACAGACTGACCTTAATACTCCCTGATTACCAGCCCCATGAGTGTCTGACCTTTCCGCACAGTCACACACTCAAAGTTACACTGCGTGAGCACACACGAACGGGGACACAAATAAAGTGGATTGAATGCACAACCTAAAGCAGTCTCTCTCTCTCTCCCTCCTCCTCCTCCTCATCAGCACCTCTTTGTCCGTCTATACAAGGTGTTCAAAGCGTGATCCTCTCACACACCTTGCCAAGGCTGTTGACAACTGGGTCACCCTGTGCTGAGAACTTGTACCCACTTCCTGACCTGCTCTGCACAGCCTAAAAGGAACCTGACATTATGCAACCACATTACTAGTGCACCCACAAAAAAAGAACAGCCTGGCACTAGGAAGTTATTACACTGCTAATTTAGCATGCTGTTCCACACTTACTGCCAACTGCATGCGCTTTTCAGATTTAAGATTGATTCATCTGCTTCCAGTTACTTTGTCTTTACTACAGTTGCAAAGAAACATGGTTTAAAACCTGCAAAATCCTACAACTCAAGACTGTAACATTTGAATTGTAGGACTGACAACACGGCTCATGAGTCATCTCTTATTTTGACAGCAATGACAGGTTCAGAGTTACATCAACTTGCAAAGATAGAACAAACTTTGACAAAAACACGGACTCCCTGCGATCACCGCAAAGATCCACAAAGTCAGACGATACACACCGGCACACGTGGGAACTTCTGTGATACTACCGCTCTGAAACAGATGTTGACTTTTCACCACTTGTTCTGTGAAGTTATCGACTCTTTCCTGACTCACTTTTTCCTCTTGCTGCGAGGGAAATGTGTGTTTGCTCCTCGCTGGGAGGCTCAGCATAGAAGGAATAAACATTCCTCTTCGCATTTAGTCCGCATCACCTGTCAGACTGTCAGGAGATGGTTGCGGGGGCACTGATAAGAGTCCTCAAGTGATAAGGTGTGATTGAGTCCTCAGGATTTAAACTTTAAATCGATGCATTGCACCTGGCAGCAAACATCTATTAACAGAATATTTAGTAACAAGTGAGTCTCTGAGTTCGCACAGTTGAGTCTGCAGGGTATGTCCGTGTATGCTAGACATTTGGAAAAGATCTTAAATGATCATTTGAACTATCTTTTGACTCTCAATGAAGTCCTTCTCTGTCATCACGGCCTCTTAGTTTCTTACTCTCATATTTTCCCCGCTCCGGGGGAGAGCTCACTGCGCAGTATCATATTTCACACTCTAAAGTCCACCTATCTCTCTCTCAAGCCTGCTGCACACTCAACGCAAAGAACACTAATAAACTCACTCAACAGTCAGACCAAAGCCCAGCCTGCTCCTCCTTCACACACACACACGCTGTATACTTCCAGAGAAAACATAAATATACAAACTGATGAACATTGAGCGGAGCTGAGGCCTGCTGGACCGCAGGCCCGGAGAAGACAGAGAGCTCTACCCAAACTCATTCTCCAGCCTTTCTCTGTCAGTAACTAGCAGTACACTCATGCATTATGGGACTGAAAACACACTCGACACTTGTACTATGCTCGCAGACACAGAGCTTTCCCTCACCAAGCTGAAAACACTGAATAAAGAATGAACAAGTAAAACCTGGAAGATGAAACTGTCAGTGTTTTCAGTTTAAGCTGCAGGGACACAAACTGATGCTGCGAAGGAAATGTTAGTGTGTGTGTTTATGCGTGTGTGCTTAGAGCACCGGTGGAATGTTTGAGTGACATGCCCGCGCTTGCACTGTAACCTGCAGAAAGAAGCCCTGGGGCAGCACACACTCAGTCACAGACAGCGGGATCAAGGACATTTCAGCACAAGGAACGGCGAGTGCAACATCTGTAAAGCAACGCAGGCAGATGGCCTCAGTAACATCTGTGCACGGACTGCGGTGAGCAGTAATATTAAGATAAGAATATGAAACACAGTGTGGATGCATTTAGTGTCATTTTTAAGGCAAATCCTGACCACATAAATTCACACACACAATGGACCATCATTGAATCAAACAAGAGAATCAAATTATCCTTCACACCCGCTTCCAATCACACACACACTCAGCACCTGTTCTAAAGCCCACATTTCCCACATCTTCTGCCATCTGTGCCAGAAAATGGCACCATCTGTGAATCCTTGGCTGAGCCGGAGTTCCAGAGGCCTCTAATAAACCAAGGTGGTAAAAAGACAGTATAGCACAGACCCTGATATCAGTGCTTTGTCAATAAGCTAAAAGGAACCACTGATCGCTCATCATTTAAAGGGCCAGTTCGCCGATTTTCAACCTCAGTCCTATCATGTTAATGCCATTATGGTCAGAAAAAAATTCAATTTCGCTCTGCGCCTTTATAGGACGCTATCCACTTCTCCAATGGGCCCTGGAAATCCTCCGACTGACTACGTAAAACGCGTCATCTGGCGGAGGCCAGGGAGCTCGCTGAACTACACTTCCTCAATCTAGGACGCCCGCCTCCGATGTCTCGTTCAAAATCGTCAGGTTTGAAATGTAGACTGCAGACCTGAAGATTTTTTAGACAATCCACCGGTATATTCTCGTCGTATTTCTGGATTCTGTACGGCTCTGAGCCATTGCCTGCAGCGATCAATGTCCTTGAATGGGAAAGGCTAGTATTTCACTCCAGCGCAATGCACGCTGGGTGTTGTAGGAATCTAGAATGGGCGAAACCACGAGCTGTTTGTACAGCTTTCTCCACAGCTACGGTGCCAATTTCAAAAGTTACTGCCTCTATCTCTTACAGAGAACACCAGCTTTGACTGACAGGGGCTTTTTTCCAGGGGGCGAATTTCTCCTTTAAGAAGCCCGAATGATTTTCAGAGTGATTCATGATGCATTGTGCACTTTGCATTATGCTTTTGCAATGCATTGAGTTCATTACCTTAAGAAGATTTTACAGCTACTCTGGCAGCTCAATGCAAATCTTCCTCCAAACGCAAATTAACATCCACTGTTTTTGTTCTGAATTACATCTACAAAGCATCTACAGTCGAGCTAACTGACCCAGATGATCAATATTTCTGACGTGTGTTCCTGCAGGAGAAACTTTGAGATGAAGGCCAACATGCAGAAAGTCACTCTGCTTTCTAGACAGCTCAACATGTATGTGACCGTTCTCTGACTATGTGCGCATCCGATGCAGCATAATGTCAAGCCTTATAATATCTATAATAACAGCCCTACATCTCACCTTCTCTGGCATGACTCATTACAGTTCTGCAGCCAAGCTCAGATGGTCAGAAGTTACATCACTTCCTTCCTCCTCCAATTTACCTTCTATTACATTTTCCTGCATCTTATTGTCTTCTCCCGGGAAGCAGCTCCAAAGGGTTTAGTCTTCTGTCACGATTAAGATGAATTTTCTTGTTTTAATGCTGCTGAACCCGCGACTGGCAAGAATGCCGCAAAATGCCCATTAACATTCACCACTGTCACTTCTGTTATTGGAGCGGCTGCGACTGAAAATGACAACACAAGTGCACAAGGACACAAACATCCATTATTGTGAACATTCTTTCCCTCTTCCGATCTCAAGCATACAAATAACTCCACCCGACCGCAGAGGGCAGCAGGAGGAGGAGGAGGAGGAGGGGGGAGGAGGAGCAGAAGAATGAAATGGTGCTGACGTGAAGACAGTGCGCTCCCTCTGGCAGACCGACCCGAACAGATTGACTGTCTGAGTAAATAAAGCGAGGCCGATGAGGACTTGGCGCTGGTCTTACCCGCTACCCTCCTTTTCTGCTCTTTTTAATTAAGTGGTATAATGAAAGAAACCCCGAAGAAGCAGAGCCGGCTCCATCTCTTATGTTTCCGACCCTTCTGTGGGATTACCTGGGGTAAACCGAGGATTCACGCTTCTCTCTGTAATATTACAGGCACTTGAAGCATAAGTGCTACACCCCGTGGATGAGAGTATCACAACAATAAACGTGACTCTAAATCTGAACTCATAGATGCACTGAAACAACGGATTGTTGGGCTGTTACGCAAAATGCATTCAAACAGCACTGTTGAGGAATGACTGTGCAACTTTTTATACTGGAGAAATGTTTTGATGATTGCAAATCGTTTCATCACCCTTAGTCACACAGTCCCCTTCTGACTGTACACTTACATCTGCTTCCTGTTATACCGCACATTAACCAGAAGACAAAACGTGATGGAGAGGAGGTGCAGTATGTTCTACAGGCAGTAAAACATGCCAGAGCAAAGCCAGGTGGAGCAGTCTCTCTCTTCATCCGACAGACCCCGTTCCTGCAGCCCAGATTAACCTTCGAAAAACATCCAGTGGGACTAATCTGAATATGACTCATCCATCACAACAGCTTTCCAGGGAGAGCAAAGATCCTTCTGTTTAACACTGTGTGGGAACATTGCCTTATCAAACCAATATCCTGCGCGGGCTTTTTCCCGAGATTTTCCCGAGGTCATGAGGGCCACATGAACATAAAAAGCACTGAGTCTCCGCTGTGGTGTAGCAAACGTTGCACAAGGATCCTCAAGATAAGGACTCACCCAGAACACTCCCTGTAGGTGACAGATCAAATCAAAAGTGCAGGGCCCAGTTTGACACGTGGGTAATTAAGGTTGTAGCTTGAGTCGTTATCCTTGAAGGGAACAAAGGTGGAAGGTTTACAAGGCGACTTTGGACAACCCCAACCCCGTGAACCAAGAGTTGGAAGGCCACAATCACAGAAGGAACTAAGAAATATGTGAGTAATCTGGGGCTGCAACGACTAATCGATTAAATCGATGATTAAAATAGTTGGCAACGAACGACAACGGCATGCGCTGTGAAAACACTGGGGGCAGCCAGCCAATGCCGTTGCTTGTGTAGTGTGTCACGTGATGAATTACAGGAAGTTAAAAAGCTCCGGTCTCCTTTGGGATAAACAATTATTTATCAATGAGGAGTATGCGTATGTTGTACAGTGCTGATGATGTGTCCTCCTCCGGTAGAAACGAGCGATTACAGTTCATTCATTCATTCAACATTAATTTAAAAACAAACGTAACAGACTGAAACTCTGTCTATTTTCTCTCCTCTCCGCTTTCTGATGGGCCCATAGCTGGGCCGGCTATCAGCGGAGGACAGTATAGTGGTAGTAAAGCTGTTAATAAGCTAACGCCACTGGTAAAGCTAATGTAACGCTAACTCTTGACGAAGCTAATGCCTGGCTACATTAAACATCACAACATGGAGAGAAAACTGACGGAGAGTATTTCTGTCTGTCAAGTTGTGTTTAAATTAACTTGTAATCGTGTGTTTGTCCGTCAGAACGGACACTAAGCTATTGCTAATTAGCTGAAAATCAGTCGGACAATGCAGTATAACATAACGTTATGTTTTTGAATATTTCATGCCATTGGTCCGAGACGGACTAAAGTGAATCTTTTATTTATTCACAACAGAAACATATCTGATTAAATATGTAATATATTAGTTAGTAACATTTCCCTGTTATACTCAGTTCATGGCTGCATCCCCAATGTCCTTTTTTATGTGAAATTATTAAGTGTTGTGTTTTGAATATAAAGCTAATACTAACATTGAGCCGCCCTAGAGTAATCTGTGTATCAACTCTGTTACTGGGCCCATTTATGGAAAGAAAAGAGACATTTATAAAATCAGAGAAAATTGAAATTATGAGCCAGCAAACCATAAAGCACACATTAACCGCAGCTCTTCGTTTAAACGTGCTCCCCCGAGGTGTTAAACACACTTCTTCTTGGAATGCATTTGGGGCTTTTGAGTTTCTCTCAGTGGGTGAGTGACCTTTATAAAACTGTGGATACGTTCGCACGCTGCTTTATTGTAAGCCGTGGATTCAAAGACAAAGAGGCCTATTTAAGATGTTTGTATTTTACAGATTGCTGCTTTGAGAGAATCAGCCCAGAGAGCAGGCGATGATTCAGCAGCCCCAGACGTCTATAATCACCACTTCAAATCTTCTGCTGCCTCCTTTTCCAAGCAGCGCAGATCTCCGAGTTCCAAAAATATCTAAGCATTCGGCACAGGGTGCTGCTGTGGTAGACATTTGAATAACTTAAAAAAAGACGAATGCACTTTACCGTAACTTTCTGGATTTCTACCCATTACTTCAAATGATATTTTTGGAGGGAGCTTTTAATCTACGTAAATCCTGTGGTCTGAGCGCTGAGGCGGGAATACACTGTGTTCCCAATTCTCATCATCACGCTCATCATCATCATCACGCTCATCATCATCATCTCTGATGACTAAATGTAATGAGTGTTATTAGTTCGGGCTTGTACTGTGGTGTGCTTGGTCTTTCAAAGGACCAGCCAAAACTCACATTAGCTAAACAGCAGCCAGGAGCAGAGGCGGCCTGCAGTGGGATCCAGGCTTGGACCGGGAATCTTGCTATTCTGGGAAATGCCAACAGTATATCCGCAGATAGTGGCCCATTTGATTTTGGAACAGCCCGTCTAATTAGGGGTTACATGGTCCTAAAATTGTCAGTAGGCTACCTATACTGGCAGTGGCACCTCCCCCAACTCCTTTAAGTGGACCCCCCTCCCACGTGAGGTCAAGCAGGAAATAATCTCATTAAATGAAGACAGAAGGAACACAGTTGGCAAAAAAGCTGAATATTTAAACGCAACTTTATTAAAAGAGCTTCATGCTAACAGTGCCATGGCTAGTGCAGACGGAAACTGCAGGTAGGGGGCAGTTATTTGAGACACTGTGCTCCTGCCTGTTGGATCCCCTACAGCTTCGTCTCTATCCACTTGTTAGACAGGTTTTAAGTCAACTTTGGAAACGTCACAAAGACTGTAAATTACTTGTTTCCACTCTTGTTTACATGTTAAGTGACAATTTGCTGGAAGGTATAAAATCCATTAAAATGTACATAACTTAGTTATAATAAGATCATGTTCACTGTCATTATGCAAGAATCCTCCAGGAAAGACCTGAGAGTATCCAGATAAAATTACTTTTCTGCTGCGGGATGAACCTGAATGCACCATGAAAAAGGACTATCCACCCATCACCCCGGGGCAGTTATGAAAGGTAATGAAGCCCGCTTGGTCAGCTTCAGTACTGGGACGGTACCGGTCTCTGGTGAGTCAGAGGCACGATGCGTGGCAGCTGTTATCAGGGTCAGAGTAGGTCAAACACAGTACTGAACTCCTTTTGCTTTTCATGGTCAGTAAGCGGAGGAGGATGATGTTCAGATCTGAAGGAGCATTTTAGTTCGTTCAACAAGCTCATACCCAAAGTCCAGGTACAGGTATCAGAACGGAAAATGTCAGACTGATGAATCACAACTCGCCTTCTTTCTTTAGGATGTTCTCCTCTTCACGTATTCAGGATTGCCCCCTCCCTAATCCAATCGTATGTCATTCTCTTAATAGGCATCTCGGCACACACTTGAGCAGATGAGTGTCACACTGGGGCATGCAGCCTCTAATCTATTACACGAGGTCAGGAGAGGATGAATTGATATTGTGCCACTCAAAGAGGCAGAGGGCCAAGGTGGATAGGGGAGAGGACCTAACGCAAGGCAGACCGATCTCCGTGTGATCTTCATTGATCTCCATTCCCCGTGGACATTAAATGTGTTACATCGCTGATTTCTTTTCTTCTTTCTGGAATACTTTTAACCCCTCTGCGACCTGCTCTCTCAGAATAAATGTTTGTTCTTTTCCTGCTCTTCAAATTGCAGAGAAGAGAGGGGGTGAAGCGTAAAAGGGAAGAAAGGAAATATATGGCGAATGTTTCGTGTTAGGATGCAGCACCCTCATCTTTAAATTCTAAAATCCTGTTTGCTGCTTCCCTTCTTGTGCTGGTTGTCAGTCCCCCCCCCAGCCAGCAGCCAGGCTGGAGCCAGCCTTGCAGCTGTCCACAGTCCAGCATTACATAACAAGGCTGCATCACAAACCCCCCTCCAGCCACTCTGCAGACTCTCCAGCATGACACTGTCACCCCGCTGAGGAAATGACAGGAGGACAAAGTAGGATGCCTGCTTCAGGGACACACGCGCATAAACCCTTCTATTCTAACATTTGCTTGTTGAGGGCCGAGTTAATGAGGTAACGCCGAGCTGTAATTGCTCATTTGCTTCCCTATTCCCATGGACCCGTAACCCCTTCACCTTTAAAACCTCCTATCAGACATACACACGCGCACACCCTCACAATGCAAACTGTGGCTGACGTGTGGGAGGGTGTGCTGAAGCTATACATGGACCACATCTCCAGAATGAATGACCCAGTTTCCCCACAGTGCTCGGCTCAAAGCGTGTGCGCCATTTCACGAGTGTAGATTAAGTATCAAATGGCACAAGACGTATACAAGGCTCTGTGACTGACTGAGCTTTTTATATACACGTTAATGCTCAAACCTGTTCTACAAGGCTGTCATGTGATCAACGTAAGACTGCAACAACACTTGCTAACAGGATGTTGCTGAAGGACTTCTTGAAACTCCTACAGAGAAGGAGAGGACCAATTCGGATCCATTAAAGTTCCAGCAAAAAGCAATGGTTTTATTAGAGTTCAATACCAGCAGGAGTGTTTTCTAGAACACTGACTGCTGTCTGAAGTGCAGCTGAATCATAAAAAAGGAATCCCCCATCTGTGCACAATTTAACAGCATACAGTTTCCCTGTATCAGTTTGGGCAGCTGATCACTCAGCAGGATCCTCACCGACTTCCCTCCGGCCTCGGCTACAATTTCTGAGTTTGTGCATCCCCAATAACTTGCGATACATGATAATTCACTATACTTCTATGCTAGCAGAGCTCAGCAGGATCACTTTCTAGCATCATGAGAGCACAGTAATCAGAGACAGGGTTGTGATCAATCACATTTGGACAGTAACGTCCCCTCCAGCTTTCCCGTCTCGTTTCGCTCATGAGCTACACAGTGGTTTTGTGTGTGGGGGGGGGGGAGGAATTCAGGGCTTTGGAGCCATATGACATTTCAAAGTTTCTTTTTATGAGGAACAAATGTTTTTGTAGTAAATACCAAGGAAAAGCCTCAGGATGAAAACAGCAAACAGTTGCGCCTTTACTCGGGTTCCACTGAGTCGACAACATTCAACCAGAGTCTGAGGGGGGCACCGTCACTGTGTTTGCCCACATCCACAGGGAATCCAGTACCAGGGGTAACTAAGAATTAGCCAGTGTTTTGTGTCAGTTGCTAAGCAAACTAGATCTGGTCTGACAGAATGTAACTCTCAAGTGTGTCCCACCTACGCAATACTTCTATCTCCACCAAGGACCCCATGAGGAAGTCTGTCATCGCACCCTGTAGTAAAAACAAGGCATCATTGTGCACTAAAGGCACAACATGAAGAAATGTTCATCATATAACAAACCATGGCATCTTGCCTGTGCCAGTGTGTGGTGGCATACAGTTAATTAACCTCCAGTAATGGGATCACTAATAAAGGCAGGGCCAACATTAAAAATGTTAAAATTGTATCATGAATTACTGAAAAAGCAAAGGAGAGAGATGACCTGCCTCTAGCCCACATATTAGGTTTATATCAGGTTAGATTTCTCAGGCTTCTCCTGCTTCTAAAAGCCATCAAAGACGCAGTCTGAAGAGCTCAGGACCTCAGTAAAAACAGTTTTTCAAGACACAACTTCATGTCAAAGTGCCTGAGTTTGACACAATGCAGGGACATCCACACGTGAAGGGCTCTCACAGGAGATGTTCTCTCTGTATCTAAGTGTTAGCCTACATTTAAGCCTTTGTAATTCATGATTCGTGATTATACTGTGGTTGTGTAACTGAGGACATAATGACCCCTATGTATCCTCTCCTTGTGCTAAACGTGTATTGAGTGTTGCTAAAAACAAACAAAAAAGCAGCTTGAGTCCTTCTGGGGTACTCTGTGAAACTCTCCGGACCCCTCGAAGTTTCTGGACCACAGTTTACTTTCTGGCTTTATCACATTTGTGTTTGTAAGCGACAATGTGTCACTGCCACTTTGAATCCCCTTGTGTCACCTTGAGAATCATATTTTAAAGGAGAATTAAGTGTTTCAACCACCAACCTTCATGATGCCGCAAGGTGGGTTTCCAGCTCCGTGGATTCTCTCGGCTGAATTATCACGGCTGCCACTCCCGATCCTTGGACTGCCGTGCTCCCTGTACCGTCCATTGGTGTAAACTCCCTCGGCCCCGTAGCCCTGGGCAGCGGCTGACACCTCCAAGTACGCCCGGGTACCGGTCGGCGTCAGCGCGGCCGCATCTCCGGTGATTCCCGCTATGTTGGTCGCGCCCTGGGCCGGCTGGACGCTGATGGCAGGATCCAGAAAATGTCCCGACACAGCATCTGAAGCGTGTACCCCTGCCATGATCCGCCGGTGTTACAGCAAAGCCCACCCCTCCACAATGTAAAAACAGCCCATTCTCTCACAGCACGGTGAACTTGTTGACGTCCAGGGCGGCTCGTCTTATTCTCCGGTTCACTGCTGGTCCATCATCCAGAGAGGAGTGTGGATCCGGGCAGCGGACGGTCACACTGAGCCGTCCTGCTGAAATAATGAGCAGACGGTGGTGTACCCCGCACGCGACCTCGTCCGATTAGCTTTTGAGAGGCATGTGCTCAAAAACACTGGAAATGCTGACCAGTGCCGAGGGTTTCCTGCTGCTTTGTCCGTTCACAGCTTGCACTTTCGTCTCCTTGTCCTCAAAAATCTGTTTTGCTCACCACGTCCGCTTCTGTGGACTCTCCTCTCTGCGCAGCGCCTCGCGCCCTCTACACTTCTGCTCTGCTTGCAAACGCCAGAGCCTCCCCTCTACATGCATCCGCGGGACAAATTCAAGACTGTGTGAGCGCAACCGCAATAAGCCCCAAAACGCATGCACACATGAGCGCGTGCATTGACAATTGATCCAGCGTCTTGCGCGCGCAATCACAGTTTGATTCAGGGGTGCGCGCGTTCTGTGTCCCGACTACTTAAAGCTACATTGGAAGGATAAGGCCAAGTTGTATGCACATTCGGCTCAGTAAGTTTTAGAGGTAATAACGATATTAAACATAAACATTTACTAGATGTGAAAAAACACAGAGCTAAACTCCCAAACTCTTTCTCTATTAATGAGCAGAATGTGGGCTCTCCATAAGAGGGAGCTAGGGAGCCAATATAGTTTAAAATGATACAAAAATCAAGCAGATATATATATATATATATATATATATATATATATAAAATAAAAAAAATACACTTAAAAAGTTGTAAACGTTGTAAATGTTCTTCTTTTTTCTTCTCCTTATAGTTTAGTGGACATGTTTTCTGAGCTTCAGTGACCTCATGAAAAAGAACACGCATTATTTTGGATGTCCATGATTGCAGGTCTGAAACCGCCGGTGCTGTAGCTTTTTTAACTACTTGTTACTGTCTGAGTCAGTAGATTAGATTAAACCTAGTACTTACAGTCCATGTTTGTCTTGCTGACAAGAATACTATAAACTCTCTGACAACCACTCTGTTTGTTTGTGTCCCACAAGCACATGAGTGTCCAAGCTGTGTGCCTGTCTCTCTCTCTCTCTCTGTCTGCTTTCTCCTCACTTTCCTCTCTTTTCACTCATCCTTCTGTATGAGGAACCAACAGCTGTCATGGGACTTCTCTTTCTGTATCGATTCCTCTTTCCATATCTTTTAGAGCTGACGCTTCATCCGCCAGAAGATTCAGTTTCTTCTCTTGCCTCACAGTCTCTGTGTTTGTTACATTTCTTTAATTTCTTTGTGATTGTGCTTGAGCCTTTGTGTCTTTTATACACCCTGAAGTTGCTCGACAACCATATTCCTCTTATTTTAACAGTCTACCTATTACTGTATTTTTGTCATCCTAAATGTCTATGCTGGTCCGTCATACAGAACATAATTTGCATCCTGGATTATGGATGTAATATGCTGAAGATTGTAAAGCCGGCTGAGAAAAAGAAAATGTTTTTTGTATTGGGCTTTATAAACAAACTCGTTCGACTTGTGTTGAGCCTGGAGAACTTTGTCTCCTGGTTTCATGAAGCTGATATTCTTTTCATCATTACACGTCCATTGTAGCTTTGATGAGGGAATCCTGCTCTCATTATAAATACCTTTATAGAGAAGATCTGAGAAAGCATAGATCTTATGTAACGACAACTTAATCTAAATGAGAAAAGAAGGGGCGACTAACTGTTATAATGAACGGTAAACAACTTTATATGCTAATAGTAATGCTAATACAGGACACATACGTTGACCGTTCTGTTATTTCATAGATCACTCTGCAGCAAAGATGTTCTTCCTTCACCCTGCTGCTCTTCTTCTTGGATATTGATTTGAAGGCAGTCAGCAGGAGGAGAAAAAGAGTGGAGACTGTAAATATTAGTCGCACTCATTTCCTGTCACACTGGAAAAACTGCAGATGTGCAACATCATTGCATGCGGTCCAACCCTGGTGCTCCTGTTTCACATATAATCGAGCACCTGTGAACCACCTGAGGCCAGGCCGGATTAAACTACAACAATGGAGGATGTAAAATTCCCCGTCAGGCCAGCTCACATCATCAGACGGGACATGACCAGTAAGCCGGGATAATGCAGCCCCATTTATAACCCACTGAGGACGCAAATCAAATCACAGCCCACTTTTATGAAAGGAATCGTGTAGAGCGGAGAGCGCGAGCTCGGCGTCTTCTCACAATCGTCAAATGTGGGAGGACTAATCAGAGACAAAGCGACGACTTTACATCAAGGACAGACTTGATTTTATAGTCAGATTGTTATGTCAATGCAAACAATGTGGAAAATCTGTTGAGGAAATAGCAACACCCACATGACACACAGCAGATTACTGAATACGGTGTATAATCATCGGATGCATTGAGTCAGAGGGTGGGACAGGCCACAGGAAGTAACCGTCTTGTTCAAGTGTGCTAGTGTTTCTACTTTGATATTTTCACAGTCCTTGGCGCTGATAAGTGGCTGAATCTGCAGCCAAAACACAGCCTCTTGAAAAAACAGTCAGTGATATGAATGAGCAGGTCTTACAGACATATTTAGCCACTGCTGGAGCTCAGACACCCCTCTCTAGTCAGAATGAGAAGTGAATGAAATCTATGAATACTTACTGAGACTGTAAATGTCTAGGAAGAGGAGACTGGAGAGATTCCTTCCCCCCTTCCTTTCCTCACACTCTCTCTCACTACGCACCCTTCTTTCCCTCGTGATCTCTCAGGGTCGTCTATTATGCATTCTCAGAAATAATTCAACAAAAAGTTCTGCTTTTAAAAGCCTCTTCGCCTGGCCCAGCTGTCTCACTTTAATGTGAATTGGCCTCTGACGACCCGTCCCCAAACATCAACTGATGTAAAACTAGTTCACATGAGTCCACAACATGTGGCTACAACGGGGGACGAAGACAAGGGGCCTCTCACTGATCCACAGCGTGTTCAGTGCGCTGCTAAGCACTACTTTATTCAGGGAAGACATCAGGGCCTGATGAATGACCCCATCGATGATGGAAACAGCATGGCATAATTCTTGTCAGTGTGAGAGTCAAAAGAAACAGCAAGTGACAGAGAAAGGGCGTATATCAGCACTTTTGAGCACTAATTTGCTTTTCTAAAATAACACGTTTTTTTCCATTGAGGTTTGCTATAGCTTCCTGTGGCAGGATGTCAGCCATAGCTCTGTCAGTAAGGCACTGCTCCCTCCTGCTGCAGCAGCTGTCGCATGCAGACTAATGGATCTCCATCGCCATACCAACAGGCCTCTAACAGACAGCATATTGATGCAAGCTGACTATTGATCAAGTCTCCTTATCCCAGCTGGCAACAGGGGTCAACCGGTCAAACACTTGTCAAGATTTATTACTTGACAAGGTTTGTGTAGAAACCCACGTGTTTGTCGGTTTATCTAACACCTTTGTTTCAAATGTACAGCGTCAGCAACAGTCAGTTCCCTTTGTCAAAATATTAAGAAAAATACTGAAAAAAATGCGAAACCACAATAACAAGAATCTTCTCACAGGTACATGTGTGATCTGAACATTTGAATAATGGTTTTGCTCACAGCCGCGGAACAGAGGGCGTGTCTTTCTGAGCTCTGTCACCGCACTTCCTGTGGCTGTCCATGTGATCATCAAAGCAAAAGGAACAGAAACTGTGTATGTAATCCTTCCCATAAAGGATTTCTTAAGTGGTGTAGTTTAAATTCCTGCATTAACAAATAGTCTTTAAAATACATTCAAAAAAAAGATTATCTTAAACAAGTTGTAGGTGCAGATGACTAAATGTACAATGCAAGCACTATTTATTCCGTATCTAACTACTGAACAAAACAAAAGCATACAAACAATCACGATCGAAGTCACCACAATAAGCACCGGTGGCTTTACTTCAGCTGTGAGCAAAAGGACTGTAGATCTGCTTTAGTTAAATACTTTATGGTTCAGCAGATTCATCAAAAGCTACTATGGAAACAGCACTACACAACTCCAGCTAATGTAGCTAGCAGCAGCCTGCTAACATTAGCTTGAGGCACACAGCACATGAAGCAACTTACTTTCAACTTGCGACTCTTTGTAGAATGGTCCGACTCGAGTGTCAGTGAAGGTGGTGGGCAGGCAAGTAAGCAGACTTCTGGGTCCCAGAGGTGAGTATTTTAATTACAGTGAAGAATTAATTCCACGTGTATCAAAACAACAAAACAGTGCTTGTATTAGCGGCATCACAGCCTCACTTTTCTCTGCTGCAGAGAGCACCCTTCAGCTGCCTTTATAAGGCCTTCAATTAACATGATGACCTTCGCAGGTTGTACCATCACCCAGGAGGGTGGACTTTTACATTATGCTTAAGATAAGGGACTCAAACTGCATTCTGAATTAATCAGCAGCTTATTTACTTTTCTAAACAGGCCTTTAAACAAGTCAGGAATTTCTACCAGATTAATCAAGGATGCAAGAAATGAAGAAAATGAAATATTCTTCAGAAAACAAAATCCCTACACATGGTTTGACCTGTCCATGATGACATCACCAACACCATAAAACACAGGAAATTCTGGGCCAGTGGTCCTCAGCCAAAGTCCTGCATGCAAGGTCTGAACAAAGGAACAAACATTTAGAATTCGTAAACCTGAAACGTAATCAAAGTGACTCAAACCAACTTATGACTGTGTGTGTTTGCTTTAACTTACTCAAGTGCTTTGATGTAAACTGTAACATGATGCTTACACAAGCAAACCCTGGATAGAAAGTGCTGCAATGTTACAATAGCAAAAGTAAATTATAGCAAAATTAACAAAAGTTGAAAAATATGTAATTTGAAAATGTAAATATAGGGGACAAGAGGTAAGTTAGGGAAGAGGCCACACCCACCTTATACGCTAACTTACGTAGTCCTTATCGTCCATCTTTGGCAACACAAAGTCTCCTCCACGTTAGCCTTCTCATTGCTGGAATTAGCAGTCTGTGATCGTCCAGACATCATCCACTCCCCTTTGTCTCTTATGGATAACAAAAGTAATGTGGTCCATATTCAACTGATTAGCACAAACTTAGTGTATTTCACTGCAAGGATTCATCGCTTTTTGTAACTCCTAGACTAGAGTTGTTGTGTCCCGATATGTATATATCACAATATCACAAAATTAATTGGTAGAGTAATGGCTTAGGGGAGGGGCTTGCTCCCGTTGATTTACAGTATGGTCACACAGTAAGTGCCTTTAACTCTGCTTATGATGAGCGTCTGTAACGGGCACTTTAAATTACTTATTTACTCACAAGCCTTCAGCTTCATGCAAAGATGACGGTTAAGGCTAAGTGCAGCAGGTCAAAGGTCAAGTGTGTAGATTTCAGGTGGAGAAAGGAAGATGGGGTGTACAGTAGGTCAGGCTCTTGAAAGCCATCTTTAAGTGGTTACACCTGCAAATATTCCAATTTATGAATGCTAGAGAAAATAATCACAACATCTTGACTATTTTCATGCTTTACATGGGCTGCATTTCCAGTTGTAAAATGACATCAGATTTCAAGGTTGAAGTGAATCAGAATTAAGAACGACCTTTTACGAGTGTTTCTTTTCTAGAGGCTTCTGGTGACATTTATTTTAAAGAACACTTACCATTTCCTGCCATCCAAAGCCATACCACACGCAGCTTCTTTTGAGAATCATTACTGACACGTCACACCAAAAACTTCCATTCATTACCTGGCTCCCTGTTTGATCTGTTGGACTTTACTGACACCTGGTGGTGAAAGGGCTTCGATACCAACTACATACACGCATATGTGACTTTTTAAGAGGACACATTTTGAGCGTGGTCACACTGTCTGCTGCTCAACAAAATGTCAAAAGGTGGATGGCAAATTTTCCACCCTGGGCTGGCCAGATCTTCATATCTATTTCTAAATCCCAGAGGCTTCAGTGGATCAGATAATAGTGTCAATAACAGAATCATTAGGGAAATAATCACAAGCAGTGTCATGATAACATAAGTAAGGCTGTGAAATATACATTAAACTATTATATACCGCAAGATAGAATCCAGGCTGAAGAGCTAAAAAAGGAGAGCAAATAATTATGTTTTGAATAAAATATTAAAATTCAGCAACATGATTAGAAACCTCATTTCCCGCCTGACATCCTGACTCAACTGATTGGGATCTTCAAATCTGACAAATTCGCCCAATCAACTGCACTGAAACACCATGTCTAGGAGAAAAAGGAAAAATAAACTGTGCACACTGAACAATTAACAATTTGTACTTCTAATTTAGATAAGAGTATGCGATTCTAGTTCTTAAAAATGTATAGAATGAGCACAGCCTACAGACCATGACCTCTGACCTCCTCTTAATCAAAACAAAGTTGCTGTTCTTCAATGGTTCTCACACTATACCCACATATTAACAAAATAAAAAAAGAGACATTTCATCATATATAATCTTTTATCTTTATCATACTATTATTAACTATATTTTATGTTTTTCATTCATTATAGTATCTCATGTATTTTCTACAAACCATGTTCAATCCTCTCTCCATCTCAATCATCAACCTTGGCTTCGACAAACGTCATTAAGTGAATGCCAATGAGGAAATTGTATATTTGAAATAATGTGGTCATTTCAATATAAATAAACACTGATAAATCACCATTAGAAATGCAATTACACTACAACCAATCCGCTGCAGGAAAACCTGCATAGGTTTATTTCCGCAGACGCAAACACAGTGTTCATGCTAAATCTGCCCCTGTAATGAATGCAGCTCTGGTATCCAGGCAACAACGCCGTACTGACCTCTACGAGCCCTTTCCCCCAGTTTTCAATCACTGACCTGCACATATTTCAGTCTTTGACACGGCAGCCTTTTTATACATGATAACAAATTAATAAACCACAGGGCATGCAGCACATTCTCATCTACTATAATAAAGAAGGTAATGAATTTCACTAAGCACAACCTGATAATGAAAAATAATTTCGCTTGAACTTATTACTTCCATGTTAATTCGATTTTCTTATCACCTTTCCCAGGCCTGACGGTCAGGTAATAAGCATTTAAGGTACAACTCAAATACACAGACACAGGAATCTGTTGTGTTTAAAATGTCCACCAGATGGCAGAAGTGAGCTTGTTTAGTTTGATCATTCATTATTTGATCAAGACAAGATGCCGCTATTGTTGGCTGTAAAAACTATTGATTACTGTCTCCAGTGTGCTTCCCATACTTCACCTCTCTTATGCACACACACACACACACACACACCAAATGCACCATGTTTTTTTCCATTGCACCCTCCTGGCACAGCAATTAAGACTACAATCAGTTTGCAGCAGAGTAAAAAACAAAATAAAAAACAATATGAATGCGACATGCTCCCATGGCCTGTTTGTCAAAGTTGTATAGGCTTTGTGTGTTAATGCAGCTAAAAGCAAAAACCATTCAGAAGCTTCACAGAGAAAAAAAATTGCATTCACTTGTTAAATATGGACTAAAAACCATCCTCTGTACTACACAAACTAGTGTGCTGACTAAGATGTCAGGTTTCCACCAGGATATCATCATACAATACCTTTTTAAATCTACAAAACCGAAACTTCCTTTGGGTTTTATTATTATTATTATTCTGGCCTTATTAAATAGGATAGCTGAAGATAGACCGGAAATATGGGGAGTAGAGAGTGGGGGATGACATGCACCAAATGATTGGCGAGCCTGCGATCACTGTGTCAAGGACTGTAGCCTCTTTACATGGTGCGCCTGCTCTACCAGCTGAGCTGAACCAACGCCCCGGTATATTCCTTTATTGATAATAATTTCACGTCAAGTATTAATGTGGACGTCTTCAGGTGAAGGTTGGAAAGATTTCTGTGCAAAATGAGGAACTTTCTCATCTAGAACCATTGTATTAAATTTCCTTCCATCCAAAGCCATACATTTTTATCACACAAGAGGCAGCGTTTTGTATAATGGTATGTGCAATAGGTTGTTAAATGTTGTACAGAAAATCCCAATTTGCTTGACTTTAGGGTAACTGTGTAAAAGTATGTAAATAATGCAGCAATGTACTGTCATTTTCTCAACATTAGTGCATATAGTCTGTGTTAATTTTCCAGTGTTCCCAATTATAATGTACAAGATGCAGCAACACACTAAACTTTCACTCTGCGCGTTCTTGAATCCAGCTGAGGTTCTGTAGCGCGACTTCTCTCAGTTGGCTGCATCAGGATTAAAGAGATGGTGTGAACTGAACAGAAATAAAATGCATTTTTTTGTATTGACATCAATACCTTCTGCACTTCTACACGTTCAGTTAAAATTATTTATAAAACTTTATTTTCCTATTTTTCAACTCAACAGCTGTTTCTCGGAAAACCTCCAAGAGACAAACCAAAACACAAACATGGTACATACATCGAATAGCACACAGCGCCATCTACACCATCAAAAAATACACAGTCTACAGTGAAACAAAGCGTCAAAATGATGAGAATAATGGTAATGAAGAATCTATCAACGACTGCCCGTGTAGCTTGAGATTTTCAAAAACAGGAAAGATACAAAAAAATGTTGAAAAGATAGATGAGGGAATATGTTTAATACTGTAAAGTCTACTGGGCAAACACAAAAGTACATGATAAACTCTTCTCAGATTTCCAGTTGTTCTTTGCGTTTTTTATCAAGCGGTACTTCTGGTGACACGAGACCCGAACCCTCTGCTCAGACTGAGGAGGTATTTGTATGTAAATCCTCAGCAGGTCATGCATAGGGGTACATTCTTCAACAGGGGAGTGCCAGAGAAACAATAATAAAATAGAATTATTATAGAGAAAATAAATTCATATATTCTGTATACATAGATCTTTTTCTATTTGGCTTTTACATCGGCTAAGCAAAGCGATTCATTCCTGAGGTGCGAGGCTGCTGTTAGCTACTTTCCTTCTATTCAAGTTGTGTGTCTGTGTGTGTGCGTGTACGCATGTGTGTTTTTGTGTGTCAGAGAAGGGATTAGGGTAATAGTCTCAACCTTTTCTATTAAACTAATGTATTTGTTATCTTGTTTGTGTAGTAAAAAGGGGACCCACAATGAAAATAGTTTTGACCACAAACAAAGCCGGACATTGAAACAGAGTGACGTGAATTGCCATTACATCCTTGAGTTCTATATGTGGCCTAGCGGCTGGTAAATCTGTTCAAGCATTTAAAGCCTGCACCTATCTATGTATGCCTTGCAACTTCAGCTGCTGGTGCGCTCAGAGACTTGCACATACAAGTATTACCACAGTCTCATGAGACAAGGGGCAAGTGGACATAAGGGTAGGAAAGTAAGACTGAAGCAGTACTGCTTTGAATATTCAGGCCAGACGTGTGTCACTTCATGCCTCGTGACTTCATCAGGTGACTGGTTTCAAGCATAAAACAGCCACTCAAATTAGCTGGAGTCTTCTCCACAGAGGTTAATAGACATTACACAAAAATATCGTACCTGGGGTGTGAGTATGGTGCAGACATAACAAGAGAACCAATAGTAACACTGACTGTCAGTAGGATAATGCGAGGTAGCACTGATGAGGGGAACAGAGGGACCTGAGAGGACAAGCAGGCAGCGCTGGGTAAATGCTTGGATTTGCATTTCTGTGTACAGACAGAAGACGAATAGCCCTGTGAGAGAGAGGGAGGTGCAGACCCCCCTGCTGTGTTTTAGCTGGTGAACAAATCAGAAGAAATAAATCGTACACTTGCGCACATGTGCTGAGATGGGTGCTGTCAGTTGCAGAGAGCAGAGAGAGCCTCTGCCTTCAGGTTAGTGTATATGGACGTTGAGGAACTGTAACTTTGCAGAGCAGTGAATCAGATAAAGTGAACAGGAGCAAAAGCAAAACTCTTCATTCAAGTTTCTTTTTTTGTCAGAGGACAAGTTCAAAATGTCACTATGAAAATACTGATAAGCCATTTACAAAGAAAAATATAAAATAAGAACTGTTAAAATGACTGCGTACAGTAGAATCTTTTTTAAATCAACGGGAAATGCATGCACAATGTGAATGAACAATACCTTTTGTTTTTCTTAATACTGTAACATTGCATGTTTTGCATTTTACCTACTCTGTTTTACATTCACTTATGGACACAAAGAAAAAGCTATGAGAAGTCACGGACATGCATGCTGTCATGCTGAAAAGAAAAGAAAATCACAACCATTATTAACATTTCACATTATAGCTATCTGAAAAAGAGAGAAATGGGTGGAATTAAACCATGAGAAATGTCAATGTGAGTGGGGCAAGTCAGGAGGCGGGGCATGTTTGCTGCTGTCACGCTCAAAAGTTCAAAGGTCAGGACTGCTGGCCGCCCCACTGGCTCTCTACGGGCCGCCGCAGGAGCTCCTCCACATGCCTCGCCACGTCCATCGTGTCGTCCAGGTCAAAGTCTCCGTCTGCGTCCAACATGGAGTCACTCCTGCCACAGGACATAGAGTGGAGCCAAAACACGCTCAGACAAACCGGCAAGCACATCACCAAGAATGCACACACACAAACACACACAGAGCAGCTCATATGTTCAAAGGACTTAGTGACTTACATAGGTGGGTATATGCCATAAGAATGAGGGTGATTGACAGGTGCTGGGGAGGCGCCTTGATCCATATAGGTTTGATTCCCACTTGCTGGGTCTGGATTGGTTGTAGTAAACCTGTACACACAGACACACAGACAGACACATAAACCCCAGATAAAAGCCTATGAGTCTATGTGCAGCAGTTGCCTAAGCAACTACCCTCAGCGTGTTTTCCAGGCCTCGCTGCATCATTATGGCCATTCTCTGTGCTGCGGGAGAACCAGCCATGGAGACAGGCAGGGAGCGGGTCCTGCTGACTAACAAGCCTAACTCTAATGATGAGTGGGAGACAAGCTCACTCAGGAACCTCTGTCATCCTTAATTGGCCTCCTCCAACTGTATCAGCTAACTAATAGCTGATCTGAATTCAGGCTCCAATATTTGGTGATTAACTCTAAATGTTGCCATGGGAAAAAAAAGCAGGTGGGTGGACGGCATGGAAGAAAGAAAGGACAGACAGAAGAGGAAGAAAGATGAAGACAAGGAAGCTTGGTACTCACTCGGGGACCACTTGTTTGATTTGTGGCTTCACGTAGCCATCCACTGCTTTGGCTTTAAAAGAAACAAGCACATGGAGAGGGAAAGGTTAATGCATGCGTCATACATTAATCAAGACATCAGTAAAAGGCAGAAGAGTCAAAGTGGAGGATTCTTACAAAGTGGCGGGGTGTAATATTTGGAGAAAACCTCATCCTTGGCTCGGTCGGGGTAGAGGAAGAGGAGGTGATTGAGATCGCTGATGCGGTCAGCCAGCGAGCGGATGGAGAAGTCTTTGGTTGTGTAGGGCATGAGGTTCCAAACCATTCTTTCACCTGGAGACACACAGCGCACGCATGTCACACAAGAGTTGCAGTTATAAAGTAAACACAATGATCTAAGTGACAGCTCCGATTGGTCAACCCTTTTTAAGTTAACAAGGCAACATCATCATTTATCTGGAGTTGTATTTCAGAAGTTAAATTTTCACTCACTACAAACTCCTAATGGAAAATATCAGGGTCTGCTCTTGCTCCCCCATTTCTACTAGTCGTTAATAATAACTGTGTCTGTCTCTCATTTGGTGCCAAACATGGAGTGTACACAGTGTTTTTTTTCTCAAAACAGCTGCCTGCTGCGGCATACAATAACAGTATGACATCAGCGAGAGTGAACAAACTCCCCGAGGAGAGCTGCAGATTTGGTTGATAATTCTCTGTAGGTTGATTAATGTAAGTCAACGCTGTCAATATTGGTTGGAGCTGCTTTAAGGTCATGTTTTTCTTTTCCAGCTTTCACTCAGCATGACATCATGGACAGGCAAGGAAAAATACGTCTAGTAGTTGGTTCATCCATTAGGTTAAGTGGTAATTTAATACCTTAGACTTAAAGTAACAATCTCAAAGATTTTCATTTAAATAAATGTCTTTTAAGTCACTATCACCGAATGAGTTAACACAATGGTGACTGAGCCTATGGCCCACTGATGAAAGCCTTTGCATTTGCAGTATATCGTATTTTTATGGCCAGAGAGGGTAGGCAGAGCTAAGTATCTAGGTTTCTTTAAGCATTACGAGGAATCAGTAATCTACTATGGTTGAACAAACAAAGAAAAGTTCGCTGACTACAGATACAACTTCAACAATAAGTGAAAATCCAAAGAAAAAGAAACAAATTCGCAGTCAGATGAAGGCAAACAGTCTACAAAGGAAAGCGAGGAAAAGCAAGAGTTAGACCCATGACAAAGGGGGCCAGCTGTAGCAGCTGATTAAATTGGGAAGAGTGCTTTTAAAGTAATAATAAATGCCAGCGGGAGGCGTTCAAGAGCACAAATATTGATATCTTAAAGTTTGTATCTTTAATAAAAAACATCTTAAAATTTAACACGCAAGTACATTTGTTACCTGCTTTGTTAGGATTTTCTGCCACCCAGGCAATTGTGATCCCTCCGATCTCAGAGTCACTGAAGCGCAGGAGAAAGGTACCGTTGGGTTTGGACATCAGCATGTCCTGAGCCTGCTGCTTGTTCACGAAGCCTAATATGGCTCTAAAAAGGGGAGAAGGGTGTAAAGAGGGGAAAAAAGATGTGCATTCTCTGACCACCTATAGCATTCACTACAGTCCTACTTTACAGGCAAGAGCCGGTCTAGCTCCGCATGTTGCCATGGAACAACCTAAAGTGAACCATTGCCATTGAGTTGTCAAGATTGACTAACTGAGGACAGGAAAACATTTCCATCCACAGAACACGCAGTCCAGCTGTCAAACTGAACAAAAAAAAGGCGCTGTGCTTTTATGTTTCTGTTCTGCCACTTTATCCAGCCGAAGACTGAACTGATAAAACCTCTGAAGCATCCTTACCCGTCGTTCCAGTGTGGTTTGAGATGCTTTTTTGTGAGTTCCATCACACCATCAAACCATTGCCAAAATGTGAAGTTCCTCCCTGGCAAGCTTTCCTGTAAGAAAGAGGTTTTTAGATAAGAACAGAGGACACACATGCAGCCCAGAAACACAGGGAACATCACGTCCTCTTCCTCTTCCTATTTGTGTTTATAATTTAACCAAGTGTGCAGCTGTATGTGTATATGTTTGGGAAAGAGGATAAAAAAAGAATGGGGGATGAAACTGTGTGTGTGTGTGTGTGTGTGGTTTATACAGCAGCCTATAAAGTGGCTGATGCTCCTGTAATCTAATGAGACTGATGGTGTGCGGTGAATGTGAGTGCGCTTGCTGCCATCACCAGCTGCTTTGAGCCAGAAAATGAGGCCTCCAGCCTTTCACTGTGTGGACAAACAGGCACATTAAGATGAAGACCTGGCTAGCAGTGAGGCGCTCTTACTCAAGTCGACTACAGAATAGGGCTGTAGGGACACGGCAAATGGAGCACAAAATATCTCTCTGTATGAATAACCAATAGTAAATGATTCCATGGAGAAGAAGCATGCGGCTCAAACGGCTTCCTGAAAGTGGCCTGTGGGCATTTTAAAGCTGCAAGGAGGATAAAGCGGCACATACATCCATACATTAATTACTGATAATGGCAGATAATCAGCTCTTTATGTAAGCTGCGTTTGTTTTCATAGATAAAGACACAAGGAAAGAGACCCGATGCTGACCCGGTTAAACTGCGACCATGTCATCGTCATGTTTCGGTAGTCGTCAGAGTTGTTGCTGGAGCTGCTGAAGGCCTTTTGAGCAAGGAAGACCAGGTTCTCCTCAGACAGGCCTCGGTTACTCTGCACCTCCGCCTTGTACTTCATGTTGATGGCATCACACAGCTGAGGCCAAAGCACCTTATCTGGCACGAGGAAAGGCACCCGTCCCTGTGGACGCAAGGGGAGACAGCGGAGGATTTTATATGAGCTTTATCGACACGAGCGAGGCTGCAGCAGGATGCAAGATGAAGACGTGGATCAAATGTGCAAACAACGGCACACAAACAATGCGCACAAAGCTGTTTTCAAAGTAGCAGGATTTTCTTATTGCATTATTTGTCTGGACAAACTTAACAGTACACAGAAATCAACTTCATCTTGTATCTTAATATAAAAAAGTTATTTATACACTCTCATTCTTAGGAGGGGCAGCGACTATTGAATTTCATTATGGTTCAAGCTACTGGGTGTTTCCTTGTATTAACAAGAACACCCATTGAAGGGTTCCTGAACTTGCTGTATCCCCTTCTATTGGCTTAAATTGGCAAAATTGATTAAAAAAAAAAAAAGTATATATATATATATAAACCAAAACACTGGAAAAATGATTATGAAAAAAGCTTTATGAATTCAAATTGTATTGTGAACACAGACACACTCACCGGCTCTGCGAAAGCATTGTCCCACAACACAGTTGCGGTGGCATTATTGTCTTGGCTGCCGTGAACTATCACCACTACAGGCAGCGATAACGTCTGAATGCAGGAAGAAGAAAGACCATCAGCAAAACAATGCTGCAACAATAAATGCTGCACACAGTGAAAACACAATCTTCATTGTATTTCTATTGTAATAATGGTAAGAAGAGCTTTTTTCATTAGGGAAGAAGACAGAGGAGGAATGGGAATGAGCTGACGTGGTGCACAGAGCCTCACAGTGTGTGGGAGTGGATCCTCATGTTTTGTGACTTTGGTACAAGAATGAGCAGATTCACGCTATTGTAAGAGTAAGAATGGATAATAACTTGCAGGTCAAGGCTAATTGAGTCTTTTCTTCCAACCTTGTCTTTGTGCGTCCTCTCACCTTCACTTGAAAGACAAGCTCGTTGCCTCCAACACTAAACTGTGACTCGAACAGAATGGTGAACTTCTCTTCTGTGACGGATTCTGCTCCTCGCCTGTCCGACCGCTTGATCCTCTTCAAAGACTACATGAAAGAAGATGACAGGTGTTAGAATGAGGATTTGCTACACATCATGCGTGCATGCATGCATAATTCACTTTGAGTTGGGCTGACATGTAAATAATCCATGGAGGTCTCTGGGGGATGTTGCTTACAATGTGTGATGTAGTGATAGGCTCTCTGGAAGCTGAAGACTGATCATCCAAATCACTGCATTCTTGTTGTGCAGAACATACTGTACTGTAATACTCACACTGCACAGTCCCTAGGCTATAAAACTGGATACTGAAGCGTAGCTCGCATCAGAGCAACAACCGGTATGTCTTTCTGCATCACAGGGTCTCATGGACAATGAGGTACCAAGCTTACCATGTTCCTGAAGTGGGCGCTGAGAGTGCCTGTAGTCTGGTGGTACTCCATCACACAGTTATTGTTGAGTATTTCCCCGCTGCTGTCACTGAAGAGAGAGACAATTAAGGTGTGAGTCAATTAGCGGTAATGTCTAACGTACGGCACTCCAGCTCTGAGAATCACACTCTTCTCTGAACAAATTCAAATGACAGAAGCTGAGTGAAAAACATGCGGCTTTAGGAATGACGTTAATAATCTGTGAAATTATAACCACCACCAGCTTTATCGCCCATACACGAGAAAACACCAAACAGATGTCTCTGGCCTGCGGAGTGGGTTCCATACCAAGTGGTTTGGATGAGAACAAGCTGATGCTGGCCTGGCTGAGTTGTTGATTTGCTCACCCATGTAACCGCTGGCTGCCTGGCTGACCTGCAGTCTTGGAAGGTTTCTATTAGTCAAGAGGAATGTGGACTGAGGTGGTGGAACAGGCTAAATGTGTATTCAGCATCCACACCATAGATTCCTCTGAGGCATTGTTTAAGTTCCAGACATGTCTCTGTGGTGAGGTCTGGAGACACACTAGGCTGGAGTTCATCGTGGGATCCAGTAATCCCTGCACAAAACTAAGAGTCCTAATTATCTAAATGGCGCCGAGGGAGCTCATCCGAGTGTCCCCATCACATTTAATAGGGACCCCAAAAAATGTGTAATCAAGAAAGAGGAACCAAGAGGTTAATGTGTTTCTACAATGTGAGCACTAACGTGTAACGTGTTGAAATATATGATTTGTTAAATTAATCAAAAACAAACCATGTCGTTAAAGTCAGCAAATAGAGGAGGTTTGACATGACTGGACTTACTTCCTGGTGTTCTCGTTCTTCAGCAGGGCTTTGGCTTGCTGCTCACTAATGATGGTGGCTTTGACCTGTGGAGGGTTCATGTGCACGTTCAATTTACCCCCCACCAGGAGGCGCACTGTGGCGGCAAACTTGGTTTGGGTTTTTAGCACTTGTGGAGGCTGTTTCTCAATGATGAAGGTGCTGTGGAGGTAAAAGAGAGTGATAATGAATGACAGAACAAAGCTCTGCTGATTAGGTAGCTCACCTTTCAAAAAGCACATCATACATACAGCAGCAACATGTTACATCAAAACCTAGCTTATATGCTTTGCACCTCATATCTCCTGTGTTTTTTTTCTTCATAATGTAAATCATATGTAAACATATATGTATTTATTCTACTGGCATTAGCATGATTATAAAACAAATCAAATTTACTTTGATGATTTTAAGATGTTAGTTATAGAGGGGGTATTATGCTGTTTCACATTTTAAGACATATATACGTGGGTGAAGATTTAAATCTGTCGGAAAAAGTATGTTGGCGTAATCCCCAAGCAGTCTGCAGGCTGCTGTGAACACCAGGTTTCAGACAGTTTTTTCTACATGCTGCAGCAGGCTTCAGAGACCCAGCCAATCAGAAGAAAGCGGGCTCGTAGGGGCGGGGTTTCCTAAAGGGACAGAGCTGACTGAGTCATTTCAGGCAGAGGCTGTTTGTTTTGAAATGTAGCATAAATTTCAAAATAAAACTGTGTCTCAATTCTGGCTGACTCTAAAGTAAGACTGCAGAAGGCTGCAAACACTGGTTGTGAACATTGCCTGTTTAAACATATATAGGGTATATTATGAGATTTACATGCTTTGAACATTTTGTGTGTTTTGGTGTAAAATAGCTGTTTATTCATGAAGAACTAAACTTCTAAAGACCTACAGATATAATAAGATTTGCAAATGACCTAAAGTGTAAGAATGCAAACTAATGGACGGTCCCAACACTGACTTTCTTCTGACTGTTTTGCTCTGATTCCACATTAGGACAAAGGCTTCTGGGGACTTCAGAGAGGTTGTTCAGACATAACCTGTGTATGTACTGTGCGTGATAGCAGTGCATTACTCTCTGGGATCAGACTTGTCTGAGGCCAACCAGAAATCGCTGCTACAGAAACATGGCCTTCAAAGTGTTATGGGTCCCTGCAGGGACAATCTTCGAGGAGAGTGGCAGAGGATGCTGTCAAAAACTTCAGATCAACCCAGGGCTCAGATTGTAACACATGCAGACAGGTCATACACTTTAACTTTAAAAACTAAAAGTGTTTGAACGTGCAATCTTTTGCCGGAGATTAACATAAAATCCCATTTTTGGGAGCATTTACAGGCAGCATTTTTCAGTAAAGCCATTTAATTTCTTCACAATCAGTGATTAAATCTCTGTGTAGCAGTTCTCATTGTTAGAGTCCTCTTTTCCTTTGCTGAAAAATATTGGCCTTCGCATGCATGAGGCATTCACAAGAAACAAAGAACACCTGTAATCAAGTGCAAATCGATGTCATTAAAACCTCGCTCATGTGCTTTGTATTCCTTTGAACCACACAAGAGCTGTATTAAGTTCCTGATTATATCAACCAAGCTTTTCTTACTGCTGCTGCTTTCATAAGCATTCAACTGTTGAAACGTACGGAATATTTTCTTCAAAAAGATTTCTAGCACATGACAGTGGATTAATTATAAAGACTTATAGTGAGCAACACTAGACTACAATTCTCATCAACTGACTTCATTGTAAGTCATGAGTTTGTTGGGCTGCACTGTAAACAGATACACCAGTTGCTCTTCTTTTCTTGACAAAGCAGCTGCTGTAGGTATTAATCTGCATATGCTGTTACCATGGTAACCGCAGGTGTCCCCAAATCAACTAGCACTGAAAATGAAGACTACAACCTTAACCCCAATCTGTACAAGACTTTATGTAAAGTGAAATGTCCTTATTTTAGCAGAGTTAGTCTTTTATTACTCATGTAGTAAATACTGAAACAAGCGTACTAAAGGACACCCACACATTCTCTACAATACACAGTAGCATGTTAATTAAATAATAAGAGGGATAAACTGAATGCCAGAGTAATTTAATTTAGATAATATCTCTCACTGTGTTGACCAAGAAAGAACTCCTGCAAGCATAAAGGACAACATTGAGTGCAGGACATGGGCGGTGCCTCAATGTACATAACATATGCAACCAATGCACACATACTGATGCTGATATGTCCTTAACAGACGCTACAGTAAGCTTCATTCATGTCCTTAAATCTGCATTTCTAGCCAAGATTATTTCTCGCTGATTGCTTGGCCCCAGGAAGAGCAACTTGCAGCGTTAAGAACTGCGCTGTGGCTGCTTGCAGCATGAGGACTGCTCATTTGAACAATGTCGCACTCCCTCGTGTCCTCAGTAATACGTGTGAAGATATAATAAGGAAAGACATACAAAATAACAGACAGGTAACTGTATCTACAAACACACGTACACACCTGGTGACCAATGCTGAGATGATGTCTGTGATGGTGCTGTTGAGTTCGTTGAGGAGCTCTTCAATAGGTCCGGGGATGGGTAACTGTTGTCTAAGGTGCTCTGCCCTCCGAATCTGCTGCCTGTTTTGCCAGATAGTTTCCGCCAGCTTCTCACACCTGATACACACACACAAACGCACAGGAGTACACACACAAGTAAGAATGAGGCCTGAGCATGGACATGATCAGTAGAATTTATATATAGCTTAAAAAACTAATTTGTGCAGAAGAAGGTTTGACTCCAAAACAACTATGAGATCTTTCACTGAGTAGGGGAACTTTTTCTCCAAAAAGGGAAGAATTCAGCAATTCTGAAAATGACGGAGTCAAAGCCCATAAGCGAGCCGTGCATATGCCTTTTATTATGAGCCAATAAACCTCTGAAATAAACCCAGTGGTGGTAAATTGAAGGCTTGTAAACCGGTGACCCTTTGCCTTGAGTGGGAGTCTAGAGAGCTGTGATCCTGGTGGGAGGTGGAAGAGAACTCACCAGGACTGCAGGATGTCCAGGCCTCCCTCCGGCGGGCCCCCGTTGCCTGCCAGCTGTTGCCGTCTCTTCCACTGGATCAGCTCATCATCCAGAATGATGGTCTGCTGTTTCCTCAGCAGCTGCAGTGTTTTCTGATGCTTCTCTGCAAGGTCCTGCCCCACAACACAAAGGTGGAGTTTGACTTGCAATCTCATATTAGCATAATACAGAAACGAACAAAAGTCACATTATATGTTTGAAGATGGAGTGTGCGCATGTTGATGTCTGACCAGTCTGTATTTCTGTAGTGTGTTGGCCTCTCTGGTCAGCCATGTCTCCACAGTGGCTCTCTTGCTGAGGAGGGCGGGCTCCCGGAGCTGTCGGTCAGCAGGAGGAAGTGTGGCCAGGCTGGTCAGCTGAGCTGAGCAGGGGTGGGGTTGTAGCCATCCAATGGGGGAGGGGCGGGGATGAGTGAGAGAAAAAGGAGGAAAAAAGGGAGAGAGGTAAATATCTCTGACCTGTGCTCCTAGGGATTACATTATCCAGGAAGGAATAATAATTTACTCAGGAGAAGCTCCACTAGCAGAGCGCTCATGTCTTCAGAGCTAGGTGTTGTTTTCTGAATAGTGCAACACCTATGCAAAGGTTACTGGGATAAAGAAGCTCAACTCCAGCCTATTTCAGAGAGCTGTGAAATGTATGTAGAGTATGTGATATTTTCTTCTTCACATTTTGATATTTCGATTCTGAGCTAACTTTCTGTCTACGATCAGTCTCATCAGTCTAAATCTTCCTGCATTATTTCCGAGCAGCAGTGACGAGATGCAGGCTCTCTGGGCTCACCCTGGATGCGGAGGCTCTCCTGGTACTGGATGATGAAGTACTCCTGGTTGTGTTGGAGCTTGCGCAACTCATTCTCAGTGTCCAGGGTCAGCAGGCGAAGCTCCTCAAAAGCCTGGTTGATCTGTTGGTATTTCTGAGACATGCTGTCCATCATCCCGCCCACCGGAGAGTTGGACTGTCAGTAACAAAGTGACATTCAGAGACAGGCGCACTCAGAGAGGCAGAGGCAGAGGAATGGCGGGTTTGGAAACAGTAATGGGTTTATTTTCTCACTGGATGGAGCACGGCCTGTATATTGTCTGTCACTGGATTGTTTATGATAGTTGTTAAGGGAAATTGCTGGCCACTCGTGAGTCAAGAACTGAGCTACCAGTGATATGCACAGGGGGGGATGGAAGTGAGTTACAAATCGGATACAAAGGCCCCTACAAAGTCCCCAGTGAGCATCAGCCACAAGGCATCACTCCAAATAGAGAGAAATAAATGCATTTGCTTATCATACTGACGCAGACTGTGTGCTCATTTAAAGGTCTGATAGAGAGCCCTATGGTGCCTAAAGGTTCAGACTTAACACGGTGAAATTCAATCATCCCAAATACGCATTCCACTAATAGAAAAGGCATGTTATGACTGAAAATCAATTCACCCCAGGAGTTGCTGAGAGTCACATGTTCTTTACGCACTGCTGGCTTTATGCTTTTAAAACTTGGCGCCTGTTATAAGCCGTGAAAGATCTGACTTCCACATTCGACCTCCCTTCATGTTGCAGTGTTGCAGTGTTGCAATAAGAAAGGCTTACTTTTATAAGTGAACTATGCAACATTATTGAGCTGATATGACACACAGGTATCACATTTATTATACGGCAAGGAAATCTGCAGACTTCTAGGTGTGAAGATAAAGAGAGCAGTTAGCAAATAACTCCCTGAATCAGTCAACATCATGTAGTTGTGCTTCTGCAGAGGTGCGAACAAACAAAGTAAAAAAAATGTATTTTTCAGGTACTTTACCTCTTTTACGGGCTCGTTACTTTGGCTTTAATGCATTTTAGGGGATTTTTTAAGTTGTAATGATTTAAGATTTATAGTCTCCCAGAGATCACATCAGGTTTGCCACAGGTTTGACTGCGCAAGCTAATATACAGTGGGGACGTCTGTGTGTAGACAGAAAAAGCACAAGTCTGTATGCAGGTTTAAGCTCACCCTTGTTTTTACAAGCCTACTCACATTGGTGGCTTCTCTGACGAGCCTCTGCTCCGTGTAGAGGATGTGTTTGATGCATCGGACCAGCTCCAGAGGACAGCGGTCATACGTGCTCTGAAAGACAAGGAGCACATGTGCTTTGTTAAGGCTTGTTAGCTCCTGACGAGCGGAGCGGCCGCTGCACACAGGACTCAGCAATTAAGTCTCCTCAAGGAGGCTCGGTAAGTTCTGGAGCCAACCCCGCAGACACACTGAAAACCATTAGACGAGCCTAATGAGAGCCATCGCTGAAGCATGGCACACTCGTTGGCATACACACACACTGTTGCACACACACACACACACACACACACACACACTAAGGTTGAGTGGTTTTTGTGTTACAGTACTATTTTTTTGACTCAGAATTTAGACAAACAACAAAGGGGGTTTCACTTTTAGTTTAAAGAATCAGTTGGTGATATTCTTGTTGTTGTTTCCTGCTTGAATTGTTTTCACCCCATTAAGACAAGAAAACAGGCACAGGGCATCAGCAGCATTACTTGTGTTGTTCTGACTTCTGAAGGAAAAAAAGAATCTCTAAAAAACAGAAAGGTAGTATAAGGAGGACACGTTTTATATATCACATCAATAAAAGGTTCCCCTTAAAAGCACAGACGGGAAAACAAAGTGGCAGGAATTTGGAACTGCAGTCAGATCTTCCCCTGCTTCTCTTCTCGCTTCTCGTTTCAGCGAGGGGAGAAGAGAAACAGAGGAGCACATCTGTGCGCAGAGAGCTCCATCATAAATAGCAGCGCTGGCTGGTTACCAAGGCCCCTCACTCATGCCCCCTCCTGTTTTCCTTAAAGTGGATACAAACTGTGCTTAAACATTTTGTGCACTGTGTGCTATACCAAGGGAGGCAATTGAGTTGAATCAATGACCTGCTTATTATTCCCACATTGTAAATAATTTGAGTGTGAGTGTTTGATGAACAAGGCTACTGTCTGAGCAGGTGGAATCCAGAGGTTTATGATCTTGTTTTCCTCCTGAGTAGTTTTTGTTGTGTCTGATAAAATGAAAACTTCATGCTCCAGAGTCTTCTTCGTTCTTTTGTATTAAAGACAGTTCTAATAAAAAGGAAATAAAGGTCTACTTTACTGAGAGAGTGAAAACAGCTGAAACCCACAATTGGACTACATATACTGCCTTTGATCTTGCTGTGCTCTCAAAAATTGGATGATGCATTGCTCCCTCTTTCAAACCCAAAGCCAAAAAGTCTCTCAATTACACAGGCTGTATTCAGGCATTATCCGCTGCAGGACATGCGCAGGAAAATAAAAGCTACTGTATATCCTAAAGGTATCCAGTGCTGTGCTGTAGCCTTACGCACCTTGAGCTGGCTGGCGTAGTGTCCCAGTTTGATTTTCAGTAAGAAGCCATCTTCTCCCACTTGGTGCTCAGCCTTGTTCTGCAGCTCCTGGATCAGACTGTCGAGCAGGCGCTTGGCTTTGAACTCCTCCTGTGGGTTCTCCAAGTCTATGGCATCCCTAACAACACACACAAAAACGAAGACACATGCATAAATAATAACATTTACATCGAGTTTGTCTCACTGCTTGACTGTGTAACTATGGTCAGTATGGGGAACAGGGGCTTTATTTTATATATTGAAAATACTTAAAACAATGGGCAGGTTTAGCTCAGCGGTTAAATTGGCAGCCCATGAACAGAGGTCACAGTCCCCGATGCGGCGGCCCTAGGTTCGTCTCCCACCCTCAGCCTGTTGCATTCTCTCTTCCCATGTTTCCAACATTATCCACGGTCTTCTCTCTCAATAAAGGCAAAAAATATAATATTTAAAAAAAGGAAAGAAAATACTTAAAACATTACATTGACATTAAAAAGGAGAAGTCCCACTATAGTCAGTAGGAGGGACGTAATAACAGAGAACATCTTCCTCCTACCGTGACTGTCAGTAGACCCCTCTTGCAGCAGCAGAACTAACAGGTATGCGAGTGGTAGAGCGAGGGGAGATTGATGAAAGAATAAAATAAGACCAGATGTGACAAAATTCCCTCTAGGTGTTGCTGAGATATCGCATCTACAACAAATGGGGCCGAAATAATCGCAAGAAAAGAACTTTACCAGGACATTTTGCAGCCACTGTAAAGTTGACCTTTGACCTTTTGGGTATAAAAAGTAAAAAATGTTATCCCATTAGACATCTGCATGAATTGGTGACTTAATAAGTGAATGTAGTCGACGTGCCAAATCTGTATACAGATATTAAGTTCATAATGATCGGACGCTGGAGGGAGAGAGGGGTGATTTTATGTCGGACAACCCAAACACGTATTGCAGCCGCTGAGGCGTAGAAAGAAACAAGACATAAGCAACAGTCCAAATGTGCTCGCATAGAAAAACAAACACACAAATCAAACATTTGTGCAGCATACATGTGCACACAAGTGTACACACATTCAAAAACAAACATGTACACTGCTGGTGCTATAGAGCGACTCACCAGAGCTGGCCCTCGATCCACTGGGACAGATAATGTCGCACTTCGATGGGGAAGTGCTGCCCGTACAGAGACTGCATCTGGTGGAGAGCATCTCCCTGGAGCTGCTGGGCCTGGATCCACACTGCCATCTTCAACACCCTGAGGTCAGAAAAGGTCATTAAGTTGCATTAGCAGCCATTATCATTGTGACAGCATGCCTGAAGGAAACATGCTCCTGTTTTGCACAATCCCTGACCTAAGGTGGAGTGTGTTATGTTGTATTTGTCTTTCCTTTTACCTTCTCCTCTATATTGATTTTTGTGCTGTGTGTGCTCTGAAGCAGACTGTGCTGCCATCTTGACCAGGACTCCATAGATGAAGAGATCTTTTATCTCAATAGGACCTTCCCGGCTAAATAAAGATAAATAAAATAGAATAAAACAAATTGAAACTCTCTGACACGTCAGCTCTTATAGTATAGATTTGGTGGAGCGGGCCTCCAACGACGGGCGACAGATGTTCCTGGTTTCCCTCTACAACTGCAGCTCTGAGCCATGGTGGCTGAGCCAGTCGTGTGTCTTGACTCTGAACATGTTATAGGCTTGAACACGCTCCTCTGCTGAGCCAACAGCTCAACATTGAGGGTCACTGCCGCTTGTTTCCAGTCAACACACCCACTCACTTTTCTCAAAAGTGGCACAGTCACTGTCAGTAAAAGACTGAGCGTTATGAGTACGCGGGAAGTTTGCGGTGCTTGTATGTGTGAATGCGTATGGTTGTGTGCGTGTGTGTTTATTGGTAGACGCTTGTGGTGTCAGTGGCTCTGCTCGTGTGCATCTTTTGTGCATCAGTGTATACGTAATTGAAAGCAACAGCAACATTAACAGTGCAAAAATAAGCAGAAAAGAAAGTTGGTCTTCTATTCATCACTTTCGCTTTCTTTCTATTGAGCTCATCTTCTTCATCATACAGGCATCGTACGACATTCACAGGACCAACGACACACTTTTCACGCTCCCACTGCTAAAGTTAGAGAAAGGTTTCTTTGACTTTTTATATAGAAAGTGTTTCAAATTCGACCGGATCAGGATCAGTCAGGATCCCATGACTTGCCAAAAGTTCACTTATCTGTCTAGTGACGCAAGGAACCTGTTAGATAATAAATGCATTCAAAGAAAAACTGAAAAACTTTGCAGATACGTCTCCTCTCATCTGATCACCAGGCATACGTGTGTCATGGCATGATACCTCTGCTACATGCGTGCATGTTCATCTACTTGTGCGTCTAGGTGAGACGGGATGGGACAGATTATTCCAATCCTTATGGTATTTGCGTCTACTGACACTAATCCTGTCAGCCTATGCTAATGCTCCTGCACTCATATCGCCCTGAATGTGTCCTGAACTTCAACCTTTGACTTTGCAGCTTGTTCGTATCCATGGGGGACTTCAGACAAGCGCACAGAGTGAAGAAAGCAGGATCATGTTTGCAGCAGTGATAGTAAAGTGTCTTTATGAGCGTCTAAAAATAGTTTGAATCCATAAATCCTGACATATTTCTTCAGTGTGCTTAAACTTACAGTTTCAACACTTGGGAGATAATTTCAATGACTTCAAAAAGTCACAATTAAAGATTGTGTTTGCACCTATCAAAGCTTACAAAGACAGTTATTCTTAATTTCTTCTGCTACCTGAAATAATCTGTTAATTTTTTTTTAGTGTGTTTATGAAGGCAAATACAAAGACACATTCACAGCAGATTCTTCAAAGACAATTAAATCGTCTTCAAACGAGCGCCTTGCACACGCTTTTATCTCTGAGAGCATCAGCAGCGAGCATCAACACTCGTACTATCAGCTGATTGGAGGAGGAGCCGAACAGGAAGAGACCTTTTCTACAATCCGTTTCTGTGACACCTATTGTGGGTGCAGGACTGTGTTTCTGTGCCATCCTGCATTACACCGTCATGCAGTAAGGTGCACAGAACAGTGTGTTTGTTGTGCAGCCAAAAGAAAGTGGGACACACTGCTGCTGACTAGTCTGTCTCTTTAATAAATATTTAAGGTGTTTGACCACCATTAGCACCTCCTCTCTCACCTCCAGCAGAAGTATGAGGTGCCTCCCTGAAATTGTTTTACTCAGACTAACCACAACATCCAAATGACCTGCCATGAACCTGAGACGCTCCTCTCTTTACAAGAAAGTGTAAACGCAGCAACATTTAACCACCAGCTTCACTACAGATTAAAAAAAAACTCCAGCTTACCTCTTGCCTTTAGCTTTGTGTTACCATGTAACAGCAGGAAACTCTAAAGAGGAGCACCACAAACCTGAGACAGGCAGAGAGCGAAACAGAGAGAGGGAGAGAGAGAGAGAAAGCAAAAAGAGGAAGTGAGTCAACCTTGGGTGCTTCTGAGGAAGCTCTCTCATTTTTCACAGACATGGCATTAACTGAGAGCTGAGAGGGTGAAAGGGAAAGTCCACTGAACAGATTTTACATTATTCCAGTTGTCTAGGACACGTCAACATAATAACTATAAATGTATTGAATTTCCCAAAGGGAGGAGAGCACGCAGACAAAGCTGTTTCACAGATGATTTGAATGGAGCTTGAAACTAATTAAAAAGACATTTGTTGGTGAATGTTAACACAAACAGAGAGTAAGAGATGTTGCCAGTAAGCAGAACAGCTTGAACAAATATTTTCCAGCCTTTATGCAATATTAGAAAACTACTATTTATCACAACTTCCCTGTAATACCTTGCACTGACAGTTCTGTTGGCTAACCCTAACCCTAACCCATTGATCTCAAACATGGTGAGAAAGCAGGTCCAACCAATGGGGCAAGAAACACTGACAGATGATCAGACAGGATGATCATAACACGTCAAACACTACAGCCCAATAAGCTACTGTTTAATTCAGATGAGAAATAAACAGCACCGCTTTATTGGCCGCTAAACCTGCGCAATTGGGACAGTTAGAAGCAGCCGAATTCTCAACACACCCACAAAAGGTAGAAATTGCTCTGTTATGGTTTGCATAAATCATCCATTGTGCATATATTCAGGGCAAACTTGCCCCTTGCTATGTAAATGAGCCTTATCTGTAAGACCTGCTCTCTCTTGCTGGCTGAGAATCTGGTATCACATCTGTCGAGTCTGGGCTTCGCAATAAACTGGAAATAAAACCTTCCAGCTCATCACTTATCTGTGGATTAAATTAGACGACTACTGCTGGTATTTACAGTTTTTCTCTGCAGTCATGGAAGAACACATTTCACTCAGACTTTATGAATATGCTCTAGAATATCTTTAGAGCAAATTCTTGATGAAGCAGACCTTGAGACGTGGCAGATAGTGGTGGTAAGGGATGAGCAATCCCTTCTTTATGAGTTCACCTATGATGGTAAATGATGATGATGGTCTGCCTTTAATTCATTTAATAATTAATTCCTCTGTGACCAATCATTCTGAATGATTCTTTTGTTGCATGATAGTTTTCTCCAGCGAAAAGTCAAGATAGATACCACTTCAGACAACGTCAGCTGGGGCGGGGACTATAACTTCAAATAAATATAAGAAAAGAAAAGAAACATCAGGGAAGTTTTACCCGACTTCTGAGGGCCGCTCCTCATCTTTTGCTTGAGGCTGGCAGCATGAAACTACATTAGCAACCAGCTAAAGACACCTGAATCTCCGACTGAACCATTGTTTATCACATCGCATTATATGTAAAGTTGACTGCTGGTGTGACATGGGAGAGAAATGCATAAAGACTACCCCTGGTTCTGCTGCACTGATTTCTCTTTTTAATGTCAGTGTAAACAATCTCACGCCACAGTCCATCCAGATCATAAAACACTGGTTTCACACTTAAAGCTGCAGTAGGTAAGATGGAGAAGAGAGCGGACTTTACTTCAGAATTTGAAAGATTGCAACCTTCAGGTCCCTCCCCCTCTGTCTCCGCGGTGCTTCAGTCCTGCCTCCCGCAGAGGAGGCTGTCATGCACGTGCAGGCTAGTAACCATGGCAACTGAAAAAGCCAGGTATACAACATGGCGGACAACACTATCGAAGCAGATACACATCAAACCAGCGGAAATCAGTGTTTTTGCTGTTAACGGTAATCTACAGCTAATTCTATTTAGCAAAACCACCAGCACTTAATTTGCAAACAGAATCTGTGGAAAAAACAGCGCCAACTAAGCAGTAACACACTGATGTTGAGAACATTTAGCTGTGAGAGCACAGACACACGGAACTATCAGGAGAAACTCCGAAACGGTAACACTGCCTGGACACGTCACAAAGACGTTTTCAGCCACTCCGCCATGATACAACGCTGAACAGTAGCCGCATTGTGAACAAGCTAGCGTTAGCCCTACTGGAACATCACAGTAACCGCAGACATATTAGCAATGTGGAGACATTTCTTTTAAAACAAACACAACAGAAATTAAGCTGGGTTAATTACACTGACGCCGCGCACACTGAAGAAATTGAGGTTGACCGTGTGAGCATGCACGGAGTAGTGGTGCTGCGCAGCGTGTGATTGACAGCAGCCTGAGAGACTGCTCGGCTCTGATTGGTTGTTGTGGTCAGGGGGTGGTGGATTCTCGCAAATGCCATTAGGAGCAGTAGGAGGAGCCAGGGGAACATGATTTTTTTCACAGATTGTCTCTCTTATGTACTACTGCATGGATAAAGTGACAGTTTGAGCAAATATGAAAAAAACTTAGTTTTAATAATGTGACCTACTGAACCTTTAAACTGTGTGCTTCTTTCACATTACTTTGACCGACCTATAAGTCTTTTTTTATCCAAGAAAAACTATATCGCTCTTTGTATCTATTAACAGGAATTTCCCGTGAAAACACAGCTACATATAAGCATACTTTAAAGTTAAGAAAAAAAAATTGTTTGATATTAATGTTCTTGTTTGCAGCCATGCTTGTTTTCAGGAGAGAGCGTGAGTTTGGTCTGAAAGTGTCATGGCAGCTGTGTGAAAGTTTGATCTACAGCCTGACAGAAAGCCATGGCTGCCAGCTCTGAAGTCGGGTTTATCGTGTGAGGCATCTCTCATTCCTGGTTGGACACTGAAGAGGCAGAACAGCCGGAACCCACATGCCGGCAGGAGTCTCCAGACAAATATGCGAGCATCTTTATTTTACTGTCTTGGTCTGTCTTCTTTGGCTCCGTTCTTCATGTTTGTTCGATTTAACTCTCTCATTACCAAAAAGATCTCTAGTTCAGACTGACTAGCGTTTTAATCTAAATGTCGCACCTTAAATTTGTCAATGTCCTGTGTGGAAAAGTAGCCCACATGTCATGTGACTGACCTTTGACCGCGTCAGCAGGCCGACATGCTCTGCTAACAGTGTGCCACCATCCACCAGGTGACACCCGCATCAACTCATCGCAAACCAAAATACAGCAGCTCCTCATGGTGTTATGAGTCTAATCAACAAATAAGTCTCGCTATTGAAAGTGGCTACAAAACCATCCCTTCAATGATTGATACGCTGTTGTGTTGACTCAGTAGTGATTGTAAGACTTGTTGAATCTCTAAGAGCCAAAAGTGCAGTTTAACACTCACTGGAGATGTTTGCTAAAGCACAGATCACAGATGTTTCTTGTAGTTCAAGAAGTGCTTTGCATTATTACTCACAAGTGTGTTTTTCTTCCTGATACTGAAACTGCAAGCTCTGCTGGCTCCGCTTGTGGAAAGACACTCATGCTCTCCGAGAGGAGAAGCCTCATGACTCCTCACACAGGAGGTTATTAGGTCAGCTGAACAACTCAAACGTCTGAAGACAAGGATGGGCAAATTAACTGTCCAATATAGTGTAATCAAATACAATAATTTTTCAGACCTTTGTTTAAGGTGCTCCCTCCATATTATCATCCCCCTTTATTCCACCCACATGCAACTTCCCTTGACTGATGATCTCTGAAGGGTGAGCCAAGGTTTTCACCTTGGCAAACCCTTCAAAGTTCATCACTCATCGTGCTTTTATTTTTATTGCCATTCTTTTCCAACAGTGGGAGAAAGACCGTGGCTCTATCTCCAAAGCCATCTCACACATACTTCTCGTGTTGTCCGACTTCATTTTGTCCGACTACATTTTCCCTGTCTCTTTTTCTCTCCCCCTAACGCACACTCTTAAGCGAAATGCTGCGGCAAATCCATTTCAACGCCATGGAAACACCAGACGGAGAAGTCTTAAATGAATGAATCAAATCTGGCTTCCAGAGTTTGATTCTGACCACACACATCTTTTGACAGAGAGCAAAATCCGTCTTCTCCCTCAAAGAAAACACTAGCTTTGCCTCCGTGCAGAATCGGGTTACAGAATGAGTCTTACCTAACACTACACAATTGCTAAAAAAAAAACACACCGAAGCCCGTTTGTACAGAGCTCTCCATACCAGCCCAGAGAGGGTGAAGGTCAGTGAGGTTTAATTCATTCATGCTTTGTGTTTTCTGATTATCTGTCTATCCCTCAGGTGCTTGCTCTTTCATTCAGCTCTTACACTGTGCTATGCAGAGTAAGCTAAAAACCTGCACTTGTGTTACAGGGAAGCAAATCTTATTGTTCATCAGTAAAGGAAGTAACATGACGTGAAGGTCAGTGTTAGTCTGCCTGTCTCTCTCTTAGAATGTGTAACCAAAATAAGCAACTCAACTTCCTTCTCGAGCGGTTAACTGCTCTAGCTGTTGCTCTTGAAACCTCAAAAATGCACATTTCACAATCACTGGGAATTGTTTTTAAAGAGACGGCGCTCTGAAACGCCATTCAACACTTGTTGCCTCTGATCATGCGAAGCGTAAGTCCGGCCGGACATATTTTCGAGGACTGCGACACAGATTTACTGCATCCTTCAAAACAGCACATATATCATGTATCAGCGCCGATCACAGCATCTGGGAATACCCATCAGGTCCGGCAGCAAATAGAACCCAAAACAGAGGAAAAACTTCAAAGCGTGTCGAAGTCAATCAATGGAGAGCGGAGAAAACTCCCTCTTACTCTATATTAGGACATCTCAACCAAAAGGAATAACATGTTTTTTAGCCAAGCCCTCACTGGTTTGTTCTGCCAAAGACTCTCAGTACACCATGAGCTTGTAAACAGGGAGAGGTTCTGAGTAAGTGTGCCGAACAACTAAAGCAGCAGACATCCTCCTCTCCCCTCGATCATCTCCCTTGAGGAGACAGCGCACAATATATCACAACTCCAGCCATCCAATCATTAGGAATAACACAACTATTCATCGCTATGGGCTCTGAATCATCATCAACATCTTTGTTGTTCTCAATTAGCCATCAATGATCAAAGCTCAGCATTAGCACGTGTGTTTGAAAGCCCAGCTGAGGATTCTTATGTTATACCCCCAGGCATTCAGCTGGTTCTGACATGAACAAAGAGAAATGTTACACAAACTCCTGTCACCCACTGCTTCCTCTGAGGAAAAACTGTCATTCATCAGCGTAAGCACTTCCTGTTAAAACTGAAGTGCCACCCACCATTCACAGCAATGTCACTACGCCTTCTGTACACCATAGCTCTGAACACCAGAACCGAAAGGGCACACACGAACATGCCTCATGACCCTGCAGCTGGTTTCATGATGTTTTACTGAATATTAACTCACTTAACATTACTGGCTACGACTCCAAAAGCATTAGCAGGTTTTAATTTTATTAACTGAGGAATCCTTGTGCCTTTTTTTATTTGAGTGCAGCACTTTAAAGCACAAACTGTCACCTTGATGAGTTTGATACAATAGCTTGTAAATATGATGTGGTTCAAGCTGGTTGTAAGATCGTGGGTGTTGAACTTCCTAACAGCATGCGGTTGAGCAGTCCACAAGAATCGGTGCTTTCAATTTCGTTTCCTTTGACAGAAATTTACCCCGAGTCTTTGCAAGCGGATTTTAAGTCTGTACTGGTGAGAAGTGAAACAAAAGCGTGTCTTAAAAATTTAAACAACCACATTTCACTAAGTGGGTGCAGGGTTAGTTTTCATAGAGTTGAAGGAGTCTTTTCTAGTTGGCAGTAAGGAGTTTAAATCATACATCTTATGTATGACTGGAAAGGGACAAAAAAGCAGAGCAGTAGGAGACCGAAACAGCAGTCGGATTAAAAAGAAAAAGTAGCCAGTAAAAGTACAGTGTGCCATAAAAGAGCATTATTTCAAAATCCAGTCCCAGGTTTCATCAGCCAAAGTTCACTCACCTACAGCTCTCTGCAGAGTAAACTGCCCCTGTCGACCTCCTCTGTTCATTCACCATTTCACCCACATTTGTTCTTTTGCCTCTTTTTTAAACGGATTGCATGATTTATGAGTAAGTCATGATCTCAATCTCAGTCTGCAGCTTTTCAGCGCACTTTACTCAATCTTATGTTCAAGAGTTTCAGGAGTTCAACCTATGCATGTTGGTTTATAAATGTTGGTGTGTGTGTGTGTGTGTGTGTGGAAACAAGGCAGTCAAGCTTACGTCAGAGCCTTGGTGGTAAAAAGTCAGTGTAAATGTTGAGTATACATGACATGATATAACGATAAAGCTAGCAATAACACATAAAATATGGTGGAGTTACCTGCAAGTCTCCTCGTCTCCTCAAACATTTGTGCTGATATAACTTACATATAAAGGAACATATTTTCCCTTTCACATGTAATAATCATTTTTTATTGCCAGTGTGTGAAGGGATAGTAGAGGAACTGCAAAATTGAGACCTTCCCTTACTTCCTCCATTGCCTATGTAAAGCATTCAGGCCGGTTTACCAGCAAAAAGAAGAGGATGTGATGTATATGCACGCTCTCCTCGCCCCACTGCCTGGAGCTCATTCTCTGCCCCTACAGTCAACAGTGTGCAACCCGAGACAACTCAAGCTGTGAAATGGAGACGGATAATGCCAACAAACGACCGGCACCCACAACAACACTAACACAAAATACACGAGAGAATAAAAAACAAAAAAAAGTTTTATCTAGTGAAGCTCGTCTGGCCAAACAGGAATGTGATTGACGTCAGGGGGAAACTATAGTCAAAATCGTCAGGGCATGCGAATCATGGAGAGACCTTCGTTTGCTTTTGGGGATCAAAACAGACCCAGAACTGGCTTTCTTGCTATTGGACAGGTGAGCTGACATTGCCACAAAGCATGTGAAAAACACTGCATATCATTGTGATAATGTGGTTTTAGCTGGCCAATGCTCGCTCTTGCTTGTGATGATTTGCTGCTTCGCCCCTGAAATTTGCCGTTTGGTTATGAAGCACAATTGCAGAGTCATGCAGTGTATTTACTTTGGAGCTAGTTGGCTAACCTTAGCATGCTCGCTAATGTTATGTCTACCAAAATACTATCCGAGTGAGTAAATCAGTTATCTAGCTTGACAAATAACTTCGCCAGCTAACATGACAAACGGTGTTGATTTTGGCCAACAATAAATAATGTTGCAGAACAAAGCAAACGTTTATAACCGATTGTTTTCTATTAGCCAATATCGTTGCATTATCTGCTCAGGCTAAGGTTAGCCAGCCAGCTGTAAACTGGCAACAAGCTACCGTTAGCAAACGCAAACGATTTGCCAGTTAGCCAACGTAGCAAAATACCATCGAGTGGATAACATCAGCGCATGCAAGAAGGTTGACTGCAGTTTACGCAACGTCATTTTCGTCATTTGAGCGTACATATAAAGTAACAAATTATTTATTATTGTTATTCCTAATTTATGTGGAAGCCAAACAAATTTGATGTCTGGAGCTTAAAAACATTGTGATTGGTCCACAAAATCACTGATCAGGGCCCCTTGGTAACATGGGAGCTGAATACTTTATTTTGAAAGGCAGTTTGCAAAGAAAATATATTTGACTCTTGATGCCACCCTCTGAGAAGAAGTAGACAGCAGAGGGGAGACTGTGTTAAATATCATATTACCTAATGTGTGTAGGTAAATAAGGAAGGTCTAAAATAAACAGCTGGCTCTGCCCTCTCTCCTGTCCTCCTGCTCTACATATTGTCCTCCTTCCATAACAGCTGCTCCATGACAGAGGCCATGCGTTATCACGCCCACCCCGAGCCAGCATTTATAAATAACTGCTCAGAGTAAAACTGCTGAGTGTAAAATTAAGCCCATAACTTACTTTCTATGGATGTACAGTGTGCATGGTTGCATGCATTTCCACAGCAACTGAGGCTCATTCAGGGATATTTTTAAAATGAGAGCACCTTTTTAGGCTTGTCAAACATGCCAGGTACAAAATACACAAACCTCAAGGGTGACAAATTAAAGAGGGCAATGTTGAATAGTTCAACAGAAGAACTGTCTATGAAAAGATGAAGGAGGGTGTTGGGGTCAAAGGTCAGGGCAGTAACATGGGTTTCATTGACAAAACTTTGCCCTAGAGTGCAAAGCAGCAGCCGGGACACAACACATTATCACAGCCAGGCCAAACATCCTCATTACATCAGCAGCACAGATCTGGCTGCTGATTGCTCTTCTGCATGCAAACACTACGGTCCGGCCAATGTACAGCTTGTCAACTCATCAACTTTTTCAGCAAACACTCAGTCATTCCAAGAATCATCTCCAGACTCAAATATGTGAGCATTTCAACTCCACATTCAGGACAACTTTCCCAAGGAATTAAGGAGTATGACCAAACAAATGACTGTTGATTCATGTTGAACATGCAAAAATCCAATAAAGAAAGAAGAGGAGGAAGTTGTGGGAGACTTGTTGTCACAGAGGAGCGCATGACAAGCCAATATACCAGCAAGTCAAAGGGAGGGACAGGCGACTACAAGAGCTTCTTTGTGCAGTCCGACCTGCCCTGAGGTCCTGTAGCCAAGCTCCAAACCACATCCCATCACACTGTCAACATGAGGAAGACCACTTATAAGCTCGGTGATGTGCTCATTTGTGCTTGCGCGAATGTGGAAACGCTTTAATTAAATATGTCTGAATTAACACTAAAGAACGGAACACATTTGACGGGTAAATCACATTCTGAGTTAAAGATGTCTGCCCTGCAGGCCTCTCCTCTCACCCACAGTGTCAGGTCCTGTTGTTTTAGCTCCATGAAGGCTAAACAAGCACCAGAGTGGAATATGGCTGCCACCTTCTAATCATCACTTTAGCAAGACGCGCTAATAATTTGAGTCACTGGCATGCAAACCAAAATTAACCAAGACTTTGTTGACGGGCATCGAAAATCAGTCAAAATGTGCACCACTGTGAAGCAGTTAGAGATTAATTGTTTGCTTTTGTGCGTCTTTCTGTATGTGTGTGGCCATATTAGCTACAGCTTGTTAGCTATGGCGCTCATGATTTTCTCTGCTGTTAAAAAAAGCTAAATGTGACGCACTTGAAGGGCGACTGAGTCATTGTTTACAAAGACAAAATCGCCCCACAGAAAAGCTGTTAAAAGGACATGAATGCTTAAGAATTTCTGAATGTGAGAAACAAAAATGTGGTGATAGAAAGTTACTGTCAGCTAAACTTGAGGAGCCTTGGTACTATTTAAAGTAATTCTCAGAAATTAAGGAAATCTCTCACTTAAGAAATTAGATGGAGGAGGAGCATAGTGTTATAAAAGTTAATTATATCACACACACACACACACACAATCACCACTCTATGGAACAGTACAGATTTATGATGATGACATAAATGGAGAGTGCATTGATAGGTTTTTAATTTAAGTCAACCACTGAATGCTCAAGGCCAGATGGAAAAAATGTATGATTAAGCACACACACGCACACACACACACACACACACACACACACACACACACACACACACACACACACACACACACACACACACAATTAAATTCATAACCAAGGGGAATAAAAAGGAGAATCATCAGGGTGAGGATAAATTAAACCCAACAACATTAAAAGATGCATTCAAAGCAACATCTGCCTGCAGCCACATTAGAATGTATGTAGTGTGTTAATGTTAAAGATGTCTGAATACTATGTAAAGAGATGTGTTAATAACTACAGTATATTTCATTACTGAAAGACCATAGTTGGTACCTAGGAAGGAAAGGAAGGAAACAAGAAAGTTCGCTCTTTATCATTAAAGCAGCTGTAAAAAAAAAAAAAAAAAAAAGTATTCAAAATTGCACTGATTGCATTTAAAGCATGGTCAACGTCATCGAATTTAAACATTTACAGAAAACAATCACTGTTTACTCCATTGATCAGCTTGAACTGCACATATAACCCGGCTGTACGTAACAGGTGGCAGAGCAGCCTGCTGTTATCATGCTCAGATACAAGCACATCTGTACAGCTGAAATGTCGCCCTTTGTGCTGTGCCCTGAGACACACAAACACACACAGACACACTTCACACTGATGGACCAAATGTAATTGTGTAAAGTGAAAAAGGAGCCTGCACATGCCCCCAGGAAGCCACTTTCCCACAGAGCTGCAGCCGAGGCCCCGAGGAGGCTCTCGCTGCGATGATGAGCCTCTCCAAATAAAAGGAGAAGATCGTCTCCGACAGGCATCACAGAGCCGCTTTCACAAAGGTGATCAGCAGCCTGTGGGGGGGTATATTGTGTAGATTATGTCAACACTGGAGCAAACATCTGTACGTCTGAACACAATCGCCAAGACCTGAGCATTTCCTTTACCTGGAAGGGCTCGCTGAGCACAAACAGGCTGCGTGTGGTGAATTTAAAGGAAAAGTTTGAATGAATATGACATACAGTTAGACTTACTGATTGTAATATGGACAAAGTGATATTAGCTAATGCTATGAATCATGTGAATTAGGGATTAATTTATTATTTTATAGAGTTAACAGTGCCCTGGGACTCGGACTCAGTGGAGGAAGCATATGAAAGGAAAAAGCTTAGATATGCAGATTTGGCAGCAGAAGCTGAACAGTGAGGATGGCAGGTTTGGGTTTGTCCGGTAGAAGAGGGCTGTAGAGGGTTCATAGCACGAACAACTATCTCATTACTGGCAGAACTGGGAGTGCGTGGAAAGAGTCGGCGAAAGGCAGTAATGAAGATGTCAGACGAAGCAGTTAAAACAAGTCAGTGGATTTGGATGAGGAGAAATGATGCCAGTCTGGGGCCAAAACAAATGTAATAGTAATCCTTCTTCTACGCCGTTCCTTCTTCGTATATAACACTGGTACCAGAAATAGTTGCGGTTTTTACACAAGGATTTGATAGCACAAGGTTTTGATGGGCGGTGAGAGCTAGCATGGAGGGGGGTGGCTCTGGGATGCTAGAGCTAACTGTTGAGCCTCACTGAGGTGTCGTGGCCCTAACTTGTCGAAACACCGGTGAAGGGAGGTGCCCACTTGATAACCCTGTTGATGTGCTGCCTCTCGCTGCCCATGTAACTACAAGTTTGAGTTGTGGGGCTGTTAAAAGCCATGAGGTAGGGTAGGTAGTATCAGCTTCTGTCATGACAATGAGGGAGTAGGGGGAGGTCGAGTGTATAAATTCTTCTCTCTATCCTTCTCTTTCTATTTTTCTTCTTTGTGTTTAAAACATTCTTGTAGTATTGGCATTGTCAATACCTGAAGCTTGTATGAACAGAGCCTGGGTTGCAGTGTACTAAGGGTCATGTGGTAGGTTAATTATAAGTAATGGGATGAGGGCACAAGGAGAGGGGTTTCTTCACTGAGCGCCTGTCCTCATCCTTAGGGCACAAGTATCTTCTAATTTAAATTCATGATGTTCATGACAGATAATCATAAGTTGCATAAACCCTGAAAATGTTAGAATCATGACTGTGTGTGTTTGCAAACTTCACAGTTTGAAACAAAGTCACAGCTAGTTCCCCACAGCTAAGAAAAGTAAGAATAACATCAAAAAATCTTAACTGATCCCACAAAGGGGAAATGTCTGGCGTTAAACAGCAGCAAAGAGACAGACAACAAAGAGCACACACAGTGCATAATATATTTCATATGTTTATTAGCTTATCATTCATAAAGCTACTATGGCTCCCCTCGGGTTGTAGGACGTTTTCTGTACGATTGCTTGATTGCCAAAACTCTTAAAGGGGACAGATCAAACACAGAACTGAATGTGAAAATGAAATCCTGATTGGCTAATTTTTCTCAAACATTGCCATGCATGGAAACTTACAAAAAAGGGGATAGGCACCTGCATGAAACTATGAACTACACAATACCAGGAATAGAAACAAAGTGACTGAGAAGCTAAGACTCTTCAGTGAAACCAAATAAATTATAATCCAAAAATAAATTGGATTTCTATGATTTCTATTTCTATATCTCTAATGGATTTATATATTTCTATCCCGTGGACAGAAGACCGCAGACTAACAGGCTGTCAAACTCATTTCCTGACCCATTAGCTTTGTAAACTTTGGCTCTTAGATGGTTGTTAAGAGGCCATAGCTAATGGAGTCTATGTGAATGCGGTTTTATGGCTGATGATGCTTTTGAGCTTCATTATTATGTCTTGTGCCACAGTTTATATCGTTAGTATTTTTGTTCGTGTCTTTATAAGGTCTGACACATTTTTTAGACTGGGCTGGACAAATAAAAAATATACTAAATAAACCTAAAAGATACTCTGTTGCCTGCTTCCTTGATGTAACACCATTGCTTTAGCAATCCGTTATCTGTATGTCTCGGGCTGGAGCTGCGAGTGAGCAGAGCGGCCTGCAGGCTGAGTGATGGAGCAGCAGTCAGTATGAGGTGGGATCAATCAGGGAGTCGTAATATACAGCAGGTGACAGCACCCGACCGGACTCCGTCATCCAGCCTGGAAAATAACGACGTGTGTCATTGGCCTGCCTTACACTGCCTGGTACATGGCTGACCAGGATGTGGTTTGACTTCATGTGGCAGGCTGTCTCTCTCTGTGCAGCTTTATGCAGAGTTACGATTGCTGCCGAGGCTTACTTTGATAACCGAGAAGCCTTACTTCACATGATGTCATGTCCAGATGCTGGGTTTTTCTGCAACCTTCTGAAGACCATGTGGGTGTGGCAAATCCTGTTCAGCGTAGTGAAGCACTGAATGCTATATTTGACATGGTGGAGAATCAGAGAAGGAAGCAGTAGTTGCAGTTAGCATACACACTCAGTGTTAGCAGACATGGCCCTATTATTTGTCAATGCTTTGAATGCAATACTAAATGATTGCTGTGTTGCTGCTGAGTTAGCTAGTACCATGATATTCTGGAAGTAAACTCTTTGCTCACCTGATAAATCATCTGCATCCCACACTAAACTTCAGAAAATTAATCTAGAAAACAACCTCGCATTTGTCAGCATTCAGCAGAAGAATAGCCGGCATGTAACTGCTCCATTGATTTGTTCGTCGCCATTTTTGTAATAAATTTCCTGACAAAACAACAACCAGTTAAAACCCAATATGAGACCCAATATCAGAAAGACTGAAACTGATACTTTAAGATGCTTATTATGATGTACCTAAGAGCCTAAGTTACATAGCTAGAAGGCTGATGTGGTTTTTGGCTTTTAACGAGTTGGCCTGGAAGAAAATGGCTGCAATAACTTGTCATTCTACTGCGATTATGACTTTCACATCCCCAAGTGACATTTCCAAATCTGCCGTTCGACTGCGAATCTCAAAATGTCTTTATCTGTTCATGAAAAGTAGCAGAGCACATAATTGCCTTTGTGCAGGAAAGTGTTCAGTAAATGCTTTGAACCCAGCGCCTCGTCTTCCTCTGAAGTAGTTTTGGATAAAAGAGTAGACTATAAATAAAAATAGTAAAAATAGTGAGTGTAGTAAGTATTCCTAATAGATTTAAATTGTCTTAAATGTCAGGCGCGTCATTATTGCACAACATGGTCACATACACACTCCATGCGTTGTCACCTAGTGCTTTACAGAGAATGATTGAGATCCCTATGGCTGTATTTCTGAACTCGCTGAGTGTGACCTCATTGTGCTCAGCTGGCCGGCTAGTCTCTGACCCCCCCCCCCTAAACCCTTTCCAGCCATAGCTCGAACAGCCAATGATCTGCTTTGTTCCACCGGCTCACACTCTACAACCATCTGGACAGACGTCTAAGAGCAAGGCAGGGTATTTGAGGTGAAGAGGCGGCTGCAGCATATATGAGAGAACGAAACGGTGCAGCCTTGAAATACTTTCAAGTGTGACACTGAATCGCTTGTTTGTTCAAGTGCAGCACGGCCCTCATAATGTACAGTAAGTGCAAAGTAGAACAGCTGGATCAGAAAACGAGAATGAACTTTTATAGTGCATCACTTTGCACAATGACTGCAGGTAGTGATCTGCACTGCACTGCACACACAGTGGTGAAACAGCGACCTGTCAATATGTTCACGTGCATTCGTTCACTATAAAGCCAAATTTGCAGATGCAAGGCAATTCAAACTAGCAGCTGAGCGCTGTGCTGCCAACCACATCTCCATTGCACTCCAATGATTTTTATTATGTATTGACTTGAATGGAGAACCCATGGCCACCAAGCACTCGCGATCTCGTCCTCCTTCCACTTTAGCAGGACATAATAAAAGAAAATAACGATTGAACTTTTTTCCCCAGTTGTAACTGCAGAAATTCAAACCTGCATATTAAATGAAAATTTCATATAATTATATATGTGTGTCATTATTTTCCAGTACAATTCAGCTGCTGTGTTTCTGTATGTAAAAATTGTCACCCAGTCGTCTGTCACTTTTCACACCTTTGAATCCTCTGTTCAGCTGAGCAAGAAACTGTCAGACAAAAATAATTCACACACTACAGAAGTGACACATGAAGCTCAACATTATTTAAAGCAGTTACTTCTCTATTGGTCTTTTCTGACGCTGCCTGGTCAGCTACAGTGACGACCACCGAGCTTTGCCTCTCTCATCTGGATGCTGAATTTGGCCTCTGTCACATTTGTGCATGCACAAAGCACTGCATGCACAGGTCTCTGTGCGCATTTGTCTGCACATATATGTGTGCATCCATGTGTGTTGGCGTCGACTACAGAGAGCCAGTGGGCGACATTATATAATCTGGCCCAGAGGCAATGTCAAATGCGGACACGGCCTGAAGCTTGAGTCCGAGGCAGCAGGAATGCCAGTTTGTTGGAGTGGAGCCACTTGTGGAGCAGAAGCCAGAGAACCACTGACAGACAGCAGAGACAAACAGCAAACCAGTTGTCACTGTCTAGCAGTCTGCTATAAAGAGACATCAGTGCCGGCGAGTGTTAGGCCAGTTGTACAAACAGATATTAGTACTAAGCCCAACCTGCGACCTCTCAAGCTGTAATGGATGTGTATTTGGATGTCTATTGTTTGACTAATCGATTAATAAAGAAAGACATTCAGATATGCCAGCTCACAGACTTCAATTAAAATGAGGACTCTTGACAAGCCTCTTTTGTAATTAATTGTTATATAATTAAAAAAAACAACAGAGAAACTTCCAGCTGAATAACAAACTCGGAGGCTACAAGCGTCGCAGAGCTCTGGACTGACCAGCAAGACGGAAAAAAATCATTTCCAAATAATCGCCCAACAAGAAGCTTAACCTACATACAGCATGAACTGAAAACAAAGAACATGCAACAGATCCAGACGATTAACTTCACGAGTCCATGTGTAAGCTGAGGGCATTCTGGGTAACTGTTTTTACATCCAGTCCCCTTCTCTTCTCGACAAACACATGCAGAGGGAACTCTAATCTGCTCACACACATCTTTAACAACATCATGGTTTTAAACCCCAACTGCTGCGTCATGCATTTCACATGCATGCAGCGTGACCGGCTGGTTCTGCCTCTACTCTGTCTCAATGACCAATAAAAATAATGGTCTTTATATTTAATAATGCACAATATTACCGTTCTGTTCATCACATGAAGAAGTCAGTGTTATTCACTCTCCTGCTGCTCTGCGAAAACAGTCTGCAATTATTTAAAATGGTCTTTCGGAAACGTTTTTTGCACACACACACACACACACACACACACACACACACACACACACACACACACACACACACACACACACACACACACACACACACACGCAGAGCAAAGCAGAGCAAAGCAGAGCAAAGCATCAGTGCTGAAGCTATTGTTCCAAGTCAGGAGCTGCCACAAGGGCCCCCCAGTTGTTTTTCTAGACCTGAGGGGCCCCTGAAGAGAAGATGAAGCCAAGTACCGGACACACGAACACGCACACATTTTGTTCCTGAAGGATCTGATATTCTCATATTCCTACTGACAAATTGTAATGGCTTGCACAATTATCTGCTCTGGGAAATTGCTTTTGCGCGTATTGTCTACAATGCACATGTACAGATTAACACAACATGAGACAAGATCAAGCACTACAGAGGATTAAACTTTCAAAATAAGAGCAAAGAAAGATTCCTGGGAATAAAAACAGTCAAACCTTCAGCCAGGATGCTGTTTGGATCTCTGTTATAGTGAAGGCCATATGAAGAGCACCTCTGCCACATGCTGCCATTTGTCTGTGGTCCGAGGATAACCGGGGAACATCAATCACTATTTCAGGCTCATGGTGTGCTGTTCATCCGTCAACCAGTTCATGCATTGTTTACTGCTGTCCAACAATGTACACAGGAGGATTACTTTAATCTGCCTGACAGAAATATAGTCCATGACCCATGAAGCTAAAAGCAGTGCCCTGCTTTGCTGAATTAAAATACTGTGTAAAGACTAAAAGCATCATACTCTACATGTTTTCTTCCGGATTTCATGTCACATACAAGGTCTTTTATTTTGAAAACAATCCACCACACCTTGATCCTCCCCATCAGACCTCCCTGCACACCCGGGTCATTCGACCCCCTTCCTCTGACACCAGCTTTGTTGTCTTCCCAAACAGCGTGTTAAATGCCATCTGACAAGTGAACAAACATCATAGGGGCCCTCCACGTCTACAAGAGGACCACAGAGCTGGGGATGCCCCAGACAAGACCTGTAGGAGGGGGCTGCGTGGGGGGTCAATGAGGAGTCATGATGAGGCCCCAGATGAGGGTCTTGTTTACATATTCCTGTGCAAGGGCAAATGAGGAGGCCCTGCCGTTAACCCCCTGGGCTTAAGAAGGGATTTCCAGAAGCTACTGTCTGATCGTAAGATACAGGAGGAAATGAAACTATGTGGTAAATCTCAGAGAATGGAAAAATGTATTTTATTATTTCGGGACTAGACTGGACAGTAAGCAGGCAGTAGTGAAACTTTGTTTCGGACTGAGGATGTCCAGTATACATGGTTAGAAACAGCAGACAGTATACTAGATAAGAAACGTATGTAAAAACAGGCAGAAATGAAGCCTGGAGTCAGAAATCTCTTCAAAATAAGATGCTCCTGTAGGTTTTTAGCGACAACATGGTGTTGACTGGGTGCTATCACAGCTGCTCAAAATGTCGCTACTTATATCACCGGGGTGGCTGATATGCTGAATGAACTCTGACTCACTAACAATGACTCACAGTTGTAGTTTTACATATTTAATTTTGTAGTCCCCTTAGATGTCCTCTGTCCCACTTTTGTCGTGAATAAAACGCAATTAAAACGTCTAGATTAATTAGTGTCTGAAAGGGATGAGCAGTGCGTTATATTTTGTATAAATATAAAGCGAAGCAAGTCCCTATTTCTGTAACACTATGTGCAATTCTGTCTTCCGTTCCCACATTATTACGTCTATTATTGAAGGACTCCCTCACTTCCTCTTCCTCATAGGTATCCCTTCTTCGCACCCTTGCTTGTTTACGCGGTTGTGTTCACTTCTCTCCCTAAGTTCCTGATTCCTCTCGCAGTGAATTTCCACTGAAACACCGCTCTTTCTCTCTAATTTTGGCATTTTCTAATCTTTATCACGCAGGCCTTTTCTCTCCTTTCTCTCCTCCTCAGGGACCTGTCTAACAGCGAGTAACTCACAGCCACTGCCCTGCAGATATATATATATAGTACGAGGGTCTTGCTGGATACCCCTGGCTGGTTTGGACTTGGCCGTCGTGCTGTGAGAGGAGCTGGGAGGAGACGTTCATGCACTGCGAGAGCTCACATCCATGAGGAGGATTCAGGCAAATCAATGCAATTCATCAGCTGGAATAAAGGGTGTGCTGCTAGATGAGTTTAGCAGACACAATCAATTGACATTTACATGTGATTGCATGAGTCAGCCTAACTCTAACAAAGTTAACGAAATAAATTCTACTCAAAGTTACATCTAATTCATGTGTTTGAATGCCCCAACTCTGTTAAGCTTTATCTTAAGGACTGCGGTTCTTGTTAATGTCCTCTTTAAGTCTCTGTGATGTCTTAGCTTTCGTAGAGTCATGTTCGAGGAGAGGGTGTGTGTGCATGTATGTTCAGACTGCGCAGCAGGGGGAGGGAGGGTGGTCGGCAAATATGGGTTATGTAATGTTCCACATTTTCAAACCGGTCTGACTACATCATTAAAAGCAGCCGAATGAAGGTGTTCAAAGGGAAACTTCACCGATGGACCTATAAATTATACAGATTTACTTCAGGCTCCTTAAATTATATTAAAGCTCCTGTGACGAGTTTTTTGCTGGTTATGAAACAGACTGAAATTCCTTCTGACGCCTTAATATGACCTACAAAGGAAACCAGACCATCAGCGAAAAGATAGATTATTTCTACATAGTTATTTTTAATGCCTGAAACTGCTGGCGGGGGGGTAGGTGTTAGGTTACCTGCAAGCTGCTTTTGTTTTCATTTTCCAGGGCAGAAATTTAAAGTGAGTGATACATATGACTGTTAAAGAAAGCAGGATGAGATTTTTAGTTAAAAAACACCACTTAAGCACGTACAGACCAAATCAGCAAAGAGATAAGAGGTACGGCTCTGTCCACAGGGGGCGCCAAAATCAACACAAACCTTAAGTTCCTCAAAGGGGACATTAAATTAATATTCAGGGTCATGGCCATAGACTGTACATAAAGATGGATGACATGACAGCTCCCTACAAGTGAAGCCAAAACATTTTGAGCGCCCCCTGCTGACTGGCTGCAGTATAGGTCATAAAGCCCGCCTCCTCCATGTTAACAGATGGGACATGAGTCAAACTATAAAATCAAAATACACGCCGCATACATTTTTCATGTATTTCAAACATGATTTCTGTCATTATATTAAGTTCTTATCATGCTGATTCACATCCATGTGTTCATTCTGACAAGTTTATTTTTAATTTGTTTAATTTTCTGAAAAAATGATGATTGACAGCTCTGTTGACAAATGCGGCTCCTACAGCCGAACTGTTCCGGATTAGCAGAGTGGAGGAGGAACGGTGAGAGGAGACATAACTAAAACAATCAATACAGTCACTGAAGTTTTCATATCTGTGATCGTCTGCTTCAGACCAACACAAGCAGCTGTTCTGTTGTTAAATACAGCAATGTGCGGGATCCTTTTTTTGGCATAAATTCCGTACAATGAGAGCAGATGGAGACGCGTCATCCATGTATATATACAGTCAATGGTCATGGCGTGTTAGAGAGTGACAGAAAAACTCTGACCTGCAGCAAGAGGTACCACTTTGCAAGTATTTAAGACCAATAATATACTGTGTTTTTTAAAATTTAATCTCTTTAATCTCTTTTGTTGTTCTCAGTGTAGGTCCAATTATTCATCACATTGTACTTTGATGTAAAGTTGCTTTTGTGAAACTTTTCTGCCAAAAAAAGACATTAAAATGGTTAACAAGTTAGCAAGCAAACAACCTCTTTACTGCAACAAATACCAGCCACTTAGGAAAAGAGAAAAAGGCGGACAAACAAGTTAAGAAATACTGTCAGGATTCCCATCGTCATGGAAACAGCTTGACACCATTAAAAGTAATTTCCATTTGCCTTTTTGGAAAACAAAAACATAAAACGAATCCCTGTACTTTGGTGACATCCCAGATTAGAAAATTGGTTGAGGCTGTTTAAGTTCAGTCTACAGTTATGTTTTATTCAGTTCAGTCGGACCACGAGCACTGATTAAACAATAGTCATGTATTTGTAGCTATTTGTTTGGTAATTAATAAATCCTTCGAAAGGGGAGGGAGAGAGTGAAATACATCTTATATTTGCTGGGGTTACATTCATCTACTCCTTGATAAAGTGATTAGATGAATGATGCTAAGTTTTGTGTTTTACTTTCCAAAAACAAAACATTTCCAACAAATATTATTTTCTAAAAAGTCCACAAGAATGCAGGAAAGTGTTTGACGTTACTATATGTCCCTACAAACCTTAACCTTGGGCCTCGTCTTCACTGTTGCTTTATGTGTAAGATCACCTTCCTGCGTCTCTAGGTTCAAGTCTCCCCTTTCACTTTGGTAATCTCCTTCTCTTCCTCTTCCCTTTATCAGCGCTCCTGTAAACACCAGCGCAGGCAGCGTTTAAGAGCTCTGCCCTTTGGTCTTCCCAGCGTGTCATGTGTCAGAGGTCAGCTAGCTGCAGTTTCTCACACACAGTATCTAACCCAGTCACCAGAGCTCTGGAACCATCCCCCTGCTGCGCTGTTGCTCTTCTTACCATGCCTCCCCCTCCCTCCATGACAAGCTCAGTGCTTGCAGAAAAGGTCAACCCCACCTTTACTGCACAGAGGTCTCTGCCCCACGGCGAACACCAGCACCAATTTATGACAGACAGAAGTTTAAATCAAGAATAAACAGAGCCAATTTTACAATAGGCAAATTATTTGTAATGGATTCTTAAAGTTAAGAAAATAAAATGATCATTTGTTTTAACTGTTATATTCTAATTATCTTCCTATTTCCCACTCAGGTGCCTTAAGAGCACAAGAGAAAATCAGCCTTCAGCTTTGACACAGACAACCAGCTACAAGATGTGTCATAACAAGAATGACTGAACAGTGGCTTCAGGGTAAAACATAAGGTAATAGGGGTCATAGAACCTGTTTATGACTCGTTCATTGGTCTAAATTCCAATATTAGCTCACTGAGTAGCTCCTTGCGCATCACTCAACTAGTTACTTCCTCCTGACTCAAAACCCTACGATCAAAGGCGCTTCTTATAACTCTCACTTCTAAGGAAATACAATGCGGGTGGCAGTTCGACATGGTTGATGTGAGGATTCAGCTTGAAACTGTTACACTTCTTTGAAGAGAAGCATAAGTGATGTAGTCTCTGAAGGGAAGCATGACACATTAACATACGTGAGGTGTTTGCATTACCCAGGCTCTCACTGCAACAATAGCGAGGTCCCTTACTGTTCAGGGGTCAATCAAGAATCTGCCTCTACATCACTTGCATCCAAAATGCCTACGTGAACTTCATGAGCAGAAGAGGACTTCTAGACAAGAGGTAGTCAATGAAAACACATGGCCTTCATTGGCCTTGTTATACCCCTTTGCAACTGAAATTAGCGCGTTGATGCAGGTTTTTCAGAACCGGGAAGACCCACTTATAGATTCCGATCGTCTCTTTTCCCATTGCCACGCCGGAAACAGGGTTAGTAAACAGTGAAGATGTTACTGTGGTTAGGTCTTTACTGTATCGATGACTCGTCTATTTATAAAACCCGGCGCTGACAAAATTTGGAACGATGTTTGAGCACTGCTTGGATGGATATGGGGGCGGAATTTGTAGCTGAGATGACAAGGAGTCGCAGAAGTTACCGACAGAGCATAGCGTCGTGCCGGAAAGGGGGCGGTGATTACCTGGTCTACTGTAGAGTCATTAGATCTGGAACTGAATACCGATTGTAGCCTTTCCCACTAAGCAAAAAAGCTGGGCGTTGACGAGTTTTTGTGGGTTTTTTGACCAGTGGGAAAGCAGCTTTAGAGTGGACCTGTGCGCCACACAGCAGAACGCTCACAGCCCCTGTGGTTGTTCCTGCCAGAGCAAACACCATTCATGTATTCCATAATTCCACATGTTTATCATCACATACTGTTATCATATTATTTTACTTTTGAGACACAAAGCATGCCCTTCTGTGTATGTTCATTTTTCCCGCACGGTAGCCCACACAGTGCCCTAACAGATGGAGATCTGATCAACCAATAATCCCAACATCACACTGTTGCTATGTTGCATTGATGGGATTGCTGGGTGCGCTGGAGTCGCTTATAACTGGAGGATCATCCGAACAGAAAAACAGGGCAGAGCTCTCATCTGCGCCACATTATACAAGGGAAACGAAGGCATCAACCTTATGGTGCTGTGTGTATGGTAGCATCTGAGTGATTACGGTAGATGCACGGGGATAATCTGGATAAACTGAGCATGGACACACAGGAGTGCCACAGCCAACCCACTCACCTCCATTCCCCGGCTTTCCCCCTGCATGAGATGATTTCCTAATTCAATGTGTATTCATGTGAAATCTGTGTGTTAGGTCAGGAAACGCATGATGAAAATGCTGCCTATTTGTATCTCAAAAAAACAGATCCCTACTGAAGATACGTTTTAAATCAGTCAGTCCTTTTTGTCACGTACACTAAAAGTAAGAGAACCATACAAAACCCTCGGTGCTAGACTTCCCATTTATACATCTATACACACGCTGTTTCATGCCTTAATGTGTGCAAAACAGAGCGCAGGCACAGCAGATCATGTGAGAATGGAAATGTGTTTAATGAGGTCTGACGGCAAAGCAACACACCATGAGCCATGGTCATGCTAAACAACGTATTTACACAACATACACACAATGTGTTGTCCTAGCCTCCCCTCTCGCTCAGTGTATATTCAACAGTGCATGTGATTGACTCACATGGCCAAATGCCTCAAAGGGGTAGCATGGGGACAGAGCAGGGCAGATGGGATCTTATAATCAAAGATCAGGCAGATAGGAGTCGCTGGTGTCTTTTAAACACTTGTACACAAGGCAATGATTTTACAATGATACTACAACAAAGACGTCTTTGGACGTCATAGAAACCTCTGTAAAAACACAAAAAATGGAAGTATAATCTGGCATCAGCAAGACCAAACACCATCCACAATACACTGAATTCAGATTATGCTTATTCATTTTAGGGAGATAAGAGTTTGGATGTGCTTTGTGGGAGTGGCAAGGTGGCTGGAGATTTCATGTTACTGCCGTGGTCACACAATCAATACTGGATAACAGCTCCACAAATCCAAACACTGACTGTGCATCATAGTGGGCCAGCGCCTCCACAAGCAAGGAAGACACTGACAGAGAGTATTTATCACCCTATGTTATAGTAAAAATTATCATGAGGTAAAGACAATACAGAGAGCCCTGCTTCTACTCTAATCCAGCCCACTTTCATCCAACGTAGAACCAGATCTAACTGAGACATAAGCATGAATAATTCAGAAATCTTCTGGCATAATCATTTTTTAATCAAATGTTCCTTGCAGTAATCTGTCATGGATGTTAGCTTGCTCCCTGGACACAAGGGAGCATCCATGACCTAAATCTAGCCGAACAAAACACATGCATACATGTCGCACACACACACTCACACACACACACACACACACACACACACACACACACACATCCATTCTAACAAGGGTCATGAATATAGCAGCACAAACAACTTAGCAAAGTTGTTTATGGTGTCCCTCAGATGTGGACACAAGCTATGTACGTGTGTTGTTGTTAGATACATCCATGCCATTATTTCCTATGGGTTTCCAATCAGTTTCACTTACTGTGGATGTGGGATATAGGCTTGGACATAGCGTTTGTGGCAGCATCTATTTCTCTAACTCTGTTTTGTTAAAAACTGTAATCAGCTGTTTTATCGCACAGACTTTTTAAGAACTTAAGAAAATCAATATTTTTCATTGTGATGCTCTTGAGCAAATATGACATCACAGTTGTATTTGCATGTGATGTAAGGTGGTGATCAGACACTGTGAAGCTGAGTAGCATGTACCTATCTGAGTGTAGTGCTCTTATTTACTACTTTGATGTCTAGTTTAAGGGACTGTCCTGCTCATGAACCTCTTAATATTTAGCATTATGGGATTGAAGGAGAGCACTATTGGTATTAATGACTGCCTTTGTTACAAGATAATCAGGCCGATTTTGGGTCCGATTTCCCCCTTCTGACAAACGTAAGCAAAGTCCTGAATTTCAATGGTTCTAAAGATTATCTCTCCAGATGTTCCTGTGGTGTGAGGGATGTTACGAGTAATTTTACTTCCCCCAATCTGCTCGGAAGGACGTGGTGGCCGCACCGATTTAAAATCGTAAATATTAAAGACGCTCAATAATTACGATCCGTTATCCTGTTGTGTGGGGGGAACCCCGGTGACAGCCGAGCATGCGGTCTGTGGATCATCACGTGGAACGAAACGATAGCCAATGGGGAGGCAAGATGACTGAAAGAGGAAGCACAACAACCGCAGCCATGGCGACAAAAGCAAACGGGGAGCATAAAGTAACATGAACAGCCGATGTCTACGCCGTCTCCACCACTTCAACCACAGTTTGTTCTTTTTTCTTCCTGAATTTTCAGTAAAAACTATCATCGGAAATTCTTCCTGCCTGTCGTCCGCCATGTTTGTTTACTCAAAAGTCTTATTTGACTGCGAGAGTTTTGCCAGATTTCAGTTTTGAGAGTCGGACTCTGGTTGTTGGTGAATGAATCTGTTAGTGTGTGCTGTAATCGTTGCTCTCCACAAACAATTGAAGCAAAACTGTCAAATCCATGATTATATATCGTCATGTGTGGGGTCTCTCACATTTTCAACATCTGTTCAAATTTGAAAAATATTTTAGTGTGGGCCAGGCTTTACTTATTAAATTTTTTCATTATCTAATAACACCTGTTGTCTGTTGCCAACACTTAATCTGAACACTGACCCATTGACCCTTAATCCTATATACCTGCTGAATTGGAGTTTCTTGAGTTGAGTTGTACCTCTCTCAAAAAAATGTTCAGCAACACGGTGAGAAGTGGCTTTTTTTGTTGGTCTATACCGGTGCCATCAGATATGGTTACCTCAGTCTTATATTTAGGATCATCACCTTATTAAAGTGTCGGGGGTTAAAAATGACTGACTGAAGATGAGGAGGTCAGGATCAGGCGACACCATTTCCCCAAAGTGAAAAGTTAGGCAGCTTTAAAATGGACTCGGCTAAATGACTTTCACCAACATTATCTAACCAGAAATGGTGAGCAGAAGATTTGAACAGACTTAAAAATAAATTATTGCGCTCCCTTGTCTCCCTGCCACTGCATCTTTTATAACTGGGTCGTCAGCACACATTGTGTAAGCCAGTTCATGCTGGGACAACCCCAGCATGCACACCAGCAGTGCCAAAACAGCTAAACAGGAAGATGCACTAACCAAAATGTATGGTGTATTTTATCTTGATTCCCTTTAAGTTGTAGATTTGCTCAGAAGTGGCTTCTTTTATGCTGAGTCTCTACGCTGGATGCTGCCTGACGCAGTTACTTCAGCCTCAGTTTGCACCGTGTATCCAGATAAACTCCTCGTTAAAGGAGCAAACAATTGTTGGGGTGTGAACATCACAGACTCAGCCTGACGAGGCAGGAAGACGCTACAATTTACTGCCTCAATATCAGTCATCTATCCTTTCACTGAGCTCAAGTGACCTGAAATATTCAGCACTAAATGAATGCTGGGCCCTCAAATGGATTGAGTTCATGTCATCATGACAAATGTGCTAAGTAAGTAAATATAAGAGTTACATTGATTAGATGATGGAAGACTTTTGTAGGCTTGAAATATTAATGACAATGCAAAGGCGGGGACCTAAAGATGTCCTTCAAATATCACTAAAACATACAAGAATAACTTACTTTTTGTTATGTGATTAAATGTATTGCATCATTTTTTTTTCAATGAAAAAGAATCAAGCAATCATAAATAAGGTAATCATAGGTCTAAAGGTCGCCTTGAATGAATTCCGGGTAAATACATAAAGCATAAATCAGCTTCACATTAACTAATGTAAAGACCTCGTGGTGGTGTTATGCTGAGAAATGTTCCAACAGTATCACATTCCCCTTATTCCATTTCACCAGCTTATATGGGCTCAGAGGGGGCATTTAAGGACAAGTGCATTGTGTTTCATTCCTGTCGCTAAGCCGGAGACTTTGCAGCAATGAGATTTTTCTCTTTATTGCTGTGAAATGTACTCTATGGCCCTCTTGTATACGGTTCTTCATACTCGGTTTATTAAAGAGTCAGCATATAGACCTCCTCTCTCTTCCTGACACATGCTGTCAAATGGCAGTGCACTTAATACAGCTTCCTGGTCACTCTGCGGGTGATAAACTACGCTGCCCTCAGAAGTAGGCCAGCAGGTCAGGCTTTATAAGGTCACCACCACCCACAGCATGGATAGTGTGGGTGTGAAGAGAAAAAAGTAAACCTTTCAAAGTGAGATTTGGGGGCCACAAAGAGATGTGTCACTACACTTGAAGTACACAAAAAGGATTTCTGCACAATGTGGCATCTACAGGCTTTTTCACGTCATACTACTTGTCAGATTAAAGTTTTACAATCTTCAAAGTGTTGAATAATAAATATGTTCTCTGTAAATTATAAAAGATAGTTTAGGTAATTGCACTAATTTTGACAAACTTATCACGATGATAATTTCCTGCGTCTGTTCTCAAAGTGCCTTTCCCTCTTTAAGATCCGAGACTTCACATGATAGAACTTCCTTCAGGGCAGAGGCTCGAGATGAAGCCATTCGTTCACATTAATCATGCATGAAAGATCAAACATGACTCAGGGCTCATGGCATTAATAAAACACAAAACATGTTGTGCAGTGCTTCTTCCCAACACCACTGGCAGAGGAGTCAGAGATCAATAGTGAACGAGTGAATGACAAATCCAGGATTCTACCCTAAACCATCCTTTTATCATTAAAGAATAAATTGAAGTCAGCAACAGCCATAGAAGACTGTGCAGCATAATGACATTCATTCATGTTCCAGAGCTTCAAGGCACAGAGACACAATTATTCTGGGTTAAGATTCTTTCTGAAGAGCAAACTCATGCTAGTTTTAGAGGGACTAGAAAAACTACTTATCTTTTCTCACTCTGATTCCAGAACCGCCTGCAGCGATCCAAAGAGGCAACTTGCCAGTGGCTCACAAGCTGGCTTTGCTAAACTTTGAGCTACTGACTATGAAGTGGGCTTCTGTAGCTGCTGAAGTGTAATAGCTTGAATCAAGGCACAGAGTGAGACATATTGTTCCACACTTGCAACTTTATTTGCAATAATCCTAATGACAATAACACCGCGTGAGCTTCTGAATGCAGTTTTCGGATAGAAAAAAATAGTGATATGCATATAGTTCATATAACACTGAACGTTAGTCGGAATTGGTGATCATGCAGCAACAGAATTTCACTCCTTTGTCTGCAGGCTTACAAAGAAAATCACTCCTGACCACGTGTATGTCCTGGCCTGATGTCTAAACACAACTTCAAATCACAAAACCATATTATGGAAGCACCCTGAGCGACAGTGATGAAAACTGTATCCTATACTTTTGTGACTCCCTTCATATGGCTTTGTTTAGACTTGACTTTGAGGCGTTCTGGCTACTCTTGTTGTGTCACTGAGATAATAATCTGAGGCCTTATCATGCTTCTCAGTGACTGCAAGGTTTGACCGTCATTCTCCTTCAACTGACTCTCTGCTCTGATGAGGAAGAGGAATTTAAAGAAAGCAACACAACAAGAGAGAGACAGAGGGAGAATGAAGACGCAGAGGCCGAGAGGAACAGAAATCTTTAATATAACCCAGCAGACGGAAGTAGGTGACGGCAATTAAATTGGAGTTCTCGTTTGGCATGGGCAGTGATCATGGGACAGGAGAGCATGCTGTGGATGCCAACAATCAGCAACGCTATTCGACAGATGGATCAGAGCGCTCCTGGCCTAGACCAGGCTAAAAGCTCAGGGTCACGTGACCATTGGATTAGCGTTAGCCCAACTGAAAGGGGGAGGAGGAGAGGGTGCCTGTCACCACATGCTTCCTTATCACTTCCCTTTGAATGTGTTTCCCTTTCTTTTACCCTGAAACTCACTCAGCCCTCCCTTGTGTTTCTTACAAAATATTGCATTATAAATGTGACTTTTGGGATTTACGACACAGTTTCGTGAAGAAAGAAAGTAATCAATTGAAAGGAAACTCTTGTTGTCTCTGTCCATCCTCTCCTAATGTGTTCAGACTGACGAGAAGCCCTGCGCTAAGCACAGTCATTAGTGCATAAGTGATTCAGACACATTTGACTCATGGCTCAGTCAGATCGACACAAATGATCTAATCGGCTCACTTCCAGCTACTCATGTTGCCAATGCTGAGAACATGTCTACTGTGCTGCCCTTCCCATCTAACCCCGCTACTTACAGTACTCAAACTTTCTCATCTGCCTTTCCTGGCTGGCTGAACCTGACACTCGACTGGCAGCGTGGAGCGTAAAAAAGTGAGGAGCACAGACACGCTTAAGGGCATGCCATGCTGTGAGCACATGGCACAGTGGGCTTGCAGGATAACACATCGGATTCCCCTGTCTCCCCTGCCACCACTCCTCCTACATCTAGGTCTTTCTGTCAAGGACATAGTGTACCGGCCAATTCATGCTTGGCCTGCATGCCATGTTCCAGCTCCAACCCCAAACACACTCGTTTCACAGAAACTTGGGAAAACCCTCCCTTCCCATGCACCATGCACTGCAGTGACAGAGGGGGCACGCAGGGTAACGTAGTGCTTGCCAACAGGGTTAAATGCTAAAAGGCATTGCCCAGTATTTCCTGTACAGCTTGACTGAAATGTTGTATTGACTGAGAAAACCTGCAGAAGGCTAAAATTACTGTTGCAGCTTCAGAACCCAAAATCATGTCTTTAAACTGATTCACCAAAAACTACAATGATTAATAATTAATCTACTCATTCAAGCTCCACTCCAAGACTGAAAGTCAGCGCACTAACCATTCCCATTGCTGTGTTAGGGAAAGTTAAACACAGCAGCCAGAAGGGGGGTACTTTTCACAGAGGGAATTATTACATCATGTAATTGTCAATAACAAGGAACCACAGGGGGCAGAGTCGAGAAGAAATCTTGCGTGTTTCTCTCCTTTATCCAAGCAACTTAGTATTCAGCCAGCAACGTAATCACAAAGCATGCGAATTAGATGTTTGATATCTCTACAGGTAAGCTCATTTGCATACAAATACACATGGACACACACATAAAGCGCAGCATATTCTTGGAGATGATATTAAAGCATCAGTGGCATTTCACTTCTGTTGGTAAGCACAAACACCGGTCTGGATTCAGGATTGATTGATTCAGTCGAGCGTTACAGCTTTGACAGTCAGCTCGCACTGACCTTTATGCTCAGTCCTTCGGTGCTTTATCAGACCGCATCAACAGGTCAATGTAAAGGGAGAACGAATCCTCTGCTTTACAGTAACACACAATTAGGACAGCTAAAACTGAGTACAACAGACCTTATCAGACAGACCGAAACTGACCCCTGATAAAAACTCATTTCAAATCTACAATTTCGCTTGGCGAGGCTGTGACCTGGGCTGACATTTATGAGCCTAAATGTATCTACAGAAAGACTTCTTTTTCTAAAGCCATATCTCTATCTCTACACAAACTGACTATAGTATAATGGTTTACTGTGTGTCTGTTTGGAGCTCTTGGAGTGAGATTACAGGGACCTTATTGTTCCGTTTTTGGGAAGCTCAAATATTGCTTAAGGGGCTTTTCATGGTATTCATCAGTGAGTGACCTTATTTTACTGGTTGTTGCTTTGCATTATTTGTACACTGCTTTCCAACATTACTCTAATATCCCTGCTCATCTATAGAAACCTGTGTTTCCTTCACTCACAATAAAAACAAAAAAAGAAGAGTTTAAAAAAAGAATCTTCACTGACTAAGGCAAGCAGTAGCCTGTTTTATGTTACAGCTGGTCCACGTGGCAAACCTAATAAACATCTTGGTAGTTTAAACTATAGCAATGCATCATTTTTATGAACTTGTCTGCATGTTATGTCTTTATCTAACCACAGGAGTCAAACAACTGTCATGGGGTACAAAGTCCAAGATTTCTCTCTGAAATATGTAGTAAAAGCATTTTCGCTTCTTATTATGTATTAAAGTAGATTTGACACTTGAATGAAAGTGCAAAGTAAGGTGTCAGTACCAGAGAGACAGAAGCTTTCAGTCAGGCTTTCACCTGTCAGACGTTTAAAGCGTTAGACCGTTATTAGACTCCTGAGCTCTGTGTAACATCTTTTACAGATAAAGACTGTAAAAACATGTGTGCATGTGTAACTTAATGTGTGTGCTGCTGCAGGCTATCTTTATGGTCCTATTTCACCTCGGCTTAGAATTAAACCTCGTAACCCATTCATTACAGTTATGCAAGGCTTGGAGGGAGACTTTCCTCTATTGAAAACTTCTTTAAGTTACAAGTATAACAGTGTGGAGCTACAACAGCAGCGGGTCACATGCGACAAAATGAGAGTAAACTCCCTGACAGCACACACACGCTGTCAGTCCGTTAAGATTATAGTAGAAATATTACAGCGCATTGCCTGTTGATTCGGCAGCGGTGAGAGAAGGAATAAAGTAACAGAAACAAAGTCCAACAGAAATGTTGTTAAATGTATGCGAACGGGTTCGGACGTTCGGACGTGCAGCGTCTCCAGGCGGAGGAGCGACGCCGCACTCGCAGTTTGTTTACAAAGCGCTGTCAGAATACTCTTTCGCAACGGGGACAGTCAGCGGGACGAGAAGAGGACGTTCACCTCTTCAGAAAATGACACATTCAGAAAACAGTAAACTGTCACACTTACCTCCGTGGAGCGACTGGAGCTGCTGTCCTATCTCATAAAATTCGGCCAGAGGCTGCAGCGACGTGGGCAACCTATAGCAGGGACCTCTCAGTTAGTCAGTCGTCTAGTTTCCAACAGTTCGCTTCACAGTTCACTGAGATCTCTCTCTCTCTCTCGCTCGCTCGCTCTTCTCTCTGACAACCCGCCCACTTCCGGCGGTTCTTTAATGTCTGTCAGGGTTAACAGTTACTGTTGATTTCTGTCCTGCTGATTATTGATTTTGACTTATGCCGGATTCAGGCTGAAGGAGGCGTTAATAACAAAATACATTATAATTAATTGTATGGTCTTTATCCAGTGTACAAGTAGGCTGAGTCGACGAAATGCAATTTGCAACTAACAAGACGAAAAGTGCAGAGTACAGCCAATATAAGAATAAAATAATCTGAAATTAAAGTATAATAATATGAAAAAGGAGATGGTAAAGGCTACAGGGAAATTCTAACATATAAAGACTTTAGCAGACCAAAAGCATTAATTGCAAAAAGTATATATAAAATATAATATAGACACAGATTTATGGCAGTTTGTCGTGTCCGCTGAAACGTTTTCTTTGATTATAGGCCTGTATTTTGTATAATTCATCTTATTTATATTTATTTACTTCATATCATTGCATATTGTCAGCTATCCCAAATGTCAACATCACAATGTTTTTTTAATTTAAGTTTATTTTTCGCTGTATTATACGATTACCAAACATTCACAGATTTACTAATACAAAAGTAAAATTAAGTGAAAACAGTAAGGATAAGGATAATATGAAACATGCATTAGTTAATTGATAAACCTGAAATGAAAAGGAGAGTGTTCTTTATCACTCCCTCATTGCTGCTGCTCGTTAAGCTCACACTCACTTTTCTCTGTCTCTCTGTGATCAAAGCTGTTCTCTGCTGCGGATAGTTACAAACAGACCGGTTGATTAGATTAAGTCTAATCTACTGTACAGTAATCTCCATCTGAGCATCGCTCCCAAATGTGCCGCCCTCAACCTGCAGAATAGCGACGCCTGCTGGTACAAACGTGGAAGTCTTGTTTATCCAATGTTCCCTGAGGACGGGAGACAAGGTACAACAAAGGCTATAAGTAATACGGATTGCATCCTTGTAAGACCGACCTTGCCTGTCAAGGCCAATGAGACTAGACTCGTGTCAGAGGAAGCCCTTCCTTCCTGGAGGGCAGTAAAAGACCCTGCATATGTCTCCTTAGTCTTAACCGCACTTCACCAAGGTAGAGGGCAGTGAGAGCGGCTGACCTGTTTTGTACCTCATTTCCCTCTCTCAGGGAACTTGGGTAATATTCATTACTACCAGTTCTCTTCCTGTAGGTACACTACAACACTGGCCCCAGCGACACAGCAGAAACCATGATGTCATTTACAACACTTTGCTGCTGAAAGAGAAGACTGATAAATCTCGACTAATTGTCCTCCAATGCTCTGCCTTAGTGGTCCGAGCTCTCAAGTTCCAACTCTGGCGAAGACTCAGTGGTCTCACACAAGTGAGCTTCCCAGCTCCTTGGACAGGAATGCCACACATCTCTTCAGGACTAACTTCCAGAGCTGTTGACAGTGTTTAACCCTAACCCCCAAATAAAGCCAAACAAGAGCAAAGCAGAAACACTACTTCATAGTGAAGCCCTGGTATAAAAACCAGTTCATCTCCTGTCAGCTGGTTCCATTGCTAGTAAGGGTTCAGCTGTTGTCAGATTAGGAGACATGAGAAATTGGGGAGCAGAGATTGTGCAGGGTCTCTTGAGGCCTTAGAGAAAGGTGGACTTTCCCCAGACACAGTTTCATTGCTTTTTTGGGAAAGTTTCTTCAGATTGGTTTGTGAGAATACAATGCCCATTCTGACGTGTTGTAAGGAGTGTACTGACTGAAAGGGAACTGTGTTGAATTCAACATCTGGTTTTAAGTATTAAAAAAAAAATCCCACAGAAAAAGAATCGTACAGAAGGAAACATACTGTGTGTGTGTGTGTGTATGAATACATCTGAGCTTGTGTGCTGCTACAGATGGTGGGTAAATCCGAGAGAACGAGAGAAAGAGAGAGACATGAGGTGGCAGGGACCAAAGATAAATCTGCCAAAATTAATTGAGGACAATGTGCACCTGAGGCACATGTAGCGAACAAGAGAGCCACATATTGCTGCCTGAGACAAAACAACACAGAAAAGGAGACAGTAACCATGTGAACACTTGTTGATCGTTGAAGTAAAGATGTCAATTCGATTCTATTTCTTTGATACCTATTGATATCACAGAGCTACAGAGGAATCCATACTTGGTGCTATGTCCAGTTGTATTTAATAGTATTTTAAGATTTAAACTCCACTACATAACAACTACATAATAACAACAAAATGTACGTAATAATCAAAAGTTTGATTTAATTGTTCTTTGTGATTTTGTCTCCCTGTCTTGAGAAACTAAAAGGTAAAAACACAGTTTGTTTTGAATGTTGCAGCTGACTGTGACTGATCGGATGTCCCCCTGAGATGCTGGAATAATGACTTCATTTTCCCACATTCATGTCAAAAAGTTATTTATAATAGGATTCTCTCTCTCAGCACACACACATACACACACAAACACAAACAACCAGCTAGTCCTCACACTGTACCCAGTTGGAGCTCTATTGATTCTTCAGATTGATTGGCTGCAGACCAGAGGTGATGGGTGACAGTTGCCTCCTCAGACAGCTGACTCAGCAGCTGCTGACGGTAATAGCTGTAGATCTCCACGCCCCCTCATCTCCTCTAACCACTCTGTGTTCATTTCCTATCACCGAGACAAACAAGACACACGAGCAGCGTAGAACAAGGCACAGGCCAAGTGATGCAGAAACTGCTCGCTGAGTGGGTGTTTGTTTAGCTGCTTTATCTCAGCTGGCACATGTTCTCTGTAGGACTCATGGGAATCCCGGCAGTCACACTCGTGCTCATAACATCAGTGCTTAGTTATAGTCACAGATGTAGCAGCACATAAAATATGGGGTTTCCGAGCAGGGAAGTCCAGTGAGCCTTTTAGGAGAGATCTGTCAAACGAGGCAGAAAGTGACACAGCTCGTTGGACTCAAATTGAAAGTAGGAAGTGAAATGATAGTTCCGTCTCTTATGTATGTGATTAAACATTCAGATCCCAGCAAAACATAAAAAAAACACCACAGTTTCCGAGCAGGGAAGTCCAGTGAGCCTTTTAGGAGAGATCGGTCAAACGAGGCAGAAAGTGACACAGCTCGTTGGACTCAAATTGAAAGTAGGAAGTGAAATGATAGGCCGTCTCTTATGTATGTGATTAAACATTCAGATCCCAGCAAAACATAAAAAAAACACCACAGGCTTTTGGGAGCTTCATTTGTGAGGGACTCAACCTGCTAACATTTCATCATACACAATTAATCCCTGCCATTCCCTGGAATGTTACACATTATCAGCCTTTGCTTAACTTCAATAAAAACAGTTTAAGGCCCATTTAGGTAGATGGGAAGACTCCAATTAGGTCTGTTTGTTTATATGTGAGAGCAAAAACATCTGCTTCGTCACCTCTCTCCCAGTTTAGCAGCATCACAGTATCCAGACCAAGGATCAGAGACAGAAATGTCCTCATCTAGCATCATCTGATCTTCTATCTATTCCTTATTCATCATTTCAGCTGGCTGTTAAACAATGTGTATGTTATGTCTTGACATTAGAGTTTACTTGGTAATATGATGTTTGATGATTGTATGTATGATTTCCTTACAAATTATTAAAAACATCAATGGATGGATTACTAAAGTACCGTTAGTGCAAACTTTTCTTTTATTTATTTCCATCAAATAATGAGTAGTTACAGCATATTTTACAGGAAACCACTTGACATTTATGGCAGGGCAGACAAACGCATGGCTTGCATTAAATTGCTCAAATGAAGATTTAAATTATTTATCAAACTTATCAAGTCATGATTGAAAAATAATCATTACTGTTAATTTCAAAAGCATTTGCAATTCAAGTGATCACAAATAACAGTTATTTAAGTGGAAGTGAAAAAACATTGTTTTAGTGCACAACGTTAATAGGTTAGGTCATATTACTCACAACACTAGAAGGGGGTAAAAGAAGATTACAGGAAATAACCTCAGATGTGTTTAAAATCCCACCTCTTCTTCCCTCTATACAGTTTCTTCTTAACACTTTAAATGTTTCTGAGAAATATTTCATTTACAGAAAAACTCAGAATGACAGACAACATTTTCTAGGTACAGTGGAACACCTGTGCCATTATAATTTGGAATTTAATTAAAAATGCAATGAAACATATTCAAATTAATTAAGAAAATTAAATGCACAGAACCATTCAAAGCAGAATTCCTAAGCGACATAGCTTATACAAGAAACACTCTCCTTACATTTTTTAACACAACTTCAGAATCATTGTGAAAGTCAATAACGCAAAAATACAATGCTCTCAGAAAATACAATTCAAAATAGTAGGATATCTATGGTGATTGGAAAGCACTCGATGGGAGCGGTATGCTGCTTAAAATAGAAGAGGTCAGTATCAGTCAACTGTGTCACACAAGAAGATAAAGGTGGACAGTCAATAATTGCTATTTAAAAAGAAGATCTTTCAAAATCATCCAATTTCCTATGGTGTGAAAGTGAGTCATTTTTACACAAGAAACAAACTGTACAGGCGTGTGCACAGAGGGAGGAAGAAATCATCAAATCCTCGTACACAACATAACATCAAACTAAAACAAAGAAACTGGACACATCTCTTCACATCGGTGATGTTACATCCATCTCCAAAGTGAGTGAATCTGCAGATTAAATACAAAAACAAGATATTAATATAATATATTAATTAAGTACAGTGTATTTGTGTGTTCTTCTACTTGTATCCTTAAGAGGAGTCACTTAAAGAAATGGTTTTGGAACATAAAGCCTAATTAAAAGAGGCAAGGTGGGAATTAGGTTTCAGTTAAAATTGGGGTTAGGGGAATATGGGGTAAGGGGGTACCGAATCATAAAATCAACGCTTCAACACCTGTTCTACAAAAGTACAAATACATATGTGTGTACGCCATGTGTGTATGACTCACCCAAATGCCCTGGATTAGCTTCAGTTTCATTATGCATCAGGGAGTCGAGGGTGCGAGGTGACATAGGGAACAGGTCGCTGGTGTTTCCAGAGTTTGTGCTGTGAAAAAAACAAACAAAAAAGAGGACACTTTTTATACTACAAACTGAGGTTAAAACACATTTACACATGGACCCCTGCTCTTCTGTTCATGTGAGTCAGAATACTTTTAGTATGACTAAAGTGAAGGCATATTTGTCATCCCATTTAACCATACGTGATAAGCTAACAGTGTTTGTTTTCATCACAGTGACAGCAGAGCTACCAGAAGTGAAAGTGCTCTGCTGCTTTGTTAAACCCACATAACAATGGTTTGTTAGTGAAAAGGTCACACCATCAGCCTATAATAACAGATAATACGAGCATTCCTGTCAGTATGCAGTGTGCACGCAAGTCATGCAAAAAAGATAGGATGAAAATTTGGCTGGATAAATATCTATAAAGAAATCAAACTAGGGAAGACAGGACAAATGAGCATGTTATGAACCATTTCCTACTTCTCGTTAAGGTAATGCTGTGCCCACTATCACACGTCTTTTATATATAACACTGGTTTGATGTTATTGACAGCTTCTCTACAGTCAACGTTACAACAGTAGTTTGTTTGCAGTTTATTAAGTGAATAAAACAGGCTCTTACATAAGAAAGTAAAACTGTTTTTTACTTTCACTTTTTATCGTCTGTTAGAATTAACATGCCTTCTCCCTGTTTTTCTTATGAAATTAAAACTGTTCTATATACACTATTCCTAACCCTAAAATCCATCAACAATGATGCTATTATCTAAAATCTAATTTCTTCAAACAATGATAGCAAAAATATTTTGGATTATTGAATCAAGACAAATTGTTCTGGTTGAGGAATTATGTCTGAGTGTGACCCCGACCAAATGAAGAATGGATACATGGCAGAGAGATGCCTGAGTATTAGGACCAGGTTAAGTGGCTGTGAGTTGGAAACAATAACAGGAATTATGTAGGAACGGGGAATGCACCAATTCCCCTGAAACCCACCCATGAAAAACATACAAACAAATTGACAAGGTTCACACACAACGCTACATGCCGCCCCCCCTGCCCCGAGGGCCTACCCTGGGAATCCGTTCCCAAGCAGCTCACTGTCTGGCAAGTCCATGAACACGGAGGGACACCTATGGAGACAGGTCAGGATCTCACTGAGCAAACCTCTCAACGCCATCCAACCAACGACCAACCAAAGCAAACATGGCTGACTGTCCTGTGCATACACTCCTCTGATCTCATTAGACCTGCAGCTGACCCTCTGCTCCCTTCTGAGTTAATCTCAAATATCCCATACAAACAGAGTTTATGCTCCTCAGGTGATGTTCCGTATCGCTTTATGTATATATTGCATTATTTGCAACATTTCAATATTAATGATAGAAATATTAGCTGTAAAACACTTGATTGATTGCTATGTTAACAAGTATGCATAAAATGTTCAGAGATGAGGTTTTTCTGCCCTCTTCACACATATTCAAACATGTCTGAATACAAGCGCAATTACAACCAAACACACTTTTCAGAGTCTGAATGTTTAAGCCAAAAATACAGCAACAACAACAGTATCCTCTTGACTGGGCAAGTTTGCTTGCTTGAAGCTGCGAATAGACTAAGGTCTTAACTATTTTTAGTTCGACTGCCGGCCTGATCTTCAGATATTCAAGTGCTGCACATGGTTATCTGCATGTTGAGCATTGGAATGAACTACGATCAGAAACGCTTGAAACCTGTCTAAACTAAATCTTTACATATTCTGGACATATCTGGGAAATGACTGGGTGATGGTTCTTTCAGTAAGTGGGAGCAAACATTTTTGTTCCCCTTTCTTTGAAACATTGCAACATCTAGAAAAAGGAAGTGCAGATCTTAAGGAGGAACATCCAGAGAACGTCTTGTCATTATGTAGAGAAGCAACAGCAGCAAGTGTTAATTGCTAACAAAGGTTGGAGTAAGATCCTCCCTTAACTATCTATGACTTCAATATGAGGAAGGAGAAACTAATACTTACGGGGTAACACAGATGAATTTTGTCTTCAAGTATGGCTGAATAGCTGTCGGGGGAAAAGAAAATGTTAGCACTCATCTTAAACAATTCCAACAAAAATAAAGTAACATGCACTTAGCGATATTTGTTGTATCTCTTTACTGGCTACAGAAAAAGGCAAAGGCTTACTGCTCGTGGAGTCTCCTCCCATCTCAGGTTCAGGAGCTGCTTCAGGTCTGCAGTACTTCCCAAAAGCTTCCTCTTTGGGGATTTCAGGGTAGAGGTACACAAGAGGAGAGACCAGGATGTTCGTGGCATCCATAATCTTGTAGCCCATGATGATGTCGGCGAAAGACATGCTGTTGAGCTGCTGCTTGGTGTAGGGCTCCACTGACTGGATCTGTGTCTTTCCTAAAACCGTTAACAAACATTCAGTGTTACAACGTAAAATAAGTTCGAATTTTAACATATTATAAGAAAGTCAAAAATACTCACCACTGATGTCTTTCTCCACCCATGTAAATGTGATGCCACCCTCTTTGCTACTTTCGCTGAAGCGCAGAAGAAAAGTGCCAGGAGGTTTTGGACTCAGAATGGCCCTTTCCCTCTCCTTGCTGATGAAGCCCATTATATACCTGCAGACAGCAACAAGGGGAAACAGTCTATTTTAAAAGTGTTGACTAGTACGTGACAAAACACTTTCTGTATCATGAAAGTCTCCATGCGCCTGCTCAGGGACCTGACTGTAAACACAGGATGACCTCTCACCCTTCATTCCACAGTGCCAGGATATACTTCTTCACCAGGTCAATGATGTTGTCCAGCCACACCCAGAAAGAGAAGCCTTTGCCAGCCATGTTTTCCTGGGAACAGGAAGAAGAAAAATAACTCACACTGAACAATAGCAAGACAGCAGATAGAATTATTTGACCATGTGTGGCTGGTAGGTGAAGTACCTTACAGAACTTGGCCCAAGTGATCTGGCAGCCAGAGTAGTTGACACATGGCCCTGGGTGCGCAATAAGAGAATAACAACACGCATTAATACACAACACATTGAAAAGTAAAATTTTTTGGAGGCATTTTTTAAGCACGAGACCTCACCTAATAATTTCTCAGCCAGGGTGGTGAGCTGTTCAATGGTCAGGCCTCTCTTGGTGGTGGAAGAGAATTGCCAACTTAGAACCTCAGCCACCTGGTCCCACGTCCCAACAGGAGGCTTGGTGAAGAAGTTCACATTCTGCACAGAGACACCAACATAGTTTAAAAAATAGTCTCCCACTACATGTATAGTGTGTACACAATCTCCACCTGCAGAGTTCAGCTCCTTTCCACCAGGGGCTGCTGTTTTACCTTTGGGTGGTTAGTGAGCATGTTGTACCAGAGGATGGAAGCCCAGGCGTTTGGCATCTGGCAGATGTTCGAAATGACTACCACAGGCAGGGAATGTGTCTGCACAGATAGAGGGAGAAAAATATTTAGTATGTATATTGACTTCAGATGGTCCTTCAATAGCACTGCTCTTCGATCTAGAAGGCATAATGCTATTTTAAGCATGAGCTATTATAGTGTAAAAGGTTGAGGTTGGATGTCACTCAGAAAGGCGTTGTATGATAATTCTAAATCTCTAATTCTAAATAGTAACAGCATTACTTTTTATGACTAATAATGTAAGCTGACTTCTAAAGGAGCCCAACTTTACAACAAATAAATACCATCTATCAAAGGAAAGCCTTTGTTTCCTGGGGATATGAACATTATCCCCAGAGATGCTGTGAATGGGGCTCTGAGATAGCTTGTTGAGTTTCGAGTCTGCGTCACACACCTGTAGGTGTTTGAGGTTAGAGGAAATGCATTTCTTGGTGTGCTTGGTGTCTGCAAATATAAGGAATCTTTTTTTTCAACCACAAAGCATTAGGGAAATTTGTAAAAATCTAACTCTGAACTTCAGCAGAAAATTTAACAACCAGTTACTCTACCATCAGCGGGTCGGGTCAGTAAGTGGGTAGCGGGGGAGGTATATGTTTAAGTGACAGCTCATTAGAACCCGCAAAGGAAACAGTCTAAGGAGGCGGAAGACTTTGCTGATGACTCATTCGTCTGGTTACTTACATGGTACAGTGTGTCAAGGAGCAACATGGTTTTATTCTTACAGTTTGTTACGCTCTACTGTTACAGTTAAGATAAAGTGAGAATACAGAAAAGTCTCCCAACTCATGATGCAGAAACCTGATACTGACCTCCAGATCGATCTTTAAGCCTTGGTGATAGACTTCTGTCTCAAAAGTGATAAGATGTAGCTCCTCTGTGACAATCAGAGAGGCCTAAAGAAAGCAGATCATAACAAAATGTTAAACTGCATGGGATGTTCATGTGTCTCGAAAACTGTTACAAACACACATACAAGACATCTTTACAAACATGTGAGCTTTTAATCACAATTCCCCACCAAGTGTCAGAGATAATACGTACATCACTATTGGTCCGGCCACCGTTACCACATCTCTGTTCTCTCAAGGTCTGTAAAAAACGTGAAGTAAAGGGAGTTAAAGCTCCATAAGAGGTAGTACTTCATCACTGTTTACCAGTTATACTGTTCTCTTATCAACTCACCAAGTGTTTAAACTCTGCTGAAAGGCTGCCATTGTTGGATTCCTCCATGTTCATTACTTTTGTGTTGGTGCCGAGGATGTTAAACTTTCTTGACCTATGAAAATCAAGGAACAGCAGAAGGTGAGACCCTTTTTCAGAATACTATAATAGTATCTAAAGTTGACAGTTTCTCACTCTCCATTGACGACACCCGTTTCCCCCTCCCCTCAGGTTAAGAGTCTGGGTGTCATCCTCGACAGTACTCTATCTTTCCAATCACACATCAATAACGTCACCCGGTCCGCTTACTTTCACTTATGTAATATCAACCGTCTCCGCCCCTCCCTCACTCCCCACACCTCCGCTATTCTTGTCCACAGCCTCGTCACCTCCCGCCTTGACTACTGCAACTCCCTTCTCTTCGGCCTCCCCCAGAAAGCCCTCCATAAACTTCAGCTTGTCCAGAACTCTGCCGCCCGGATCATCACCAGAACACCTTCTTCCCACCACATCACCCCCATCCTACAGCAACTCCACTGGCTCCCAATCAACCAACGGATCACCTACAAAATCCTTCTGTATACTTTCAAATCTATTCACAACCTCGCCCCTCCTTACCTCTCCGACCTCCTGCACATTGCCACTCCATCCCGCACCCTCCGGTCTTCCTCCTCCATCCACCTCACCGTACCCCCTGCCCGCCTCAGCACCATGGGGGCCAGAGCTTTCAGCCGCTCTGCTCCCACCCGACCTCTGAAACTGCACCACCCTCCCGATCCTTAAATCAAATCTCAAAACCCATCTGTTCCGCCTCACCTACTCTCCCCAACTCTAAGCACTGTCCCTCACCCACTCCTAATGTATTTTATCTGGTTTGTTTTACCCTTGTTGGTGTTTTTACTCTTGTTTGTGTTTTTTTGTACAGCGACCTTGAGTGTCCTGAAAGGCGCTTATAAATAAAATGTATTATTATAACGTAAATGTTCATGCTTTAACAAAGCATATTTAAAGTCTTACCCTCGGATTGCAGCCACATCCCCGGATTCTCTGAAAAACAAACAGTTCACATCAGTACAGCAGTGATTTCTGCTAAGTACTTGAACCAATCCTACTGATTAAGACATGATATATATGCTACAACCACCAAACACACTAAAAAAACTCACTTGTCAATGCAAACTTTAATTTTCAGCTGGTAATTGAGTTCAGGAAATTTCACCAGTAACCTGGAAAACATAGGAGAAAACATATGATGCAGCTGTTACATCATATTGCCAGTGAAGTGTATGAAAACATGCATGCATGTTGTTTTTGTAATCTTCACTTTTGCAAGTGACATCTTACCTGACTTTATTTGTGAACTGTACCCCTGTTTTTATTACCAGAGGTCTGTCTGGATGCATGGGCATACACGGCTGTCTCTCAACCACAAAAGCACTGGAAGACAAGAGTGGAACATGTTTCAGGGAAAAAACTTCAGCACACATATTAATAACACAACTGAAGAGAAACTGAGTTACTGATGATAAATGGACCCCAGGTCTCCTTCAGAGAGTGTAAATCGCTGTAACGTCATCACATTTGCTACATTAGGACAGCTATATGCAAATGAAAGCTATATAATATCAATAAGTTAACTCTGAGCTCAGAACCTCTCCACCAAAGATTGTTTGGTTTCTAAAATATGTATTGCATCCCTAATAACTTAACTGAACAACCTAAAAAGGACTACAAACATATATCACACTAGACATTGAGAATAAGTAAAGTCAGTGCTTAGTCTGCACTGATACATTTTGACAGATTGAAGTACACAAAAAAAGATTCAGCAGTCTGTTCCGCCCAGACTGTGCATCAACAATTAACCATGCTCCATGCCGATCATGATAAAACATGAATGTCAGTGCAGATGTACACTGAAAACTCAGCACGTGCAGTACCTCTTCATCAGGTTTCTGAACAAGTCTACGATCTTCTCCTCCAGAGCGGGCCGGTGCTGGATGATGGGGTCTCCTTTGTAGGACACCTTCTGTTGAAGCTCCTCCAGCTTCTTGATCTGCTGGCGGATCTGCAGCTGGGACTCAGCCAAGGATGTGATCCTGGTTTAAAATAATTATAGCCAGTTCAGCTCATACGTCTTAATGAAACACATCTCTATTGGTAATAGAACACATTAGAGTAGAAACGACATTGAAATTGCCCTATGTTAATTTTTTACATAAAACATTGTAAATCAGTGAATTAATAATAGATTATTGATCATAAAGTTACTGATGCTTGACTTAGGAAAATGCTCAACATGTGCATCCCTGGTTACCATGTTTCGAGGCGGTCCAGGCAGATGTTAGGTGGACCTCCAATACAGGCAATTTGCTGCCTCCTCTTCCAGTCTGCAAGTTCCTCATCGGTGAGGTTCTTCTGTACATAATCCATGGCGGTCAGCAAGCCTCCCATCTCGGTCACAATTTGCTAAAAGATAACAAGCACAGCATATAATAAACACAATAATTGTTCATATATCTGTGGTCTAAACATTCTGTGATTGTTAAGGTGGTAACTCATCGACACCCACCCTCCTGAGCTGGTCCAGGGCGCTCAGCATCTGTTCCAGCTGAGCCATCTTCTGCCTGGTAGCAGCTGCTTGGCTATTTCCATTCAGGTCCTGGGACAACTCTGTACAGTGGGTGGACATGTCATAGGTCAAAGGTTTATCTAAGAGTCCAATTATTTTCTTCACTTCTCAAGGTAAGAATATATGTACTACAATATACCTCCTTGGCTTTTCAATGTCTTGTAATTGAAGTCAAAATCATCCTGCAAGTTCTCAAGCATTTTCATCTTCTGTTCCATATCCTGAAAAAACCCCAAACATGATTTGTCAGAATTATAAAGTCTTCAGGATTCTTTATACCCACACATTTAAATCATTAAAATGAAATTGTAAATAATTATCACTGAGTCTCTGAAGGCTCACCTGGACACGCTTCCTGATGTCTTGAAGGTTGTGCTCCAGGATCTGCTGCTTCTCTGTCACGACTGTCCCGGTGGGATGAGCTGCCTGGCCATCCTGCAGGAGAATGTAGAATTATTACACTGATCTATCAATGACTTGATTTCTGTTTGAAACGTGTGTGATTTGGTTTTTAAGATATACGTTATCACTGCTGTATCACTTGAAATTCATTAGTTGAAGCTCTTTGAGATGTAGCTCTTCTCTACCTGTGCAGCAGAGGTGGCAGTCTGCAGCAGTCTTTGCTCCTCCCACAGGCAACGGGCAACAATGCGGGCAATATCCATCGGCTTTTCCAAGTACTTGCTCTGCAGATGCTGTTTGATCCTGCGAAGGTTATGCTGGTAGAGTACATTGTTCTCCTGCAGAAAACGGCTGTACTGCTGGTCGATTTCTCCCAAGAGGTTGTGAAACACCAGTGTGGCGTGGGACTCCTTATTGGCAGCATAAGCCCTAGTAGAGATTAGGACAAGATAATCACAATATTTTAGCAAACGGAATAATTAAGAGGAAGGAAGAGGGTTACAATGAATAGCTGTCTGCTTGGCAAGCTATCAGCAAGTCATGGTGAGTGGCCAGATGTTGGTCTTGAGGAAGTAAGAGGATGAAAGTGCATGTTGGCAAACAGGAGAATCAAATTGTGCTTTTATATAACAGACCAGGAATTCAGTTACTTCTTACCAGTCCTGATTCTCGATCCAGGGGGCGAGGAACTGCCGCAGCTCCATTGGGAAGCTGTCACTGTACAAGTGGTAGAGCTGCTCCAGATACCTGGTCTCCAGCTGCTGTAACTGGTTCCACTGGGCCATCCTGACTCCCACCTTTTAACCTACACAGAAAGATGAGGGTAACAAGATGAATTAAGTGGTATAACCTAGAGAAAAATTATAGAAGGGCATATATTTCCGATAAGTAAAGGAAAAGAGAGTCAGTTTCCTAACATAATATCTCTTAAAGTTGCTGGACAGAAGTTGCTTTTTGACCTTTTTCTCTGAAAATGAAAATAGTCCCTAAGGAGCCCTCATCTTGAACACACTCACTTCCTGTTCAGTGAAACGCCACGCCTACACCAAGAAATATAGTGCAACATGAACAGCTGTACACTCCTTTAGAACATAAGAGTGAATGATCTTTGGCCGAGATCTTGTTCCAACTGTCGCTAGAGACAATAAAACCACACTTCCTTTTTTCATTTGAAAAGCCACTGTTGCTTTAGATTTGAAACCAGAGAAACACATTCTTCTTCATAAAACGAAACTGGCTTTTTAACATCCTTCTTATTCATAATCTGAGGAGGAAAACACAACTTGAATAATATTCTCTCATTATCCACATGGCAGGAGTTCCTAGCCTTCTCATCTCACCAACAGCAGGCTACAATCTTCCCCTGAGGGCTGTAGACTGTGCACTAACAATAACCAGACAATCAGTAAAGCCAACAGAAAGTCGTCTCCTCCATCCATATTAAATGACCCGCCTCTTGAAGCCTCTTACATAACCTTCGGATACTGGTGCATTAAAATCAAGAGTCTGAGCAGTCTGTGGGTAGCTTTACAGGGAAATTGCACAATAATGTGTTTTGCAGTGCACTCGTCAGTTTTGTCTAGGTCTAATTCTTGGTACCTGATATGTCAGATATGTACCTGACAAAACTAGACTGTCGTCTGCAGTCCAGGAGCTAAGATATTGCCCTTGATCACATAGACCTGATAGTGCTGTTAACATTTATAAAAGTCTTAGATCCAGTACCAAAACTTGCAATGCAACACCACTACTAACCACCTCAATGTTAACTTTTATGTCACACAGTGTGAACAAAGCTGTCCACACTGTTAATTTCTTTACAAAATATTATCTATTGCAAGGTTATAATGAAGGCCAACCTATGATCACAACAGGTGACATTTTAACAAATTATAGAATAGTAAACATAGTAAACATAATCATATTGGCCTCAGTCCACTTAGGTCTGAGGCCACTGTCACACCTTAATGAAATTAAACCATTATCAAAGTTGTTATGCACCAGTGTTAAACAACTCAAAATGAGCACTGTGCCAGTATATTATTATATATCATATCTGTTGTAATGTGATTTATAAAATTAGATAGATATACCTAATTAACTGGTATCTATGTGTACGTCTAATGAATAATGAACAAAAAATATGTGTCTGTAAATTTTTACTCAAGTCATGTCAGAGTCGCAAGAAAGCAATACGATTGGAGGAGGGATTTTTTTTTTTGTGTAAGTGTGTAAGATGATGTGAGTGTAAATTCTCATGACCAATATTGCTCTTTCACTGAAACAGTTGCATGGTGTGAGTTTCTGGGTATGTGAAAACCCTGAGAGGATCACATCAAAGACTAGCCGAGTCATCTTCACTGATGTGATGAGTGATACTTTTCATAGATTTCACCATCTGATACAGCATCCCTTACCTTTAGCCTAATTGTTGTGAATTAGAGTTGAAACTACAAACAGTGTTTTATATTGGTATTATATTTTACATTACTCTGATACTAGGATGTCAGATGGACCAAGGAAAGAGAGGACTACAAGATTATACATTTCAATAACAAACCACTTGTTCAATCTTATTTTAATCACTATTTCCAATCACTTCATCATGTCTGTCCATTTATAAATCATATATAATCTCAGCACCTACATCAATTGGCTGGACTTATCAGACATAAAGAGTTTCTTAGTGAGATTTCTGCAGGAAATACAATTTTATCACTGATTAGCAATGATAACAATTTGAAACAATGTTTGGTACTTAGTAAATGTCACACAGTCATTATGGGATTATTTGTCAGGAAAGCTCTTACATTCAACACACATCCACCAAGGCTGAACATACAGTATAGGCTGTTATTCAAAATACTTAACAGTTTTGTCTGGTTTATGCACATTTTAATGGTGGCTTTGAGGACAATTTGAAAGATGTTTAATTTTCCCAAATACTAATCCAAATGCAAAAACAAGGATTTTGCATAAACACCTAATCTGTAACATCTTTGTTGTAATCTGGGTATGTAAAGTCATTCTTGTGGTGTTGCAACTAGGCTAGACGTTGCCAGATATGTAGCAGGCCAGCTAGGTGTTTGACCAGTTAACCATGATTCAGATCCAACTTTAAAGCACTATGTGTTTCCCTTATTCATGATAATCCAGGAAGTACTTTCTTTAACAAACAAAGACATCTGAAACCATGCCAACTTTCCATTAAATGATTTCTGTAACGACAGGTGAGAACAAACGTAGTATTATTCTCATTAATTACAGGCACTATTCATGTACTTTATAAAGGTCAAACGTTGAATCTTAAAGCATTAATCAGTGTAGTTGCATTATACACTGAATGGCAATGACCAAACAGCTGAACTGGGGGCACTAAAATGGTCATTTAAAAATTAAATTCTGCCATATATTAAAATGATAAAATGATGTAAGGGTATGGACAGAATATATCTCCAAATTCTTATTCGAGTAATGGACGTATGCTATAGTGCAAGGTTACAGAATGGTTGGACTGCAGATAGGTTGGAGATGGGCGTGACAATTAAAGTCAAGCACACAATAATGGCCTGAAATTCACAGGGTCCAAATATGCAACCCGGTCAAGTTTGAACTATTGTGCAGTTCTGTTTAAGAAAATCTGAAGCATGTATTATCATTAATATAGCAAGCAATCCAGATCACATAAGCAAAACATTAAACACAATTTCCCGATACCCAGAATGCATGTTTGTAATATTATCAGCGCCATCACGAGCCGGCAGAACTGAACAGTTACATATCAAAGTAACACTTTCGTAACTTATGTAACACAGCATGTTTTTTCAAAGCTTTATTAACTTCTAAACTAGTTATAATGTTGCAATTGTACAGTAGTTCAATAGCGTTACGGATTATAGCGCTGTAAATGCATTACGGTGGCCTGTTGTACCATGATCCTGAAACAAATATGGCCCCAGGTCTAGCAAAAGTAATTAATAAAAGAGCAGAAGTCGTCATAATCGCTTACCTAGCTCGTTGTCACACCTTTGGAAAGTTTCTCCGTGAAAAAAGTGTAAATCCTTTAAAGACAAAAACACGGAGCCAGTAACGACGTTTTTTATTCGAGCACACAAAAGCGAGGGAGAATAAACAATCACGCGTCCTGACTCTGTTTCCTTTCTTGGCCGGACTGGAAACACTTCTTCGATGCGCGAACAATTTTTTTTCACCGTGCCACTCTCCTGCTACATTGCAGAATTTCCAGCCACACAAACCTTACAAACTAAATTATTGACACCTCTAATAGCCAATACTAGACAATAGCTCCACTGTAGCCAATCATAATGTAGTTATAATACGGAGAGGCGGGACTTTACTGTGCAGTTGGTTGAGAACGTCGTGTTTACTGCTGTCGCAACTGCGCTGTTCCCCGGATAACACCCTCCCTCGGTGTGGACCTCAGGGTAGGCCCGTACGCTTAATTGCTGCGGAGGGAGGGAGGGCAATTCGACGAAACAGCCAGGCTGGAAGTCATCTGAGTTACTGGCAGTGCCGACGTCATCAAGAGTGCAATAACACCAGCGCTGTTCATCATTGACCTCTCTTTTAATCATAATACAGTGCCTGATTTGCCACGCCTCTTCTCACAATTGGCGGAAAAACTGGTACACAGATCAGGTTTATTTACACAAAGGTCTCATAAATTTACGAAAATAAAAATAAAGGGCTGTAGGCCTATGTATTCAGTAAGCTTTTATTGGAGTGGTAACTGAAACAAGGACTTAAACACAACAGAGAAGGAAAGCTCATTTATTAGAGTATTAATCAATAACACAGAAGCACTTTTTGTCAAAATATGCATGGTGGCAAAAACACACATTTTATTTAAAAGGGACCAGTATATTACAAGTGTCTTAATGTGTAACCTGCCATACAATATGGATATTTTTGTCAAAACAAACAAAAAAAACTCCGATGTGATGCCACAGGTCTTTTATGATTTCCTTGCGGTTTTATAAAATGTAATGTTAGAGTACATGCACATACGTATTCCTCACAATCACAAACACACACACATATACATAAATACACACAGGCAGACATACACAACCTTTTTTCTCTGTCCCTCTCACTGTTCTCTACCATCCTCAGTGCTAAGAGGAAGCACTCTCCATAATTGCATTCCCTAGCCCATTGATTATTTTAATGGTGCTCCATGCTACATAGTGGGCTTCTGCGTGTCTATACCACATTAAGATCACAGACAGTCTCTAGGGATGAAAATAGAAGCTGTGCATTCACCTTCTTCCTTTCTGGAGTCCCTGTCCTGTGTGTATACCTTACATGATCAATATAGTCAAATATTGAACATTACCATTGCCAGCTGCTTCATGCTCAGAATTGTTACAATCTAATTACCATAGCTTCCTTTACTCCTGCACAACATCCTCTCTAACTTACAAACATAATTTCATCTTGTGAATTATGGCTATTATTCATCAGTGTGTACATTCAGAGGAAGTACACAATATTGCAAACTCTTTTTGAACTTAGTAATGCTTTTCAGGTGATCATTTACAGAAATGCATCTCCATATAAAATGTAGTATTGTGTTGTCTTACTTTAAGTGGATTTAGGACATTACATTTTATGCTTGCACATACCATGGGAAACTTAAACAGAGATGTGAAAATGCACTGTGATGAGCTATGACCATGGCGATCTAAGATATAGTACAGTAATGGTGACATTGGAATTGTTCTTCTCCTTCGTGCAAATGTTTGACTATGTGGAAGTTTGTAAGTACAACATGTCCAGATGCAATAAATAAACCATTGTGAATAATACATCAAATCATTGCTGTTAATGATTTTCAAACCGTGTTTTTAAGAATATATTGTAAAGATATACCACAGCAAAGGTTACATTCTCAATTTCATCAGCTTTGACTATTTCTTTGTATTGTAGCTGAAATTTATCATTTTTTAAAGACAAATAATTCCCCACAAAACACAACTTCACTTCACTTCAATTGTTTAAAGGCGTCATCATTCTTTACTGTCTTTTTTATCAAAGCATAAAAAATGTACATACAGGGTATTCACTTGCTGCCTTTGATGTGTTTATGATTGTTTCACTATTTACCTCTTGCAATTGCCTTTAACGCTGCTTATTTTCTAAGCAATTTGTGCTTATTGCTCGGAAGGTGCTCTATAAATAAAAAACATTATTATTAGGAGTATATCTTCTTCAAAAGAGTAAAACATTTGTCTTAAAATAAATTCTCCAACGCGGCTACAGGTGTTTAGTGTGATGCTGTCTGTAAGTGCTGTTAGTCATTCTGATAGTTAGATTGTTGTGTTTCAATGTTCCCAGTATAATCTGTCTGACATTATACTTCTACTTTAAGTCATTTACATTTGTAATTTACAATGACCAACAAAAAAATCATAGCTTGTGGCACAATGCCTGAGTGACTAGCAATAAATGAGCTTTATGCCCTCATGCGTTCTGCATGTCAGGCGTAATATTTTTGTCTCTGAAGACAAGGAAAAATATTTTATCACAACATTTCCTTTCCACCCTAAAACTTTCTAACTTCTTAATTATTATGTTTTGCATATGAACACATGACATCACTTAAACCTTCCATTATGCATACATCCCGCCATCAACCTCCCATTACCACCCCTAACAATGTGCATATTTTTCATGGAAAATATTACATTATACATTATATCTCAATAGCACAAACTATTTATATCTTTTTTTCCCTTATAGCCACTCAATGTATCAAACCAACAACAAACATCAAACACCCTTAGCATTCAAATCTAGTATAACCAGTCAGCCTGTAGCATGTTTCAAAGTTGATATAAATGCTTTGTTTTCTTATTGTATGCTAAATCGGAGCAAATATGAAAGTAATCCCTGTTTGGTACAATAAAAAGAGAACAGAAAACAAATGAGTTATCATAGATTATGATCACGTCTAGGAAGTCTCTACGACTAATATTGTGTCCTTGTGTTTAGATTCATTCATCAAGACTCTCTTCCCCTCTTCGTTCTTTCATCTCTCCATTCACAGATGTGCAGATCTGGGATGCTTTATTCGCTTTGGGCCTTCTTTAGGTGGTCTGGCTCCACCCTGACCAGCTGAGAGTCTTCAGTCACCTCCAACAGCGCCTCCATTTCTGGGCTGTCAACACTCACCAGCTCCCCTTCCTCCACCTCCACATGCACCCCAAGCCCGTTCTCCTCTCCGCCCGGCTGGCCCTCCGCTTTGGTGACCTCCTCCATCTCTGTGTTCTGCAACACCTCCTCCTCACCTTCTCGGATCTTCTTAACATGGAAGGTGAAGGGGGGCACGCGGTACACAGTTGTCTTGGAGCGAGCGTACATCGTGTGGTCAGGGGTTAGGGACTTCTTCACCTTGTCTTTGGAGGTCTTCATCTTCACCCTGCGCTCTGTGTTGGGGGTCATGCGGGTCCCGAGCTTGCCGATCTTCTTCTCCAGGCTGTGTTTCGTTTTCTCCAGGTTGTCACGGGTTTTCTGCCTTGTCTTTTCCAGGTTCTCCCGGGTTCTCTGCTTGGTCTTCTCCAAGTTCTCCTTGGTCTTAAGCTTGGTCTTCTCCATTTTCTCTTTGGAGAAGGCCTTCTTTATGTTGTCCACTTGCTGCTTGGTGGTGCGTTGGAGACGCTTGGTGCGTGACTCCTCAATAATCTCCTCAATCTCCACCTCTTCATCTGAATTGAGATTGTCTTGAAGGCCCTCTCTGCCCTCCTCAGGTATCTGCTCAAGGCCCTCCACGGCTGTAGCTTCGGCTACTGTCTCTGTCTTGGTTTTGGAGGACTTTGGTGGCTTCACTTGGTCCTAAGAGAGCAAAATAGGAAGAAAAAGAAAAACAGAAGACTATTAAGCCACAGCTGAATTACATTAAGAAATTAAGATGCGTTAATTGAATTAGATTTTCATTTTATATTTGTAACAATATAAAGACATGGTGCTGAAATTTCTAGATTGTATGTTTCATATAAAAAGAGGAATTTCATTTAATGTCATGTGAAAATGATCCTGAGAATTAGTGGCCCTTTGGGTGAGAAATGAAATTGATAAAGAGCATGGTTTTTAATAGTTTCATTTGTCATTTAAATGTTCACTGCTTCAATGCTTGTAGCTAGTGTAGAGTGCCATCTAGTGGTGACACTTATACCATCAAACACCTGCCAACAACTCCACAGTCATATTGAAACTAAATCCAAGAGGCTGTTACATCTAACCACAGGTGTATTTCCTGCCATTTTGCTAATACTTCTCTATCAAACTTCATTTTGACAAAATTCCTGATTTTCAATCAAATAAAACTGTCAACAAAGACGACTTCTTAATGTGATTATTCAGAAAAAAGTTTAAGAGTTGGTGGTTTGCGCAGATTCAATATGTATGTGTGTATAATCCGAAGTATATACTATCATTTCTACATGCAGACAGTCGCCCAGGTTTGGACCACCTCTTCTTTCTCGCTTTTTACTACCACTACTCTCAGCGTAACTGGAGGGTTTTCCAATGACTCAATATCTCTGCCTCTTGACATCTATATTCAAAGAACAAACTATCAGACGGTAAGGCTAACAACTGCCATCAATCAGTACTGAAGTAAAACACTTCCATAATTCTTGGCGGGATATTATTCCCTCTCACAGCATGTCTGTGACCCCCTGAGAGATTAGAGGTCTCATCCTGCCGTACCTCAGTACAACACATCTCTTTGCTCTATGGTTATCTACACTTAAATTAATGTGTAGATAAAGTCAGTGTTTTTACATTATTCCAACAGCAGATGGATGCATCATATAAACCAGAGTTCAACCTGTGAGAGTTTTATGCTGCTGTTTTTTTGTCAATTTTATTTCTTTAAGCTGTGACACTTTTGAACAGCTAAGATGATAAAATTAAACAGAGAGAACAATTGAAGAGCGGTTTTGAGATATTCACCATAAACATTTAATTATGTCCCCAGTTTTGTAATATTAACCCAGTGAACTGAATCTCCCACAGAAACAGTCACACAGATATTCAGCACTGATAGCAGATGTCTGTTTATCTTCTCCTCCAAAAGATTCAACACCTTTCCATTTGTAAAAAACAACAACAAACATGTTCATAAGGCAGCAATAACGTGTCAAATTAATCACCACCATCATGTCAACACATTGCATTTAGGCGTCACTTCCGACACAGGCGAGCACCTTAATCAACCCATCTCACTTGAAGCGTATTCACTCTTCCTTCCCCCCGCCTGGCTGTCACTTTTGATTAAATCTGATTTTACTCTCTGTGATTCTATTTTTTGCACCGCCTCCTCTCTGCTCTTTATGTGACACATAATACCAAGCCTGAGTTCCCCTCAGCCTACATGCTTTGCATTTTAATGAAAAAAACTGGTCCCTGAAATAAGACTGCTCACTTCAGAGAGAAATATCTTGCAACTCAGAATCTTGACATCAGAGGTGGGTTAGATAGAGATTACTCATACGATAGAGTACTGCAGTTTTGTATTGTTATGTCATTAGTTGTTTGCAATACTTATAGGAATAGTGGATCTTAATACTTCTTAAACTTCTGTAAGGAAAAACAAACACGTGTTAGACCATGTATTGGGCACGTGTCCCTTGGCAGTTCAAATATTGCCATGCGATCCTATCATAAAATGGACATTGCCTCCCTATCTGGTGCAGTGTATGGCGTGGGCCTGGTCGAGCAGCTCTGTGTGGGTTTATTTTGGGCTGGCCTTTCCCTCTCTCTGGATTCCATCTACCGTTCTCTGGCCACCAGCCACTGCAGCTTTCAGTCGCACAGACAACCCCCCCCCCACCACATAACACACTCCCCTCCCGCACAGCAACAGATAAACACAGCGCTCTGTCACCATGGCAACCAGCTGCTCATGTTTTCTCTGGTGGGTGGTGAAATTTAGATGGATAAACAGCTGATATCTCCGCAACAATTTACTGACATGGGGTTCTCAGTTGCTCTGAGTGCATTACAATATAATTAAAATAAATACTGCACCTGCTTTGCAGACATGCACACAGAGCAAAGGGAGGCTGAGCTGAAATTCTATTAACAATGAGAGATATTTTTAAGTGCATGAGCACATAACCCGCCTACAACATTTTCCCATAGGTTCTGTCGAGTGATATCACAGATACGACAAAACAGACTGAAACTCAAAGAATTCTAATTTGGCAATATAAAAACAAAAATTGATTGACTTGATGATATTAAAAAAATATACTTTCAAAGTGTCTCTTGTGTATTTAAAAGGTATAATGTCGAAGATTTTCATTTAAATAAATGTCTGTTAAGTCACTATCTATTGCCGAATGAGGTAACACAATGGTGATTGAGCCTGTGGCCCACTGATGAAAGCCTTTGCATTTTGCAGCATATAGTATTATTATGGACTGGGTCTATTGGGACATTCGCGGCAAAAAATCACAAGCGGCACCCAGTTAGTGACGTGTTTTCCATCACCCAGCAGTGGTTGGTCTGCCAGAAAGGGTAGGCGGAGCTAGGTCTCTGCAAGTGTTGCGAGTAAACAGTAATCTACTATGGCTGAACAAACAAAGAAAAGATCAATGACTACAGATACAACTTCAAAAATCCAAAGAAAAAGAAACAAATTTGACGCTCAGATGAAGCAAACAGTCTAAAAAAGAAAAGCGATCGTCAGCGAGGAAAATCAAGAGTTACAACCATTACAAAGGGAGAAAAAACATAGATGTCTGGTTAAATGAAGTATACTCCCACAGATACCGTTAATTTCCATTAGAGGCGCCAAAGAGAACGAAACTGAAATCGAGATTGAATCTTTAAGGAAAACACCCCTAAGGAAAGACAAACTGTGTTAAATACACAACAACAAATGCATAAGTCTGCATGAGTGTGAGTATTCATGCAGACACGTGCACATTCACTCTCACACACAGAAATGCAGACAGTTTTTTCCACGAAGCAGAACTATGAACACTGTTCATTAGAAGTAGCAGCTCAGGAAGCCTTCGCAGCCAATGGAAAAAGAGCAATGCACAGCATCCTGGGAACATCTGAGGTCATAAAAAACAGGGAAATTACATCAGCGTATAGGATCATGTCAGCTTCATACCTCACTAATGTGATGTACTGCTTAACCGAATTATTACCCAACTTACAAATACCAGACATCCAAACTATTCTCACTAAAACCTTAAGAGTGATGAAAAACAGAGCCCACTACATAAGGGAGGATTTCCATGCAGTACTTACTTACAGGCTCCTCCTGGTATTGGTCAAATATTAAGAATTAGCAAGTTTTTTACTCATGTTTAAACCTTGTGTTCCCATCCTTTATTCTTAAAAACTGTTCAATCAGTATTTACACAACTGAACAATTTGTATTTATTTTTGTCAGATAAAAAGTAACTTTTAATCTGTTATTAGACCTCCAAGCCTTTGGAAACCCATGAGCAAAAATAGAGCGTGCATGTTGGAACATTTTGTTTTTTACATTTTAAACCTTGACTCGGCCCACTGTCTCTGTGGAAACTATGATAAAAACAGCATAGCCTGTTTGGGTTTCCCTGCCTGATTAGAAAACAAGATAGTGGAAGCATGAGGAAGTGGATGGTAAGCCCATTAGTATTTCTGCGTTGCCTTCCTCTCTCCTCCCGCCTACCAGCAATGGAAAAGTCGACACTTTGACTAACTGTGTGTTTGTGAGTGTGTTTACTGACAGGTGCCGGGGGATTGGTGACTGAGTGTTTGTGTGCTCTACTCAAAGAGAAGGAGGTCTGTAGCTAATGTCCAAGAGTGGCGTGAATCGTAAACTCATGGAAAAGTTTGGCTAGAAAGAGTGGGAACTCTCCTTCTCTGAGTGTGTCCGTGTGAGGGAGTGTTTGATTGGCTCGGACAAGCCAACAACTGTGTGAGCTGACTCTCGGAGGTAGGCACGACACAGGGGACATATCGTATGAAAAAATCCCAGCAGACTGAGTTGGTTAAGAGCTAAGGCCAGAGACTACACGAGTTTAAGAATCCTAAAAGATCAAAAAATGTTTTTTATCACACATATAAGGAGAAATCTTTATTCTTTTCTCGAATTTCAAACATGCACACAGTGCAGGATATAAAAAAAAATAGCACATCACTCACTATAGGATATAATTAGGATTATCTGTGCTAGAGGGAGCATGTACCACCTCATGTGATATCGTATGGCCTCACTAATAAATTGCAGTGAAAAACAACAAAAGCAGACAGCTAAAAAGGTCAGAATGAGAAACCTGTTCGTTTGGCGTCAACAGCAACATGCTAGCTAACGCCTCGGGGCTAGAATGTTTACTGTTGCCTGGAAATCCCATCAGGGTCTCCTTCTCTCCTTCACACTCTAGCTGTAGTGGTCTGACAGAATGTAAAAGCTACTTAGTCAAACATATTAATTTCTAAACAAGCCCAAACAAACACGACTAATAACACAATTAATCAATCAATTGGTGCTGCTGATGGCTAAATTCACAGGCACGCTATGAAACAGGACACTACGCTATTCCATTGCATAGCTTCTGGTGTATTTATAATCAAAAGCAACATAGCGCTTTCCTCACATATACCAACTCATTTGGCCAACTTTGTGTTTTGGCTGTGGCCTCGTAGATGAAGAAAAAGTTGGGTAGATGCCGCCAGCAACGGTTGTCTATTCTTCAAGGAGAACTGGAGTTTGGATTATAGGCCTACCTGTTCGTTTGGCGTCAACAGCAACATGCTAGCTAACGCTTCGGGGCTAGAGTGTTTACTGTTGCCTGGAAATCCCATCAGGGTCTCCTTCTCTCCTTCACATTCTAGCTGTAGTGGTCTGACAGAATGTAAATCCTTTCTACTGGAGGTAAAGGATCTATAAAACTCTCACATTAACAGATAATACAGGTCTAACATCTGTATCGACCAAGTTTAGATTATAAAAACACAGCAAAGGAGACAGGTCAAGCTATTTTAGGGAATCATCGCGCATTATGGCATAATTAAAGCGTTGTTTTATCGGCGGAAAATATCGGCAGAAAAATGACATATCTGCCGACACTGATGTATCATTTTCAAGCCATAATCTGCAGATACTGATAACGTGCCGATAATATCGTGCATCCATAGTAATTATTAAATCAAAGATGTTCATATAATAACAGCAATGACTTTTTATGGTCTAAACATTATCAGAGACAAAATGTTTTCTGTATGACTCATTCGATGTCTCTGGGAAAATGTCATCACTGGCTGTTGCCATGGACAACAGAGCAAACTGTGTTATCAATCAGCACCAGAGACCTTCTCTGTCTCTCCATCTGCTGTTACAAGACCTTGAGCCCCCTGGTACTATATCAATGCTTGATCATTAATAATGTATTGTCAGAAATAAAATTAGATTTATACAGTTATATGTTAAAAAAATACACATTCATACATTCATGTGGGGTATAGAAATAGTATTTTTTTGTGTATATTTTTGAGTTTATTAATGTCTGTGTGATTAGAAAAAGGCAGCCATGTTGACCCTTGTTAAGACAACAAATATATCCACATAAACATTCACAATCCTGTTCCAGCTACATGCTTGCAGACTCTTAACAACTTGTTCCCTTGCAGATAAACACACACACGCGCAGACAGACACACACACACACACCATTCCCTTTAAGGCAGTGTGATGAAAGGCCTCTCCGGTGAGTCACAGGAGCAGCTGTCTGATCCTGTCCAGTCGTCGCAGCTGTGCACTTAGCTTTCACAATGACTGATATCACTGACCCATATGCCCCACCAGGAGGGAAAAGGCCAAGTGAGTGATTGACATGAAACAGAGGTGGAGGTTTGCGTGTAAGAGCCCTGTAGAGGACTGAATTGCAATGCTTTGATCCCTAAAGAGTGCTTCAAGGCTAAAATAAGGTCGCTAATGTGCTCTGGTCATTAATATTGATGCCACCCACACTCCTAAAAAAAGGCTCAAACAATTCACAGATGAGTGCACCAGCCGCCCACTAACTCAGGCATTTTGGGTGACTCATATGACTGAGGGCACAATTTGAATTCTGTTCCATAAAGCTCTCTCATCCCTTTTAGAACAAGCTCCTCTGATGGTGCTATGTTTAAATATCCTTCAGGTAATGGAAACATTGACAAACAATGCAGCTCTGTCTGCAGGCAGATTCATTCAAAGAGAGGGCCTCTGTGTGCCATATAGCCAGCATGGCGATGTCATGTTGCAGTCCACACCACAGGAAGGGAGTTCCTGGGTTTTTCTGTCACAGTGATTTGTGATTTCACACACAGGGACCTGAAGGGGAAACCCTTTTCCACAGCTCAGTCTTCCCACATCCATAACTCTGAAACCACTGGAATCCCAGATCCCATGCAAAGACAGAAAACGTACTTTTCCATATACGCCTCTGTGTGTCTGGCAGCGGCACTGCTGGAATACGTTATATAACCATCCCTTTCTCTCTAATAGTGTCATCCATACTGACACTAAATAGGCACAGTCAGCCAGATTTAACATCTCTCTGTTCAAATGTCCCATTCATTGAAACATTAGAAAGCAACAACGAGAATTTTCATGTGATGTGCGGATAAGTGAGGGAATATGTTAGCTGCCAACATGAAAACACTGCTGGACTCAAACTTAGGAAACTATAACTACTCAATTACATAAGGCCAATATAATGATTAATGACTAAAGACTGCCAAACAACACCTGGGGGTTCAAGTAGGAAGGCAGCCAGTCAGCCACACTGCTTTGCTTCATTTGAATTGTGCTCTAGTAGTGAAATGCAATGACACGGACATTACGGATGGAAAAAATGAGCTGCTTTTTTTGTATCAACTTGCAACGAGAAGGTTTCTTGTTATCATAACGCTCTGCTAGACTCAACTTTAACTTTGTTTTACTAAAAATGAAATCATATAGTCAGTAGTTTCACCTTCAAAGTTTGCCTCGTACGCTGACAACATAATTGAGGTATGATGTCTATTATTTATAGATTAATAATTCTAAGCATCCATGTGCATGCAAAATCTAATCCCAAGGGTACCAAACCCACAGGGACTCCTGGCACACGCTCTGTGACAGCCTATAACTCACATACCAGTGACAAGAACGGCGAGCCGCCACAGCGGCAGTGGGAAATATACCACCATGGTAACCTGACTGTTGCACTTTAGACTGAAGGTTTGCACATACCAGACTGCACTTTCTCACGCAACCTCTTTAGTAACAGAGATAACACTTATTTATTCTAACAGTGAATACATGCATGCCTTTTGTATTACTAAAATAAAGAAATGTATTAAAAAAATCTCTAGTAGTATCTATATTTACAGGTAGTTTCAGTTTTAAGTACAATGTGAACCCAAAAGCTACTTAGTCAAACATCATTTGTAATCAAGCCCAAACAAACACGCCTAATAACACAATTAATCAATCAATTGGTGCTGCTGATGGCTAAATTCACAGGCACGCTATGAAACAGGACACTACGCTATTCCATTGCATAGCTGCTGGTGTATTTATAATCAAAAGCAACATAGCGCTTTCCTCACATATACCAACTCATTTGGCCAACTTTGTGTTTTGGCTGTGGCCTCGTAGATGAAGGGTGTGACTACAAATCTTGGAATAAACAGCAGGGAGGGTATCAGCGGCCTTCAGTGTGATGTTGTTTGAGGATGGGGACACATTTCTGTTGGCTAGCCAAGACGCGGGATGACAACTATAACTGTTCAAATCTACGGCTGACCTGATCGCTCTCCCAGCTGGTGGTTCCTGTCCGCTGCTGTGGGATGTTTGTTAAGAAACGAGGGGTACTGATACGAGGGGTGTCTTTATAGATGGAATAAGCTGCCGTACAACAAAAAGTAGTCCCTTTCTGTCCCTGAACAACTTCTTTGTCCTCCAAACAACAAAAATACAAAACATATGAAAGTCTTCTCAATTCACTGTAAGAATATCACACATGTAAAACACTATAAGTGCTGTGGGAGACTTTGGTTAAATCAAAAATAATAGGTCCCCCCTTAAAACAACCAAGAAATAAGCACCTACTGTGGACGGACAGATCTAATTATAGACGATAATAATAATACACGTGCAGTGTTTCCACCTGTTGGACGAGCAGGGATCCTCTTTCTGCTGTAAAAACTGTATCGCCTAATGACAGGAGCACAGGGAAGGCTACTGTAACACTATCAGCAGTTCCTCCTGTAGCTAACACACACACACACACACACACACACACACACACACACACACATACACACACGCCACAGAGTGTTTTCTCTGGGTCTGAGAAAGCAGAGCAAAGAGCAAATGTACTGTATATATAACTACAGCAGTCTAAATATTCCATACCACCTTCGTCCTTTGTCAGTTATTAGTGTTTAAAATGGTCATACATATTTTCATTATATATATGAAAGCTTGAAAATGTGTCTTTGCTTTTTCATAACATAAGCTTACGTAGGTTTTTACATAAGTGACGAAAAAAGAAAAACATAGGGAAAGATATCAGAGGATGCTTTCAGGAACACTTCTGTTTTCAGAGCACCCTCATTTTACACGTGACATCAAAGACAGGTGGCTCTTTAAAGCTAGGACAATGGTTTTGATCTTTGTTAAATATATAAGAATCACAAACGAAAAAGAATAAAGTATTGTACTTGCTTGGAGCTGAACTCACTTACACCATGTGGACTACTAAATGTGTGTAAGACTGAGACAGAGAAAGAGAGAGGATCATGTTTCGGGATCTGACTCCGAGATGTTGTTGTTTACTGCTAAAAGATGAGAGAAAGGGACAAGAAGTATTTTAATATTTTAGGGAAACGATATCCGAAGATGAAAGATCAAAATCATGTCATGTCTGTGCACAAAATATGAAGCTACTGCTAGCTTAGAAGCTACTGCTAGCTTAGCTTATCCCAAAGACCGGAGACAGTTGGTAACAGCTAACGTAGCCTTGTCTAGAAGCTAGCTAGCTTTTGTTTGTTTAAACCGTACAGATACTAAAGTGTAAAAGCACACGCTTGTACCCAAGTATTTCTTGACCAGGTGCAGTAACTTCCTAAATTTTCCTCTGGTTACCTGACTCAAACTTTCTGTGACAAAACGATTCCAGGGAGCGACTTTTCCGAGAAAAAAATACATATTTTTTTTACATTTGTGCACAGCAAACAAACAGAAAATGTTTTGGGGAGTTTTATGCTGTTCATTTAGAGGTTCTGCTTCGTTACAGAGCTTCTGGACAGAGCAGGGCTAGCGGTCTCCCCTTATTTCCTGTCCATGTGCTAACAAGCTAACAGGTTGATAACTGTAGAATCATATTTAGCATACTGTAGGCATGAGTGGTATCATTAAACTATTCCTTGAACAACATTTAGCAGACTCACTTGATATTTTTTTTATCATGAATCTCAACGCCTGCTAGTATGCACCCCACAAACATGATCTACTAGACAAAGTTTGACATGCAGAGGCTCTCACGCCACCAAGTAATGGAACTCAGGACCGGCTCTACATAGAAGCTGACATGCAACAGTGAAATGTTGAGCCTGCCAGATATCTTTCCACCAGCATGGAAAGAGAGGAGCGCAGCAGGGGGAAAGGACAGAGAGGAGAGGCTGGTGTGCACGAGTAGTATCTGAGTGCTGCAGAAAATACTGAATGAGCGGTGCTCTTGGTTCTGGAGCAGAGTTGAGTGGGAGAAGACCAGGCTGAGCTGATAGAGGGATGGACAGTGGAGAGAAACAGAGAAGAAGGGAGGAGAACAAGTGGGCATGTTGGCAGGAGAAGCGGAGAGATGCCAGCGGGTTGAATCACATCTCTAACTTGGTGCTGCTGGTCGAGTAGTCGTTGCTCTTAAATGCAAGCTATTGGCCAAGTGCTTTATAACTGCCACTTTCTGTAATGAGGCTGAGATCTGATTTGTGCCTGAAAAATGCAGCAAGCTGAAGTGGCAAAAAAGCCTTGGCTGGAGCTCCATGTCTGGAGTAAGAGGAATTGAGTTATTACATAGTCTGGGCAGGGCTATAAGCTATTAAAGAGAGGTGGGCTGGGCTGGTGGCGAGGCTTGTTGGCTGGGATCTGAGCTGCGGAGGCTCTATGAGGCCGGTGTGGAATAAGTAGACTGTAACTGAGAGGTCTTACATCTCCATGATAGAGTCCACCACATGGCTATCACTGTCCTTGAGCTGCAGCCAAACACACCCTGATTCCAGACACACAGCAGTACTGTCTCACACCCTGACGGACGTACACTCTCACATTGCATGACCAGGATTAATCCTCATAATTAAATACATAATGCACATTGTGGAACACGCACGTTGCCTCCAGTTCTGACCGGCTGAGCCACAGTATAAAGGTATCTAATTAAAGCACACATTTCCCCTTAGAGCTAAAATGAGCTCTCGTACTAGAGCTCGTATCACACGTAAACCACTGGCTGAGTGTGTATGTCCACTGAATGATGCTATTTAAAGGGCAACTTCACACATGTTACATGTCAGAGGATGGCCATGCCCACTCTCGATACAGTGGCCATGCCAGAAAGAGTGTTGCAAGAAAATAAGAGTTGCATTTTGGGAAATGTAGGGACATTTTGAATAAACTTATAAAATAAAAAAATTGTGATTGGCTGCAATGACGTTTCTTCACAAAGTTTGTTGTTGTCAGTTGTTAAAGTTGTAGATGCTGAGACTCTAAGGACTCCTGTCGTGCAGCCAGACCGGGGCACATGTGGAGGGTTAGGCTGAGATGGAGCTCGAGCCAGCTGAAGTTTTTTTAGCCAGCACCAGTTTAAGCCAGCTGAAAGCCGAACGAATGCCGGACCTGCCTGCTCTGTCTGATCTGAGGATGAGCAGGGCACTCAGCTATTAAAGGCAGGGCACCACCACTGCGACAGCTGTCCGGCAAAATGATACCTTTTTCTTCTTCACTTATGAATTGACAGCTGTGAAACTAAAATATGATCACTAATACTGAAAACATTTTAATGGTTGTTTTTCATATCAATAAATGTTTGTTAAGTCTCTATCTATTGCTGAATGAGGTAACACAATGGTGATTGAGCCCACTGATGAAAGCCTTTGCATTTGCAGATTTACAGACTGGGAAACTTTCGTAGAAAAAAATCACAAGCGGCGCCCAGCTAGTGACGCATTTTCCATCACCCAGCAGTGGTTGGTCTGCCAGAGAGGGTAGGCGGACCTAAGCGGCTGCTTTTCCGGTCTCTGCAAGCGTTTCGAGTAAACAGTAATCTACTATGGCTGAACAAACAAAGAAAAGACTTCAAAAAAAGGTGAAAATACAAAGAAAAAGAAACAAATTCAACGCTCAGATGACCGGGACCACTGAGGAAAATCAATCGTTACAACCAGAGCCAAGTGTGGACGTCCCGCATGCGACACTGTTGGGATATCTGGGAAGTGTGCTCCCGCAATTACCGTTTATCGCCATAGATGCCGCCAAAGAGAACAGAACTGAGATCTTCAAGATTACAACTTTAACGTTTATAAGCTTAAACGAGGCTATCACCTTTTAGCTGCTCAAAAGCACAACTCTTGAATTGAACATAGAGTTGTTGCTGAAACAGCGGAGGCTCTACGGGGGCATTTAAAACGTCCAATCATTATATTAAAACCATTACGGGGCTTTAGTGAGAAAGCCACAATGTTATTCATAAATCTTTTCAGTGTATTTTCTGCTAATTGCTTTTAGAAAACACTAAAACAGGAAATTAGAGGCTGAAATAAATCATTGAAATGGCTGTCAATATGAGCATAACAAGTAACAGAGAATAAACGTGATTCATCTCGAGCAGTTATGTTTCTCATGGAATGATGATCAGCCTTTAACAGACATATCACAATCTGAGCAGGAAACTCAGGGGAGGTGTGAAAGCAGAGACCCCCTCAGATCAGCAGCCATCTGTGTTCCTCAGAGATCTGATGACAGACGGGTTGTTCCTTGTTCGACAGGGTCACTTCCGAGGGATTTGTAATTCTAAAATCCGGAGAGGTTGACCTAATGATGAGAGATGTGCAACAGTTGTCCCTAACATGCGTTTCAAATTCTACACGCCCAGAATAAAAGCACATATAAATATAAATAGCACGATTGTGTTTGTGATGAGGATTTTCTTTGCTGATCCCTTTGATCAAGAGTGACAGTGACACTTTAAGTCTCATGGGAATCCATTGTTAAAGCAATACTCAAATATCTATAGATATAGATAGACTGAGACCTGTTAAAAGCATTGTGATGCATATCTGAGATGTAATGTTGGAAATTCACAAATTACAATTACTTGAGTACAGAACGATTTTGATGCACTTTGCTCGAGAACTTTTATTTTACACTACATTATGTTAGATCCAACATCAAATTCACTCACAACAGCAATCTTGGTTTACTTAACCGCCCACAGACCCATCCAATATTAGATCAACTTATGTGATTGGCCAGAGCTGAATCAGGCCAGATTGTAATATGTCTAAAAATGGGGGCTAGATGTATCTGCCAGAACACAAACACATTTGTTTGGTTCCCAGGCTAATTTTGTAGTTTTACTGCACTACATTTTAGGGGAAATATCTGTAGCCTAGTTACTAATGACTTTTAAGATTCAAATTATTGCTACAAAATATAATCAACTAATAATTCATGATATTTAACTATAAACTTAAAGATACAATCTAGAATATTTCAGTTTTATGCTCTTGAGCGCCACTTCCCAATTTAACCAGACGTCTACGGCTGGCTCCCTTTGTCATGGTTCTAACTGATTTTCCTCGCTTTCCTTTGTAGACTGTTTGCCTTCATCTGAGCGTCCAACTTGTTTCTTTTTCTTTGTATTTTCACTTATTTCTGAAGTTGTATCTGTAGTCATCAATCTTTTCTTTGTTTGTTCAGCCATAGTACAAAATGGAGGTGCAGCCACTTAGCTCCACCTAAACTGTCTGACAGACCAACCCCTGCTGGGTGATGGAAAACGCCGCTTGTGATTCTTTCCACGAATGTCGCCAAAGGCTTTCATCAGTGGGCCATAGGCTCAATCACCATTGTGTTAGCTCATTCGGCGATAGATAGAGACTTAACAGACACAAAATCTTCGAGATTATCACTTTAAATACTCTGCAGTCTAAAATAGCTCAAATTAGGCCCACCTTAACCACCTGCAATATAAGTGTTGCTTAGAAATTGATGTATCAATAATTATCACCTAACAGTATGACACCTGAAAGTGGCTTTTCTGCATAAAGAGAACTTTTACTTTTGGTACTTAAGGTATAATTAGATTCTAAAACTTTGAATGCAGGACTTGTCCTTGCAACAGAATCCTGTGGTATTGATGCTTTCTTTTTTTTAAAGATTATTTTCTGGGGTGCTTTTTGCTTTTATTGTAGAGGACAGCTGAAGATAGACAGGAAATGTGGGGAGTAGAGACTACCGCCCCATGGTATTGATACTTAACTGAATTAAAACATCTGCCGACTTCCTCAACTACAGCTGACATGTAATGTACATTTGGCAAACACGTCTCCGAAGCCCCTCGCGGGTTATCGTGCGTGCCACCATGGTTGCAGGTTTAATTATAAAGCGTCGCTGTTGGAGTTCTTGCGTGACAGAAACTCTATTCTCAGGCTGAGTGACAGAGGAGAAAAATAGTTAAAGCAGAGTGAACTTCCTGCTCAGCAAAAGTAATGCTGCAAAAATGTTTCACTTGTCTTACTCAAATTTAAGCTTCACTTGACATTGACACTGCGAGTGAAAGGCAATACTGATCAGGAATGGCCACACACACACTCTCACACACACACTGCTGTTACTGTACCTGTGGGGACACTTCACTAGCTTGCATTTATTCTAAGGACGCTTCATGTATTTTAAACCACAACCACATGCATTACCCGACCCCTGATCTCATCCATAACTTGACTCTAACGTTGCCCCGCTCTAACACATTAACACACAAACAGACGGTGGAAAGGGGTGAAACCTGACTGAGAGCCAGTGTTGATTTGCAACGGTGCCAATATCTGACCAGCTTATCTGTCGCTCAATTAAACTGGACACGCTGCAGCCACAAATAGATCATGGGAGTTTAAAACAGCTTCTGCAACATGGAAGCTTCAGCGCCGTCCTCTCCACATCAGACAGTGATAGAGCATTACAGCGGAGACAACACCAACAGGAAGTCTCTTAGATTGATGAGTTTAAATAACAAACATTTTTTTAATGAAACCCAAACAGCGAGATCTGCATTCTTCTTACTTCCTGTAACATCAGCGCGCTACTTCCTGTACATTCCTGCTGAAAAGGCACGCACTTTACCGCCCCACAGAGTCGCAAACAGCAGGAGGCACCTGCTTTACAGCGTAATTTATTAAGGCTGAGTATCTATGATTGGATTTCCGTTAGATACCAATAGTGTAACCTGCTCCCACAGTGGACGTCCCAGGAGGGGGGCGCGGGACGGGGGAGAAAGTGTGCCTGTCAATAGAGATTCTAAAGGAAGCTAAACACACGAGAATGTAACAACCCTCATCTTTTTTTAGATTACTAATTGAAGAACTTATGATGTAATGTGCGTAACGTAGCTACGACTGATGTTTCTTTAGCTCTTCTAGATCAAAGGGCACAAGACAGAAGCTACGCCCCCCCGCCCCAATAATCAGGTGTTTATAAAAACGACATCTTCATCTCACACGGCTGCAGCCTGCCAACTATCTATCTCTGAGCACTCCTCTCTCTGAGGTGGGGCGTGGGTCCTGTCTCAAGTAGCCCCTCATGCCTGTGTTTATAGGCCTTATATTTTTATTTACACCCACCAGTCTTTATATAGTGTCACTCAGTAACCATGGAGGCCTGTGGAGTGAGAGAGATCACTATCTGCCGTCTTTTTCCATGGAGGCTACGAGCTCTCACGGAGCCCTTCCCTCACTGAGCATGAAAACTAAAAACATCCAGCAGCTCCTGAATAGTCGAGCGCAGTCTTTGTAAAAGTTACGGCCTCGTTTAGGAAAAAGTGATTCAGACGTTTATGTCACGGAAACCACGGAGCTAAAGCTTTGCCCAGCATCCTCCATCCTGAGAAACTATTACGCCTCTTTTCACTGACGAGGGTGAACTCACGCTGCAGTGTGACTCTAACGCTCTGTGAGGTGATGTCACAAGTCGCTCTGGCAGCTCCTCAGGTTACATTTTTAATACACTTCTAACTGTGATTTGGGATTTGGGGAATAAAACACATTCCTTTCTGGGACTTACATTTAAAATTGTGAGTGTAACTTCAGCAAATTCATGTTAAAAGCCGCATGTAAAATAATAATAACAATATTCTCATAAAAAGAGTTTTGACTCCAACTTTATCCACCCTGTGATGATAACAAAAAGAGACACACAGTGCTGCCCTCACCTGGTAGATGAGGACTTTGAAGTTGCGTCTCTTGAGCAGCTCGTTCTCGTTGTTCTCCAGCTTCTTGATCTGGCCCGCCTGCTTCTCCAGGTTGCTGCGCACCGTCTTCACGTTGACGCTGACCTTGCGAACCTTCTCCAGCATCTTGTTGACGGTGTTGGCTGTGCCGATGTGGTTCTTCGACAGCTTGGCCAGCTCCCCTTGGATGGTTGACACTGACTTCTCCATGGACTCCTGCCGAGCCTCCAGCCCGTTCTGGGTCACCTGGATCTGGTCTACCACCCCGATGATTTTGTCTAGCAGGGACAGAACCATGACCCCGTTCATCTGCGCCTCACTCTTGCCTCCGGGGCCGGTGGCCAGCACCAGGTCCACCTCCTCAGCTGGGTCGTCTTCATCCACTGCTGGCTCTGTGGCAGCACCCACCAGAGCGACCTCGTCATCGTCATACGGCACTTCAAGTTGGTGCTCCTTCTTGACACCTGCATCCGCCATGGCTGTCAACTGCAAACACAAACAGGCTGCTCACTACAGATAAAAATACACTACTGAAAGTCAACCTGCAGGAGCCACGCTGCTCTGTCCCTAATACTCTCTCTTTTCTTCAGCAACTTTCTTAAACTCTTTACTACTCTACTTTCCTCTAAAACTTTCTCTTCACCCTCGGTCTCGCTCACTGTCTCTCTCTCTCTCTCTCTCTCTATCTCTCTCTCTCTCTCTCTCTCTCTCTCTGCCTCTGCTCTGGGATGCCAGCCAGCCAAGGGGAATAGGGCCTCTCACAGCTGAGGCATGTGTGCCCCGACTCAAATGCCTCCGCTCCCTGTGAAACCACCCAGTCAATCTTTTCCCTTCTTACACCCGGCCCCCCGCCCACGGCTCCCCCTACTGCTCCACCCTGTTCTGTCCCCACAGGGCAGCGTATGTCCAGACCCCACCTCCTGTGGTGACACACTCTTCTCAAACAGTGGAAAGCAAGGACCACCAGAGACCAGTGCCTCTAAAGACCAGTGAATTTTGACAATTCAAGTTATATTCTTAAAAGTAAGACATTTTTAAAAAATTAAACAAAGCAAAGTTTTACTAGTGAAGGGAAAATAAAAAAAATATTTGTAACTGTTCTGCTTTCTATTCCACAGAATATTCAACTTCAATTTTAAAACTGCTCATTGTCTTTTTTATTATTATTACTACTTAAAATTGAATAATTTTAAAGGCATCTATAAAGTAAAGTCTGATAAATGTTTTGGTTCTTACTTACCATGTCTGTTATTTCTAGATTAATTGAAAAGAGTCTGGGGTGTCGCACATTGTCATTCGAAATTCTGTAAAAAAAAATAATGATGTGGTTTTGACAAACAATCTGCATTAATATTTGTATTATTCCCAATGAAGAAAGTGGTGATTTCTAACCGTTAACATTTCCGACCAATCAGCATGGTTATTTGCTTCCGTTTGGTCACATTATTTTGAAAGCGTACACCGGAAGTACTACTATCCTAGAAAGGCTAACTTAACAGTTCTTTGGCCGCTTCACGGTCTCAACCAGACAACCTAAATCTTTCGAAATACAATTAATACCAAACGTTATTCTGCTTGTTGTTATCAGATAAAACTATACTTATAAAGAGCTGTATATATATACATTAATACTGGTTTTCCTGATATTTGCATTCAGAACGGCGTTTTGTGGAATTTACAGTTGACCGGAGGACATATATTTAGAATCATGGCCGTTTACTGCCCTCTAGCGGCCACAGACAAGAACTGCGACACCCGCCAAGATAGCGTCAACGGAGCCATGCTAGCATAATAACACTTCTGGTCAATATTTTCGAAATTAAGTGACCTATACCAAGCAATTGAAAACAGACTTCTGTAGTTATTTATCTTTCTCATCACTGTTAAACTTTTGGTGACTTTCAACAACTTAGTCTTTTTCAGAACTTTATTGGAAGTCAAAAATTATTTGAAATTTTGCACTGCTATGTTACAAATCTATTAAATAAATATTGGTTAAGTATAGGTTATTATAGTGAAAGGTTATAACCTATACTTTATTTACTGGTATATACCATAGACTTTATATGTACTCATATATACTGGTATGAGTTCTGGTCATTATTATCAAAGTTATTACATGAAATTAACATAATATAAGTATTCTAACTAATAATAAGCTGTAAATGTTGATATTTATAACACACTGTTATCGGCACTCTGTGAGGCTCTACCATTGATTTAATATCTTGCTATATCTAGCTTTTATATCTAGCTAGATAGCATCAAGTGCCCACTGGTGGTCAAAATGGGTACTGCAAGTTGACATTAAATTTGTAAAGTTAACCTCAATACTGAAATGACAGCGTATTTTAGCTTCCGGTGGCTGTCTTCAAAATACAATGACCACACAACAGAAATCGGAAATTATCATTAATATTAAAAAGTAACTTATCGTTAGCTGTGTTTCTAATAAGATAAGATACACTTTATTGATCCCCAAAAGGAGAAATGCAGACACACTGTTAGGAAACAACTTGGTAATGACAATACATATTACCTTAGTCCAAATTTTTGTCCATCTCCAATCACTTTCTTAGCGGCGACGGCTCGGCGATGTCTTCGAAGGGCAACGGGCTACAACTATCTGGCTCGCAGGTTTTTAAAGAAATGTATGGATAACTTTCTGAAAGCCGGGGAGCTGCTACTAATGAGCAATAACGGCGTGTAAGTAAGCTAGCTACCTTCATCTATCTTCCAAGCAATTTTGGCATCAGAATTTGAACGAGCCTGGTGGTCTATTGCCCTCTAGCGGTCATAATCACACATTACAACTGAACGCCACTCGCGTCAAGGCAGACGTTGTAGAATGGCACTGTTTCCGGTTACTGTATTCAAAATAAAGTTAACGTTAGCAAGCATGTAGCTACATTCATTCACCACCAGAGGGTGCATGCTAACGACCGGACGTTGAAATTGCAGCCATCTATTTCATAATTTTTCTTTCTTTATTGAATGCAGTTCTTTGAAGAAAGACTGCTTTACAGGTTTTTTTTTCTTCTTCATGGGAAATCATGATTTATTTCAAATTTCATCAAAATATAGTACAATGTCAAAGCTAGCTTACACAAACACTTGCTTGTTTAATATCTTTAACTGTAAATATTATTTGATATTTAGAAAAATATACTGGCATTAGCACTTTGTGAGGCTAAATCACAGATTTAAAACGATTTATAGCTATGGGCTAGATGTACAGTCTTTGGGCTAGATAGCGTCGAGTGCCCTCTTGTGGCCAAAAAGTGGAACAACAAGCTAACATTAAACATCAAGTTATAATCAAATCTAAATGACAGCGTATTTCAACTTCCGGTTTATTTTCAAAGTACATGACATTTCGGAAATTTCAAGTGCATAAATTATCCTGAAATCATCGTCTGTCCAATTGAACTAAATTAATTCAATAAATAAAGACGGACAAACTGTTTATTATCATATTAATTAGCTTAATATGTGGAAGTAACACATAGCCATACTTGTGGTACTGGTTTATCCGTATGTTTAATGTAGAACCATTGTTCGCCAACATCTTAAAAATGATGACAATAAATCCTACCTTTGTCAAGATGTTTTGTCCGTCTCCTCCAGTCACTTCCTTGGCGGCGGTGATACAGCGACGTGCAACGTTATGGTTGTTGATCCCGACAGAGTGGCCGTGCTAGTGCTTACTTGCTAATAGGTTTTGCCACAGGAGATTGGTAACTTTCTGACTAAAGGGATGCCGTGTCATTCAAGCAAAACTCAAGATCATAATAAAAAAACACAGCGGGTAAGACCGATAGCTATCTACATTTAATTACAAAACAATGTCAGTTTAAGAGTTACTATAAGTTACTCTGCCCTCTCGTGGTCACAATTAGTAATTACGACTAAACGCCACTAGCGTCAAGGCAGACGTACTAGAAGTGAATATTTTCCGGTTTAAACATATATTATGCTAGCATTCAGCTACATACTTTGACCACCAGGAGACAGTATGTGCTTTTATACAGACATTAATTCAAATTGCAGCCATCAACGATATAGTTAACTTTATTTATTTCTGTCTTTTAATATGTGTGCATTTGATTGTTAAGTTTCTTACATTGCGGAGAGCATAACTCACATTTATTAAGAAAAAATGATGAAAAGATCATTTGTAATCACACAATGATGAAAACGAGTGTAAATAAAGAGACGGACGTGTAAATAATATTGTTTTGAGGGCTATTTAATTTTTATTTTGGCTATTTTATCACACACGCACACACACACACTTTATCCCATAACTTGTCACTTTATCTTGTCACTTACTCCTTGTCCAACAGCTGTATATACCTCGTATTTTTACTTGTATTTATTATATATATTCTTATTTTTATACTGTATTTACTTACTTGCTATTTTGTCTTTGTACTTCTGCAACACTCGATTCCCCCCCCCCCGGGGATCAATAAAGTATTGTCTATCTTATATTATTATACTGTATAGGACTTTGAAATAATATTTTATCCAGAAGGGGGCAGCACTGTCCGGTTGATCATGAAAACTGCAGTAAAGCCTCAAAGCAGCAGCAGAAGAAGAGCCGTCTGCTTCAAACTACCGACGGTCCACAACAAACTGCGAAGAGGAAACCCAGAAGGAAAGTACAGAGGAGGGTATTTCTCCACCTAAACAGTAAGGACACTTTGTTAAAAACTGTCGTTATAAGATAGACAAAACTACAAATTATTCAAACTACTTTTATTTTAATATTGTGGGTTAGATCGTATACTGAACAACAGGTGCTATTGGTTAGCGTTAGCTCTTTTTAGCCCCTTACAATTCATTACGTTGAATTTACAAACTACCTCCCATCGGTTATTTAATGATAATTATTTACCTATATTATGTGTAACTCTCAGGCTGATAAAGATTGTATTTACTTCCATATAAGTAACATTCTTTTGTATAAAGATCGCAATATTATAGTAAGACTTTAACTTGCTAATCAGAGTAGCATCAGGCAACTACGTTAGCCTGCGAGCTGTTTGACATCAGGTTTGACAGGTGACAGCAGTTAGTCAGCAGGGGAACGTTGCTTAGCGATATTTGTCATTATCTCTGTCTGAAGTGAGCTAAAACTGAAATGTTTAACTTGTAGGTAGGTTTAGTCAAGTTTTATACCTGTTTTGCTTTATTGAACCAGTTATTGTGCACTATGCAGCGGGCGTATGTTGGCTTACTAGAGCTTCAGGTCACATGCTACCCTGTAATCCATAGATAAGCCCTGTGTGGTCGTTTTACAGTCAGAGGGTGTGCTGCTTAGCTGTAAGATATTCCCACTAAATCTTAACCTTTGGTATTTAATGACAAATATGCTGTGTATATACCAGCATTAACTATTAGCCTCTGCTTTTTGCATCAATAATCGAAATTATAGCCTTTTCTAAGGTCCCATTATTGTAATGCAGGAAGGTACATTCCTGCACTGATCATGAGATCAGCATGAGGGCAACCTGACTGATATGTTTTTACTCTCTTTATGCCACACGGCAGGCTTCTCACCCCTGTGCTAAACTAACACACAGCTGATGCAGGCCTCCCTCATTGGTGATCTTAACACTCGTGTGTCAATAGAAAAGTGTTGAATTTAGAACTTCTCAGACCCTTCATTTCTTACAGGAGCTGTCCGGTATATACACTATACAGAGGTCTTGATTAAGTTTTCTCTTATCAGCGTGTATCTAACGAACAATATTCATGTTTAGTTTCTCGAGGTTGCGGTTGATTTAAGGGTGCAGAGCGCGCACATCCTTCAGCAACATGGGGGAACTCTTCAGAAGTGAGGAGATGACTCTGGCTCAGCTCTTCCTCCAGTCAGAGGCTGCCTACTGCTGTGTCAGTGAGCTGGGAGAGATCGGGATGGTGCAGTTCCGTGATGTAAGTCCACTGTTGATTTATGTAAAATATTTTCTACCAAACAAAACCTGCTTTCTAAGACTTGTTCCTGTTGTATAAAGGTTTTTTTTGGGGGGGGGGGCATCTACATCATCTGTTGAGGTGATAAAATACTACCACATCAGTTACATTGTAGAGAAAGTGCATGCCTTCTGCATCGTGTTCATCATGTGGTCGCAGCTGACCCCTCATTCCATGCATGAGAAAGCTCATTCCTGACAAACCCTGAGGGAAGCTTTGTGCTGGAGTACAAGAGGAGGTCTCTGTAGCAACAGATGTATTTTAATCAATTGGTCAAATTACACTCTTATACCCTCCACCAGTTTAACAAAAACAACACATGTATTTAAATAATAATATTTAATAAAAAAGCATTTTTTTTCCACACTTGTTATAAGAGATGAACAATGGACCTCACTTATGTTCTGTATGTTCTTTCTTGCAGCTAAATCCTGATGTGAATGTGTTCCAACGAAAGTTTGTGAATGAAGTACGACGGTGTGAGGAAATGGATCGCAAACTGAGTAAGCGAGCTTATATTGCCACAGCTGCCTCTGCCTGCCCCTACAGCCACTTCTAAAACATTACCACACATCATCATTACTCACCACATCCTGCGTAAATGACTAGTAGTACATGTTAACCCCTCTTTTATCTTGTTACTTAAAGGATTTGTGGAGAAAGAAATAAAGAAGGCCAACCTCCCAATGGTTGACACAGGAGAGAACCCTGAAGTCCCCTTCCCAAGAGACATGATCGACCTGGAGGTGACTGCTTTTTCTCTTCCTTTTCTTTTGTGAGGAAAATCAGTGAACTCTATCATCCACTTTGTCATTTCACTGACACTTCTGTATGTCTCACCACAGGCCACATTTGAGAAACTCGAGAACGAGCTGAAGGAAATAAACACCAACCAAGAGGCCCTAAAGAAGAACTTCCTGGAGCTGACTGAGCTCAAGCACATCCTGCGTCGCACGCAGCAGTTTTTTGATGAGGTCAGCCTTACTGTGCATGTAGGCTCAGCAAAACAAATAGTGCTTTTTACTTGGTAACAGTTTGACATTTGCTTTTATAATTGTTTGTCACCATGGTTTTAAGATCTAAAACCACTAAATACAGCCGGAGAAACGTGAAGACTAGTTTCTTGATATGTTATTTTGCAGCCTGAACATTGATTTCTATACATGTATTCATTTTTCGCAAAGTAGTAAGAAAAACTGTTATCTTAGCTCAGCCGTCTATGGTTTGTATTGGCATGATACATATTCAGCTGATAAGCTGTCTGCACTGATCACACACACACACACGTATATACACATGCACACACACACACACACACACACACACACACACACACACACAAAGGAGTGCTTATGCTGCTTGATTTGTCAAAAGGTGTTTCACTCGTGATCTTTTATAGTTGCTCACATGGCCTCGGCCCATTTGCACCATCAGTTAATAAGCTTTAAATCCACAGTTTCATATTGTTTGCATGGATTTAATTCTGTCTACACTCCTCTTTCGGTGGGGCAAAGCCCTGCCCGCCCACCTTTGCCCAACATCAGTTCCACTTCATTGCCTTCACAAACAAAACTGGCTTGACTTACAATGTTAAGCCATCGTTTACAAGTTGTTGTGAGTTTTAATTGAGGTGAATCATTAAGTCAAACACGTAGGTGTTTAATATTTAACTTGCTCCTGCGTCTTCCTCCTTTCCAAATCTCCACATTCATGTAAATGTAACGTCTGAGAGGTTCCGTAAAAGCAGTGTAAACACGTATGTATACATGCAGTCCCAGTTATGTAGCTGATTATTTGTTAACTCTCCTGCAGATGGAAGATCCCAGTTTGCTGGAGGAATCATCCAACCTCATAGACCCCACTGAGGTTAACCGGGCTCCTCTCAGACTAGGGTGAGTCTGGGTTTGTGGTCTTTCCATCTTCTCAGGATTACTGGGAGATTTTCCTTCTGTGCACTTCAGCCATCTGTGACTAAAAGAGTGTTACGACCAGCAAATCACCCCCCACACAGAAGCTCAGACTGCACAGCTTAGTCAGGCGACAAAGGTCACCTGATGAGGAAATCTCTTCAGAATCCACATTCTGAAAATTCTTGTGACTGTAGATTTCCAATAAAACTCTCTGATCAGCACTTTTTCTAAAAAGAACAGAAGAACAGAAACATGGCCAACCTGACTGAAACATAAACATCGTCTCTACTTTCTCGTTTCAGTTACAGGAAACTTATTTATCTTTTATTAAATATTTAAGAGTTAAAGCTGATTAACATTTAATTAAGGCTTATTACTGGCTACCCCAGATCCTAATGTTTGTTACAATTTTTGACTGGTTAGTTCAACTTTTTGATACATTTTCTGTTAGTTTTTTTGCTATACCAAGTTACCAATTAAGCTTACCTACAACAAGGTGACAGATTTATTCCATGTGTTGTAGGTTTGTCGCTGGAGTGATCGGCAGGGAGCGTATTCCCACATTTGAAAGGATGCTGTGGAGAGTTTGCCGAGGAAATGTTTTCCTGAGGCAGGCAGAAATTGAAGATCCTCTGGAGGACCCAACTACGGTCAGAACAATTTTATAAACAACCTCTGCTAAATACTTAGCATTAGTTGGGAAATCTACTTCTGTCGTGCTAAGTTGATGTCGTGCCTTCTTCAGTCATCTGTCCTCCTAAAGTCCAAACCATGTGATGTCTCCACAGAGCGATCAGGTCCACAAGTCCGTCTTCATCATTTTCTTCCAGGGAGACCAGCTTAAGAATAGAGTGAAGAAGATCTGTGAGGGGTTAGTGACTGGCAAACATTTGTACAATATTATGTTGCGTTCCTGGCCTACAGATCCTAATCTGTTATTGTTCACCTGTCTTAAGGTTCAGGGCGACCTTGTACCCGTGTCCAGAAACCCCCCAGGAGAGGAAAGAGATGCTGGCAGGGGTGAATGCACGGATTGAAGACCTACAAATGGTAAAAACACTTGCAGGCAAAACCCCTTGCAGTGTTGACTTAATAACGCTGACTCGCACAAAAACACGCTAAAACTGGTCAGTGCTCTTTTTGTTTTGTTTCTGTGTGTTTAGGGAGATTTCCCCCCCAAAACGTACCACAGATTGTCGTTAGAGGAAATTGCAAAAGTCATGTAGACAGTTAAGAAAGCAAAGCTCGTTGCAGTTCCTTCCTTCCTCGTCTCTAAGGCGGATGATAATAAATGATTTGTTTTGGTTGTTCAAGAGCAGTTACAGTCACACCGTAGATTTTTGTATAGCAAAGTCATTTTTCCACTTTCTTCCCAGATATCTAACACAGGTGTGGCAAAGCTAAGCGCATCATCACATCATACATAACAAAAATGTTTTGATTACAGCTGTTAGGCTGGTAAAATGTGACTCACAGGCGAATCAACACTTGTGCCTCCAGCAGGCAGAATCTCTCCATAGAAACCGCACTATTGTTATCGTACATGCAGTGTTAAAAGCCTCCCCAATGACTTGTTTTCTAGTACCTTTTAGAGCCCCAGAGAATCTTCCTCAAGCTTTGCAAATGAGAGATACTGTTTTTTAATACAGTTATCCACTCATGAGGCAGTTTGACATCACGTCTCACAGACTCGCATATCACAGAGATCACATTTGTTGCAGTCGCTGCAGTTCAGTTACGAGTCGGTCTCTCAAATTCACTTCATGTCACTCAGTCAGCCAGGTCTGTAAATTTTGTTCAAGTGTCATGCACTCGTATATTATAGGATCATTGACGGTTGCAGCTGCAGAAACAGCTTGACATTTGACCTGCTTCCTATGATACGAATTGATCCATATCCTCTCACATCCTTGCGTGACAGCGAGTCTGATTCTCTGTGATTGTTGTTTGTTGCTGCATAGGCTTGAGAGTTATTGGACAGAATTGCATTGGCGAGGAAGAATGTGAAGCTATTTGGGTAGCAATCAGCTATGTGTGGGCCATTAAGCCTCTCCGCAGCAGGCGAGACTGTGGCTGTAGCCAGACAGCACAAGGCTTAAATATCCTGCTATTAAGTGATCATGGGATTGGCTTTAAATGTGAGTCATACAGAAGCATAAATGGGAATCTCCCATGTCTCTTTTGGGAAAACCCTCAAGGATTAGACAGCCAGTTGCTCTTTAACATACAGTATGACTTACCCCTCAATAATCTCATCTGTAAATGTAAACCCCTACAAAGTACTGCATACATATGAGTCATTGCTGCTATTTTTAGTTTTCTTGTTGAGATGGCCTTTTCTTTTTAAAGAGCACACAACAGTTTTTATTATAATATAATAAAAATGGATTATAGGAACACGAGTAACACTTCTAATACATTCATTCCAACCACTTCTACTCTCTTCCTCCCCACAAAGGTGCTGAACCAGACCGAGGATCACAGGCAGAGGGTCTTGCAGGCTGCAGCCAAGACAGTCAGGGTTTGGTTTATCAAGGTGAGGAAGATGAAGGCCATCTACCACACCCTCAACCTCTGCAACATTGATGTCACTCAGAAGTGTCTGATCGCCGAGGTGTGGTGTCCCGTGTCCGACCTGGACTCCATCCAGTTTGCCCTGCGCAGAGGGACGGTGAGTAACCGAGCACGAGACTCGTTGTGTTTTAGGAAAGTCGAGACCATTGAGTAGGTTTAGTTTGTAATTTTAGACAAGGCCTCCCATTTATTGTTAGAAAGCAGACCCTGGTTTATCTAGGCCTGTGTTGAATGTGACAACCAGAAAACATTTAAACTAGGTCAGTGTAAACACTGCGTTCAATCAACAGTATTCTTTTGTTAGTACTCAGATACAAGTCTGTTTACTATGACTTCATGTTTGTTTATATACCTGCATCATCATCAACTGAAGGAACAAGCGCCGATGGGGCCATACACAGCAAAAGTTTCAAAAACTTTCCCGTCATAATAACCAGCTGCAGACTGCAGAAGTCGGTGGAAGGTAGCGGTTGAAGCAGCAAAAGACAAGTAAAGCCAGCCAGCTGCTAAAAGCTAAATGCCTCTTTGATTTTGGTTGATAACCTGTCCTCCTCTGTGCCAGGCAGTTACATATTTAGAAGTCATGCATGACACATTGTCCTAGTTAAAGTGGTAGGTCATGGTTCAGGGAATTGTTTTATTTTTTTGTACTCGTCAATAAAACGGTAGTAAAAGTGTAGCTTCTCTGTGCTTCATACACCAAAGGCTGTTTACAGTTTACAGTTCTTGGGTAGTACTACTCTGCATGTGGAGTGTTTGTTGTTGAGCTGAACTCTAGTTTGATACAAAGTCTTAAAAGGAACCAAAACTTGAGGTATGCTGTTGTAAAGAAGTGAGCTTATCAGACCTCCTTATCTCAGCTTATGGTTAGCAGCTCGTGACTAAGTTAGCTGCTACTAGAATAACAAACCCAAATCACCCACTGGACTGCCGCCAGTTGAGTTGCACTGTGGAGATTTTATGAGACTGGTTTTGACAGGTGGAATTGAAAAGACCATCGGTAGGCTGTCAATGGTAGAGGAGTGTGTGATACGTTTGTGGAGCACTACCATGGATATTTAGTTGTACACTGGGTGTAGCAACAGAGCCCCTGTAAGTCTGTCTCTTCTCAATATATCTCTCAGCTGTCATAATTCAGCTGCTCTTGAAACACGAGGCCTTGGTGTTCTGTATCACGATCTTATCTACGACATAACTTTCATCATTCTACACAGTTGTTCTGGCAGTGAACTCAGCCAATATAAATTCATGTTATAAGATCAACTTATTTAAATGAGATTATATAGAAGAGGAGATGTCCAAACAGGGAAGACCCTCAGTCTCAATATAAATTGAGAAATAAGCAGGATACCTCGCATTTAAGTACAGTTAGCTTTCAGCGCTATCAGCATCTAAGTTTAATCTTAGAAAGATTTTGAAATATTTCTAGCATGTCAAAGATTTCATTTCTCTAGCTGCTCAGGTCTGTGAAAGAAAACTAATGTGTATGTAAATCTTTCGTGTTTCTCTTCAAGGAGAAGAGCGGGTCCGCCGTGCCTTCCATCCTCAATAGGATGCAGACCAAGCAGACTCCACCCACATATAACAAAACAAACAAGTTCACCTCCGGCTTCCAAAACATTGTAGATGCATATGGAATTGGCAGCTACCGTGAGATCAACCCAGGTAAGCACCTCTTTCTCTGTACATCCCTGAAACTTATCTCTCCATCATTAGACCACCTGTGTTGTCCTGTACCTTTAATGCAGTTGAGCTCTTCATAAAAAGGCTGTGTACTCAGCTGCCTTGAGCGACGGTCACTGAAAGGCTTGCAAGCATCATCACCCATTATCACCATGTTTGGACATGCTGTGTATGGAGCTTCACTCAGATGTTGTTTCACCTGCCATACCACCTTTCCCTCACATTATGCCTGCCTCCCTACCTCCTTGTCTCCAGCGCCATACACCATCATCACCTTCCCCTTCCTGTTTGCCGTTATGTTTGGCGACCTGGGCCATGGGGTGCTCATGACATGTGCTGCCCTCTACCTTGTGTTGAGAGAGAGCAGGCTGATGGCACAGAAGAATGATAATGAGGTATGGATCCCATCATCGCCATCCCATCAGCCCTACACCATGCTTACTTGTTATACACCTGCCCAGAGTTGTGATCACAATCGCAGAGATTTAATTTAACTTATCGTTCATTGATTTTTTTTCTTGTGGCAGATGTTCAGCATGGTGTTTGCAGGGCGCTACATCATCCTGCTGATGGGAATCTTCTCAATCTACACTGGGATCATTTATAACGACTGCTTCTCCAAGTCACTCAACGTGTTTGGCTCCGGCTGGAGTGTCAGGCCCATGTTTGATGCTAAAGTAGGAGGCAACTGGACGTAAGTGTTATTGGTAATCACTGAGTGGAGCTTTGATCCAGTGAGCGCTGTAGGTGTGCAGTAACAAAACTCATGGGTGTTGTCATCCTGTTCAGGTTTGCAACACTCGAAGGCAATAAAGTGTTGCAGTTGGACCCAGCAGTGGCTGGCGTGTTCAAAGGGCCGTACCCCATCGGAATCGATCCGGTGAGATTCTGTGTTCTGTTTATTCCGCTTTTTGTAAACATGCTTTCAAACCAGGTGTTGACAAAAGATTATGCATTGGTTAAAAATATTTAATCATGGCTGCCATTTAATTGTAGTGCTAAAATATACTTGCTTATGTAGCTGTGTTTGTTGTAATTCAATATAATTAGAAAATTAAGTCCACATTTAATGAAAATCTATTTACTATTACTTAACAAAGAATAATGACAAACATATTGTGATAATAATCTGATCTTCGACCATCTTGTCTCTTAAGATATGGAACATTGCCACCAACAAGCTGACATTCCTGAACTCGTTCAAGATGAAGATGTCTGTCTGCCTGGGAGTCGTCCACATGCTGTTTGGAGTCAGTCTCAGTCTCTTCAACCACCTGTGAGATTTTAACCCGCTTTTATACTTGCATATCTTTTTGTACTCCTTACTCTTTAAAGTTATAATCTCGAAGATCTCACTTTCGTCCTCTTCGGCGGCACCTATGGTGACAACACAAATTGCGAGAGCACACTTCCCAGATATCCAAACAGTGTTGCATGTGTGACGTCCACGGTTGGCTCCGGTTGTAGCTGTTGATTTTCCTCGCTGACGGTCGCTTTCCTTTTCAGACTGTTTGCTTCATCTGAGCGTCGAATTTGTTTCTTTTTCTTTGGATTTTCACTTATTGTTGAAGTTGTATCTGTAGTCATCGATCTTTCCTTCGTTTGTTCAGCCATAGTAGATTACTGTTTACTCGCAATGCTTGCAGAGACCGGAAAAGCAGCCGCTTAGCTCCGCCTACCCTCTCTGGCAGACCAACCACTGCTGGGTGAAAGTCGCACCAGACGCCCAGTCTGTAATACTGCAAATGCAAAGCTTTCATCAGTGGGCCATAGGCTCAATCACCATTGTGTTACCTCATTCAGACATTTATTTAAATGAAAATCTTTGAGATTATTACTTTTAATATGTGCATGATTTTAATGGGGATTGTTTGTGATTCTTTCCAGGTATTTCAAGAAGCCACTGAACATCTACTTGGGGTTCATCCCAGAGATCGTGTTTATGTCAAGTCTGTTTGGCTACCTTGTCATTCTGATCTTCTACAAATGGGTGTCATATGATGCTACCACCTCCAAGGATGCTCCCAGTCTCCTCATCGCCTTTATAAACATGTTCCTCTTCAACTATAATGACCCCACTAATAAAGCTCTTTACAGGGGACAGGTTAGATACACTTGTTGGTTAAATCCATCATCAACTTATCCTGAAATGAACAACACAAAGCTAATTTTCCTTGTTTGATTTTTTTACCTCTCTCTGCCTTCCTGAATATGTAGATGGCGATTCAGTCACTCTTGGTGGTAATCGCCTTGGCTTGTGTTCCCTGCATGTTAATAGTGAAAACTCTGGTTCTGCGGAGACAGCATTTGTGGCAGAAACGGCTGGTGAGATGAAGCACACCTGAAAGTAGCATCTCTTGGACCTCCAGTTTAAAAGTGATGATTTATCACATTTGATGCTATGATTTGTCTTCTATTTCAGGGTACACAGAACTTTGGAGGGATCAGGGTGGGCAACGGTCCCACTGAGGATGAGGCTGAAATCATCCAGCATGACCAGCTCTCGCAGCATTCAGAGGAGGAGCCTGAGGTAAAGAGACACTTTAGTCATCAGCATTTTATTTGCTTATGTTGCCCTTAAAACTACAGAAATGGGAGGCGGCAGTTTGGTTAAGGGGCTGGGGGAAGGCAGGTTATAGGATCTACTCGCATCTTTGAATAATTTACGCGCTCTGCCTTGTTGGGAGACTGAAACCGATACCTCATGTTTCCCCTTCCACTGTGGCAGTGAATATCATCAATTATGGATTAAGGCCCCGTTTGGCAAAATGGTCTAACAAGCTCGACACTGCCACTCTTGGATTACTGTGAATGCTATCAGGAGTTCAAATTAAGTAATGCTATTATTTTGTTGTTTACTTTGAGTGGCTCTGTATTTCTGATTTCCTCCAGTTTTGTGTGAATTTGCTTTGAAACATAAGGAATATCCAGGGTGTTGTAACTGAAAATCCAGCCTTTTGTGTTGTAATCCTAAAATGCTGGGTTCACCCTCTTTCCTTTTTATGTGAGTAACTGCTTTCTATCATTACTTTTCTGTTCACTGATGCCTGTCAATCTCTGTGTGTGTGTGTGTTTTCTGTCAATAACCAAGCAATGCCTTTTGTCACCTGCTGTCAAGGCCCGTGAGGAGGAAGAGGTAGGACAGGAGCTCACGCTGCACCTTAACCCTGCAACCTACCCCCTATTGTCAAAGTGCATGTCCCGCAAACCTGTCACTCTCTGTCCCCCGCTTTTTCATCTATATGTGCTGTCAACTATTAGAACCGTGTGTGTGTGTGTGTGAGTTTTAGTCGGTGTGTGGTAGGTGTTTTCCTGGTGGTTGCAGGGATTTCTGGAGCTGTGGGTGCCAGCGGGAAAGTGCTTCCTTACAGTTGGGTGATGTGCATGAGGCATCAGCAGGGCAGCTGATTATTTGGGTTTAAGGTTTCTAAAAGGACGATGCATCTTCTAATTTGGGTGTTTTTTGACTGTACAGGGGGAAACGGCTTTCCTATCAGTTACCTAAATGATGATGCACACACAATTAACCAGACTTCTCCTATGTGGACCTCAGGACCTGTTGGGAAGATGGTGATTTATAAAGAGTGGTGCTGACATGCAGTTATGTTCTAATTATATTTCTCTTCCCGCAGTTCAACTTTGCAGATGTGGCCGTGCATCAGGCGATCCACACCATAGAGTACTGCCTGGGCTGTATCTCCAACACAGCCTCTTATCTGAGGCTTTGGGCCCTCAGTCTGGCTCATGCACGTAAGTCGCACTTCTACTTTTGTTTTTGAACAATGTTCAACTTGAAATAATATCAATACACACTGACTGACTGCTTTCTTTGTCCCATGCACAGAGCTGTCAGAGGTGCTGTGGTCCATGGTGATGCACATTGGCCTCTCCACCACCAGCAGACTTACAGGCTTCTTCCTTGTGGCTGCAAACTTTTACTTCTTTGCTGTTCTTACAGTTGCAATTCTTCTCATTATGGAAGGCCTGTCAGCCTTCTTGCATGCACTGCGACTGCACTGGTAAGTCCAGTTATGTTTTTTGTTGTCTTTGCTTTTTTCCTCCTTTTAATACTGGTTTTATTCTAAGGTTCACATACTGCATCTGTGGAGCGTATTATGTTTGGTTCTTGAGTGGTGTTGATTATTTGGCAATGTTTGGTGTATGAATTACATCTTAAACAAGAGGTTTTAATCTTTAGCCTCCCTACTCGTGAACCGCCACAACAGAAACAATTCTACCCTAGATTATCAGAAGAAGGGCTAAATGTATTTCTATCTAATGCAGCAGGCACACGTTTTATGCATGCTGAGCTGTAACCAGGAACTTCAGGAACCAGGAACTTCTTATACTACACTGGATTTGGCTTTTCGAAGGAGAAAGACTTTACTAATTCCAAATGAGAATAAGATCTTTAAACCTCAGACCTTTAGCTCCACCTGCAGGCCACTTCTTTCTTTACTGTCTCTCAGCAGGTCATTGGAGGGTGAACAAAAATAGACGTATAGATGAGACGCCTATGTTTATGAGAGATTTTACTCAATGGGTGATGATTTCAGCCTCTTTCTTTCATTTTAAGGAAAAAGATGAGCTTTTTAGCGTCAAAAATGATCAATTAATTGTTCAATGGACACAGTTGGTGCTTAAATGAGTGTCGTCTACACGGAACTAAAACTTTAATTTCTTTGAGTTTATATTCTTTTTTTATTCTTTTTTTTTTTTACATTTTCTAAATAGTTTATAATAAATACCATGACATCAGACATTATCAACACATTAGTAAAGACTCAGTACATTGAAAATATTATAAAAAGTGTAGCTGTAGTAAGCGGAGTATAACTTAACAAAATATTCAGAGGTTACAGCAGGCCAACCTTGTTACATAATGTTGTTTTGAAATCTTAACCGTTTAATTATCAGAACATGAACAGTGCCAGGGTGTTTCTGCCAGTATAAAAAGGGTGTGTCTCATTTAAAAGTTAACAAATGTCGGTTTCCCTGGCCGGTTGGACTGGAACACGCCGGTCTCTTGTCGGTGTTAAGCTTTCCTTTTTTGATTTGTGGTGTGCAGAGCAGTCTGTGACTGCCCGCTATGACCGCGATGAGCCTTTGTTGTCCATTCATTAAAGTCTTTGTCTGGATTTGCTGAATGTCATCTTGCTTTTTATAATTCCACTGGCACATTAACAGCGCATATCTGCATTGTAGCCACTCTTTTCTATTATTATCTTCTACACAGGAACGCTGGGTGACTCAGCTTTCACTGAATGGCCCTCAGGGACAATCAGATGCTGTTTTTTATGCAGGGAAGCTAATAAGAAACACCAATTATAATTTGTTTTATTTTCAATTGTTGCGTCAGGACATATTGTGACTTCTAATTGTGACATGTGAGGGCTGTATGCCAAAGTACAGGTGGAGAAAAATGTTGTTTGTTAACATTTTAGCTTTTCTTCTGTCAAGACTTTTGTAGTTGCTGCAGGTAAACACGCTCTGTACAAATGAATGATGTAACAGTAAGCTAGAAAAGTAGTGAGAGATGTTTTATAGTTTCAACATAAACAAGTATATCTGGGGTTAAATCAAATGTAGCATGTACATTTTGGGGCTAACGCAGTAGTGTACATTTGGGTCTAAACATCTTTGTTCTCATTTTTTAATACTGAAGAGCACCAGAAAGAGCAAAAACAACAATTCCCTCCTTGTCTACTTTCCCACACCAGACAGACCACAGAATCTCAGGTATTCGTGGCACCTCAGTCTAAAGGTCATCCAGCCGTCACTTAGCATAGGCCTTTTAAAAATAGAGCCTGATCAGTTTCCAGAAGGAAAGAAGCTCAGGTGTCCGGCCCCAGGGCCGTGTCCAGGAGCTGGGATACAGACATGAGCGGGCGCAGGTGGTAGCAGACTGTGGAATGAAGAGCAGGGGTCATCAGCCACGACTGCTCTGCTCAGCATTATGCAACCTGACAGCCATCGCCACTGCGTCCCTGCGTTATCGTGCCAGAAGCTTCCGGTCATTGTTTTTTAATTTTATCTTTATTTTCTTTGCAGGGTGGAGTTCCAGAACAAGTTCTACTCAGGCCAGGGCTTCAAGTTCCTCCCCTTCACCTTCGAAAGCATCCTTGATGGGAGGTTTGAGGACTGAGGACCTTCCTCTATTAATGTCACATATCTCTTGAGAATCTGTGTGGTGTTGAATAGTGATTTTTCTGTGTGATGCAGTTTTCCACTTCTGGGATGTTACTACATCTACATGAGTGGCACTCCACAACAATATGTCTGTCTGAAGGATATCTGTTTTAAACCTCTCGTCACTTTTTACGATCAGTATCTAAATCTGAAACTTTTCCTCTGAAATGTCTTTTCATTCCTGGAAAAAAAGCATCCTCTGTCTTCTCATGTGTTATGTGTATCTATTATGTCCTGTTTTAGTGAAGTCATATTGTTTTACCTGTGTTTTATTTACTTTAATATTATTTATGCATTATTTTCCTTTATAAAATCAGCATTTTTTTTCCAGGTGGCAGTGTTGCACTAACGGACAGAAATAAGCCAGTTAGTTGCAAGTGTGGTCAGCAAAGGGACAGAAGTCGTTACTGCTGGTTATCTCTGTATTGGTTTTGTCCTTTAGCAACATCTTGTGCACAGACCTCCTCGTCTGTTTCTTATCAACCATTTTACACATGCAGACGTCTCTCTCACACTGCATACTGACCCCACACAGAGCTGTGATGGTCCAAAGGGAATACAATTTAACAAACATCGTTCAGTGGTTTAAAGATTGAGATGCACTGACTGTCCGATCCCACGTTGTGCTCTAACATTGCCATTTTCACCCTGTGTGTTTCTTGATCTGTTCTCTATCGATCTACAGTGCACAGAGAGAATGAAGGGGAATCAATGTTCTGTAACAATCCAACACTAAAATACTCTCACAACTTCTGTCTCGGTGATTCTCGTTCCTTATGCTGATATATATTGTTAGTTTAAAATGTTATTGTCACACATAGAAGGGAGTAACAACAGCTTAAAGCAGACGCGTTCATGAAGAATCAGAAATCATTTACCCCCCGCATTTATTGTGCATCTCTGTGTCAATAAAGTGGAAAAGGCTGGAAGAAGATGCGCTTTTGGTTTTTATTTTTTTCCTTGCTTACTTTCAGAGCTTGATCTAGTCAAAGCTTTATTCTCAAAAGTTTTAACACCACACTATAAAAATGCAAAAAAGTCCTTACTAAGTAAAAGTAGTGTTGTTCACAAAATGTAATTAATAAGTAAAGTAAGTATTTATGTATTTATTACACTTAATTGTTTCTTCGATGGTGTTTTGTTACGTATACTTAATTGAGACCTAAAAACTTAACTGTGAAAGAATTTGTTAAAAAGATGTTTGAAACATAAATCAATTCTTGCTACATAAAGACAGGACAAAAAACTCATTTTAGAAAATCTATTTGCTTAAAACATGGCAGATCTTTTCAGGATATAAATCTCTTATCCAATATGTACGTGTGCTCTGAACAATGTATCGTTTAATTATACTGATCCTATGTTTTGAGCTCCTCTGTAAAATTAATTTCTTCAGGTATTACACCATGTAGTGGAGTAAAAATATTCCCGATAACCAAAACTTTCGTTTTAGTTCTTTAGTTTATAGTACTGAAGCACAAAGCATATAAAGTAAGCATACTTAATTATTACCACTGGCCTGCAGTGGTGGATACATGTCACATACATAAGATGAAAAATACACCCACCATTAAGACAATGTACCACCGTTATAAGACTCCTCATGGTGGTGCTATTGAACAAGCTGTGCAGCTGCAGTGGTCTGCAAGAAATGATAGCATTCTTTCCCCCTGTATAATGTAAGATAAGCTCCTACAGTTGTCTATGTAGATGAAGTATCTTACCTGCTTCATTGCCGAACCTTTACCCTGAAGTAGGATACTGGCCATTTATATGGCAAACTAAGGAAAATAACCTGCAAAGGAAATTCCTGCAATGTACTGTTGTGTGTTTTGTGCAAAACTGGCCCTTTCCTTAACATGTCACTTGTTGTGTAATCGACTGGCTTTGCTCAGTCTAGCTATCTTCAGTGATAATGGTAAAACTAATAAACAGAAGGCAATTATGTGGTCATGAATCAGAAGTATTCACTTGTGTCTCCACCCACTTTGAAAAGGTTTGTTTGACTCTTTCACTCCTGTCAAAAGCAGCAGGGAACATTACATAAATGTAATACAGCACTCTGTATTACATTTTGATTATTCAGGACAAATCAGATCTTTAGTAAAAGTTGCATTCCCATGGTGCACTCTGTTATCGGAAAGTAAAAGTACAGATGTATACGTCTTGAATTAATGAGTACATCTCTTCAACGCTAAAGCATCATAATTGGTTGATGGTCCATTTTATTATAAATCTGATGCTGTGACAGTAACAAGTCACTTAGGTATAAAATACATGTAGTTAAAAGTACTATATTTTTTCAACATTAATATCACTAAAAACAAATAAAAGTGTGTCATAGGTAAGGTTTAAATCAGTGTCTCATACTTGTAGCACCGTGGGAGGCCTCACTATATAAACCTTCTGCCGCTCGGACGAGGAACATCATGTTCTCTTTCCTGTGTATTTTTCTGAGGGGGGTGAGTGCTATTAGCCACAACAGCCCAAAGTAATAATAGAGCTCTTTATTTATCTTATTTTTTTCCCGACAGGCTCATTCAATTTGATATTTCCCAGCGTGTCATGTATAACCAGGGGTGAGATCAAGCTTGCGTAAGAGCCCCAGATATCCTGCCGTGTTTACACTTCCTTGGACTTTTACTCCGCAGTTTCAAAGCATGAACCCCAATGAGACTGAGATTATTATTTTGGCCTTTTATCTAAGTCAAACAGTAAGTGCTCTTTAGTTTGGCACAAAATTGTCTCGAAGAATGTTGTGTGTCTTGTAAGATTATAGTAGATTTTTCTCTGGGATAACAGGGATGCTTTTGCAGCTGTGCTGATGCTTCTGATGCAGGCCTTGGTATCCTCTCAAGTTAGAAACAGCTACAAATAATGACTGCAAAAGTGTTAGGCAGTGTTCTGTGTTTCTTTAAAAACACTGCAAGGAACAATCAAAATCTTATATGTTATATCTTATGTAAAATAATAATACTGTTTGAATATAACTGCAATTGACATGAGTCTCACAGCCGGCTGCATTATTGCCCGCAGGAGTCAACCGTCTTAAGCATCTCAGTGGGATGACAGACTTATGAGAAAGATTTTTCCTTTCTAAGGTACTCTCTTTCTCCGGCACTCTGCAGCTTTGGAATAATATTAATGTTCTCTTTTCCACCCACACACAATTTCATGCCCACTGTGAGACTCCCAGACAAACAAATTATAACATTTTAGCTGCAGCTCACATATCATGCCACTCTACTGTAATGGAATAAATCATTAACATCTCTTACCTGGACACATCTTATTCCTTTTCCAAGCATAGGATTAAAATGCCAGGAAGGCTATTTTTGTCGAGTGAGTATATTATAATCATAAACTTGAAAGTTTTCACACAAAGTACGGGAAACTGTTTAAAAGATGGCTTGCATTTTCCACGCTAGCCCGGTTTAAAATGCAAAATTTTAACATTAGCATGCTAACTAGACTCTACTCCCTCCATTGTTTATGGTTTTCCACTGGCTCTAGTTGTGTAAAGTAACTAAGGTTTTTTTAGTTTTAGGTTTCAAGGGAGCTGAGCTGATACTTGACGGAGGAGTTGAAACCCTGCTAGCCTGATGATGAATAGAAAATGTCTCTGTTTGTCACAGTTTCAAAACAGATTCAGCTTTGCTTTAGCAAGAAGAATCATGGCTTCTTTCGGGTTCTATCTGCAGTGAAATACCAAATCAGGAAAAGTACTTGATACCAAGAAAGAGTCAAATCAAAGTTAACTAAGCTGTACCGAATGATATTCTGATGTTCAACTGATATTGTGTTGAAAAACATTTAGCCTATTAGCAGGGTAACGTTTGCTAACTAGCACTAAACACGAAACAAGGCCATTTAAGACAGGAATGAAATTAGTTTTACTACTGTTGTTCGGCCTAAAACGTTGGCTTAGGATTCAACCTCTTGGAACCATGATTGGTTGAGCCAAATTTCAGAGAAATTCATCGACACATTTTTGAAAATATTTCCAATAAACACGCTGAACACGGGCGTGCGTCAGTGGGTGTTGTTTGCTGTGAATTTGTTTGATTTTCAGTGTTTAATGTCCAGAAACTTTCTGTCCTCAATGATATTTCTAAGTGTTTATCCCTTTTGACATTTGTCTGTGACACGGTAGAAACAAAGCCTGTCATGTTTCAACACAGATGGCCACAGGCTGTCACATCAGGAATTATCGTGGCTGACGGACGGAGAAGGTGAAAATGTTGATGCAGACATGAGCGACAGGCAGGTCCATGCGACTAATAGAAGGCCCAGGTGAGGCTGGGAGAGCGGAAGCCGTTCTTTGTTCGAAGGTCTTGCACCTTCGCACACCACCGGAATTTCATTACCACGCCCCAAAGTAACATTGTTCTTCAAACAGTTTTCCATGATCTGTCTGACCTCCTGCTATTGTTTAACAGGCTCTTTTTTCATACACGGATTTGGCTGATTACATCAGGAGGCTCTGACAGCAACATCAATGTCAGACATACACGAACACACACAAACATGCAAACTTTATATCTAAGTTACATAACACTAAAATGCCACAAGATGAATAAAAAGGATCAATCTCATAAGAAGATGTGACAGCTGACTTTTGTGCCAGGCTCCAGGAATGCTTAAAAATATTCCTGGAGGCAACAAGTTCCAATGAAAAGCTAAGATGAAGAAAAGGGCATGTTTGCCTCTCTCTTCATCTCAAAGTCGTAGGCCACACAACTTAAAACGCTGACACATCAACAAGTGGCGGCTCACAATGCCGACACAAACAAAACAGATGCCTGAACTGCTGCCAAAAGGAGCCTTTATCACAAATACAAACACCTATCCCATGTGAGAAGAGATGGTTTCATCACACTCTGAAGATCCTCACTGACCTGTTGTTGCTGTCTCAGCATGTCTGATTTCAAAATCAAAGAAGAGTCATCCAGACTGATATTATTTAACTACTGGGTACTTGCCAAATTATTCATTCTTTCTTTCATGGTGAATCATACTGACTTTGTTAATCCCCTGACTTTTCATCTCGCACCTTGATGATTACAAAATTCTAATTTGTCTCATATTTAGACCTGCAAAACAAAAGTTTCCATCAGCCTCAGCTTCACTCTGTGTCAAGTGCTAATTTGCAATTTTATCACTAAATACAACATGACTTGCAACTTTAACTTTCCTTAGAGTAGAGCACGTGTCTAAGCCCTGAGTGTAGTATGTGTGTGCCCCAAATAACTCCCTAATCCAGTACCATAGTAAACAAGGAGAGCGATGTGGTTAAAAATCAAGAGCTCGAGGAGATCCAGACCACCAGAATCTGTTCCCTGTCAGTCTGAAAACCTGGACACCCTCCCAGGCCTGCAGCCAGTCAGCGGACAGAGTTCACTGTGGGTACTCTGGTGCGTGTGTGTTTGTGTTAGACTCCAGTTTAAGAACATGTGAGAGGGCATTCGTGTGCTCTGCGTCCTGCAAATCCAAACACTATGACCTGCTGTGTTTTTGTTTCTCTCCATGATTTTACCCACATTGAAATTGAACCTTTTAAGCATTAACTTAACAGTGTCCTTTGTTTTGTTTGGGTTCCTAACACAGCTTTCGAGTTGAAAAGTTCCCCCTGAGCTCAGTGTTCCTATTGTGTGGCTTTCGGAGCATGGTGTGTGCCAGCGGTGCCCCCACGTTGAGGGAGGATATAGTCACCGCAGACAGAAGAAAACAGACTGCAGCATCAGGTCGTGCTACTCTTTGTTGAGAATGCTTTTGTTGTTCTTAAAGCGTTTCCAGGGCCAGAATAAATAGCTCTGTTTAACCAAAGGCATTTGCCTCCCTCGCTGCTATGAATGCACCACCATGAGAAACATATTACCAGCGGTTACGAGTGTTTTGCCTCTTCGGGAAATTCTTTCTTCCTCACTGTTTTTCTTTTGCAAGTATCGCAGGGACACGTGAAAGAAATGTTTTCCATCATCTGTCCCGGTCAACATCGAGTAAGCAAACATGGAGCCACGCTTTGATTCTTGATGCTTGGTCTTACCTCTATGAAATACTACAGCAGCTTGTGACTGTAGGAGCCAGAATCTTACGTATCTGTGAGGATTTTTTTCCTGTTTCCATCCCCTTAAGGTAACTTCTGCCAGCCCCTGATATTAATCAGTATAAAGAGGCCATAATTCTTGAACTTATTGTGGGCTTTATGTGGATCTTTAACATCTTTGGGGAGGTTAGCACCAAGATCAACGCTGGAATGTAGCAGGAGTGAACTAATCTGGAGGGAGTGACTGAAAGGTCAGACTATTGAGGATGTCAATTGAGCAGATTCCAAAAATAATATGATTTAGCCATACAATGAGCGATCAAGATCATCTGCCTATTCGTCTACAATGAGGGTTAAAAATGAATAATGTTGGAGAAGTAGAGTGTCCTCACCCCCCACACACACTTTCGTGAGTTCTCTGACATCAGTGGACTATAATGAAGACCATAAGCGTAAAGGAATTTCCCTATTATATAAGGTGCAAGGCTTCTGAGAAAACGGGGGCAGAGAAAGAGATCTAGAGATAGGGAGATTAAGGGAGACAGGGAGAGCAAAATACATGATCACTACAGAAACAAAGAGAGACAACTGAGCAGAGGATTGTGCAGATAGGGTGAGGTGATCGCTGTAAGGAGCTGGGAACTCTTCATTTGTGTCTAACCGGTGACAGAAAGAGGTCATTCATGGGGGCAACAGGTCGGCCTAGAACATTATAGGTATGTGACACTGCCCTTTGTGTGTAACACGTAACAGGGACAGATCCAGTTCAGGCCTCTATCATCCTATACATGTCTTTATTTGTAGTTCTTCGTGCTGCTGATGTACTTTCTGCTATTAGTGCTGTTCTTGGTACCATCTGGCTCTGTGAGCTATTTTATGTAAATAAATAGGACTCCCTTAAAGCAATGACATCATCTTCATCTTTTTAATAACAACTGTCGGCTTCTCTTACATGTTTTCTTTATCAACTCAGATAACAGAAAATATTTGCCTATGGCCAAGATAAGTGCTTTACATAAGCAAATATTTGATTACAGTCACAACACCTTTTTTGTTCCTTAGCTGTGAGTGGCACACAGATGGGAAAGGCACAGTTAAAGGTTTAGCCTGCTGTCAAACAATTTCTGGTTATATAACTGATTGTTATGACCTATAGTGCAGAATGTAACCATTCCAGTTTCCCAGGAGCTTAACGTTTTGAAATCCCAGCAATGGATTTTCACGTACCTCAGGGGATCAATGTGTTATGGCTGGAGGCGCTGACAGACTTGACTTTAGGAAGTGCAGCTGGTTAACATGAGATGAAAGGCCTGCTGCGTGCCTACAGCAAAACACCTTACGGCCCAGCAGATGTCAGACACAAGGTTTCATATGGTGCAAAGTATCAATATTTGTTATATGAATGTTCTCTGTTTGGACACACAAGTTGTTGTTACACACAAGAGAGAAAAATGGATTTTCCAATTTTTGAAAGCAGTTTTTGTTGTCTGATTACCTTCAAAAACCATTAAGCATGACCCCACATTCACTCCACAGAATCTGTTGTAAGCAGGTTATCTGGATGTTATTGTAAACTTTTTGTCCACTCCTTGTATTTGTTTGGATATCTGGGACCGAAGTGCTTTTACACCACAAAATCTGTCTTAGTAGGACACTCAGCAGTCAGCAGACAGAACAAACTGCCTCCACATCTGTCTTAAATCATCCTCTAATGGTCACCGTAAATATCAAAGTCACATCCGCTGATCCTGAGAGTCCTTCTGAGAAACAGCCACTTAATCAACCACTTCAATAACTGCATATGTTTGTGTGTGTAGAGGGGCCTAGTACTATGTACCAGTGCTGTATGTAATATGGAAACAATACCACCCCCCACTGAGAAAACAGACCCCAAGAAAGCCAGGAGGGAAAAGAGGCATAAAAACAAGGTTAGAAAAAAAAAGGAAGGAGTAAGTTCTGAACATTTCTGGCATTCCTCAGCTCCAAGCAGCAGCAGGATTTTCTTTAGGGGAAGTGGACGGTCCGGCCAAGAGCCACCGGAGCAGGACCCTTCAGGGAGCCCCCCTTTCTGCTTACTGGCCACAGCGGAGCTGAACTGGCTCAATGCCGACCATAGGAGGAAGAGCGCATTAAAGCAAGTATGCAGGATACTGGCAGACAGGGGTATTGTTTAACCTGACAAATAAACAAGAACAAGAATGTGTGTTCATGGGGCAAAGTCAGAAAGAGACAGAAACTTTACAACAGTGGAAAGCATTACTCTGTTTTCCTCTTCACAGGATGCTGGCATTTCCTGTTCAGAGAGGCTGCTGGATATTTCTGGAAGACTAGCCCGAGAGAGGACTTTTATTTTCTTTATGATACTTGGTTTCTCTAAATAGACATGCTGAGAGGAAAAGCAGATGCTTTACATGTGATCCAGTTCAAACACAAGGAATCTTTTTTGGTTTGGAATCTGCTTTTCTCCTGACTACATACACAGGTGAACTGTTGGAAACCCTGAATGGTATTGGCCTCTATGATCAGCATTATTGTATACTGAGAACATATGAGGTCTTACAGTGGAAAAAGAATATGTGGTGGGATGATACATTAGACAGAATAGAGAACGATATAAGAAACGTACACAAAAAATGTATTTCGACATGTCACGTGTTTTTTGCAAAAGGCTAATGCTAACATGCTACATAAAACAGGTATAATCATTACGTTAAAGTTTAGATTAGTGTTTAACCTTGTTATAATTTGCTAATTAGCACTAAACATAAAGTCCAGCTGAGGATGATGGGATTGACAGTAGTTTTGCAGATATTTGATGATAAACTAAAATACACAAAGTTTTTCAGTGGCAAAAGAGCTGCGAGGTGCTGTTCCGAGAGCTATGCCAGGAGCAGTGGCCAAAAAATGATTTCCTGGTAGCGATCTGTGGAGGAAAAATACCACTAAATTGGAAAAACAAGCCTGAATTTGAATAAATCACTCCACCCAAATCTAGAATAATATTGTGTCACTGTTTAAGTTCTTAGAAACTGACCCCTCAAATTAAATTAAATAGTGATAAGCTAAGTTGATTGCTTTTGAATGAATCGTATTTGTGTTTGTCATCGCTATTGCTGCAATAAAAAGACTCAAGCAGAAAGGTTTGATACAAAATGCACGTGTATTTTTGCTTCTTTACATTTTGCAATGCATGCCATCAGAATTTATTCATTTCAACAAAACAAAAAAAAGTGCAAACCTGCCTGAAAATCATGAGCAGAAAACAACAGGAATAAGTAAAAGTTAATTTACAAAATAAGACATTAATAATGATATTAACATTCATACAATGGTAAAAAAAAAAAAAAGACATCAATGATCTTTTAACCTTAATACTAACTCACATTACACATTTCAGTTCGTTATTGAGAAATTCTTCTCAATTTCTCTGCTCCCAAACATCTGAAGGCAAACATTATATTGTTACAAACCCTTCCGTTGACCACTTCATCTGTTCTAATCATAAAACCTTTACTTTTAACCAACTTTATTCTCTCTTTCCATGACTGATGTTTTCAAAATATTTTAATAATGCAAAATCTTGTGGCAACCTCGCAGTTAAGTACAAAAGAAAATTGTGCAACTTGTGCAAAAGCAAACAAAACAAATAAAAAAAATGAACGCAGAAGTGAGTTCGCGAAGTGGCACTTGTGAAAAAAAAGGTAATGTGACCCAAACAGTTGTGTAATGGAAAATGGTGCATATGTACAATACATTGTGTGACAGCTGACTGTGCTTGATGAGCCTTTGGTTTCTTACTATGAGATGGAAATTCAATTAAAAAAAAAAGTGCTTAAGATTGTCCTTTAAATAAGAAGGCTACCTTTTCCATCTAAAACTCAGGCCGTTGTGTGGCTTTGTATATTTAAGGGGGTGAAGTGGTACAACAAACATTCATAAATAAACACATAAACATGGAAAAGTTAACATGTGGCTTCAGCGTAGGTGCTGTCCTTTGCATTCGTTCTTTTGTAAAGAAAAAAAACATCTGTCAAAACTCTTTACTTCCTTTAAACTCATCACAGAAGGTATGTCTGGGTCAGCTGAAGCAGAACTTGTTATGATGAGCGCACACAGTGAGTGAAGTCATTTCCCAAAGAAGCTGGAGACTGCCTCTCCTCTAAAAAACACAGTTCAAAGGCTAATTAGGTAAAAGGAGAAACCAGTGTGCGTGCAGTGGAGAACTAACCACTGTGTTATGCTGAGCCATGTTTAGTTCTGTCACTTTGTAAGGCAGCAGTGCAGTCCTGCGACAAAGTCCTCGTGTGTTTTCTCTCTCTGCATCTTCATTCCTCTCACATTCTTTCCATGCAATCATAAACCAGCACAGAGTAGCGTGCATTATTCAAACACACACATTCAGAGGTATGACAGTACACACAGACATCACAGCAGTAGAAGCAGCCAGTGGCAGGCATACAGCATCCACAAAGCATGGCTCTGAGTCAGAACAAGACCAGGAAGCTGCAGGCTCACTGGCTTTCAGCATCTGCTGCGTGGAGTTCAAAATCATTCAGTCTCTCTCCACCTGGGAAATGTCTTTCAGCAGATGACCTCCTGCTTTATCTCAGTTCGCGTGGGAAAGGGGGGCTCGCCGAATGAGAAGGTGTCACGGCCCGTCTTCAGCTCACCCTGGCTCGGGTAAGTGAGGAATGACAATTCAAGCTCAGGGGAGTCAGTCGGGCTCTCGGGCTCTGACTCTGACAGACTTGACTCCGGCTCATCCAACGAAGAAGCCGGGCTAGCGTGGAGGAGTGGGTGGGAATGAAGATGAGGAAGCTGGTTCAGCCAAGGGTGGTTGAGGCTTTCTTCTGCTGTGGCTCTCTTCCTGTACACACAAACACAATAACACTGTGGATGAGTGGAAATTTTCTTAGAGTTTACATAACCGATGGATTGCCTGGATTATCCGATTCTGTCAATCCATTCCCACAGACATCAGCAATATTCTTTTTCAACACTTGGTTTGAAAAACCCCCAAACAACACTTTTTGCACCAAAGATTCTTTCCCCTCCACCATTACTCAAACACTGAGGAATCTTCCCCTTCTTCCAAATCTACCAGTAATCTGCTGCAGCTAAAGGATACTGACAGGAGATTACTGCTCTGGATGTGAGACAGAATCTGCTGATACTTTTCTAAATAATGAATTGTGGTGACATTAAGGGCTCAGTGTTGGAGCACTCAAAAAGAACTGGGGTTAGAATTAAATTAAACAAATATATGGTTATAAAGCGTCCATTGAAAACCCTTTTATAATTACATAATTACATGGTTACACTTAAAGCTCATGCATCAGTGTTTGGTGTAGAGATACTGGAATTAATAGTGTCTTCATTTCTAAATGATGAGGTTACAAAGAAATTTGCAAGAGGAAGTTACTCGTCAAAGTGACATAAATCTTGTTACCACACACACTCATGTAGACGTATGCGGATGTACTTCCGTGTCGGTGTGAAACTGACTCACATCCTTGATGTGTAAATCAGCTCAAAGTACTGCTGATGGAAACTTTTTAGTTTTAGCACAAACCAGAACATCTGATCATATCTCCACCTTTACTGTAAACCGTCTCACCTGGGGTTTTTAATCAGCAGGGACTTGATGAAGTCAACAGCCATGGAGGAGATCCCCTCAAACGTGTCCTGCGAGTAGTCCACATTGACCTGGGAGATGTTGAGGAAAGTCTGCTGCTTTTCATTACCCTGGAAGGGAGACTCGCCTGTCAGCATGACGTATGTCAGAACCCCAATACTCCTGGCAGAGAGGGGGGAGGAAGGGGAGGGGGTCATGAGGCAATTTGTCATCTTCAACGGTTTCAGAATGTGGTTTGCGACACAATGCTGCACAATAGATTTGGCTGTAAGTATTCTGCAAAGATGATGTCGTCATAAAAGGTCTAGACTGTCTTCTGCGTGTGACAGTGTCCTGAATATGTCTCATTTCAAGAAGTAAAAATAACCCTATAAAATGAGTGGAAATACTTTATTAACTACAGTTGCTAACTTACCACATGTCTGTAGCAGTGCTGATTGGCTCGTAGCTCAGGATCTCTGGTGCTGCAACAGAAACACAAGGCCCGATTTAGTCAGCGCTCAGACTGAGAAGACACAGGTGATTCTTGGTATGTAGGAGCTGAGAGCAGGACTCACCCACATACTCTGGGGTACCCAGGATTTCCCTGACTTCTGTGATGTTGTCCATGCGTCTGGACAAGCCAAAGTCAACAATACGAATGTCCCCCAGAGGTCTGGCACTGGTCAGCAAGATGTTCTGGGGCTGAAGAAGAAGAACAAACAGATTAGGCTGAGTTTGGTTACATAATCCCTAATGACTATTCAAGAGGCCTGAGGACTGACTTCTAATGTCTAAGCTACATGTCAATGTGAATAAGTCAAAGAACTTTAATGGTCCCAAGTGGATTTAGGGTCTGGTTTGTCAGTCAGCATCTCGCTGCTCCACTGAGATTATCTTCTGAGCCAATCAGATGAGTCTTTTACACAAATAGGATATTCCTGCCAAACACTCGGATGGCTTCATTGTTTGTGTTTGCAAGCAGTGCGACTTTGAGGTAAGCACAGTTGTGTGTTTGCCAGTCTGGCTGGATTCCAAAGTTAGTTTGAACTTCTGAGATAAAGACAAGAGGAAAAAATAGGCCAAGGCCGACTTGTCTCTCAAAGTTCAAGTGCGACTGAAGAGTGCAAACGAGTCACCTCTTCAAAGCGCTAACCTGTGTCAATATGCACCAACATGTTTTAAACTATCAGTCTAGCTCAACCAAGGATGTGGTGTACTCAAAGTGATAAAACTTTTCCATTCATTCCCCTTTTTTCTTTTAAAAGAATCCAACATGTGTTCTGAGAAACCAGATACATGGTTCATTTGAGAGATGATAAGTAGAAGGAAAATAGCATAGATGCCTTGTTTCCTCAGGGCCCCGTTAATGAAAAGATGATAGTTCAGTCTGGTTCCTTTACTGACTGATTCCTCGTGGGAACAGGGTCGTGACACACTGCATGACTTGCGGTTGCATAACAGGAATAATACCTCCCTCAGCCTGCCACTCGAGGGAATAGACTGTCCTATATTGACATATTATGTTTCAGTAGACTTACTTTCAGGTCCAGGTGCACCACATTGTTGCGATGCAGGAAGGCCACACCAGTCAGGATCTGCTTGGCCAGCCGGATCACATCTTCCTCTGTGAAGGCCTCATCGTTATCAGCAACACATTGGTCGAAGATCTCTCCACCGGCAGCACTGGAAGGAAAGCACCGGAAGGAAAAGTGAGAAAACAAAACAAGGATAAGATGAAAGGAAAAGAACTGTACATGGAGTTTAGTTTGGCTTGTTTCATTTTTTGATTATGCATTTGAACTTGTCATAATAAATTGCGCCTTAAACTGTACAAATACGCCCTTCCTCTCTGTCTGAACCGCAGAGGCTGACAATAGAAAATTCCAACCCATCCCATTAGTGCAAAAGTGATTTCCACTTTATTCTTAATTATGTAACATCATGTGCCCTTATTGGTGTACTTTGGCTTGGAGGCACAAAGTCTATCCACATGTACACACTGCACACAAGTCCAACATGAATCAATATTATTTTAGGTACACTGCCTCTGCATGTACCTTCCCCTATTCAGCTATATTACAGGAGATAAGAAGGCTCATATCAGCTTACAACAGGTTCAGATAAGGCCCAATAAAGTCTGATATACTTCAGTTTAACTTAATTAATCAAAACAGGGGAAATTCAAGCAAACCCTGACATTTTCTTAAAGTAGAGAGGAACAGAATGTGAAAGTAGCCAGAGAAGGTGTTAGAGACGAGGTGTGAAGTTGGTAACTTGATACTGTATGAGCCTGAGGCTGCATAAGATTACCCTTTTTTGGAATCAAGTAATAAGAAGACTTGATGGTTACATCTCACATTTTTGTGGAGGGAATAGTGAGATTCCTGCCTGGTCTTGCTGCTCTTGTGTAACAACTTTAAGTGAGGTGGAGTCATGGTGGATTTGCGTTGGATGCTCCATCACTCAGATCGCTGCCTCAAGCTGACAGTTCACCCAAAAAACCCAAGCCATGTGTCGGGGATTTAGATGGCACACATGCTTTTTATCTGCAGAGGAAAACTTTGTGCCCTCGGCATGACGGTTACATAACCAGCCTCCCAACTCCGAACTCTTTACTATCTTCAGCTGTGAAAATAGCTACCATGTTTTTGGGGATTTTAAGGATATCCGTCATTGGTCCGCATAATCTTTTTTTTGCTCCCAGCACCAAATACTTGACCTGCCACCTACCCCGCTTGTTGCAAACATACTCAATCCCACTTTACAACCCCCAAAGAGTTACTACAGTGAAACTCTGCACTCATTATACGACAGGTAAACAAGCCTTGTGTTAGTGTTTTCATTTGAGAGAGGAAATGAGTGTGGTCTGAGGGATGCTTTTGCTTTAACTGAGTTGGTGTTAAATAGAAAATTAACTTCAACCTGTCAACTTAACATAGATTTGACCTCTTACAGTACCTGTCTGAGCAATTATCGGCTTGACGTGACAAAGTATTTCAACCGCTTCATTAAGCTGTCAGCGGAAGGCCTGAGGCTTTACCATCTTGATAAAGTCAATCTTGTTTAAATGCAACAGACTGCACACATTCTGGCCAAGCACTTAGGAATGATCTGATACTTTCCTGAAGTCTAAATACTGTCTGCCTGCTCTCCCTCCTTCCAAGAGTTAATGTACACATTACTTCAGTGTGTGGGAGGCATCCTCCCCTGCACCAGGCTGCTCAACAACCATTTGAAGATAAGTCTCTGAATCTCCGAATAAGTAGGAATAAGGGGAAAATATGTCTCTATTTTAAAGCTGTAAACCAAGTCAACCTCCTTTAGGCTCTGCAGTGGAAGCTATGTCGTCAAAGCCATTTTGAGCTGACCGGCTGTGACTGCTCGTTTGTGGTTTTAAATATTGAGGAGAAGGCTCAGATGATCAGCTGAAGACAAATGATGCCAGTAATGCCTCTTTGGCTGACCACCAAGCTGGGTGCTCTTTGACGTGAGCATCCAGCTTTCCAGCTTTAACCTGTCTGTTGGCTAAATTGTCTTAACCCTAACAGTCCAATTAAAGCTTTTACAATACATTCTGTGTATGTGGAAAAGCAGGAGATAAAAGACTATTCTTCCTGGAGAAATCATTTCAGCTACTGTGCACAAAAAGTTTTCAGAGCTCAGCGATCATCTCTCAAACTAGTCATTATGACGGGGGATTCTGTGGTACTGACGCATGCAGGAGATACACTTTCAAAGATGATTAGCAGTCAACTTCTCGCTTACATTTCTCTGACATTACCAAGGATGTGGTTGTGGCTGCGAGAAGTGTATGTGTGTGTTGACAGCACTCTATAGCAGCGCGGTGTGCTACTTTTGGGAACCTTGCTTGCTGCTTACATTTAAACCCACAGGAAATGGAATGCACTTCTTAAAACTAAAGCTGAGGTCAGACAGTTTGAAGATGCAGCTTTTTCAGTGGCCGCGAGGTCTCACTGTGAGTGCTGCAGTGCAAAAGCTGCAGGGCTCTTTAATACAAAATAATTGTGCATGTGCAGGCTGCCTGATTTTGTGCTCCTAGACGCCTGATGCAGCATCATTAGGCAGCTGGAGAAGAACAGTGGACCAGTGCCCGCTGACCTCCTGCTATGTTTTCTCTGTAGGCATGCAGGGGTGAACTGTGGTGCTACTTCCCCTTTCACACTTCAGTCGGAGGTCAAATACAGCCCCCCTCCTACAGAGAACCCTTTGTTCTGCAGAGGCATTCCATGTCTGGGATGGGGATGACTGCTGAGGACTGGGCAGGAAACAGCTTCCTGCCTGCACAGTGAGCAGTTAAGGAGCAGGGTCAGGGGATGGGGGCTTTATAATTGCCCAGAGTCATCTTCTTTTAATGAATGTGAGCATGGTAATTAAGATGCTAAGTGTCCTTTCCAACTCCTAATTAGAGGCCAACATTAGGGCAGTCAGTGAACACTTAGTGAGATGCATAATGTCATTTAACACCATGCCACAACAGACCAGAGCCAGACGGACCGGATGACATTTTGTGGGTCACTGACCGAGCAGCTTGACTCAGCTGCCAGCCAGGTCACCAGCATGTTGACAGGCAATACACCGTCTGGAGTACTGAGCATTATGTTCTCACGGTAACTAACTGACACGTTTCTTGCTTGACATTGTAATTTTCACACAGTGAGCATAATGCACTTCTGCCACATTGGTATTTAAAGTGACAGTTCTTGGCAGCCGTTCAGCATAACCAGAAACTGAGGTGTCGAGGCGACAACGAGACGAGCCACAAGCCACAGAGAGAGAGAAAATTTCCATTTAAAGGCTATGCATTTCACGTGTATGTGTGGTTTTCTGTTGTTTTTCTTTTAGATGAGGAAGACTTGAGTGAGATGCAGCAGCGCCCTCAGCAGCCAGCATATACAGTAACTCATAGTCAGGAAGGTTTTTTTCACAGATCAGAGAGAGATGTATAAGCCGACAATTAACATGAAAACACATTTGCGTCATTGCATTTGCGTCACGCAAAATAAAGGATGTTTTGCTTATTTAGTAGAATCCAAATCATATTGAAGGGAATTTTTAGAAGCCAGTTTGGTCTCTTAAAATCCTTCAGACATTCTGCATGAAACAACCTCCAGTCAGGGAGAGATAAAGTGATGATTAAAGGATCATCTTCCCCAATGATGGAGAGCTTAATCATTTGATCCCAGTTTTCCTGGCATGGCTAAAACACTGACAAGTGAGGAAAGTTTAAAAGGCCATTTAGTTCACCATCCATCACCTTTTCTCATATCATTGGCAGCGCATGGGCTTCTGCATTAGTGTTTGAACACAAACAAACTTGAAATGACAGACCGGGCGGCTCGAACGTGTTTTAGATTCTCTCTCTTTAGAGACTTGTAAAAGACCTTTGTGGTGTTTTAGTAATATCTACAGTATTTTCTTACCACTCCAGAACGAGGATGATTTCCTGGTTGGTTTCGTAGACCTCATGCAGTGCCACCACGTAGGGGTTTGCCTTGGCCGACTCCAGCACGGCGATCTCGTTTAAGATGTCCATGCGGCAGTCCTGGCCCTTTCGTCGCTTTCGCAGGAACTTGGCAGCATACTGCTGCCCTGTTGCCTTCTCAATGCACTTTTTTACCACCGCAAACTTTCCCCTGGAAAACAAAGAAGGCAGAGAATGATTAGTGAGGAGAAGGAATAACTGGCCTTCCAAATATATTTGGTCAGAGATGTTTCTGTTCTTTAACCAAGTAGCCAACCGGACCACCGGATTAAATTTAGGTCACTTAAAATGCAGCAAACGAAAGGCTAAAATTACTCTTGACAGTTAAACTGCTATGGGGTGAAACTTAGATTACAGTGCAAGACATTTGGAAAGCCCGCTGACTGGCCACGAGTACAACACTGTGGGCGAGGTTAAAGAACGGTTCAGAGATAGGACGGTTAGGCGGCATCATTTGAAAAATACAGCTGCCACTTTTGACCACTGATATGCTCAGCATAGGAGGCGTCATTAGGCATTCGTTAGAGTTTTCCCCCTTTCTCCCCCTCTCCCTCAAGCCTCCAGGAGGGTCTGACAGGAGGCAGATAAGGCAGACAGTTTTTGGCACAATCTGCTAAATAGTGGGCAGGGTCCTGATAAGGAGAAGGCCACTTTACAGGTCAAACAAAACAAAGAGATGCAACAGCTCGGTTGCTGGATGTCACTGCTAAAACATGAGATTAAAAAGGATATCCACTTCTTCGACCTCATCATGACCACTCATTTTTCTGCATAGACATTGACAGATTAATGTGGGTTGTTAGGGGTCAACTGTGGGTGTGGGCAGGATGTCCTAAGTGTGCAGAATTGCCTTTCTGTGTCAGGCTGACCACAATCAGCAGCCGTCCCTCCCAGGCTGATAATGAGGCCTTGTTCGCTTCCCTTTCTTCACAGCTGACAGCAACAGGGACAAATGGAATTGTGTTGACACCTCCGCCCAGACCCTCGGCCAGAGCCTGTTCCTCTTTTGACAGTCGTACAAAAGCTGACCAGTCAGCTAACACAGCATGCCCGAGACACCGGACCACCCACCTGACCGCGGCTGGGTAGGCCAGGCAGGGGGTCACTGCTGTTACAGTCAGGTTGGAGCCTAAGCAGTATGCTCACATGGATACTGTAACCTCAACATCTTTATCCAACTAACATCTCAGTGTTTTAATGAGCTACAAAAGACAGATACAAAGCAGAAGGCTTGGGAAAAGAGAACACAGGAAGTGAAAAGATGACTGTGAACTGGACAGAATCTAAATGAAGTGGCCAAGTCAGAGAGGTCCCGTCAGCATGGTGTCGGTCATTTTCCCACACAGCGTTACTCCATGCACACTGCGCTGCGGACCAAAAACAGCAACTGTTTTGGCCGAGCTTGGTGCTGTTTTGGCTACCACCCCGGCTGCTGTGAGGCCTGTTCCTTCTCTTTTGCTGTTTCCCAGTCTCGCAGAATGGTGACAACTCATTGTTCAAAGTGAAAAGGCAAAACCCGTCAGAGGCTTTTCATCATTAAGTAGCCAAGTTCAGAGCAGCTCGCTGTGGGCTGGGAACTACATAGAGTGAAAAGGAATGACCGCGGGCCACGGAAAGGAGCAACAGGAGGTCTTTTCAAAGGCTGACAACAGGTCAGAGGTTACTAAACTCAGCCATCCTCCAGCCGGCTCTGTTCACACTCTGAGGTGTAAGCAGGCTGATGCACAGAAGCTCCTGGTTAAACATCACAATTAATTCATGTTATGTTTTACACATTGAATTTGTTTCCTTAATATACACAACATTAGGAAAACTCTGACTAACACGAATGTTAACTGTTTGGACCACAAACACACTGATGTAGATAAGCTCATTGAAGGCGTATTCCTGGTAGAATCTGTCTGAGACTGCCATGCATAAATCATAAACTTTGAGATGTGCTGATTCCCTGCAGTTCCGGAGATGGTGATAATTTGATTGAGAAGTTGGCTTCCTGTGGAGTCTGCGTTTTGTCTCGCTCAGTGGGGCACTGACTCATGTCTGAAGAGCTATGAGAAATGACAGCTCTCACAGCTCTTATTTGCCTGCTTCACAGACAGACACACACCACTTCCTTCTTTTGGGTTGGCCACAACACATTTTATATACAGAGGCCTGAGGGGGACCACAACTGATAATTCACAGTCTGATGATAAAAATGTTCTCATTGCTCCCTTTGACTTCATTAGACTTAAAAGAATCTTTGGCGAAATAATTAAACTCAGGCAGTTCTAATATGGTCATCACCCCTCCTAATGTACAGACGTTATAGCTGATCTTCTGGTATGCAGCGCTATGTACATTCCTGCACTTAATGCGATTATGAGGCCTGATCTCAGGATGTTGTTAGGTCGGACTCCTGGGAAGAGAGGGGAAGGAGGATGTTAGGCTGAGGTATGAGGGTGAGAGAGGGGAAGAAGGGGCGTTTAGAGGCTGCTGTGGCCTATACCTCATAGAAAGCCCCAATCCCACCCCCCACAGGTCCTGGCTGCTGTCCCAGGATGTCCAAGGGTGTCTGACAAGGAAAACTGGCTGCTACCAACTGACTCATTATTAAGCCCAATACACACTGCATAGGAGCAAACCGGCAGTGAATAATGGAGTTAAAGACGGATGCAGAATTACCACAAATGGCAATTAAACAGCTATTCAGTTTAGTGAATCCCAAAATGTCAACTGCTTTTGTGAGGAAGGTCATTATTGTCTGGCAAACTGGGGAATCCCCACTCAAATACCACTTGGATGTGCACTTCTGTTACTGGGATGCACACACCAGCAACAATGAGCCCCAAAATGCGTTTTGCTGACAACATGAAAGATGCTAAGGATAGATGACATGTTTCAAACTGCATTTTCAGGATGAACAGGTACAGTCTCGGACATGAGAGCCGGTCTGAACACTACAACCTCACTTTAAACTTGTAAATACCTTGATACATAAAATGTGACTGCAATTAATGCAAGTCTACATTTTCAGCACTTGATGCATTAGGATCTAATTGCCCACACAAGTGGGCATAGGAAGAAACAATAAAACAGGTTGTGGCTTTTCAAAAGCCAAAGAGAAATATGCTGTCACCTCTAAGACAACAGACACGTAAGAGCAGTGTGTGGACTTTGTAAACTTAGGTTTAACTCCCTATTCATCTCGCAAAACGGGTTGACCCAAGCATCTGAACACAAGTCATTATCGATCTCCTCATATCTTTTAGTTAATGGTTAAGAAACTTCTGAAACTTTTCAGAAACTGTCACACTATACGCGTAAGAACGCATCACCATTGCGCGTGCCAAAGCGCATCTCCCTCTGCGCTATTCCCTGAAGGGCTGAATTCGGGACTGGATATTTTCAATTAACACGCTTTTCATTAAAACGTGCAGAGAGAAAATCGAATATGATTAACAGATTTAAAAAAGATTATCAAAATATTGTTACTAATTCCATTCCACTCACAGACAATGCCAGCTCAAAGCTTAGCGTTTCATCAATGAATGCTAGAAATCATTCATGCAACGAACACTCACCTGCCCAGTTCTTTGCCGACCAAGTCGTAATTGGCCGTGAACGGCTCTGCCCTTATCCTCGAGTGGATTTTTGTCATGATTCCGTTTCTGTTCATCGTTGCTGAGTCTGGCATTGAAGTCGTGCTCGAAGTAAAACAATCCTTTTCCTCCAAAAAAAAACACAACAGAGACGTTTTTCTGATGAGCTCAAGTACAAACTCGCATTATAAACGTGTCGACTGATGCCAACAGCAGCTGTGTCAAACCGCTGGGAGATAATCCAGAAACGCTGGGATGATGACCTGCAGGAGTGTGATAGAGTCGGTGAGGTAAATTAGTTTGAATGCTACTACACATTCCTGACAATAAACTCCTTGTCAGGGCCCGCCCCCAGCGCTGACGTTCGTACTGTGGAAGCCAATGAACTGCTGAGGAGGACGGACCCAAGGTTCAGGCCAGCTGGCAAGGCAAGTGGTGCGTTTAAGTGACAGGAGCTTATCGGTGTAGGTACACAAAGACAAACAAGCTACTTTAAAATTAGTCTTAGTGTAATTGTTCTTTAGATGGCTTAAACTAATGGGTGCTGTCCTTACACACACACACACACACACACACACACACACACACACACGCACACACTTATAAACATCAAAAGAAACGTGGTCAGACTCATATGCACTCTTTCCACTTTCAGATAACAGCAGTTCAACAGTTATAATAGACACTACCAATTTAGATACAGACATTTATAAGCCTATAACTAAATAAGGTTGACAAAGTGTCATGTGTTTGCTAGGTCAACTTAATAGCACACTTATGGTGACCTTTCCCCCTTATTTTAACCCAATATTGTGCCAAAATTAACTACCAAAACATGGAGGGTAAACAAAGTGCAACATACAAACACATGCACACACGTGTGTTCACAAACATTTAAGGCATGTTTGAAGTTATTAATGGTATGTGGGCTGTGCTACAGGTGAGCCTTTTTCTCACACAATACTCACTCATGAATGTGACGCTGCCCTTGGGGTATGCTGAGCTTTCTGCGCAGCTTTTCTTCTTACCCGTGGGAGAGTTGTTTGTCTGTCCCTTGAACCTGTGTGGTATTAAAAAGGAATTCAAAGCATCCCATTTGACAACTGATCGGCTTGCTAGCTACAGAGGAAGAAACTTGTAAGGGATGATTGTGTACAGGTGATTCCGGTTCTTTTCCTCTGTTATCTAATATTTATTTAGAAATCATAAAAACAAACTCAGTCTCACAGGTCCTGTAGTCAAAGTGATCACAAGCCAATGAGGAAATGTGACGATGATCTGGACTCCTTGGGAAATGTGTCACCTAAGCTCCAGGGACTTGTTGAAGCTTTAACTGTGAAACTGTGAAGCTGTTAGAGAGAGCAAGGCCTGGACTGACCCAAGCAAACAGCAGGCACCCACACGCACAGCAAATCCTGCCAGCTGAGAGTCAATCCCAGACGATAAGGAACTAAGGGTGGAAGCTGTGGTTTTATCAGCCATATGTCACACCCTGTGTTAGGGAGATCATATGAGACAATGTGAGACAATCTCCTTCCTCAAAAGCCTCACACCAGCCTGTACCCTTCATGTTTCTAATTGTGGAGATGAGTGTTTGTGCTCCCTTGAGGGATGGGAAGGAGATGACGGGATGACAGGTCCCTCTGTGCTGCTTTTATGGCCCATGGCTAAGCACACTGCTAGCGGTTTGTCACATGCCCTACATAGCTGTTATCTAGCACACAGAGCAGGATTTGTCCAATCTAACCATGCTAAAGCTAATTTTGTTGCCATAAACAGCAACTGATGTAAAAGAGACCTATTGAGAGTGGACATTCCTCAGACCTTACCGAGTCATTAGCGACCAGCAACAAGGTTGCATAACCTGTTACGCCTCCTCAAATTGTTACCTTAAGTCTAAGTGAGCCCACTCTGAAGCCTCGACCCTCTTTCCCTGCCTGCCTTCCCATTGAAGCCAGGGTCAGAGTTCAGAGGAGCCACGTTAGTGAGGGAGCGCTACCCGGCCCGGGAGACCTAATGAAAACACATACCAGCGAATTAGCCTGCCAGCCTACAGTTTAGCTAACATAAATATGAGAAGCTGAGCGGTGACCTGGGGAACACTTTCCGAGCCACTGGAACAAATAGACCTTGTCATGACGGGGTCAGAAAACACAGCTCTCTATAGACCTCGGCTATAGAGTAAAGTCTATGTCCTTTCCTTAACATGTCAAAGGTAAGAATCAGATAGATGTAACTGGGTTACAGGGGTAATGTTTCAACCTTTGCTGGAGTTTGTATTCATGATGAAATGTGTGAAATGCACAGCCGTTCCTCATGTTATTTCTTAACTATAAAACATAGAGCTATCATCTCATCCTCCTCTATGTTATCATCCTTATCAGGAACTACTGAAGAGGTGAAAGGTTGAGGGTGAAAGGACAAAAAGAGGCAACCAGCAGGATCTGGGTGAATGTACACGGTTCGCTCTCTTATGACTCCCTAAGGTAAATGTGTTAAAGAGACAGACAGTCTTTTGTCCCCATTTTTAAAGATGTCCTTTCTCTCCTCTCATTTCCATTGCCCATGGGTGTGTAAAAAGAGTGGTGGTGGTGGTGGGGGGTCTCATTATGTTAGTGTTTTTCTCTTAAGACTATGTGAGTGCTGTTAAGTGTTCACTGCTGTTCCTTTATGAGTCGGCTTGGAGGCCTGTTATGTAAAGATCTTCTACTCTGATAACATCCCAGACTTTTCCTTTTCTGTTTGAAGAACCACAATGACCTGTTTCCACCCCTTGCTTATACCATGGAGGACGAATGACTGAACATGTATGTCATCGTCCGGCATCGGAAAATGTCTGTCTGATGAGGTGTCTTTGTCAGACTATGTTTTGAAGAGGTTATGTAGATCAAAGTCAAACAGCTCTCACTGATAAATGTTTTGGTGTCCTTTTCATTGCTTACTCTCACTCGTTTCCCTTGTTTTCCTCCATCCCTGAACAAGAACAGCTGATGGTAGCAAAATTTCGTGAGAATGGAAGAGCAATCAACCTTTGTCAAGACATTTGCCTTGTTAAAAAGGCCTAAAAGACTTTGTCTGCAAAATTGCAACATGCTGAATCCATACAGAGCATGATTGCAAGCTGTCTAAAATCTCTGCTTGTGGTTCTTACTTGTTAACCATTGTTTATGCAGAAAGGGGATTCCATGTAATGAATGGGTTCAGACTCCAGTGGGCTACTTGATAATCTCACCTCAGTCAATAAGTGCTCCCTGTCTTCTTTGAATGCTTATAAACGACTTCAGTAGATATCATATCTGTCCTGTTGTTGAGCAATTTGTAATTAACAAGCACGTGATGCTTTAGCGAAAACGCTCCATGTCTCTGCACAGGCAGATCCTAATTTGCTTGGGTACAGTACATGGCGTGTATGTTGCCAATTACAGGGTTAGGAAAGACAAACAGCAGGCCCATTTTATACATGATGTCATGCTTTCTTTGACTCTATAAATTACCCCTGCAATGGTGTAATGGTGGTGAGCCAAGGTCACACGCTGGTGTGATCTCTAATCTTTTTGACCTCAATGTAAAGCAGTCTGAATAGAGTGGCAAAGGTCTTGCACCTCATAAAACTAAACAGCCCAATAGCTCCAGTTGACTTAAATACTTAACACACCACCCACGTACTGCTGCTGGCATTTCTTCCACATCAACTACTGTGGTTAACAAAAAGGACAAACATCTCCTCTGGGGCCCGGACGGGGAAGGATCAGAAGACTTCCCAACATCGGTGCTGGAAGATGTTCACCTCAGGACCGCAGGATGACGTGAAGAGTTGACTCTCTAATGGTATTAAGAGATAAGTTACTAATCCTGTTGGCAAAAGAGGAAACAGTGGTGGAGGGTTAGAAATAAGACATCAGAGTAGGCTCAAAATAACACCTGCTTGTTTGTTATAAAAAGACAACACATAGCCTCAACTTGGATTTTTGTCAGCTATCACATTATTTCAAATAACCGTAAGCCCTGCAATAATGCCAACATCTTACACTGTGACTCTCACTTGCCTTACGTGTATCTGATCATTTCAATTTTCTCAGAGTGATCTAACAGGGTACTGCCTTGGTTAAAATCAATATAATCATTTATGGTTTGCTCTCACTGCTCTCACGACACTGTGTTTTGCCAAAGCTAACAGCTTAACCAAACATTGCTGGCATAGAAATGCTCTACTGTGTGATTTTACATGGAATGCCGGTGTGCTGGCAGCAAACGAGTGACGTTTAACAAGTCTGTTATATAACATGCATGTGGGGCAGAGCCATTGCTTTCTTTTCAGACCCGGGAAGTTAAACTTGGTGCCGACAAATTTGGAACGATGTTTGAATGCTGCTTGGTATTGTGTTCCCATCAATGTCGACCGGAGCCAAGGCGATAATTACCCGGGTCTGCTGCAGAGTCATTTGATCCGGGTCTGAATGCAGATTGTAACCTTTTCCACTACCAAAAAAGCCGGGTGAAAGGGGCTTAAGTGAGCTGCTAATGGATGGTGGGCCAGACTCATAAAAATGTCCCCAAAACCTCCCACCCCTGTCCCATTCAAGGAGGAATAACACAACATATCCACCTTGAACAGGCTGTGTAAAAGGGGCACGTGAAAAAGCACTAAAATCCCCCTGACAGTGGCAGAAAGAACAGCCTCTGTTGTTTGTGGAAAAGCGAACATGTTTTTCAACTCCTCAAGAACCCAGTGGGGCCTCATTTACAATGATACATGATGTAGGCTTCCCCCCCAAATTTGTTTTTAAAATCAGCTTAAAACAACAGACAACAATGTTTGTGTCTTTAGTGTTCAGTATTTTCAAGGAATTTTTTAAGGGTGTTAATCAAATCTCCATGGCTGGTTTTGGTTCATCTCTCCTGACCAGAAAACAAATGGGGAAAAATTGACTTGATGTCCATGATAAATGCAGCAGATGGGAAACACTGAGGACAGACAGAGGAGAGCACTGGGAGCGCTTGTGTTAGAATTGCGGATAGACTAATTGCAGTGGAAAACTTGAGTGTGAACTGCACATCTTTTTTTTTGCCCACAAATATGAAATTGCCTCTTTGCAGAAATTCTTCCCCTGCTTGCTGCAACTTTCTTTTCTTGTGACACTGTCACACTGTCACACTCTTTGGTTTTGTGCAAAACAGCAGCACAATGAGACAGAGAGATGAAAGCTGCTTGTAGTCGAGACGTTGTGCCACATCCTGCCTCACTTTCTGTGCATGCCACTTCCCAGACCAGAGGAATTCATAACTATAGCTGTGCAAACGTCTGCTTGCACGTAAAGGCAGTGATTGTGGTAAAGTGCTCATTTCCTTCAGGTAAAGTTAAGTTAAAAGAAACAGAATAAACAGGTTCAACACAGGCGGGTGAATTAGTAAGGCATGCTGTTCACATAATATAAAAGGTATGACATCATCTTTTTATCCGTCTCAGTGAAGCAAAGAATAGAGGCATCATGTTGTTGAAGTTTGTCGCACTGACTTCATGTGCAAGATTCTTCAAATAGCTCATCAAAGCTTGTCTCATCGTGGCTACTTTGACAGGTTTAGATATTACACCACCCTGAAAGCGGTTGGGGTGTGGGCATGAACAGATGCAGCCAGGCTTAACCATGGACAGACACACAGCCCAGACAGACCAACTTAGAAACTGAAAGGGCTTTCTCAGCTGTTGCCTCCGTCTCCGGTCTCCATCCCCCCTCACAGACACATCATTGTCTCATTAATCCAACAACAGGCAACATGAAGCCTTTTACAGCTCGATTCACTGTACATGCTTTATGCCTGTATAATACTAGCATTATTCAGATAATGCCACGTGGGATTAAATACAACTTTGTGATTTAAAAAACGCAGACACCCTCTTGGACCAGATGAAAAATACTGGGCAGCAGGGTCCTGCACCCGTGGCCATCCATCAAAAGCTTATCTTCGAGGGTTGGCTGCCAAAACAAATTACTGTTGTCTCAGTTGGGGCTTGGTGACATGGAATAATAAAGTGGTAAAATATAGCAGTTGCAGTCTGGCAGTAATAAAGGTGACTTCCCAGCAACCCAAGGTGAAATTGATGGAGGAAATTAAGCTTTTCACTCTTTTCTGAGATTGTCAGATACACCTATAAATATAGTTAGCAAGGAAAGGAGGGGTGTAAAGGAAGAAATAGGAAGAAGATAGCGAGAAGAAGACATTATAGTTGATAAAAGAAGGATGAGCGAAGACAAAAGAGGACATGGGGAAGCAGACAAATCCTTTTGGAATGTCTGACTCAGGAGAGAAACTGAAAAAATGTATTTTAATTGGCAACCGAGCATGGGAGGTGGTATGGGAAGCATTAAGACAAAGGCTTAGCCTAGCCAAGAGAAACTGCAGTCAGAAAAAAAATGATGATGAATGTCAGGGAAATCAGCAACAGTCATTTGCTAACATGTCTATGCTCTTTGTTGTGGCTGGCTCTTGCCAAGGGAATTTTCTTATGATGCTTTCAACATTAGTTTGTTTCATAAAAAGGAAACATTCCCTCTAACAGCTTTTAGAGATGACAGACAGATGCACAAAATACCTCTGGGAAATAATAATCAAATAGAAAATGTACAAGCTGTACTCAAACAGGCACCCAAAGAGCCCAGAGTCTACATGAAACAACTGTTTCTGGTGCTGCAGGTCAATGCATTTGCATCACACTGGACCCAGTGACTCCAGAAACAGCAGGTAGATGCACCATATGTCATCTGAGGCATGGCAGGGGTCAAAGGTCGGCTTGCTACTAATGATTACCTGCTGAAGCGTGCTGCTTGGGATTCGGTGTTTTTGTTTGAGTAGCCGTGGTGATGGTGCAAGAAGCCACATACACACACACACACACACACACACACACACACACACACACACACACACACACATTTTCTATCAGCACCTCGTGTCAGCTTTTATCATTTTCTGGCCCTAAGCTGAGAAAAATGAATGTTTTTTTCTTGAGAATATGGGAGGAGGAGTTTGCTTTAAACCAAAGCCAAGTACATCTTGCCTTGGACTTTTATCCACCTGACCACAAGGCCATCGGGGAGAGCTTTGTGGTTTTGGTTTATAAGAAGGTCTTACCTTAAAATGAGGTGAAAAATCAAACAGACCGCATTGAGTAAGCATTTAGGTCATGGGATTTTATGTGGTATCCCAGATCTCTGTGAGGCCTTTCTATTAATTATTATTCAACCAGTTTACACGGCATCACATAGAGCTTGAGTTTTCTCTACGAGTTTGTTTTGTTTATGTATTTGGTCCCTGTGTATGTTTCTGTTTTATGTTTGACCACATGTAATCATGGGGCCTCTGTGACTTCAATGAGGAATGAGGGGAAGAGAGGTTTGGGTCAAAGGTCGGACACAGTGCATCGCTGTCTTTTTTGCTGCAACTGTCACACTTTCGAATACATTTTTCAGCACTCTGCCCTTAAGATTATTTCCTCTGTAGATACAATCACAGGGAATTATCCTCTGGAGAAAAAAAACATGTACAGCTAATTTTGTGGAAATTCAGCCATAAGGTTTTGAGGTTACGTGTCCTGACAGGTAAAGGAATCATCCTCTGAAGACCCTGCAAACCCAATTTCATGGCCTGCAATATATTTACCAAGAGCAAGAGTTAAAGTCTGGAGCTCAGAAATCTATTTTCTCCACTTGCAAACCCTCAAGAAGGTGAAATATTCATCGGGAGGCTTTGGACCATGGTCTTCTCTTACCGCTGAAATCAGTCATCCCATTTTTAAGAGCGTTGGCTCCGGCCTGCTACTGTTTCGATGTGTTTTCTTCTTCCTCACACAGACAAATAGATCAGTAAATCCTGAGGCCTGGCCTGAGAGACCCCCATGAACTTTAATGAGAATCTGGCTGCTCATTCGCTCCCATAATTTCATATTCTGCTCTCTTTGGTTCTTTTGCTTTTACCCTTACAAGACCTCCCAGGGAGATACCTAGACTTAAGTGCACACACTTAAACGTGTGGGTATGTGTGTGTGCACTCGAGGACCCCACAGCTATGACTTATAGCTGACGTCGACAGCTAGTTATTCATGCGGCCCTTCAGGCCTCTGTGTTAAAACTGCCCTCTTCATCACCCCGCTCAGCTTTACAATTGATCACATCCCAAACCAGGCAAATCACCAGCAGCCACCAATGAATCAAACATTTCCCAACACCCTTTAGTCTAACAATCCCATTTTCCACAGAGGAAATGAGTTTGGCTGCCTGTGAACAAAAGTGAACATTTTACACTCCTGTTTTACTGCCCTATGAAGGAGTTTAAGTGCACATGCACTGTGATGGTGAACTGGTGGCAACTGGCAGCAGAGTATGTAAAAGTTAAAGGAATTTCCTTTAAAATAATCAGTTGGAGATTGTCCAGCTTCCTTAGTCTGCAGCCCTTTCCTCAGACTGAATGGGAACATAAAACACTCTGGCAGGAATTCAGACTGAGTTAGCCGCCCTCCAGCCCAATGTCTGTGGCCGCACCGAGGGCGTGTCCCCTCTTTGATGAGACACCCTTCGCCTGACAGGCCCTCTTCTAATTCAAGACCCCAACACCCCACAAGTAAAGGGTTGGGCTCGCACCATCTGTCAGGATTTAACACAATCTTCCCAATCAATTCTGATGATTTATCTGAGGATTTAGTTTCATGTTTGGTGACAAAGCCATGTCTTTCATTCATAGCCCAGTATTTATAATTGACAGGGGCTCTTGTGTTAACAGACACTGAATGTGTCCTTTGTCTCTCTTCCTCTTCTATTGAGTGGAGTGTCTGTCGGAGAGGGGGACTATCGTCACTGTGGGATGGGGTTATTTGGTTCTGTGCTACCGTTCGCCTCTCTGACCATAACTCTGAGCTCAGCGAGCATGTTTCTCACACCCCTCACTCCAGCTGGGGGACAGGAAACAACTCTGTCTGCGACTACCGCTGTTCGACTGTTGTGTCTCGTGAGAGTTGCGATGGTGATGTGTAAGGAAGGCAAGAATGCAGCACCCAGATGCTGGATCTCGAGGAATCCCCCTGCTGACGCAAGGCGAGACCAGAGGAATCTTCTGACATATCCCTGTTAAACCAGACTGAGAGTCTAGCAATGAAAACAGATGAATCCTTTGGAAACAGATCACATTATTGTTGAACTAAAAAACAACTGAAGGCCACATCGTCTTTTTTAAATGCACAAACTGCAGTGTGAGTAGTAATGTGATATCACATGCTATCATTATAAAAATAGTCATCTAAATATGAGGAACACTTGTTCAAAGACTTCAGCTATCATTATTTTACACAAGCATTAAAGAAAATACTGCAAATAAGATTTTAGAATCGCTCACAAGAAGCAAAACATTCTCAATATAAAAGTCGAATACAAATCCAGCCTGACATCTCTCTCTTGTAAGACTGCTCCACCACCTTTGATGTCACTTCATCTTTGTCGGGAGTGTTACGTTAATGAGGAGAACAGCACATGTCCACTGTAGTGTGTGATCCGAAGCACTGATCAAAGACCGCAGAGACAGATCAGTCATATGATCCGGCCGAATCTGCTGTGAGAATCACAGCCGAGACTGTCATGTATTAGATAATGGGTTAGATAATTTCAAAGCTCACAAGTAAGTGTTTCCTCATTGCTTGTATGCACTGACACTCCAAGAAAAATAAAGGTGCTACTGTTTTTAAAACGGAGTTTATTATATAATTTGATTGATACTCCTGATACCACTAGCTGAAGTAAAAGGCAGTGTGAAGTTTCTTTTGTCATTTCTCATCATCTACCAGAAATTTGCCTTTCCAGTTTCCAGAATATTGATCGATATCGGTATTGACAATTATATTGTTATATACCTTTATATACTGTATAATAAGTACTTTTACTTTACTTACTTTGAGTACACGCTTAACTAGTTTAACTGATGATACTTGTGTACTTTTTCTTACGTAAGCTTTTAAAGGCATTCCGGGATCCTTGTTGACTAACAGCTAAGACAAAGAAAAATGCTACTGATTTATTAGCCTGTTCTAATCACCTTAAATGGCCAGTTACTATTACTCATAATAATAATTACTCAGTACACCTGCTGCTTGTATAATATGACAGGAAGCGACATGTGGAAATTATTATTAAACAGTGGCAGTTACTGACTGATGTGATCGAGTTTCTTGTAAGTGAAAGGGCGTGAAAAGCATGGGAACCACCCATGCTTCTTAGGTGACACACTAACCCGTCACCAATAACAAATGAGCCGTAAATAAGGAAGTAAAATATGAAGGTGAGTTCGTAACAGCTTTATGAGCTGAAACTAAGGCGACAAGGAATGCTACTGAGAGTCAAACTGGCCCATCAGCTCTGTATGATGGCCATATACGGCTGCAATACCGTGGCATTCAGGACACGCCTGTCACTCCCAGAATTCAACATATTATTCTTGAGTTGGAAAAAGTCCCGCAAAAAAATTTCTTATATAACCAGACACTAATAATCACGCGTTTGGGCTTCTTTCCTCCTGCTCCTAATCTGATCCTTACTAAACCCAAAATTATAGGCCCAAAAGGTCTTATGTAATAATTACTAAGTGTGATAAACTGTCAGCAAAATGTTTGCCCCAGATAAAGTCGAGTGATTTGCTCCACAGTTCAGGATCGTGCAGCAGAGCACGTTTCCCAGAGCTTTCTATTGACCTTTGCCCTGTCATCTAGCCACAACACCGATTTAATCGCTGTCTACCACAAGACGTCAGAGAAATTCCCCAGCATGTCACTTGACCCCTTTATCTCTGTCAGAATACACCTTTAACTTTCCTTTAAATCACTTTAGAAGTCAACAGCAATAGAGCAGAGCTTAGGCATAAGAGGGGGAATGACAGGAGAAATCCTCATCTTTCACAATAAAGTGAAGGGCCACTGACATGACAACATAGGGAGTGATGTGTGATAAGCACGTAGAAGCAGTTACAGTGAGCACAAGTACACTTAAGGGACTTGGCTGCTGGTCTTGGTCATTTCTGTGAAGGAAATGATGTTCAGAGGTGATAAGACCCAGATGGTCCTCTGGGAATGTCTTGTATCTGCATCCTAAGCGCAGACTGAGAAAGAGATTTACATAACACCGTTTATTTGGAATAAAGGATTCCTGTGTTCATAAATTTCCTGTCTCCTATTTTTTACAGAAAAATATGGAATTGAAATTTCCCTCGTGTTAGCTCTTTCTGGTGGCGAGATCAGCATCATATGTGAATTTCTGGACCAAAGTTACACTGAATGGAAGTCCAGAGGAGCCAGGTTGATGTCATGCTGTCAGCGTGCATACAGCTCCAGTTATGTCAGAAGAGGACAGAAAAGAAGAGAGGGTCACCATGGCAATAAGAAATAAAGATTGTCTTAGAGGTACACTAAGTAACTTTAGCTTTTATCGAAACAATTTACGACTTGGGATTTGGGAATAATGTTGAGAATTCATGCAACAGTAGCACAAGAGCCAAGGAGCTATAAAGTCTGCAATCCAACTAGGGACACTTATAAAGCAATATCTGATATGATACCATTAGCTAACATTAGCCACCATGAGTTAATAATCATACCAGACCATGTGAGGCTGTAACTACAAAGGCCTTAATTGTTTTCTACTTTGAAAGGGTTACTTTCATTGCTTATAAATTGCCATATAAAACTGCCATCACACACTGACCTTAACACTGAGCAGGGTACATAATGTATCATCACACAAAATATTGCTATAAATATTTTTGACAAAAGTATTTTAAGGGCGACACTTTTAAATTTGTCTCCACTGTCACCGAAACAAACAATGTCAACGAGTTCACATGTTAACCAGATACTGGGCGAGCAGTTGCACTGATAGATACAAGGTGGAGTGTTTATAAAAGGGCACGGCTTTCTCTGTTTCACCGCACATTTTATTCAAATACAGCATAAGCAAAAACCGTTTAGGAATCAACCAATGAGAACCCCCCCTGTGTCGTTAGGAAAAAAACATGACAAACCAAAACAGGTATGTTAAAAATGAAGACAGGTGAGAACGGTGTTTGTCGAGGCGATGACAAGGATTAACTCTCAACTGTGAGAGTGCGGGACATACCGGGCCTGAGCTGAGAGCAGATGACAAAGACGGCAGAGGAAATATGATCCTTTATACTCGTCAATTAGAGGACGGGGGAGAAAAAGTGCTCACAATGACGGGCACTTTACAGATTTACATGCCACACTTTTCATTGTGTTCCTGGGAACTGAAAGCAGAGGCAGTGATTATGCAAGTGTGGCATGGGGCGGAGTGGGTTGCGTTCTTTTAATTTTCTAAGGTAATTGTCATTGACAGATTGTCTGCCAAGGTTTCACAGCAGCTTCCACGTAAAAGCAAGCTTGTGCAAGCTAATGAAATAGGCGGGGTGACCTTAACCAGCAGGAAGACACTAAGACAAAAATCAGGATATATGTTTATTATTCAGGTGTAAGCTCTGCATAGCTCATAATCTCCTTTTGTGAGAACTGTCTGCATTCAACAGCCAGTGGAAGTGGGTTTGGTTAGAACAGAAAACAGGAAAGAGCTACTCAAAGGTGTGACTACTGCAGAATGCAAATTTAAATGTCTCCTTTTTTTTTTTTTTTAAGGTGTTGATGTGAAATGTGGTGTTTATGTTTCGGGGAAGGTCTGTGAAGAATGTCTCCTCACTTACTATCATGCATGCTAACACAATGCCTCCTGTTATGTCTACACAGGTAGTAACAGTGTGTCCAAACCCAGCTGTAAATAGAGGGTATCCTGGTAACCAGGTGGTGGGTGGAGTGCCCGTATGATATCATCAGTGTCTGCGGGAAGGCAAGAAGACACAAGGAGAAGCATTATTAAGAAATGATTCAGACAGACAGAGAAACTGCTGCCCACTGATAGAAAAACAGAAGAAGCTGTTTTGTAACCACTATGCTGAGTGAGAGTGCTAGTGCTTAAACATGTCTGCATTTACTAGTGCCGGGTAAATACCAGGACAGCTGAGTCACTTTCCGTGCAAAGACACCCATCACTTCATTTCACCACATCACAGGTGAGGCACTGATGCATTGAGTGCCTGGCACTCTCTACCTGCTGCACCTGGAGTCGAGACGAGAGCCAAGAAAGGAAAGATTAACACTGGAATGTACATGTGGAATGTGAATATATAAAACATTAAAAGTCAGCTTCCTTAAAGGTTTTCTTCTGTTCACATCCAACATTTAAGCTCCCCTGTGTACCCTCAGTCATCTCCTGTCTCAGACTGTATTTTCCCAGCAGCCAGACCAGGGAGGGACTTGACCCAGCAAACCTTTGCTGATGACATCTGCACTCACACAGGCTAAATTTTCCTCTGTATGTTATCTAACGAGCTGGATCTCGCTGAGGAACAAACCTCTGATACATACTTCAGATATGTTTGTGCCTGTCAACCGAACTAGAGTTCCCATGATGGTGCAGCTGCTGGAGGTATGCATGCACACGGAAACTGTCCTGCTTTGACCTCCAGCTTTAACCATGATTGAGACATCAATGCTTCGAGGGAAATACAGGTCAGGTCTTGGTTTGAGACAAATTTATGTGCCATTAAAGGAGCTGAAACAGGATGTCCTCAAGTTATAGTGAGAAAAAAATGCACCGAGGGGTCAAATCAGAACGGATGGGACATTTCCCATGACATAATCCCTGCCATTTCCTGGAGTTCTGAGGTTATGTACACAAACTTGGCTTGTTTTTAACTCAAAGGGTTACAGCCTCATGTCCAGCAGACTACTATAACCCCTGCATCATCCCATATATCAAAAACTCTGGGAAAATATACATGTTTTAAATAGGATGCCCTAGTCTCCTCTCATGTCCAAGTGACCTTCGACCTTGGTTGAAGTTAGGCCAGACCCCCCCCCGGGTCCCCACAGCAAGCATGTGCAGTTCTTGCACTTAAAATACTGATGATTTTTTTCTGTGTCTTTGTCCTGCACTGACCTCAGTGAGTTATAGACTTGCAGCTTTATCATTAATACTGACTTCAGACAGATAAGATTTATTCCAACATCATGATTAAGTTAAATGTAGTTATACTTAAACGCTGTTTCAGGAAATTGTGTTCCATAGAGTCAAAATGTAAAAGTGCTGATTCTGCTGTTATTTTTGTGAGTTTAAAACCCTTCATACTTTCCGTACGTCCTCTCCTGTTTCAGCCATGATGATTCTAGCAGAGAGGAGCAAGCCACACTCCGCTATTTCACCATGCGAACAATGCACTGTGCATTTGTCAGGCTCTCTCTCTTTCTTTACCCTTTATTGAAGTATATTTCATGAGGATAGGAGGATTAGCCGGCGCAGCATCTCGCCAGTCAGCAGTTTATAAGTAGGCATATAAAGTCATGGCTCCTTGGTTTGGGTCGGAATTCTTTGGATCCCCTCACACCAGTCCCGGTTGTCTTAAAGGCTGGATGGGTTTTACAGAACAGGGGATACTTTCTATTTTTTACCACACAGTCCTGCAACACCTTTACAGGGAAAACATTTTGTGAGGGAAGAAGTTGAGAGACTTTGAGGAATTATAAAAGCAAAGGCTGAAGATAGAGTCAATGTATTTCCTATGTAGTGAGAAAAGAGGCAAAAAAAAAGGGTCACAGACAAAGTAACTCTACCTCATCTGATGCAGACGCAGATCTTTAATCGCAAACTCCATCAAGTCTAGACAGCAGCAATCAAAATGTGGTTTTACCAAGTGAAACGAAACCTCTCATGAAGCTTTATTTTTTAATATAGAGGGGCCTCTTTAAAGGAAAGCATTTTTTCTTCCCTGTTGTGGGCTGGATGGAGATGCCACCTTAGCTGCTAGGAGCTGATCACAACAATGACAGACACCAAACTTTATCACCCTTTTTTGAGATTAGGAACAAGTCTGATTTAAATGGTTTCTAAACACAAGGCACATGCTTTATCTTGCAGAAAAGTAAGGTTGCATCTCTATAAGGTAAGATCTACCTTTTACAGTTCTGCTGAAACACCCCCTCAGAAAAATTGGCCTCGTTTAACTTTGTTGATAACGATAGCGTGACATTCGGCTTCACCACATCCACCACACGTCTCCAGCTGTTTCACTTCTGCTCATCATTCTCACATGGGACATCCTGTCGAGAGCATCTGCTGCTGAAACATCTCACACTGTTTATGCACCATGCACACAGTACATGTGTCTGGCCTGAAATAGCACAGTCCAACGTGACTCACTCAGCCTTGTCCTGCAACAGGTTGAGCACATACATGGACTGACACGAGAGAGCTGTTATTCTTTCCCCCTTGAAGCAGTAGCGGCTCCTTTCCTGCAGTCACAGTGCTGCTCCATCTCATGCATTTCCTACTTGAGCACGAGGTTGGCCTGCTGCCTTCAGCACATCCAACAAACATTTTACTTTCCCCCTAGAATTCCACAAAGACACACTGCTGTGCACGTGGGATGCCCTCGCTCCTTCCCAGACAAACTGAAAGGTCTTAAAGGTCTGTTTACTCTCTGTGCTGTGGGCCTATCTTGTCCAGGAGGTGTTTAAAGGCCTTTCCAGACCACTGTGCACCTCCACTCCACCATCTCTCGGTAATTACTGGGCAACAGGGAAACTGTAGGCCACGTGTAGCGGGAGGCTGCCCAACTGCACTAGACCATGGACCATAGACCGTGCCATGCTGTCAGGAGGCGTCCAGAGACAACTCAAGGATGAAGTACAGCGCGTACTTCTGAGTTTGTTTGGGTGATAGAGGAAGGCAGACAGGAAGCTCAACACAGAGCATATTCAGTTTAATTTGCATTTGATGTTTGACCTAAGTTAACCGATTTGCACACTAGAAACAGAAACTTGGATGTACTCCATGTCCTCTACAGAACAATAGAAATGCACATGCATAAGGCCAAGAACTGAAAGTGTATAAGAGGCCCCAAACATAATTAGCAATTAACAGAAATAACAAACGTTTGCATACAGTATACCAGGAAAGTAAGTTCTGAGGTCAAGCTTTTTAATGCTTAGGAGTTGTAGATGTGTGAAAGTGGTTCAAGGTCGGCTGTTATCTGTCCCACAGACTCTGGGACAGCGGCCAAGCTGATGCCATCTCAATGGGAGGAACGCAACAAAATGGCAGGAAATTCCTACTTGGTTTGCTCCCACCAGCAGAAGAAATTCTTTCAAATCAGGCTGCTGAAATGTTCTTTTGACAGGCGAGAAACGCTGCTGGAGGAGAGTGCACATGTGGTAACGTGTTAAAATGCACAAAAAGGAGGAATTAGAGAGTTAAGAGATTAGGGTAGATAAGAGAGGGTCATGACACAATGTTATATGAGGCGTGCTCCCAATACAAGTAAAACACACAAATAACTTCAATAATAGATAAAAAAGCCAATTTTCATTTAGCATATCCTACGTTTCCTGAGAATGACTTGACTTGAATTGACATGCACATGCTGACATCTTGTAATAACACAACAAATTTCCATCACTGCTCAGAGTTTGCACGATAGATCGCTTCTACTGAGAAATAGACACATACGGTTCAGAGATTTGGAAGAATGGAATTTGTTGCCTTAAAATGGCCAAGTTTCCCTTTAGTTTCCTGTCCGTGCCACTCGATTTTATTTGCAGGTTTCCTTTGTTTGACATTCCTAAAACAGATGACAAGACTTATTAAGATCTGTTTAGATAATGAAAAGGTTTTTTCAATAGCAATTTTCTGACTGTAATAAAGCTATTTAACAAAATGTGTATAAGGTAAGGTTAGCTCAGGTAACTTTGTGTGTGACAACTTTCTGTTAAATCTGCCTAAAAAAACAATTTTCCTCTAAAGCAGTCTGGACAAATGGATAAGATATCTGATTTTGGAAACCTTATGAGATTGCTACTTTCCTCGATTTTCTCGATCCCTTAAAATAAAACCCACAAACTCGCCATTCCTTCTGTCTATATTCAGTTTCATAGACTTTATGTGGTAAATGGAACAGCCAGATGGCCAGCTATTATGATGTTTTGCTGCCACCTGGTGCTCATATAAGCGTTGCATTTCAAAGGTAAACCGTCAGAGTGCTCAGTGTATGTGTTTGTTTCTGCGAGCATTGTTACTCTCAGATGATACAGTTCATTGAAAGTTAGTTTAGTTTCGAAACCTCCAAATATACATTGTTAATTTCACTGGAAGTTTTACCAAGCCTCAAACAAAGGCAGAAATGTTTCCCACATGTTTCAACGGGAGATTCTCAAACGATACTATCAAGGACATGAGAAAAAAACTGGGAGGACTCCAGATGTCTGATACCAGGAGCGTGTTTAGGTTTAAGTGTCCTTGTGACAGCGAAAAAAGTGAAAACACTGGGAGAAAGAGACTTCACATGCCTTCATCGCATCCTCATTTTCCAGTTGCTTTCTATTGAAGCAGAACATTAGTGAGCCATGGAGAAGAAGGTGGTTCTGATCACAGGCTGCTCCTCGGGGATTGGTCTCAGTCTGGCTGTCCGGCTGGCCTCTGACCCCAAAAAGGAATACAAAGGTAACCACAGTTGATATTTACTAATCATGGTCTTAAAATGTGTTCTAAGAGAGCTTACACGGGGTCAGGAAGTGCTGTTTTTAATACATTGTAATATACTGTATGCACTGTATATTATACTGGACTAAACAAACAACTTGGCTTGAGACTGATCATGCAACCAGATCTATTCTGCAAAATATACATGATTTGAATTAAGAGCTAAATATTGTATTCTGCTTTCTGTTTAGTCTATGCTACAATGAGAAACCTGGCCAAGAAGGAACGTCTGTTAGAGTGTGTCAAAGGTCTGCACAGGGACACGTTGGACATACTCCAAATGGACGTGACTGGCCGGCAGTCCATCCTGGATGCGAGGGACAGGGTTGTGGAGAAACGAGTGGACATTCTCGGTATGCTCTTGTGTCAAATTTTTAATATTATTTCTAATTTGTGTGTCTTACCGGTCTTATTTTTACTGCTCACAGTGTGCAATGCCGGTGTGGGTTTGATGGGGCCGCTGGAGGTGCAGTCCTTGGACTCCATGAGGCAGATTCTGGACGTCAACCTCCTCGGAACCATCCAGACCATCCAGGCTTTCCTACCAGACATGAAGGCTCAGGGTCAGGGCCGGATACTGGTCACTGGCAGCACTGGAGGTCTTCACGGTGAGACAAGTTAACGGTTGAGGAATCTCTGAATGTCAACAGTGTTCCACATGTGCAATTTTTGTAATGATTTCATAGAAACTGCAAAAACAAATCATTTTGAGGCTTGCTGCCATGCATGACATTGCCAAAATAACCAGTCTCTGTACTTCATGCTCTCTTACAGGTCTGCCTTTTAATGAGGTGTACTGTGCCAGTAAGTTTGCAATAGAGGGAGCATGTGAGAGCATGGCAGTCCTCCTGCAACACTTCAATATCCAGTGAGTCTTAAAGCTTGCTGTTTGCATCATTTGAGAAGGAGTTGAGTAAATAAAATCAAACTGTGAATGTTGATTAGGAGAGACTATTGACCTGATGCCTGACCCTGCAGCGTGAGTCTCATCGAGTGTGGACCAGTCAACACGGACTTCCTGGTCAACCTGCAGAAGGCGGAGCTCGGGGATTTGTCTCTCCAACAGGTTGATTCACACACGCTCAGCCTCTATGAAAAGTACCTGCAGCACTGCAGCTCCATTTTCCAAAATGCAGCACAGGACACTGAGGACATTGTAAAGGTGTGTTTTATGTCCACAGATAATCATGTCTGCATTTGTGATATACAATTAACCAAACGATCAGTTATTGGTGCAGTAAGAGTCAGCAACTAGAGCAATATGAAACTACATGTGAAGATGTAACAAAAATATATCCCAAATAATATAAATATATAACAAAGACAGGGTCTATTCAGCATACAAGGACTACAAGGTCCTTGATTTAACTTATTGGTCTATACTTTCACTTGTAATGATGTGTTTTATTTAGCTGCTTGAAGCACCTCTTTATATAAGCCCTGCTGTTATGTTTGTGTTTGTCTCTAAGGTGTTTCTAGATGCCATCCAGTCACCCAGCCCTGCTTTCAGATACTTCACCAGCGGTGTCATGCCACCTCTCACCAAACTGAAGGTCACAGAACCAGACGGCTTACGCTACATCAGTGCCATGAGCAAAATCGTTTTCTCCGCTGAGGAACAATAACTTGACACACTTTGTTTTAAATCAAGCCACTACTTTATTCTCGCTCTTCTTTTGCTTTATTTGCTGAGGTTAGTTATTTGGTCTTTCAGTGTTTTAGTTCCTGGAATAAAGTTGACTCACTGTGGCTGCTCAACTGGTAAAGGCAGTAAGTTCAGAGTTTTGAGAGTTCACAGAAGGGAGGGACTCCATACTTCTATTTTTTGTGTGTCACTTATCGGAAATTGTATAACTCAATACACTTTAACACATAAACACTACATTTGAATATAGTATTTCAGGCGGTTGGAGCAACTTGATATGTATAATGTTTTAAGTGATGCAAAAGCTGTTGTTCAACAACAATTCCTGTTGTTTGATAGTGTTCTTTCCACACTGGTTGGCATATTTTGATTCTGAAACTGTTGTCTGCTATTTGGGTCAAACAGGCACAAACTACTCGCACATAAAAACAAAATAAACACAAGTCTGGCAACCACAAGAACTTTGGCTGGCATATTTAATAAGCTATGGCTGAGAGAAAATGAGCCCTTCTACCTTTCTATTGCAAAAAGTTGAGGAAGAAAAGTTACCATATACCTAATATTGTTCTTAGTAAACTTTTTACTGTTTGCTGTTTTCTCTTTTGAATGACTGAAGTTCAAGGATCAGAGATGAACGAGGGCCAGCTGGATCAGCATCAGTCCCTTGTGTAATTGTTGGAACAGCCTGGGGCTGTTAAACCTCGATGTTCTCTTACAACCTGAGATAAGTTGTCTGTAAATCTACAAGTTACGTTTCCGGCCTATTTTCGGATTGACTGAGTTTCTTAAATCCCTCCTTGATCAGGTGCCCTACTTCCGGTCTGAAAATCCCGAAGTAGATCCTACACTACCAGTTCTGGCAGTATAACCACATAGCCGCTAAATACAACAGCACTAAGAGGTCTCAGCTTTTAAGAGGCTTTATGCAGAACAGTATAAAGAGAGTTAGCTAAAGGCTGTTTGAAAATTTATCAGAATTAAATTTAGTTTTATTTTTCTATATTTCTAACTATTGAATTCTGCTTTTTAGTGATTCTTGTGTAACTGCTCTGCTTTGAAAACAACTACAGTTCATTTCAATGGTGACCTTTAAATTGTAGTACACTAGGAGCTTGCTGAAAGCCCCATCATTACACTTCAAGTAGCTAATAACCTTAATGTGAAACTGATGTATTATCAATATTCTTATTCTTATTTTTGGTGAGGTGACTCATTTATTACTTTACTGGAAATGCAGTGGGATGTGGTGCTTGGGAAACTTGCTTTGGTACATTGTGATACACAATCTGAAAGTCAGATAACCTCTGCTATCGGACCGAAGTTCAGCTGTGTCGTGCACACAGCACGTGCTTGATTATGTCCCATGAGCTCACCCACACATGTCATCTAGGCTCAAAGAAACCTCTCAAAATACTGTTAAAAACTTTTAAAGCTCCTAATATAACATCTTTTTGTAATAAATCATGAAAAACTACTTTTAAAAAGGTTTATAAAAAGACACAGATTAAAATCTTGGCCTGTTTTGTTACAAATGTTAAACTATACACACTGTACTGGTTTAACATCTCTAAATACACTCGACCATCACCAGTACCTCCGCTTTCATTGCATTTTACTGTAAATTAAATTCTTCATTTTGTCAGTCAATAAAACCTAGAAGTGGTCTGATTATTATTAATTGGTTTTCTTGTTCGTTTGTTTTACCTTCATGAATTTAGGAATCATAAGGCATCAAGGTCAACTTTTAAACTTCATCAACCCTTCTCTCTGATTGGCCAGAGGAAACGGCACCTGCCGTTACGTCACTGCTGTCCTTAGGTGGATTGAACGACTCATCAGTTAGAACGAAGCTGGTTTCTGTTTCTGCTTATGTGAAACTACCGACGTCTCTCCGAGAAACCTGTGTACATTTTCAAACGGATACTTCGCCATGTCCAACAAAACGACTTCTCTCCTTTTTAAGGCGCTGCTGGACGTGTCTGAAGCCCACGCTGTGAAAGTTGCGCGAGGAAACACTAAAAGAGCTAATGTCAGGTGAGTGATCGTGGGACTTCGACACAGAGATGTGTACAGGTATTCAGTTGTGCTCGTTTACGTTTAATTTCTCTGTTAATACGGTTATTGACATGTTTTCAAATGTGTAGCTATTCCAGGTGTTTTGTTTTTACGGAGATATTTTGTTACTATTTTGGAATTAGACTTAAATGCCGGTGTTAATTCGAGTTATGTGTTAATGTGTGAGTCATGCAATCCCTGTGTGAGTCACTCTTTTCTCACTCTCCTGTTACCTTGTGATATGACAATCATTACCTCCAGCAGCAGCAGGGTAAAATTAATCCAGTTATTTTTTCATCAGAAAAGTGTTGATGAATGCTTGGCTTCCCTTAAAAACACCGTTCAAACACAGCATACCGTTAAAAACAGTGTACATTAGCAATACAAATAACGTGGGTAAACTTCCATATTCCTAAACTCACCTACATTTACAGAAAATGTAAACAGACCTGGATGCCTGTTGGAGTATACTTTGAAAGTTACTTGTATATTCCCCACACATTCATTCATGTGTTCCCATATATTTCATTTCCTCCCCTCAGACACTTGGGCTCTTGTGGGGCCTTGGCAGCTAGAAGGGCCAGCCTGCCTCTCTGCCCCACCATCCCCACCATCACACCCAGCCGCAGCTTTATCAACCTGGCTGCTCCCATCATCACCCGCAGGATGGAGTACACCGAATGCCGGACATTAGGGTGAGTGCCTTTACGTAATGGCCAACATTAGTGAAATGATTAGATGATAACATTATATTATTTTGCTTTTGGAATTTTAAGTTGGACAAACCTTGTGCTCTGAAACAATTATTAAATGCACTTTACACAATTTTCCACAAAATGAATGATCTGAAAATAAATCCATAACTGAAAATACCTATAAGGAACACTGTAATTAATTTTAAAGAATGTGTTACATCATGTGACTGTGTGCTCAGGTATACTCCAGAGCAGATGTATGATGTGGTGGCAAGTGTGGACCAGTACCAGCACTTTGTTCCCTGGTGCAAGAAGTCTCGAGTCATAAGGGGACCAAATGGCAATGTCCAGGCAGAGCTCGAAATAGGTTTCCCACCCATTGTGGAACGCTACACCTCTGAGGTCACCTGCGTCCCAAACCACCAAGTCAGGGTAAGTCCTTGTCTTGGTAGATTTAGGAAATAACTCACAAATACCAACCTATTTATGAATGATTACTTTTAATCAAAGCCCACTTCCTGTATATGTTGGTCAAAGATGAGGCTTCAGTGAGGATGGGATTGGATTTAAGATTGCCTCTAAGTCACATATTAGAAATATCATTTCTATTCACGTTAAAAAAACGTATCTTTGACTTTTTTTAAGAGAGAAGTTGGAGCTTTTTCTTCCTGACATCAGTGCAGTGAATGTTTCTTAGAACCAGCATGAGCAGGTGTTAGAGGAACTGCAGCTTTCTGTCACACAGCTTTTGTGGCTTCCTGCTGGTCCTGCCACTACATCCTCTTTCACCTTAAAGATGTCTCATGTCATTAGGAAAACTGTACTGTTGGTTATATTTTCCTGGATTACTGTGACGCTTTTCTTTTCTTTTCTTTTTTTTAATATAAACTGTCAGATTGCGTCAGCAGGGGACTTCATTCTGTGCTTCTTCAGAGAATACTGATTACAACCCATTTGCCTCTCAAAGATTAAATAATGGTGAATGTCTTTTGTAACAGGCCGTGTGCACTGATGGTTCCCTCTTCAGCCATCTTGAAACAATATGGAGATTTGCCCCAGGAGCCAAAGACCTTCCGAACTCCTGCAAAGTGGACTTCTATGTAAGTGTATACGATGAATTGAATATCTCATGAAATAAGGTTTTTGCAGCAGCCACATTATTTTGACTTATTGAAAGCTGAAAGATTTAATCAATGAATGAACAATCCCCCATTGACAGAAGAAAAACATGGTTCTTCAGATTGCATTCTTAAGGAGAGACTCCAAGTCATCCTTCTTGTACCTTTGTGAATGGATTACTCACTGAAAGGAAGTGCTGAGTAAAATCTCATTATGCTCTAAATTTAGCCTCGAGTAGACTCCTAGTGTCCCTGGCTACCCGGAAATAGCTGGGAACAGTGTTAAAGAGCCGCTGACTGAAGTCTGACCTTAACGTTGGCTCAGATTAACTCAGGGTCAGCCAGGAAGTGGTTCCCTTCAGTAGAACAAGTTGAAGAAGATAAACTGATTATAAAAGAACATTTAAAGGAACTTAAGTCTAATTTCAATGATAATCTGCAATGTTTTAGAGACTGTGTCTTTGAAGAAATTAACATTGGATTGGAGTTTTAGGTCTATGTTCCGATACTAGCAAGAAATCTGTTAAGGTAAACTTACAATAGACTGGTCTTACAAACAGTCTGCTTACATGTTTGTATCCCTCCTGTGTCCTCTGTAGGTGTCCTTTGAGTTCAGGTCTCTTCTGCACTCTCAGCTAGCCAGCGTTTTCTTTGACGAAGTGGTTAAGCAGATGGTCAGTGCCTTTGAATCACGGGCTGCAACACTCTGCAGGAGCCAGCAGGAGGCATCGCTAAGGAGGCGGTCAACATGAGGAGACCACTCTCACCTGCCTGTAATCCACATCCACTTTGGATTTTTAACCAAACCCTTCCAACTTTCCAACACTTGTCTTACACGGGAGACTGGATCTTCGATTTGAACTCACTCATATCTTTAGTTGACTTGCACATGGAATATACTTAAAACTATTTATCTCTAAGCTGACAAGCTCATTTATTTACCTTCTTGTACATATATATTTATTTCAGGGATATGAATTATGCATGTTTTAAATATTGTTGTACAAAGATGTTCTCTTTGTAAAATTGTGGGGTAATATACAGACAAGTGACTCCTACTCGGTGCTAAAACATCCAAAAGAGTTAAAGGCTCTTTTTTTGTCAAGCATTTAATTTTTGTCGGTGGAATTAAAAGGCTCTTATTTTGGTAAACGTATGTCTATGTGTCATTTATAGCACCTGTTTTTCAGAAATATCGTTGAATTTCTTGGTAGTTTCTAAGTAGTCTCTCACAATGGAGCAGCGACTGGTTACGACATGAAGACACAAGGATTTCCTGTTTTAAGTGGATCTTGTCTGTAACAGTTTGCTTCTTGTGTTTTGGCACAAGTTTGAAAAAAAGCATGTGTCTCCTGGAACGGTTACATAAGCACAGTTCTAATGACCTGAAGCCAAAGCCAATACTTCCTTGTCTTCTTGCTATTTGGCTTCTAAGTAAGACAAGCCTTTATCAGTAGGTGATTGGCCATACAATAAAAACTCATGCAAGCAGCATGGCATACAGTGTTTAAGAGGAAGAGTCAGTAATAGTGTATAAGGGTTATCGTGTTGGAACAAACTAAGACTATTTTTTACTAGGTTATGAAACACAGATACAAGTCCAAAGAAAGGTCTGATACAAATAACACTTGTAGGCCTGTAAGTGACTCAGCAAAAGCAATGATGCAAGTTAATATTGACATCAGCAACAGTTTTGTACTGAAACAAGAGAAAATTAAGAAAAACAAAACCAAAGTATTTAAGCATTTTGAATCTTACTGTATAAAAAGCTATCTTAGCTATTTGACACTGTTATTTACATTGTCAGTATATGTATAGGCTGCGAGCACAAGTAATCATGAAGTTAACCATTACCACATTAGAAAACAAGAGTTACACACGTCCATTATTTCTTATAGCCACTGTGAGTAGTTTTTTGCTGGTTATGAAACAGGCTGAAATTAATTCTGATGACTCCATATGACCTACAAAAGCAAACCAGACAAGACAGATTATTTCTATATAGTTATTTCTAATGCCAGAAACAGCTGGCAGGGGGGTAGGTGTCAGACGAAATGATTAACTGCCTTTGTTTACATTTGCCAGGGCAAAAATTTAAAGTGAGTGATCATATGACTAGTAGTCACATAGTCATATGACTGTTACAGTAAGCAGGGTGAGTTTTTCTTTGTAAAAACTATAACTTAAAGATACAGTTTTTGTGCTCTTGAGTGTCGTCCACTGACAATAATTGAGGCTAACTGGAGCACACGTCTCAATTTAACCAGACGTCCAAGGCTGACTCCCTTTGTTCTGGTTCTAACGCTTGATTTTCCTCGCTGATGGTCGCTTTCCTTTTTAGACTGTTTGCCTTCATCTGAGTGCTTTTTTTTTTTTTTTTGGGTTTGTAGTCGATGATCTTTTCTTTGTTTGTTCAGCCATAGTAGATTACTGTTTACTCACAACACTTGCAGAGACCGGAAAAGCAGTCTCTTAGCTCCACCTATCCTCTCTGGCAGACAACCAATGCTGGGTGATGGAAAATGCGTCACTAACTGGGCGCCGCTTGTGATTTTTTCTGCCAATGTCGCCACAGACACCCAGTCCATAATAATACTATATACAATCACCATTGTGTTGACTCATTCGGTGATAATGACTTAAAAGACATTTATTTAAATGAAAATGTTCGAGATTGTTACTTTAAGCATATACAGGACAAAATCAGCAAAGAGATAAGAGGTACAGCTTTGTCCACAGGGGGCGCCAAAATCAACACAAACCGAAAGTTCCTCACTGCAGCTTTAATGCACAAAATGTAGTAACATAACATAAAAACGGGGGAAAGGAGGCTATCTCTTAACCTCCTTTGTAAGACATATTTTCATGTCTTCCTACAATAATTACCTGAATGGCTGTTATATTTAATTCAGACTTTTTTATTTGTAAAAATGATGTATTTGATTAATTGTAAAATATGGAAAGGCTTCTTTTGCGACTGTGATCAGCTGTTGATCTTGTAGGTTTCTGTGAACTCCAATTCAGTCTAACATTTATAGGGCAGGGCTAACAAATTGTATTACTACTGTATAATGCTCTGTTTAAACTAGTTTACCCTGTCTGAACAAATTTGCTAAATAAACATCACCTGTTAAATCTGATCACATCACTTTAGACTTGTGTTATGAAGTGCTATATTACTTTAGGCCTAAAGGCACTTTGTAACCTTTGCCATACAATAACACGCTGCATAGAACAAAATCTAACATGATTATCATGAGTCAATTCTTGTTTGCTTTCCAAACCCTTACAACTAAGAGGTCAATAAAGATAGCAGGGTTTTTTTGAACTGGGTCAGATGACTTATAAAAGGAGGGAGGCTTCACACAAACTGCAAAGAAGCAGTTTGAAGAATGATGAAGAAGATTGCAGTCCTGGTTCTAGCTTTAAGCTGCTGTCTATGTGAGGTGCAAGTTAATGAGAACAATGACAGAGTCTGCCAGAGCTCAGGATCAACCAGCTGCTGTGACACTTGCTCCCTCACTTCCATAAGTGAAAACCTGGGAGCAGTGGGACAAAAAGTGGCCAACATGGCTGAAAAAATGACCCTCCTGGAGGCTAAGCTGCAAAGCACTGAAAAGGAAGTCCTGGAGCTGCGGAGCCTGACTGGAGGTAACACGGAGCAAATGTTTTTATGGGATGTAATAATGGGATATTACTCTTCTCTTTATGAAATCTTACCATTGATGTGTTTTTTGATTTGATGCTCTTAGGGACACCGAGGGTGGCTTTTTCTGCAGCTCTTAGAGACAGTGGCTCTGGAAACATTGGACCTTTCACCACTAATACCCCTCTGCAGTACAAGAGGGTCTTCTCCAACACTGGCAGTGGCTATAATCCGTCTACAGGTATGAGAGGGAGAAAAACATAAAGGGGGGAACATAGACAGGCAAATGAGAAACGTAAACCATTCATACATGTTTACTTTTTGTGGCAGGCATTTTCACAGCAATGGTCAAAGGAATGTACTTCTTTCGATTCTCCATGTTCAACAACTTAAATCCTGCTCCCAACTCTGTTGTGAGCATCATGAAGAATGAACAACAGCTGACATCAGTCTGGGACACCTCAGGGTCCGATGCCAACGACATGGGCAGCAACGCTGTGGTCATCCCCCTCGAGGTGGGAGACAATGTTTATGTAAGGCTCCATGCAAACAGGCTGGTGTATGATGACGGCATGAACTACAACACCTTCTGTGGTTTTCTGCTGTTCACTACATAATTCAACGACATGGTTTCAGGTTTGCATTCATGCTTTTACAGTATATTACTATAGCTTAATACAGTAAATACTCAATTGATTCAAACTGCTCAGTGATGTGACACTATTCACACAAAAGACAAATTGATGGTTTGTTCTGCCTGTATCTCTAATAGTAAGTGTTCAAACAGTGTGAGTCAGATTTTTGATTGGATCACTTGAAAATTAAATTGAGCAATAATCTAAACATACTGGTGTCTGTGTGTGGTTTTTTGGTTAGCATGGATACACAGAACAGAACAAGAATTTTGCACCTATCAGTAACAGGAAAAGAAAATTTGATGTTAATCGAAATAAACTAAAACTCATTATGTAATGTGAGGCATTTACAATACAATAAACAATACAATAAGTGTTGATGTAGCTGTATCTGTAACTGTTTTAAACCCATGGCCCAACATTGGAACCATATACGCTGTTACGGCCTCTGCCGCTGATGTTCTCTTCCCAGACCTCCATTGAAAAAGCCTCCATAAATCTGATGGTAAATAACTCAATAACAAGTCAGTGAGAAGTTTAAAAAGTTCAAATCTGTTTATTTGACTCAGATTGACGATGTTTTATGCATTTATGGATTTTTTGTGTGAATGTAGTGGGTGAGGACTTCTGGGACTCTGGTACATCTGGAAGTGATCAGTCAAGGCTTTATTCACCAATGTAGCCTATACTGTTATTCTACGACTGTTTTTGTGCTAAACTACAAGTTGACCAAAGAGATTATTTTAGTTAGTTCATCATGGTAAGATCCCAAACTTCATTGTACTGCAGGGGATTTCATTTTACTAGCCAAAGTTTTTAGTTTTAAGAAGCTTCTGGGTAAGAAAGGTAACCTACATATCTGAGCGTGTACTCAACACCGATTTTAAAATGATACCAACATTTGAGACGGATGGAGAACTGAGCAGTGCTTCTAACCATCATGGTGAAGAGTGGTTTTATATTTTGTTTTGTTGCTCAACTGTAGGCAACTCCTTTAAGATAATGCATATTTTCAAATCGTGGAAGGGCTCAGCTGCATTGCATGTTCAGAAGCTGTTCTTATGCTTTTGCCCTGTTGATCCCCTTTAAGAAATGGCTACATTACAATGAATAACAATTGATTCTATCCCAGCACGCTGCTGTGCAAAAATTGCAGCTTTGTAATGAGTGAACCTCGTTTGGATCTGACCTTCCAGCAGAGGGAGCAACTGAAGAATAAACACACCCATGTCAATGTTTATTATGTATATAATGTCTATTTGGGGTGCCATTTCTAAGTTGCTAAGTAAAGATTAAAGTATAACTTTGAATAACTCAATTAAAAGCCAGTAAATGTACAAGATTTTCTCCTCCGCTAGATGGGCTGTGAATATTGTTTGGAGTGAAATTGAACTTCGAGGTTCCTGGTTTTAGCTGAAATAGCACGTTTTAAGACAGTGAATAACCACACCTTAGATCCATGAGGAAATATCAGCCTTTATCCACGCTTGTAGCTCTGTAACAATATTCTGCTGTTCATACATTTTGTACAGTAATACATGTTTTATATCCCGTCACAGTGAAGGGATGTTTAGTTTGGTTCTTATTTGAATTAAAAACAAGAACATTACAACTGTTCAAGGCACTCAAGAATGTTATATTCATAATATTTTTCTCTACATTCATCAACATAATCAATCTACTCTTTAACAGTGAGTTTGGCAGAGCATGATGCCTCGCCGTGGTCATTGGTGGCTCTACAGGTGTAAATGTTAGCGTCTTCTGGGCTAACTTTGGCCAGGACAAGGGTACAGCGACCATCTTCATCATACTCAATCTGCACTGTTGGTGATTCCATTAGAGGTTCTTCACCACACAGCCACACCACCTCTGGATCAGGGTACCCTGCAAGATAGATGGGAGGGGTGATCAGGGGCAAAAGGCAGCTATGAGAGCTGCTGATAGCTAAAGCTCTTAAATGAAGGTCTGAAGATGAGCAGTCATGTACCTGTGAGGTGACATGCGAGACGGGCACTGGATCCCAGAGCTACTGTCTGGTCCTCTGTGCTTTGGGTGAACTTGGGTGGCCCCTGCATCTTGCGCTCCAGAGACTGGAGGGCGTGCTCTGCCTCCGGGCTCAGGGGTGAGTCTGGGACCGAGAGGGGATGGACGAAGGGAGTAGATGAAATTGAGGGGAGGATATTAGGACTTATATACAGGTTAAACCAAGAAACAAAAAAAAACCTGTTAAGATAAAAGAATATAAACGTCTAACCTTCTCCGGGGCTGGTGGGAGATCCAGAGCCGTCACTCTTAGACAGCAGGGCCATTCTCTTCAGTGCTAACAAGGCCTTACCTGCTTTCTATGGAACACAAAAAATGTTAAATTAATCCAAAACCTCAATCTCAAAGAGCTACCTAAACGTGCTAAGCTAAGGTTTCACCTTCCACTTCTGCCTGGCCAGAAACCTCTTCATCTTCTCCTTGGACAGATTCTTGGTGGTGGTGAGATCTCCAGAGGCAAATGCTGCCATCCAAGGGTGGACCAGTGCCTCTCCACAGGACATCCTCCGCCTGGAACATACACAGTGTTATTCGTGTTTGAGTGAAGATGGAATCAGGAGGCTGTGACGTAGCTGCATGTTCGTGAAATCACCTCGTGTCCTTGTTGAGCAAGGAGCTGATGAAATTTTGGGCCTCGTCTGTAATCTCATCAAAGCTCTCCTCGTCAAACTCCCACTGGGCGGCTGTGACCAACGCCAGGGTCTCTGCATCACTGTTACCCTGGAATGGAGACTCACCACTCAGTCTGGAAGCCAGAGGAGAGACAGCAGCTGTGTCATTATATTTACTGCTTCGTCCTACATCCACTAGGTGGCATCAAAAGTCAGTAAAACATTCAGACTACAAGGAGTCTAGCAATCATGACTATCGCAACCTGCACAGTAACAACACTAATAAACTGCAGCTGATTAAAGTCCTTTTCACTGACAGTAAAGTGAATTAGGTCAGTTCAATGTACTGACCCAGCCCTTTATTTATTATACAGAGAGGAGAGAGAACTATTCCTTTGATGTAAATATGTCAATAGGAGTTCAAATGTGACTCACAATATGTAGCAGATGACCCCAATGCTCCACATGTCAGTGGCTGGACCAACAGGCTCGAAGCTTATCACTTCAGGAGCCACAAACTCTGGAGTCCCGTGCATCACCTTAAGAGGCGTGTTGCCATCTGTTACACATAAATCAAACAGTCTTGTGTTGTCTCGTACACGAGAATACCATGTTAATATCAAGAGAGTTTCATTCACATACCAATCTTGCTGGCTAATCCAAAGTCAATGATCTTTATGGAGGTGCCAGTGGTGTCAACGCACACAATGTTTTCAGGTTTCAGATCCAGATGAACAATGTTCTGCTGGTGCATGTAAGCAATCCCCTCCAGGATCTGCTGCATGTAGCGCACGCTGGCCGGCTCAGTGTGCTCAAAGCTGTCATCCACAATGCGTTCAAACAGTTCTCCACCTGCAATACTACCAACAAAACCAAAGTTACAGCGAATGCTTGGTGGATTTATTTGTAAAAGAATTCAACCACTTTGGGCCTTCATGCAGATACTCACAACTCCATGACCATGACCATCTCTGGCTTGTGGTCGTACGCCGCGAGGCACTGAACCAGTTTGGGGTGGTGGAGGTAGTTCATCAGCTCGATCTCTTTACGAGCTGCCTCCCTCTCCTTGGCACGTCGGCCTTTGTAGAACTTCCCAGCACACACACGTCCAGTGTCTTTGTGGGTTAGCTTGAATACCAGTCCGAACTTTCCCCTGATGAAGACCGAAACATGTTTTGGAACTTCATCATCGTCATCCTAACCGGTCTTAAATCTGAGATATTGATATTGCCATTATCAACTGAAACCATGGTGTCCTAAAACCTGCATCACAGTACATCTGTTGTGTACTCGAGTAGAAGCATGTCTCTACATGCACGTATTTAAACCCCATTCTGCTGCACTTTGCAGGAACTTGGCGTGACAACCCACTGTTCAGTGTGGGTTGCCTCAAGACTTTCACTCGAAGTGTCAAGCTTTCTTGTTCATCTAAATTTCTGAAGAAACCGCTATCTGACGCTTCATGGAAAAACCTGTTTGTGAAATGGAATATTTTCTGACTGATACTCACATTCCCAGCTTCTCAAGCAAATTGTAGTCATCTGTCACTTTGTGGGAAGAGTCAATAGTGACACAGGAATACGCTTGAGGGGGCTCCTCTTCTTGAGGTTTGTCTAATGCTAAATACAAAGACATGAGAGCTGTAATATAATCCACATTATATTCACCTCTTTATTTAAAAGTCGTATCACGCCTCACCTTTCTGCTCCATCCTAACTACTGGTGACACTGGTCCCGGCTCACTTACTCCCACTGCGTTGTAGGCCCTCACTCTGAAGCAGTATTCCTGTTGAGGCTGCAGCCCAGAGCTCACTCTGTATGAGGTACTCTTACACTGGGCAGTGAGCTCGCTCCAGTCCGCAGGCTCTGCACGTCCTTGGTTCTTTACCTCAACCACATAACCCAGCACGGCGCTGCCGCCGTCGTAGCAGGGGCCCGACCAGGACAGCACAAGGCTGGTGGCGGAGACGAGGGAGATCACAGGACAGGAGGCAGGAGGCTGCGGCCTCTCTGGGGGGAACATTAATGAATGAAGTGCTGAATTAACTCAAAATCTATGGTGGCCTAAAAGGGTAAACATGTCACAACAGCCAAAAAGATTTTCATTAGGAGAAAGGACTTTTTCTGTTGCATTTGTTCTGTGTGTTTGTGTGTTTTTGACCTTGCAGTGTTTATGTATTTGAAGCACGTTTGCTGTTAATGCATTTGTTTCAGCTTTTAAAAAGCATGTTTTTATTTTATTTTTTAATATCTTTCATGCCCTTGCCTTTGCAGCGTATGTGCCCTTCCCAGCCCCCATACACACTTACTTTACATGGTCCTGGCACTGCAGACTGTGTCTTGTCTTACCTATGACAGAAAGGGTGAGTGTGTGTTGTGCAGAGCTTTTGCGGTCCTTCACTACCACGGTGTAGCGACCTGTGTGCTGTTGTTTAGCCTTCGCTATAACAAGTGTACTGCTCCGCTCTGTATTTTCTGCCCACAGCTCCGGACCATCCACTATCTGCAGGTGTAAAGTGGAGGAGAGAGAGTGGGTAAGATAAGTACTGAGAGACAGCTGGAATAGCAGAAAGAGGATATGCTGTACACCAGCCTTAAAGCGACAGCACCTGTTCTTTGTTCCTGATCCAACACGACACTACAGGAGGGCTGCCGCTGAAAAAACACGACACTCTGAGAGTTTGTCCCACCTCCACGTTGACGTGCTGCGGAGGGTTTTCAAAGTGTAATGGTGTTCCTGCAAAGACAAAACAAAGTGAGTGTTTTGTCTCAGAGCCTGCATGCTCATTGTATTACTGGTGAAGGCCTAAAACATCCTAGTGGAAGGAAACTATCCAGTGTGGTGTGTGAGTGTGAGATAAAGACGGAAAGACAGAAACTGTTTGGTAGAGGGGTGAGATTACTCGATGAGTCGCGCTGTTCTAAAAAGACTGGAACTGTGTTACTTCCCCTGAGACCCTTATTATTCCAGCATACAGTACAAGCAGACACAGTGTCTCAAGTTGAAACAAATGCAAAACAAAGATGACCCATACCCACACAAGAACAAACAGTCCTTGTGTAATTAAGTGCGTTAAACAATCTGGTTCATGTGTTGTTTGAAGACACTTTACAATATGTCCCATACATGTAGGACTATTTACTTAGCTGAATATCCTTAAAGCAAAGATACACAGTCTGTTCTGTATCCTATAGTTAAGTCATGTTACCATACTTTTACATAAACATAGAAAGTTCCATATATGAGCTGGAGTCAACAGCGTCCCTCACACTGTCAGCATGCAAATAATGTGGCATCAGAATGTTGAATTTGGCTACAGACAATCTGATAAACTTGTGTTTAAATGGTTCAAATATCGACAGTTTGCCCTTTTAACAAGCATTTTTTTTAATCTCACTGTCAGTTCTGTCTAATTAGAAAAAAACATAAACCCTAAAAAACAGTGCTGACAGACATCCAGGCTTTATTGTGTCAACTTACCATGCTTGTATTGTGAAAGCCTACACCCTAAGGTAAAGTGCCCCAGTAATCCAGAGCACAAAAGCTTAGAGCATGAGAACATTAGAGCCAGAACAAAAGCCTTAAAGAAAAGAAGTCGCTCCAGGGCAAACCATAGCATTAAACAGATATATAATGGCATGCATATTGATATAAAGAAGGCATGTTAAAAAGTGTAGCTTAAAACAATTAGTAAAGGTTAATGGGTGATGGAAAGTCAGGTGCATGCACTGCTTGTTAATTTGACAGAGATAGTAAGTAAGGTGAGAAAGAATATGTGTATATGTGTGTGTCTCACCTGTCCCCGAGTTGGCTCTCTTCTTTGGGATGACTTCTGCACAGACAGATAAAGCGCAGGTAGGTTTTAATAGTGTTGCACAGAGGTGTGGCTCTCCTCGACTGTGCACTGTCCACTTCCCTACATGGCACTCACTTGGGACTGAATCCTCCGGAGGATGTAACAAAAAGCTGCATTGTTGTGGAAGTCATGCATACTTCCTGACTGATATAAATGCTGCCTGAGAGCCAATCACAGGAGGGATGGAAATTATGTGTTTCCTAGTTGTTTTAAGTAAAACATGGATGACCGGAGGTGGTTAAAACAGGTATAGAGGCTGAGATGTTTTCCTGGTGCATCTAATTATGTAAGGAGGCAAGCTAAACTGTATGTAATCAATATATAGATCCCCAAAATGGTTAAAACATATAATTATTAGTACTTTAAAGTGAAATTAAGGAGTACATGATTACCTCTTGGACTTGACACGGGGCTAAGCTTATCAGAGCCTGTAGGGGAGGTACAATTAGATCCTCTGAGTTTCTTTAGCTCGTCTTTGGGAGACTGTGGTGAGCTTCCATTCTGCGTTACGCTTCCGAATGCAGAAGTAGAGTTCTTTGAGACACGATTCTGCCCACCAAGGATAGTTTCAAAGTCTGGATTGGTTTTCAGAAAGAGGAAGAGAAGAAGAGACAGAATGAAATCAGAAATGAAACTCTGGAGAACTCTTATAATAGTTCTAAAGAAAACATCAGTCTCCAGCATGTCCCTCACCTCTGACGAACACAGCAGCGCAGCAGGACGTCTTCCCTGCACTGTTTTCTGCCAGGCATGTGTAGGCCCCAGCATCTTCAGGCAAGCACTCCCTCACCACAAAACTCATCTCCCTGCCATTGAAGGACAGATTCCCAAAACGGGCCACTTCACCTGCCCATAGGAGCAAACAAGCACACTAGAAACACTCTTTCCCACCAGTGTAATGTGCTGGAACGAACAATGAAGAGAAGGCTTGTGAGAAAGGAAGGGCTGACAAGGACGCCGGATACATGAGAAAAGACGCTGTTGACCTCTTGAACCCTGTTGTGGATCTGTCATTACAAGTGCTTGTTGTGTTGCCAGGCATTGTTCAAACACCCACTTTAGATGAAACATTGGCACATGCTAAAAATAAGACGACAAGAATGTTTCAATTTCATGTAAATGTGCAGGCAGAGAAACATTTTGCGTTGGAACAAGTACTAAAAGAAACATCTAAAATGTCACAAGTTGATTTCTGTCTAAAATTTCAGACACTATGCTGGCCGATGTTCTTTTCAATGAGTTATCGGGGCTTTAAGGTCAACATTCAAGTCCAAGCAAACATTCGAGATGCAGCAGCGCAACTTGTCCTTGCTCACCATTGTGCAACCACGACACTTTGATTGGCTGACTTCCAGTGATGACCCCCCGCAGGGTGATGTCACTTCCTTCGTCCACACAGCAGTCCTCCAGGGGCTCTATGAAGAGGGGTGGGTCGAGGCGTTTAAAGGAGGAGAGGTGAGGAGACCCTGGATACGGAGAAGGGGAGTTGAATGAGGACAGGACTGCATAACATTCAGGCCAACAAGAGCACTGACTTAAAGTTCATGATCATGAACTTTTGTTTTCCTTCTTTCTAAATCTTTCAGGGCCAAGTCTTTCATTAATTTCACTGACATGCTTGCTTAAAGCACGGGGGAGGGAACTGACTCCCACCGATCCAGCAAAGATTCATGGATCAAAGGCACATTATCAGCACCGCAGGCTGACACTGAGTGGTATCACCAGCACAATTAAATACATCACAGAGGCCTGCAGGGGACGTTACCGTCTTAAACGAAACATTTGTGACGTACAAAGCAACATACAGTATACTAGTAATGGTTTAACAAAATGGGTGTTTTATTGTCAACCTTTAGACTTTACAATGCTGAAATATTCACTGTTAACCCTGATGTGGGAGGTGAGACACCGAGGGCCACAATAAAGACAGCTGCTCTGAGCCATACTGCTGCACACAAACACACTCAGATGAGGGTTTTCACGCCTCTCTCACACCATGACTCTCTGACCTTCTTTTTAACAAGTCAATGCTTCATCGGGCTGCTGATAAAAGTTTCTACTGCTGTTGAAAATGAAACTGTAACGAAACTTACACTGTGGTCAAGTTGGCTTGAGACTTTAAATCACTTCCTGATATTTAAACTTTAAGAAGATACTGAAGAGAAGATAGAAGAAGCAAATATACTTGATATGTTGGCAGTTTACTTATCTACAGCTAAATTATGACACTGAGCTGTGTTTAACAGTAAAAAAAAAGGTTAATATCAGTAAGGACTAAAAAAGAAGAGAGAGAAAGGAAGTGTGCTTTTTGAGCGTTGAGAGCATTACAAAAGCAGTGGTCAGTGTGGGCTGACTTGGAGGTGAAAGGCCCCAAATAGAATAAACAAACAGATCAGATGCTCGGTCATTCATATTTAAAGAAACAGGCGACAAACTTGCACTAAATCTTCTTTTACATCAAGAGAAATTAAAGCAAATTGATTCCAACCAGTGTTTGCAGCAGGCACCATCACCATGTTCAGACTTGTCTGCTGAATTGCTGACATTAAAAACATGGTAAACGCTACCAGGCTGAGCTCTGTCCAACACAAACACACACACACCTATCTTATTAATCCCCTCTCTCCCTCCCCTCGATGCTGCTCTTACCTGTGTCAGAGGTTTTGTGTGAAGTCCTTGCGTCTTTAGATTGTGGCTCAGTCCCTGATGCAGACGATGCGCAGGGCGGCTTGATGTGCATCCTGAAGGTTGACACATACCGCTGTTTACTGCCATCACCATTCATTTCTGTTCTCTGAGCGGAGCAACAACTAAATAATTTACACCGTCATTTCCCACGCTGGTTATCACACTTCCTGTCTTGGTCACGGCTGTTTCTCTCCTGTCTGTCTTTCTCACTCCCTCCAAGCCAGTGCAGCTCTGAACCTCACTCCTCACACTTCTCTGCACATGTTCAAAGTCGTCTTTTCTCACCCTCCCCTGATCTATACTGACTCCACCTACAAGGCAAATCTTTCTGAGTTACTCTGGGTTTCTCAGGCTATGCAGCCCTCTCCGTATCTCTCTATGGTCGCTCTAAAGAACAAGATCCTCCACCCACTACTCAAACCCCTGCCTTTATTACCATGTCTAATGCACACACTACACACAAACAAGGAAACACAGTAGGGAAAGGAAGGAATGGGCTTATCTACCTACCCAGCCAAAGGTCATATTGTGTGCTGTTTGTCGAATGTGCTGCCCTTTATCGATTTTACTGTTTGCTGTCTCACTTATCAATGCTGCATCTGAACTTTGTGATGCCAGAGACGCCTGCAACGCAAAGGTTCATTTACAGCTGTGACTGTGAACAACAGGCTCATAAATCCTATGTTGCTTTAAGTGTGAACCCAGGCCCCGTTACACTACATCCCAGGACACACAAGGGGGCCCTTTTCCACGGTAACAGCATCACTGAACAGATCCACATGCTGCTATGGTAACCAGGGATGTCTCAAGAGCGGCTCGCAGTTGTTGTCATTGTTGAGACCATTAACGCAGGAGATCACACAGTCCAAATGTTTTTTATGGGATGAAAGCAAGAGGGTACAAATGTGTAATAATGATCAACCTGTAGTGGGCACAGCAGAAGCCCACTGAGGTGATCATAACGTCGCCTTTCACTCTCACCCTTCCACATGAGTGATCACACAGAAAAGCACTGTGAGGGAAGAATTCCCAAATCAAACATTTGCCAAAGGGCTGCACACACAGAGACAACACTGTGAGGATGGGTTTAGATAAAGATGTTTCTATGCAATTGGCCAAATTTGCAAAATTAATCACTGTTTATCTCACTGATGCTGTGAAAGAGGCTAAAATATCACATTCTTTCTTTCTTTCCCACATTTTTGTTCCGAGATAAAATGAACTCCGAGATGGGGTGAAACCACTGGAATGCACTGAAACTTCCTTTTCAAGCAATAAAACATCCTATCTATTACTAACAGATAGTTAAGCTCGTTCCAAACTGCAGATTAGACGGTCTAAACCCTTTTCTTTCTCAAGTTTGTTAATATGGACATTATCCAGGCCCTTTTGTTGGATTACCTCATCACCACAGGCTTCAACATGCAGAGATGTGATTGACAGATGAATCATCAGATAAACTGTCAAATATGAAAAATAGCTTACATCATATTTGCTGAAGAACCGGTTAAAGCACAAATTGGAGGACTTACTGTGAGTGATTCAGTCTGATAATAATGGGCCCTTTGGGTGAGGCTAATATTTTGTTGCGATGTGGGTGTTACAGTAGAAAAACAAGTCAGCATTTCATACGTGATAGACACTGTATCTAATAAAGCCCGACTCAAAGCTTTAAATAAGATGTGACAGCTTCCCGGGCAAACGAAAACACATGCAGAGAAAGTTAGCAGAGCAGCTCATTAGGAGGAAACGGAGTGATAATGCAGCGTTTCTCCCACAGAGCTTTGGCCTGCAGGAGCATAATTAATGTCATTTAGGCACAGGACCACTTAGTGCAAACAATAGAGAGGGAGACACGCTGACTGACCCATTAATCTACCTCCCACCCCTCTACAGTACATGAAGTAGCCTTCAGCAGTAGACGGTATGCATGCAGGTAGTTTTGTCAGCTCCGTCTTTGAATGATTGCTGTGATAAAAGTCCCCATCTTTCCAGAACTTTCAACCATGACTGCGCAATTAAGGGTGCAGATGTAGACTGGAGATAGACACAGCAGAGTGAAGAAAGAATTCGGTCAGTGGATAGGGATCTATGTAGTGCTTTAAAAGTGAAACTGGTGCAAAGTGAGTGGGCAAAAGAAATTTAATTTAAAGAAGCAACATGTAAATGATTATACATTTAGTGATGAAATACAAGACAACATCATACTGTCAAAATACCCTGAAGCTCCGACATGTCTCCTTTTCAAAAAACCGTATTCCCTAACATAACGACATCTGTAATCGCATAAAACAAAGAACATGCATTTACATGAACAGGCTTGTGTAACCGAACGAGTCTCCTCCGGACATTTTTCAGTTTGCTCTTGACAAAACCTGCAGCCACATGTGATGTTTATGATGTGAGGCAAGGAAAAAGCGTAAACCGCGAAGAGCAAAAACAGTCGATAGGTTAACCAAAGATCCTATTTACCACATGACAAATGATCTAAAACTGCATGTTCAGATCATCACATGACTTCAGTGTAGCAGTTGGCATTATCTCTGAGAAAGTAGACACCGGCACCATCTAGTGGCCAACTGTATACATACAAGTGGTAGGTTTCTTGTTGAAACCACAGACTGTATAAAGAGTAACTGGTTGAAACAAATGCATTACAATCTCTCTGTACTTTTTTAAAGCGTTCACTTGAAAGCTACAAGTTATACTAAGTTTTATTTTGATGTCTTGCATTCACTCCTATTACCTGAGGCAGTAAATATATACAGCACGTTGGTGCTTCGTAATATGCACAGTATATGCCCTCCTCTTGTCTTCAGACCACTCAAAGTGCTTTACACAACATGTCACATTCAGCCTTTCATACAAACATTCACACAATGTTGGCAGAGGCTGTTACACAAAGTGCCAATCTCCACTAAGGAACACCAATTTGGGGTTCAGAGTCTTGCCCAAGGACACTTCGACTTTCAATGCTCACTATGATCATTGCATTTATGACTTCTAATAAAATATTATATAGCCCTAACCCATAAGAGAAACTCTGTATGTTGCTTTATGGACACATCATTTCCTACAAGATTTAAAATACCAGGTTTATGCAGTAAAACTTCCAGGGGAACCTAAAATGGCACTATATCACCCCCTTGTGGCATAACAAATATATTCATTACAAAGAGGCCACTGGATTTTAAAGTATCAGCCTCAAGTAAATTATGATATATTATTAAAGGTAAAAAAAAAATACTTTACTAAAACCCAGTAAGAAAATTTACAAGCTACCCAGGCAGCGTTTTTAGGTGTTATCAGTCCAATAAATGCCCATCATCAGCTGTAAAAGAGAGCAAAGATTTGTAAGAGGAAGGCCTTACTAGGCCCTGGAGCAGGTGACCCAACAATTTGTAAAATAGATTAAATTAGCTCCACCTTTAACAGCTGCAACAGCAACGTGTTCTTTACATATCTGTAAACAACTAATTTAACAGAGAATATAAAATATTCCCTTCATGAGCAATTTTACTTTTGGAACTGAAAGCATTTTATAGTACTTTTAATTTCCTTTTTATACATTTTCTGCAAACTACACATTTATATGTGCAACCATTGGGAAGAATGATTGTGAAGTCTCAAGGCACCGTGAAAAATGTAACACTTAAGCTGACCAGTGACCTCTGACCTCCCTCACAGCAGCTCCCAGGCTGGCAGGACAAACAGTCATAAATCGCCTCTGGCTGTAGAACTGAGAGGCCAAAGCTGCTGTGTGGCCTGCTGACCAAACCACCACTCGCTATTCCCACTACAGATGATGTGTTTCTGCAGAGAGCACTCCTTTGTAGCATGACGGACTGTCTGAATTATGCATTTTTACAACTTACAGGACACAAAATAACTGCTGCAGTTTTATTTGTATGGATAGTTTGTGTGTTTCGTAGCAGCATATGAAACAGCAGGGGGTGTAGTTCACCGTAGCAATATTAACAATAGCTCTAACTGTAATCAGATCTCTGAGTGAAATGTTCAAAGCAAGAAATGTTGATTTTAGAGTTCAGCCTCAGCACAGATCAGGTTGCACTGCCCATGTCTGTACATTTTATGGCTTGTACATACTTCCTGAAATACCGTCTCTCCTATCAGGAGGTCTTGTAGCTTATAATTTCTCTTCCCTCAGGCTGAAATAGCAAAACAGCTCTGTAGAGGTGTCTTTAAATGCTGACCCTGTCGTGCAAAAGGTCCCGTTGTTTTTCGCTCTGTTGGTTTCACACATTGACCGTGACTGTCTGGCCCTGCAGTCCTAGGGGCGTTCCAGGCGCACAGTTCAACATGTGTGGCGAGGGCCAAAGAAAAAACAGCAAACTCCTGAATATGTCTTAAGGAGGTGACTCATGAGCATACATGGGGCATACTGGCCTTCCTGCTGGTTTTAAAACTGAGAAACTGATATTTTATCTTTGCTTACCCGAAGGTCTGAGAAAGCAATAAAGTTATGTGCAGCATTTTCTGTATTTAACTTTAAAAAAAATCCAATTATTTTGGGATCAAAGTCAGTATGTAGTATTTTAATATGCAGAAAATAGATCGCCCTGGCATGTGTTACTTTAGTGAACAGGCTTGGCACTTCTTTTCCATGAGAGGGAGCATTTGTAAGCCCGTATGTGTCTCTGTGTTTAACTCCCACCTTTGCAATGAGGCCCTCCACCACTCTGTTGTTGGTGCGGGCCCACATGGAAGCGATTACGCTGTGCAGAGAGTGAAATTACAGAGAAAACCTACAGAGCTGGAGCCCTCCTATAACCACTCACTCATTCACTTAGGTTTACACACACGAACGCAAGCACAAAATCACGTACAGCCAAGCAAAAACACACATACATACACACACAGAGATATATAGAGAGAAAGATGGGCATACATGCACTTGCACAGGAGCTCTGCTGCCACCTTGCCTGAAGCGGTACATTTCCACTGCTGGCTGTGTTGGGACAAGGCTGCAGTGTGCCTCCTCTCCTGGACTGAGTGGGACGGGGCCAGGGCTGTAAATTCCTCAGAAAGAGCTGTTAAGAGCGCCTCCATTAAAAAAGGGGGGCCGGCGCTCGCCAGAGAGGAGCCAACTCAATAAGTCATCAAGGAAGCCTGAGGCCTTACTGAGGCCCACAGGAGACTGACTGTGGCCACAGACTGGATTAGAGCTGCCTCTTTGTGTTTAACACTCGTTTACCTGGAGATACAGGTGCTCAGAGTGCTGCATTTACAGGCCAATAAGAATCATGTTACTGCTACTACTTCCTCAGCTGTTGTGTGCCATAGACTCTATTTTTTATCCCCTGCTGCCCATTGTTATTTTAAGTTATTACAATCTTTGCAAAGAGAAGCCAAAGTAACATTTTAAAAGCCAGAATTATTACTGCAGTATCTCCGCTTTGTTGAAAAGACTGGTCAGGTTGCAGATCCAAGAATTTCAAAATAAGAGTCAATAAAAATATGAAATCTTTTTGTTGATATTGCACGTGTAAGTCTCATATATATCAGAATATGCACAATTCAGTGTATAAATACAGAATCAGTGGATTCATTACAAATTGCATGGATTAATGAAACATGACACATCAAACAGAATGCTTTTGGCAGTCAGTGTATTCACACAGCTCTCATGTCTCACAACCACAGATATTGTTACACCAAACTCTTCTGCAAGGAGTTTGCAGACTCATATACCCTGGAAATAATATTTTATCATGTCAACACTTGTCTACTCTCTATGGCTGCTTAGCTCCAGCTCTGCATTAAGTTTCAATAAATGTGAAACATTAGAAAACGACGACATCGCCCAGTAGCTTAAAAACACCACACTTTCCATCCTTCCTCGTGTTATCTTTCGCTACTTTCGCCATCACCCTGACAGTTTATGAGAGTGGCATGGTTGTGTACACACTGTGGTGTCTGGATGCACATTAACCGTTCCCTCCCAATCAAGCCCATTATTATCCCAGGCGTGCTGCATGCAGGCTCCAAAAATATCTGTCACGCAGCTGTCGGCACCTCTCTGCTCAGCAGCTGGAGAGGCTCTGAGGCACTCCCTCACTTTCTACACTGATAGAAAATACACTTCGCCAAGAGAGGGGAAAAAAAGCCTCCCCTAACAACACAGAGTCAATCTTCAGCAGTTGGTTGTGTTTGTTTTCTTGTCACAGCCACCCCTGAGTGCTGTGTGCACTTATGAGCTATAAAATCGCAGACAAATGGAGTGCATGGGGCATGAGAGTGAGCCACCAAGAATGTAAAGTTAGAAAGCTTTGTGGGCAGAGCTGCTCGACACCATTTTAATATATTTGCCTCCACTGCACATGTTGATCTGATTATTTAGAGCATGAGAAGCTATGATTAGTGATTAAAGAACAGCTGGACATCGTGTAAGGCATAGTCCGAGCTTAAGACTCATCACAGAAACAATGAAACAATAAAAATCCTGAAGACATATTTATTTTGAACCAGTGATGTTAGTTTTTGCATCATTTTTCAAAAGCAAAAAACATGGCTGCAGAGGTGCAATACTTCCTTACAAAAGTATAAAGTTAAAGGTCAAACGTTTTCAGGCATTTATCACGTATTGTTTCTGTGAGAAATATGGCTCTGAATGAACAAAAAAGTATTTCATTGCCACAAGATAAATGGAGAGAAGCCGGACACCTCATGGAGACTGTCAACGGCCGAATTTATGGCTACAGGCCCTGAATCGAAGTCAGAAACTGAAATGCACATTGAAAACGTTCAGTCTCCTGCCAACTTGTTACACTCCATCCCACTCACAGCAGCCGCCTCTGAAAGCAATGATAGGAGGAGAAAGAACATATTGCACTTCCTGTTGAGATTTCAAGGCAGGGCGAGACAGATAGATATAGTACAAGCTCTGGAAAATCTCCTATGGTTAGGATAATATATGACTGCAACTAATCTAGTGTGAGCCTTCAGAGTATGAGTTCTTCTTGAGCGTGTGCCAAGATTTGATTAGAAACAGGCTTACTACATGTCTGGCGAGTTTCCCTTTTCTTTTCCCCCCATTTTTCTCTCTTCCTGATTTCCTTTGTCTGACTTTAAGCCCCTTCATAGGCCTGACATTACTCTTATAAAGCTAAAGAACTGAATGTTACATTAACACAAACTGAAACAATGAATCCATAGTGGCAGTGAGAACTCTGGCGCTTGTGACGAACAACATGATCCTTTTCCGACATGCCAAGTCCTTCATCTAATAAGAGCGACATCATAATATCAACTGGAGGAGCATTCTTCCCGTCTTACCCCCGATCCCTGGCTTGTCCTTTCTTGCCTTCAAGCGAGCAGGAAATGACTGCATGCAAGGTTTAAGATCTGAGATCAACAACATGCGAGACAGCTGCCACCAAAAAGCTGGGCACCAACATTAAAGAGGAGAGAGCTACCACCCCCTGTACAGTTAATATTAACTGTTTGATACAGTAGGGTTGGAAGAGTAGGCTTAAAACTTCCCCAGATGGGTCGTGCAAAACGCTCATCAAGATTTACTGAGAGAAAATTACATTGTGAGAAGCTTTTTTTCTTCCTGGCATTAGTTTTATGCACAACATCTGATTCCGTTTAGGTTTGACAGTCTGAGATCAAAAGTTTGAGTTGAAATATTCACAAAATCACAGTCACGTCTCTCCTCATTTCTCCTTTTTGTCCTCCTCTCTTTGTTGTTTGCCGCTTGAGAAAGACAAAAGCAACCGAATGATACTGAATTTTCCATCAAGCTCTCCAAACCCCTCCTCCTCTTAACCCTAAAACAATCTTACTCCCTTTACCACCCGCACCCCACCCCATGCTGCTTCTCTTCATCCTCTCACTCTTCATTCGCTTCTCTGCTTCAGTGCAAAGCCAAACAAGCCAACCATTAAGTCGAGTTAAGCGCAGGAAGTGGGCCTTCGGGCCAGGCGGCACTGTTTACAAGGAGCTAGTCAGGTTTCAGCGGCGCTTTGAAGTGAGCAGCACACAGGAGACTGTCTGTCACTAGGCAAAGGCCCAGCACCGCTCCACTGACTCACTCGCATTCCCCCCCTGTTCGGCTGAACAGAGAGAGAGAAGGAGGGGGAGGCAGAGGGGGTGTAAGAGGGGAGATTTATGTTTTTTTCCCCCCTCTGAGTATCTGTTTCTACCTTTAATCATTCCGACCTGTCTGTTATTACGAACCTTCTTTATCCAACCCCAGATACAGATACTAGGAGTAAGAAGAAAAACATCAACTTTTCCACAGGTCATGAGATATCAGAGAGTTAGGATCTTTAAAAAGCTCGTGTCAGTAATCAGACTGTAATCTATAGCAGTACAGCCCATTGCAGGGATTAAACTTCTGCAGGACTGTGTGTGCGTGCAATTCTCAATCGCCTGTTTCTAGCCCAAAGCCTCTGCTCCGAGGCAAGAGGATCAGCTTTCTCCAACACACCCATCTACTTCATGACATCACCGCAGACAAGGTTGAGTTTCAGCCATGCGTGGCTTGGGGGATTCCAACTTGGCACGGAGCACAGTAGCTCCAGAGAAGTAACACGACAGCAAAGCTGAACACCCTTGCTTTCCCCTCACCAAAACAGACAAGCAGGAACATTTTCACACCTATGCAACAGCACAGACTTTTCTGGCCAGATGATTCCTGTTGGTTTAACAGAGCCTTCTCCACAACAACAGGCGACGAAAGGATTCTTGTTTTGTTTAGCACTCGAAGGCGATGTTAGTGTTCATGTGTGAGGAAGCCCTCAGATACATTCTTACAGGCTGGCAGCAGATGCTAGGGCACAAAACACATACATGTGAAATATTTCAGAATGTATTGACAAGTGAGACACATGAGAGGTGTGTCTTCATACAAACTCACTCCTTCTTTTTCCCACATAGCTTCAGTCTTGTGTAAGGAGCTAATTTCCATTAAGAATTCCAATAATGTTTTACTGTTGCCTGCCAGTCTGAAGCAACAGATGTTCAGGTGTGACACACCAATTAACCCTTTAAGAAAACTTCTTAATCAAAGAGAATAACTTGTAATCAAGACATTATCTAATCAGCAAAGAATACTGAACATAAGGAAGGGAGAAACATTGCAGGAAAAACACTTTCACTGTTAAAGTAGGATCAAGCGATTGATTTATAGTTTTTTGATGATAGCTGCATATGTTAGTGATTAGAGTTGTTTTTGGTTGAAGAGGAGTAAGAGAAGGCTAAAATTGAGACAGCTTCTTGGATATCATCAAACAGACATTCTTTTAATACATGAGAAATTTAATATTATAACCAGCAATTCATAAAAAGGCGTTCTTACAGTGCAAAGGTAAAGCAGGTACACTTTTAGATAAGGGAAAGTATTTACTTTCTTTAAATACAAATATATAATTTCATGTTTTTACAGGTACTATTTACAATATGAAATGTTTACAGAGAGAACAAACTGCTCGTATTCCTGCTCTCTAATGTTCTCGGCTGTTGGATCGTCCCTCCCTTTGAGTTTCTGGTGGCTTTAAGAAAAGAGCCAGAGAGGGGGAGGCGAGCATTTCAGCACATGGCATCCACAGCCATGCTTGTTATTTGTTCAGACAGTCAGGTTCAGTTTTTGTTTATCCAGCTTGTCCTTTTGTCAAACCCTGACCCTCAGCTTGGCATGCATGTGAGGCTATAAAGCTGAGGAGAATACAGAGTGCTGAAGAACCCTACAGCTACTTACCTATCACATGAGACACAGGAAATAATACACAAAGTAGTCCCAGCAACATTTAATGTCCGTGTTTTCTACACAGTGGTCTCTCCCTGTTTGCCATTTGTCAGCCTTGTGTAGAATTTATGCCAGGATTGTAAAGTCTTCCCAGACCAGATCCAGAAACCAGAGGTGATACCGACGATGAGAGTCATCAGGTACTTGATCATGTAGACGGTGAAGTCTGGGTTCATGCGGGGCACGGTCTGCAGAGGGCAGGGGATGGCAAGGCCCCTGCAGTTATGGCTGACCCAGCTCCGCTCCCAATGTGGGCGGAAGGCCTGCTCGTAGAAGAAGCAGGCGATAACGATGGTGGCAGGGACTGTGTAGAGCACACTGAACACACCGATCCGCACCATCAGTCGCTCTAGCTTCTCCGTCTTGGTGCCGTCGTGTTTCATGATGGTGCGAATGCGGAACAGTGACACAAAGCCGGCCAGCAGGAAAGAGGTTCCAATGAAGAGATAAATGAAGAGAGGGGCCAACACGAAGCCTCGTAGAGGGTCCAGGTTGCTGAGACTGACAAAGCACACACCGCTGAGCACATCGCCCTCAATCTGCCCGATGGCCAGGATGCTAATGGTCTTAACTGCTGGTACTGCCCAGGCTGCCAGGTGAAAATACTGAGAGTTGGCCTCAATAGCCTCATGGCCCCACTTCATACCTGCAGCCAAGAACCAGGTGAGAGACAGGATGACCCACCAGATGGAGCTGGCCATGCTGAAGAAATAGAGCATCATAAAGAGGATGGTGCAACCCTCTTTTTTGGTACCTTGGACAATGGTTTTGTAGCTATCTGGGCTAAAGCTGTCGTTGCACACCACTTTGTCTCCCAGGAAGTAGCCAGCTATGTAGGCTATGGAGACCATAGTGTAACAGCCAGACAGGAAGATAATAGGCCGCTCAGGATATCTAAAGCGCTGCATGTCCACTAAATAAGTGGTTACTGTGAATAATGTGGATGCACAGCAAAGCACAGACCACACCAGAATCCATAGACGAGAAAAATGAATTTCTTTGTCACTGAAAAACATGTTCCCACCGCTCCTCGATGGCTCACAGGGAGCTGCACAATCCTTCTCCTCCAGGAATTTATAATTCAAATATGGTGGCACTTTGAGAACAGGGGGGCAACGAAAAGTCCTCTCAAGTGTGGGGACCACAGAGAGATCGTGGGTCCCCGGCACAGGCAGGATGGGGGGGACGGTGGCAGCAGAGGAATCGTTTTGGCCCACACAGATCTGTCCGTCCCCCAGCACAGGGAAGTTTTCGCAGCGCAGTCGGTCCGGCCATTGAAAGCCAAACTTGTTCATAAGAGCCTCGCAGCCCTGCTTGGCCCTCTCGCAGATTGACCTGCAGGGAGGAATGGCCTTCTCCAGAACCGTGCACACAGGCGCATACATGGAGCACAGGAAGAATTTCAACTCCGGCGAGCACTGTACCTTTACAAGAGGGTAAAACTGGTGCACCTCGAGCCCCGCGTCCTCTTGGTTGTAATGGCCCACTAAATTTGGCATGATGGTTTGGTTATAGGCTATGTCCGTGCACAGGGGGATTGAAATCGGCTGACAAAATCCGTGCTCGGGCACCACTATTCCGTTGTCCCCTTGATACTGGGATGATATCAGCAGAGGCAGAAGGAGGGTAACAGACAATATCTTGCAAAAAATCATTTTCCCAAGTTTAAAAAAAACTGCTTTATTTGCTCCGATTTACTTGCGCCAAACCTCGTATCTTCCAGTTTTGCAAGCGGATCCTGAGTGAGAGTAACTCACAAAAGTGAAAACTCTGGTGTCGAAGACCTTAACGCTGCCCTCTCAGTCCTTGTTCTCTGCTTTGAACACTGCAGGCTAACTTTTCTTCTTTTCCACAACTCCGATTCCCTCACCACTGTCAGGTCAATCGCAACAAGTCAGTGATTTCCGGAAAAAACTTTCACAATAAAATGCTAATAAATGAACATGAGTTGTAGATTTTTTCTTTCCTTTACTAGTTACCAGCATATTAATAAACGCTGGTTTGGCTCACAAGTCACAAGCGTGTGGCTATTATTTTGAAAGTAGTGCCTTTTTTACAGTTCGTATTTTGTCAAACTTGATACCACAGGTGGATCGCGTGGCAAAAAAACAGATTCTCAAGAGGGGATAGACTTTTCCATTTAGTGCATGGTCCATGTCATGTTTAAATTCCACATAAAAACCCTCCCAACATAATCAATTAATCAATCAACATGTGATTGTCAATGTGCATGTATGTAGTGTACGCTTTTATTTTGAAGATACTGGCGCTTTTGTACAGGTCGTGTTTTACTAATATTGTCTAACTTGACTGCACAGCTGGATCGCATGGCCCAACCAGATTTGCAAGGGGAGGTTGACTTTCCCACCTAATGCTTGGTCCATGTCATGTTGATATTCCACATTAAAATTTTGCAATCAATAAATCAACATGCGAATTTTTGTATACATGTATGTATGTATGTATGTATTATGGATTCAATTGTATTGGAATACTTTTGATTTCAACTGAGTGTTCAATTAAGCTGGTGTGATTATTATGTAAGCTTAACAGAACTAAATTGAAAAAAAAATATTAATATCTCAAATACTGCATATACAAACGGAAAAAGAAAAATATTAAGCGAGATTACATACAAAATGCATTTAAACAAAAGAAAAAGTAAATTACATTATTATTACGAGTATTATTATGATTATTATCATTATGCTTATTATTATTATGACATGATGTGCACACATTCTATAAATGTATGTCCACTAATAAATCCAGGGGGACATAAAATATGGGGCAGGGGGTGACAACGGTTGCTATGCGTCTGGATACTCTGCTTGACGTTGATTGGACCAGAAATATCAAGCTCAGCCAATGTCCGCGCAATATCGAACGTCCATGGGTTCGAGGTGATTTTGGGGCCACAAGAACCCCTGGAGATAACGAGAAGATAATCTTTAAGAACTCCTAATTTAAAAGTTAAGTTACTTAACTTATGAAGGTAAGTTCGTCCTGTGTTTTACTGTGACAACTTTGTATGTTTAGGCGAAGTTGGCCTCATTTGACTGGCGAAGCAGCAGTTTTAATGTGGGTGACAGTTACCGAGACGCGTCGACTAGCTGCTAGCTTAATCCTCTAACGTTAACGTTGTTGCTAAGTGCTACTCATGGTGGATTCATGCTGGACTCTAAATGACATAAAACGAGTACGGTCTAGACCTGCTCTCTTTGTAAAGTGTCTTGAGATAACTTTGGTTGATGATTTGGCGCTATACAAATAAAATTTGATCGATTGATTGATTAACGGCTAAGTTAGCCCAGTTGATGGGCTCTCTCTGAAATGAGAGTTGGTTAAAATTTCTCTGTGAAACAAAACTTGCCTGGTTAAATGAAATGTTAACAATGAATACCTCGTGTTTTGCCAGGAAACTGACGTTGATTAAATAAAGAATCGGGTCAAGTTCCTGGGAGTTCAGAATGGCATTTGATGGGCGTCATGATGCATTTGCATATTCACTCTTCCCCACACAGCGACCGGTAAGCTATGATTTTTTGGGAGCTATGATATTTTACATTAAGTGGCATATTTGCAGAAGCCATAGACCTTTGAAAAGGGTAATGGTCGGGTAAATAATTGTGGAAAACTACTGAATCATCTATAGCTGCTGTGTTAGTTGTTGTATTCTGGGATGAGAGAAGATCTCGCTCTTAATCCTGTAACATTTTGTTTGACATACTCTGATTTAACTTGAAACTATCTTCACTATTGATCAATCTGTCAATATTTTTTAAAAGTGTATTGTATGGCTTGTGAAAAACCCAGAAAATACTTAAAATCCCAAAGCTGAAAATTGCTCATGCCTCATCCCAAAAATATTTATTTTGCATTTATATTAAACCAAAATAAAATTGTGAAATCCTTAGAATAGAGCTGATGGTTTTGTTATTAAAATAGTTATTGATTCATTACCTACCAATCATCCAATCTAATACTGACTTAAACATTGTTTGAAGCATCTGTGACACCTTCAACAGGAGTGGTTTGCCTCAGATGTATTTTGCTTCTCTCTCTTTCAGGCCAGTGTTAATGAAGGTGTTGGAAACAATGGTAGTGTGGCATCGCCCATTGTTTCCTTTCCCAGTGTCTCAATGCAGGAACAGCATGTAGGATTCAACGTGCCCAGGTCTCACAATGCTCATGATGATTCCCATGGCCTTCTCAATTGTGCCCAGAACAGCGCTAAAAGCAGGGAATGAGTTTTAAATATGTTCTAAATACATGTGTGATTCAGCATCTGTGCACTATCCTTAATGTAGTTAAGAGTTTTATGCAACCATACTAAAATTAAGTTTTAATTATGTTATTCAGAAGCAGTTAAATATACTTGGTGTGAATCTTCCCATGATGAACTGTCAACGATTTTGTTGTTGAAGGAAACCTGCAGAAATGATTGATTGCGATGAGGAGACCGGTCTACAGCAACTTATGTCAAACATTTTGGTTGAAGGAGATTCAGAGGACAGCTTCTACAGTGAAGGGTATGTTCAAGTTAAGAGTTTTATGCAACCATACTAAGATTAAGTTTTAATTATGTTATTCAGAAGCAGTTAAATATACTTGGTGTGAATCTTCCCATGATGAACTATCAACGATTTTGTTGTTGAAGGAAACCTGCAGAAATGATTGATTGCGATGAGGAGACCGGTCTACAGCAACTTATGTCAAACATTTTGGTTGAAGGAGATTCAGAGGACAGCTTCTACAGTGAAGGGTATGTTCAAGTTAAGAGTTTTCACACTGTAGTGTTGGTTATACATATATATTGTATATTACAGTATATTTTATGATTTATGGCCTTAACACCACCAAGATTGAAAACCACAAAGATGATAAGATATTTATATTTTTCAGCTTCATTTAAAGAACATTGTTTAATATAGTATAACATTAAAGGAATTCTCAATTCTTCCTTTAGGAGCCTTCCTAAATGTAATCCCTTCTGGTCTCCACTGACAGAGGAAGTGCTAGAGTATTTTCAATCCGGGGCTAAAACATGGCAGAACCCTACCTTTCCTCAAAACTATGTATCCCATAAGGCCTTTGGACAAGCACAGGGACAGTCCCAGGACGACGGCATTGAAGAGTTTTGTCATCCCTACTTTAACCACCTGGGGAGCATGCAGTATAAGAGGGTCAATGCGGGGAATACACAGCAGCTCCAGCCTCCCATGTTGTCAGTGAATGATCCTAGAAGACCGTCCAATGTAACCATCAACTCCTCGAACTTCAGCTCAAGATCCATACTGCCTTATGGAACAGTACTTCCTGGTATGGATGTGGCTGATATGATGTCAGCCAATGAGTCTGCCGCTTCCAACTTCTATGCGAGTGAAATGATGACACGCAGAAGAGAGCGCCCTTACTATGGCATGGCCTCCGCCTTGACAACTTCAGTGGTGATGAATCAAGGAGGACCTGCTATCCAGCGTAACTTGTACCTGGACGGGTGCTTTTACCAGTGGAAGTGTTTGAAGAATGAGAGAGAAAAGGTATGCTAAAACAAAATCTTGTTTTGTGTATAATTACAGGATGACCAGAGGAGATTTTAAAGAATGGTATCACCGCCAATTATTTTTCCTCCTGTGAAATAGTTTTTTAGTCTGCTGTTTTTAATGAAGCCTTTGTACACTGCACAATTTCCCTATGTATTAGAAAATAATTTTGATCAGTGGAAAATGTATAGTGCTTTTAGTTTCTGGTTTGTCTTGTGCCTTTTTTTAAAGTGGTTTGATCAATTATTCTAAACATCTTTTTCACACACACAAAAACATATATACAACAACAAGGATTGCCAGGGTCTCTGTGACTGTAAAGAAAAAAGATAAAATCTATTCAGTGTTCAAACATTTTGTCACCACATTTGTGTGCAGATGAGCTCTGTGAATTATAACATATAATTTAATTTTTGTTAGTGTTTGTGTTTATTTGCCTGAATTTGACAAAATTCCAGTGAAGAAAAATAATGTTTTGTTGTTATGTTTTTGCTTGTTTTCTATTTCAGATACAAGCCATCCTTTCCCAGACATTCCATTGGGAAGAGATTGCAGACATGAACAACATTAGCGTACCCAAAACTCCACAAAATCCTACGAGAGTGGACTACGTCATTGTTAAACACGCGAAAGAACAAGCAAGGGTGAGTCCCATGAATTATGGTTATTGCTTCCTACTGCCATCTACAGGTGAATTGTGTCACAACAGGTTTGATATGTTGGAGATATTTACAGCTTTATTTTGCACAGACATTAGCTATATCCCCTCAATGCATTCTGGAGGTTTGTTTAGTTAACTCTAGTTTGGATCGTGAATAAAATCCATACTTGCATACAGTGTCTTAATAATGTAAAGAGTAAATATTTATAAATTTCTTGTTAATAAATCAGCTGTTGCGTTGCAGGTCGCGGCCCTTCTGGATCGTCTGTACAACAGTCCCCTCCATATCAACATCCACACGGCACTGAGCAGACATAATATAGCCATTTGCCAAGTGAGGATCAAGGCGCATATTGCCAACATGTCCAAACACCATCCGAAGCAATCTCAGGACAGCGGTAACTCATGTTGCAGTGGTAGGCATATGTCCCTCTCTCTCACCCCTGGTACTAACTTGGTTTTGTTTCATAGCAACGTTGTTGGTCATTGCACTGAAAGACCTGGCTGCTACCACAAGGAAACTCCGCACAACCCTTTGGTGTGCTTACCAGATGGCACTCCCAAAACCTGTCAGGAGGCAGGAGCAGCACGCTGCCAGTGAGGCCACACACACGGAGAGGAGCCCCTCTCCTTTTGATGGATACTCTTTTAGGATATCACTTAGCAGGTACCAAGCATGAGTTTAAGGTCCGATGAAATTAAAACCCCTCCAGATCACCCTGATTATCTGAGGGTTGTCAAATACATATGTTGTTCGAGCATCACCTATTTGCAAGTGTATTGTGACATTTTACCTGCAACAGTTGTTTTTCTTATGTAACCTTAACATGCTGTAATTTTAGATTTTAAACTTATTCTCAACTGATACTTCCTAAACCAGTTCAGTGTTTTTAATTGAAAAGGATCACCAATCCATTACAAACATAAAATAAATATCATTACTATCTGTGAAGTGTCGCTCAGCTAAATTTAAAAAATGATTTGGTGGATGCTGTTTAGTATTTGAAGACTTGCTCTGTATCACATGCTAAATTATAAAATGTTGTGTAATATTCCTATTAATTCTGAAACTTCTGTTAATTGAAGACATAACAGAATACTGTTATATCTGCTTGTTTGGGAAAAGTTTGAACTGTGTCAATGGACACTGAAACAGTTCAATGTAAGTGTTTGATTTAGTTCAATGCTTGTTTGATGTATTAATCACACTTACCATAAGATTATTTTCAGAGGGTCTTGTCAAATATTATTCCCATCAGTGGGACAGTTTGTCGGCTAGGGACCAAAGCTTGAATCCATTGTAAACGGAGGTCAAGCAAAAATTGTCTGTTAGCATTTGTCTGTAAACTACTGTAGCACCGCTCCTGACTATGCTCTCTAAATATAAGTTGTCTTATTAATGTTCTTGTTATTTGTTCTGTTCCACAAAATGTAAAAATAAAGAAATCCAACTTGCTGAAAAGTTTTTTTTATTAATTTAAAAAGATCATACGCCTCATTATAAACATTCAAATTATGGTACATGATATTTTTGAGGTATAATTTAGCAACTGCTCTTTTGTCTTACTGTCAGATAAAATGTTCATACTCTCTAACTAAAACCTAAAACAAATAAAAGGAAAATGGTTTGCCTTCAATGAAAAGTTGTGCAGAAATCCAAGGCATGTGTTGGCACAGAGGATAATAGCAGAAACTCTGAGATGCCTTGCAAGCATTCCCCTGTTTTGATCATGATCAATTACATTTTTTTTTTAGGTGTATAGTTTGATTTCTTAAGGGATCATTTTTACTTAGGTCAAAGCATGTTTCACATGTTCTTAAACAACAAAATATAAATGTATGGATCTACAACACAAGACTGACTAACACAATCAATACCATCTGAAGTTTTGCAGCTTTATTCCAAGAAATCTCTCTGTATGTGCGTATCCAAGAAAGAAAAATCTGAATTTTGAACCTGCACAATATCCAGTACTTAGATTTATTTCATATGAACCGGTGCCAAAAAGTAATTAGCAAAGAGGGTCAAAAGAATACATTAACACCCTGAAGGTGCCAATGGGGATTAGATAAAAAGAGGCAATAGCTGTTGTTTTTCATTTCTGTCTTTTAACAAAAACGTTTCACAAAGTGTCCTTTCTCTTGGTTTTATCTTTTGCGTTCACCTTTCTGTGTACGCTTCTTCTCCTTCTCTTTCCTGTCTTGTTTGGCTAGTTTGTCCTTCTCGCGCTGCATCTTGTCCGTCTCTTTCTTCTTCTGAGCATCATCTCGTGCCTGGTCCCGCTTTTGCTTTTGTCTGTTCAGCACCTCTTCCACATTGGTGTTCTTAAAGAGGGCTGACACGTTGAGTTAAGGACAATGTCGTTAATACCTATTATCATTATGGAGGTCAGATTGTAAAACACAGTGTATTATGGAGTCAGGGTTATACGGCTGTTGCAACATCTATTTATATTGTAATACATTAGATGATTTTATACAGCGTCTGATAGTACACCACTTCAGAAAGGATACATTTCTCATTTGATGGAAAGTTATTTGCACTTGTTGGCTCCTCTTCGTCAGCTTCAGTGCTTTAGTCAAGGAAAAAACGTTAGGATTATGGCTGAATGTGAAGAAGGAGAATAATCACTGGAATGGGACCATGTCAAATATTCATGTACAGACTTTATACCTGGTACGAGAAACATTTGTAATGTTCATCACTTTCACAACAATCTGCAAACTCAAGGATATTCCTCTTCATCTGTTACATGAGCATATTGGGCAAGTAGGGCTTCTTTCCTTTTCTTGGACTCCTCGGACACCTCCTTGTGTTTCACCACAATCTGAGCCTGTTTTTCAATCATACTGGCGATGGCCTGGACCTCAGCTACAGAAAAGAAATGACAGAGCACAGTCAACCTAAATAAAACATTTAGAACCTTAACTTGCAATAAAAGGACCTACTTTCTACTCTCCATGAGTATACATTAACAGAAGGAGCAATGAGGGCTCCCATCTGAGCCGGAGCTCTAGACAGTATGGCTATGTACAGAATAAACAGCCTCACAATCTCTTTCCAATAATAACACTGACAAAACACACTGGGTGGAAACGACTTCTTGGCATGAACACTCGCTCAGATCACAAAAAACTTTCTGCAGTGTCACGAATGTTTGTGTGTGTGTGTGTGTGTGTGTGTGTGTGTTTTAAATGTTAATCTCTCCCTGAGACAAAAGTGTCTTGCACTCTGCTCCAAACTTAAAGCAAACATTTTAAAACTCAAAGATCTAATCCCTCTGTATGTTTACCTGGGACTGACAACAGACTCCATGGCAAGCTGTCTATGCTGTTTAGTCAAGATTTACATAAGTAGATCAGCCTGCTGGCTTTCTTACATAATTTTTTATGACTTTAAAACTTTTTGTTCAAGTTTGGACTGCATTATTGATTTTTTATGTTTCTCTTATTTTTGTTGACACATGGTTGAATATCTGTATCGTAATGTATGTAATTGTTCCCCAGAAATAGCTGCCAAGGTCTCTTTACACTTGAATAAGATTGGACTTTTGGATGAATCAAATTAACATGCATACCATCACCAGCATCTCTTTTGGCTGCCAACCGGCTGCAACACTCTGTCCACTGCTTGATGATCTGTTTGCAGACATCTTCAACTGTGTCCTCCTCCTGCGCACACAGGACAAGAGCAGTTAAATACCAGTAACAGCTCTCTACATATACTATACATTTATTTACTTTCATATACATATAAAGGCTATCAATGTCTATGCATCAACACAGCTGTCAGAATGAGATGATGTTTGTTGAGGTGCTTTGCAGAAGAGCCCCAGGAGGACAGCAGCACCCACTTGATTCACTCACAGCCAGCACATGATGCATTAGGTGGTGTTATCATACCATGTCTGATGTGTTTGCCACAGCACATAGAGTTTTTGCATAATGGGTGTCCTGTGAACACTAACTGTTACTGTTACTCTCTGTGGAGCTCATAACAGGCTAACAGCTGTTTAACTGACAGTCTGACAAATCACATCATGGCAGCTCGTCCTAAATATATAAATGGTTAGCCAACTGCAAATGGTTAACCAATTGCAAAGATAACTTGGTGGTTCTTCTTCATAGCCGAAAATGTCAAAACGTTTAAAGGAATTGTATTAGCTAATAACTAATACGTTTCTTGTTCGGAATTTCGGATCAGATCACAATCAAATAAAAGTTCAACATTTTTTAATGGGATTTGGCGTGGCGGGAGTGAACAGCTTATATCTCTGTCTTTGGTGTCTAGACCTTAAATAGAAACATTACTGCGTCTGATGTTGAAATTTAACTCCACATGACAGCTGACATCAGCTGTCACTTGGTATGGTCCGGCACAGAAGACAGACAGCAACACATGTAAAACAACACAGCCTTAGTTGTTGAGCGGAGCATGCCGCTTAGGATATTCACCAGAAAAGCGGATAATATTCCTTGAAGCGCATCTTCTTTTTCCTCGTCGCTTTCCTCTTCTTGCAGGACCCCTAAAATGTACGCCCCATACACCTCACGGTCCACTTCTAAAGAGTCTAGACGATCATTTAGCCAGCTTTCAAACTCCCCGGCGTCTGTCACGGGCGCAGCCATCTTGGCCCTTTCGGGTCTTTCGGTGGCGCGCGGCTGTCCTTTGACATTGCCTGTGAAAAAAGTCAAATAAAAACGGCGCGTGTTTAACAATTCAGTTTTGTTCGTGCTGACGGCAAGGTAACCATCCAGGCCCAGGTAAAATGGCAATCATTTTGTTGCAAGCTAGTGTGCATTATTAACAACTGTTGAATATAATGCACAGTACAGTTTTTTGTCGCTTTGAAATGCTTTACAATTGACTTAAAAGTTCCAACTGTCCCCATTGAGTGCTGTTTTGTGGCCTAATTTAGTTCTTTAAACATGAGAATATTTCCCCCCCTTAATTCTTGGTATCTTAAGTATTTTGATATTCATTTCTGCAACCATCAGTTTATTTAGTTACGCAAAACACTTTTTTTTTTTTTGGTAAAAGATTGTAACCCAATCAAGATTTAAACATATAGGAGGCCTATATGCCTGTATAAATTATCATTGAGATTACAGCCATTTAATAGAATTTAAAAGTTTACCTTCTGTTTTTTCAGCCACACAATATTGTAGCCTAAACTTTCATGTCAAATAGGCTACCATTCAGTTGTAAAACGATTGAACAAAATTTAATTGCAATGCTCCAGGCCTACATGTCCCTACTGTGTCCTCCTTCTTCCACTGTCTCCTCTGTATTCTCTGTGATGTGATGATCACCTCTTCTTCACACCTAATAACCATATTGGACCCACATCCTCCTTTTGCCCCTCTTTGTTGTCTACCTGGTGCTTACTTCTCCCCCGTAGAGTAAATCTTAGCTTAAGTTCATAAATTGTACCTTTAAGCTAAATTACAGCTTGTAGTTTGTGAACACAGGTCTTGTCAACTGGCCATTTGAATGAAAATTGCTGTGATTACTTTGTCATGCTGCTATCCTGGCTTGTTGGATTCATTTTTGCAGCCAAAATTTCAATCAACGCTAAGCTAACTGCTCAGCATTGGCAGCCATGTAAGTCGACTGGGATACTGCCACAAATCCCAAAGTTCTTGACTGAAAATTAATGTTCGATGGTACCACAGTTTACAGAAGTACATGTGCACTCATTCGTAGGCTTTGGGCACGAGGCAGGCCAATACTGGTCTAATTAAAATGCTGATTTCAGAATAATCAGCTGTAGCCTACTTTTAAATTCAGTGGGTACCTGGCAGTCAAACAGACTTTGGCAGAACAAAATCATTTTTAAACATACAAAATCAAACTATTCATTTCCACCATCTAAGTAGAAGAAACATTTATATGACAAATAGATCCAATATTGTTGCAATGGATGATGGCACTGAATTTGAGTGAGACCACTTAAGGTTACATTTATTTGCACCTCCAGCTTGGGTGATGAAATACAGATGTGCTGCTATCAACAGCAGCTTGAACAAGTGTAACATTCAGCTTTCGGCCTCTGGGTGGAAGTAGAGGACACAGATTAGTGCTCTCTTCTCTTGAGGTGGAGACAGAGGATACAGCTGAGTCTTGGATTTAGTTGCATGACATTAGTTTGGAGCTTATTTAGTGTGTGATTCAACGCAAATTGCTCCATGCATGTGCATCAGACTCCATTTGTTAAAGTTTAGTTGTAAGCAGAGCTGCGGAGCAAGAACATGCCCTGCCAGCTGTTTGTTCGTCCTCTTTCATTTGACACTGGGACAGCAGACAACACCTCCCAGCTGTTTGAATATATTAAAATATGTTTCCATGTGAATGGCTTGATCCTGCTTCCAGAAAGCACTTCGAGCAAAGGGGGGTTATCGGTTGCCCCTCTCACACACCCCACTCCCTGTTTACCCCCAGCTCACACACACACACACCCACACACACACACGCTCCCCTTCCCACTGCTCCCACATAATGGCTTCACACGTCGCTGGCCTTGCAGTAATGAAGTGTGAAGCTTCTGTGACGCCACAGGGAAGCTACCGTGTAGAACTGTACTCTCTATTTTAGTGCACCACCTTCAGTTCCTTACAGCCAGGATACATTTGCTCATGTTTAGCTTGCTTTGTACGCTCTACAGGCAAAATTCAAACTAACTTCCATCAAACACCCTTAAACTATTGTGAAAGCAGGCTGATTAGGTGGTGCTCCATGCTCATTGCTTCCTGTTCGGGCTTTGGTAATAATAGCGTTGTGGATGTTTCAAACTGGAGCAAAATAGCCAGTTAGACCCTGTGTCAAAGCTGGATATTATGTGTTAATTCTATACATGACTTGAGTGCAGCAAGTAGAAGAACAGGCAGTTCAGTGTTGTGAAGAAGTTTAAAAAGTACTGTCAGGAAACCTGTGCAGAATAATTGACTAGTTTTACTCATTTCAAATTTAAAACAGATTGATTTTCAAAGTTTCATTGATGTCAGTTACCTTGTTATATTGTAGGCAGTACAAAATTGTAAAGTACATTAATTTTACCGACTGCCAAAAAGGAACCCTATTATCAAAGTGCTGTTTGAGGGAAGCTGCCATTACAACAGGCTGCCATAGTCATATTTCAGAATGAGGGGCCCAGGGTCGATGCATAATGCCATCCCCTCTCTTAGCACCGCATAGCTGTAGGACGCCTGTCCTATTTATACTGAGGGGCTGTGGATTGATGCGAAATGACGAGGGCCGCCAGGCTACTGAGTGGGTGGGCATCCACATGCTCCGCTCCACAGGCAACAGTTTCCTTCTATACACGACACACACAGATACACACTTGTCTTCATGTCCCAATGCCACCAGCCTCAGAAAAGCCCTGCAGTCTCAATGTGCAATGTCCTCTCTATGTCAACATATCCTCTACCCCAACGTTAATGTGACAGAATATAACCAGAACCCAAAACAAGCAGGCGAGCAGAGCAACCAGGACCAGCATGTGTAACAGACATGTTTCCTCATCTTCTCTAGCAGTTGGCCTCCTTGTCACACGGTTGCTCGACTTGTAGCAAAAAGTGGGTACTGTATAATATGGTGTAAAGCCTCATGAGAGACATGTATAATATAGGGCTGTTTAAATAATACTGAGATGACTTGAATAAGCCTGTTCAATCAACACACGTTAATTTCTGTGCTGTGTTGTATTCCAGAGACGGCTCAGTTAAATCTGTCACGTTGTAGGTGATAATTACTGGTGAAATCAAAGTAATGGCTGTCTTACTGCAAATTGATATGATCTAATATATGATAATATATATAATATGATAAGTAATATTCCTGTTAGAGTTTAATTAATGTAATTAAATCTAGAGTGTAGATGATGTTCAGTATTATCACAGAACATTATAATTCTAATAATATTATTAACACATTATTTTTAATGATCATTGATCATAGTTAAAAGATTATTCTTCTGTTTTTCTATTATTATAACACAACTCCTTCTCTCTCTCACACACATACTGTACATTCATATGCTCTCACTCTTGCTCTCACTCACTTGTCTTTTGCCCCCCTCCCGCCCACACACACACACACACACACATACACACACATACACGCTCTTACAGACACACAATGTCTTTCTGTGTTGAGCAGACAGAAGTGATAAGAGAAATGCGAGACAGTTTTTGTGTTACCATAACTTAAAAACAAATTGGCTCACATTAACTGTGTGAGAAATTTCATGTTAGAAAAGTTACTCAGCTCTTAGCATAAGGCATTTGTATTGTATTTTATGCAACATCTTAATCTTAGTATATTTTCTTTGACTTATTTGATGCTCTTCACAGGCATGTTTGGATTCACCCTCACATAGCAGTAATATGTGCTGCTTCATCCGTTTGTTGGAGTCCAGTGACTGAGTGTGTCTTTGAAGCAGAAGAATTAGCTCGAGCTGCTAGCAGAGGGAATAATCTGGTTATGTGTAATGAAGGCTCCTATTAGCAGTTATGCGTTTATCAGGTTAAGTGTGCTGGAGGTGGACTTCCCACATCCCCCTCTCAGGAGGCACCGCGCTTTCACTCCGCTCATCGAGCTTTTTAGTCTGAATTGCAGGCAATTAAAACTCTGCCATGTGAGTGTGGAAAAAGGTTATGAATATGGAACACTGACTCAGAGAAATCCGCAGAGACCTCTCGTCGAGTTCTGAGGGTTCCTTTCTCCAAATCATCGGGAAGCACAAAGACCATTTGACAGCGTTTCTTTTCGCCCGTCCCTTGCTCGGTGTGCATGTGACTCCCCAAATGTCGGCCCTGAGGTTTTAAAAATGCAAAGCCCATTCTTTCCAGGTTGTTGAACTTCCGTGACCTCTGGCAGTGAGGAGAAACTTTTTGTCGTGGGTTTGGCGCCCTGCCTGGCTGACCGTGCCAGCTCTCGCCGCTTCTGAGCAGAACAGAGGAGTGATGGGAAGGGGGCTGAGTGGATGTGTCTAGACAGCCAAGTGGATGAGGGCAAATATTTAGCCATGCCACTTGGGGAGGGGATCCAGGCCTCTTCCCCCCTCTAAGACATGCCACTTAGCTACAGAATCAGGCCATGTCTCCATCCTGCTCCCGATGCTGCTTCACACTCTGTATTCAGGGTCACGGATCTCATTTCTTGGATCATATTTCAAGCTGGCCACAGATGGGGAATTAAATTGAAGAGCGGGCTTGGTATATGGCATAAAGGATGGATTTTAGGGGCTTCTCAGAGAGATGATATGAAAAGGAAACGGATACTGTAGATTTAGCTGTACTTAGGCTACTTTTAAGGCTCTGTGCAAATGAATGCATGAAACGCTGACTGAGTTTTGTGCTTAGTGAAAGCGGAGAATCCCCCACAGTCATCACTTATTTTCCACTGTGACACATCAGTCACCGCATTTAAAATGGTTTGTTATTTTGCTGTTCATAGCTGAATGCGATTTTCCCCCCTCCTCCTTACAAAACACTGTCAGGGTGATATTTGACTATGCTGTAGGTGTTTACATGCAAGCTCCAATATTTTCAAATATTCCACCGCATGCACAATCCAAGCAGATTCCCGTGGATTTTCTCCCCTTCGATGCCACATTTGAATAAGTCCGTAATCTGATGAATGGCTGTCAGATGACTGCCTAACAAGCCCCCTCAAACCACGGTAAACATTGACTCAAGCGAATCAGCACATGACGGTTTATGGTGACATCACGTTGTCATGAAGGGTGGTGACAAAGAGGAGGAAGTAAAAGTTGGAGGGAGAGAGAGAGAGAGAGAGGCGGTCCGGCGGGGCTAATCTTCACATGTCCATGCTGACTATCGGTTGGTGCTGCAGACCGGTGCTGGAGAACGTCAGCTGATGGGCTGAGTCGACCCTGCTCTACCGGTAGCTGTCAGTCAGACACACATCAGACAGCACGGTGCGGTCTCACACCACCTGTGCCTTTTATGATGCGTCTCCCTGGCCTTTTATTCTTCATGTGGTCCCCCTGCTCACAGCCAATCAGAAGATCTTTTTTTGTTCTCATTGGAGGGAGCTGGACACACACTCATGCATGTTAGGAGGAGATCCATCAAAAGATTCTTTTCTCAGTCGCCATCAAGCAGTGTTGAAACAACAACCCTGATGATTTGATCAGCAGAAAATTTACCTCGACACTTTTGATAGGGGTTGGCGTTATTCTTTTATGTGCTATTCTACAAAAGGTTTAATTATTCATTAACTTAGCAATAATTTAGATTTTTTAATACCAAAAATTAAGTGATCAGGGAAAAAAGTGATCGGTAGCTGTATAAACAACAGAACTAACAGTTTAGGCTGTGTTTGTGCGTAATAAAGCCTACGACTCCTCAAGACTCAAGCCGCGCTCCCGTTTCTCGTCTGCTGCTGGCGCATTAAAGTGACGGAGTTTGCCTCGAAGCTAGCTACAGCTTTGGCCCTGGAGCAGAACAGCAATAAGTCTCCCCTGTGCTTTCTGACTACGGTCGGGACACTGAAGCAGGAAAGGTTAACAACGGCTTGGCTCGTTAGTTTCCTCCTTTGGTTTGTAGCAGGCAGCTTATTATCGCCACCTGTCGGAATAAGAGGCACACTGCTTTAAACGTGATAGCACTCTGGGACTCTGGACAGCAGATTTCTAATTTGTTCGTGGGCAAGCGTTATCTGCTGTGCTTCAATTTTGAATTCGGTCACATCATTACAGTTCGAACTATTAATATTTCACCAGGTTTGAGCAATATATCAAATTTAAAAGTGACAGCCTTCATAGCTACAGTGACGGTTTGTCGACTGTTGTGTTGCAGCCTCTAGTTTTGCATTTTTGGCCTGGAAGACTTTGAAGAATCGCAAATTCTTCTTCACCTTCAACAGTTTCATCACACTCTTTTTTTAATGCTGCTGCTCCGGCAGTAATAATCATAACAGAGCTCCTGTTGGGACTACATAATGACATTTGTCTTCCTCTCTCTTGATGTCTAGCACAACACTGCACATTATCAGTATGTAACACAGGCATAATCACATAAACACTGCTTATATGTTTGTGGATGCGACTCTTCTGAGTTAATGAAAGCATTTGTGTCACTTTAATGTAAAGCCTTGTAGGGCTCGCCCATCTGTCTGCAGTGGGGCTGTTACAGCGTGTGTCATCAGAGTGTACAGCAGCAAATTACATCTTATTAGTACCAATACCGGCAGTGACAACATTTATCAAGGAAAACATCTCCGACTCTCCCTAATTGTCCCCCACAGGGCCCGTGGTTATGTGGACCGGTATCGACGGCGAGGCAGTCATTAGGACATCACACTCGAGCTGACGAGCAGAGAATTCAGGGGACATGTCCACCCCGATTGGTTAATTTGATGTGAGTAGAATGACACCTCGTTGATATTTATAGCCAGGGTTGAGGAGATCCAGACACCCGCCGTGAGTTTCTGTTTCTGGACTCCTGATACAAAGCTCTGCCCAGAGGGGCAAGTGGCGCAAGCGAGACAGGCCGGGATATGAATAGCTGGCAGGGAACGGGGGGGCCGGAGGTGGAAAGGGCAAGAAGTTTATATGTCAAAGAACAAGAGTGAGTAGCTGATATCCAACTATATCTGTCAATCTCTTCTGGCCTTTGAGAGTGAGTGACAAAGCGAGCAGGTCAGCCCGGCCTGTCTGAGCTTTTTTGTCTCTTCTCAACAATGGGATCTTGTCTAATACAGATACGCAGCCTGTCTGTCACTTCTAACCCGCTGATATTTTGTCACTTATGTGAGCGGCCGCTACTGCATAAGGCCAGCTCTGGCACCTTGTGTGTGTGTGTGTGTGTGTGTGTGAGTTTCTTTGACGAGGAGATTGTTATCTGCAGGTAGAACTGTTTCCGCTGCTGCCCCTCATTCATGGCAAAACCTTCCTCCTGCCACCTTCCACTTCACGCCGCTGACATCCTCAGGGAGTGACAGATAGAAATCTGAGTCAGGGCTTTGAGCAGCTCAGCAGCCGCTCAGTGTCTGCTCCTAAACGCTGGGATATTTTAAAAGGGCTTTGCCTTTAAACTCTTGGACACGTCCCAGCTTACACCTTCCATTCTCAGGTTCCCACTCCTCTCTGCAGGGCTGCACACAAAAGAAATTTGTGTCCACAGATTTGTCTGTTTCACCCTCCCACTATGAGGTTACACTCCATATTTTTTCACTCTGAGGACCGTGCACGTATATAATGCTTTTCCCCAATTGTTCCTGTGATCAAACCCAACTTCTTGTCTGCCAATTAAAAAGCTTTGATGTCTATCTGTGGGATGGGTGAGGCCAGAAAAAGATCTCTCTTCTGCTGCCTCTTGGCTATCAAAGGCCAGACTTGTGCTGCTAGAAGATAATCAGCAGTTCTCACACAAACAAGATAAAAAAAAGTGAGCGGATTTACTCCCATCCTGCCTGTCAGGCATCCCGCTGAAGACAGGGGAATTATTTTGGCAGCAACACTAATGTGGTGACGCTTGTTGTTTCCTAAACTGATTTCCTTAATCCTCCACTTGTTCCACGCTTTGTAAACACGGGGGCTTGATTTTGTAATCTGGGAGGTTCCACTGACGCACACACACAAGCACACACACACCGATAAGTTGTCCCTCTAACCCCCTCCTCGTCAGCCGCTGCCCTAATTAGTCAGAATTAAGACGAATGCCTGGGCCTCCCACGATCAATTGGTATCGAGCGGACCTTCGCTCGCCCCTGCCTGGGGGCCTCTCTCGGCCGGCAGATCATTTATATCAATCGCTTTTGTTTTTCTTTCCTTCCCCCATCCCATTCTTCTGACCACCAAGTGCAAGGTCTGGTCTATTGGTTGCAGAATGGAAGTCAGGCGAAATGGCGAGGCCTGGCACGTTAACTGCTCCGGTTGTATTGATGTCACATAGGGACACATTCTCCTAGAATTCTCCGACACAATGGATGTGTTTTCACACCCATTTGGGTCGGTGTGTGGGCGATTGTCTGAGCACGTGCTCACGGGTCTTATGTCCTCTCCTTTACTAACAAGCTAACCCTTTAGAAGCTCGTCTTTGCCCTTTTTGCTCGCCTTGTTGCCCTTCTCTGAAACATCTCTCTCTTCTCTCTCCTGCTCTGCCTGCATCACTTGTTATTCTGGCTGAGGAAAGGTGATATGTACTCTGTTTTTGTTGATTAAGCCAATTTGGAGCATGATTATTAGTACAGTGATCTCTTTATATCAATCTGTTACCTGCTTTCATTCATTTTTTTTTTACCCACCCACATTCTCTCTGTTTGAGGACTTAAGAAAGCCATGTAAACCTAGCTTTATGAAAAGACCATGGGAAGGCAGGATTCTTTAGATAGTAGATTGATGTGTCCCAATCCAGAGGCTGCAGTCTTTGAAGGAGGCGGTTTACGGAGGATGGGCTATTCATAGCCTGTGTAGACCGTTAAAGCCCAACTGAAATGATATGTTGTGGTCTACGGAGGATTTCCTGTTTGCGTCACCAGCTGTTCAAGCCCTTACCCTTGCATCACCAAACGCCGCTCCTGTCGCCTAGCAACAGGTAGCTAGTGGGCTAACTAGCTAGCATAACTAACGTCACGTAACTTAACCTGTTATTTTAAAGATCATTTCTTTCAAGGGCCCATTCGTTTTTTTAAACATGTGTAACGCTAGCTATTCAATTAAGTTGAAACCCAAAACTTCTACAATAAAAAGCATATTCCTCTGCTGTTTAAGAGTCCGCCATCTCATTTGAAGTGGCATGCAATTAATCTCGGGATACACTGGGCTGCTAAGGATGCACCCGATGGATCCTTTGTGGCCCGGTAAACGGAGGACGCATTTGTCGGCCGCATCTGAAGGAGCGTTTGAATTGGGACAGCCTTCGACGCGCCGCTGTGACGTAATCAGCTCTCAAAGACGTCCTGCGAAGGCTGCAGCCCCTGGATTGGGACGCAGCTGATACCTCACCCATCATGCAGACAGTTGCGAATAATACACACTGTTAAAAACCCACATTGTTTCCTGTATATTCCCCAAGAATTAAGTATGTCTGTAAGTAGGGTCGGGTTGATGGACTTTATTTAGGATGGATTTCCATTGTTTACTGGCAGCCATGATTTATTTGTTTCTGCTGTAACCTCCTTTCCATTTCTTCTTTTTCCTACTGAATGTTTAGAATCTATTGCTGCACACACACAATACCATGCAGTGGAATTTCTATGTTATCCCGGTCTGTATTCTCAGATCCATTCACACACAGCACCTTAGGGAAATTAATTTACAGGACAAATTGAATAAAGACAAGGAAAGGGTGCTAAAGCACACTTTTATTAGTTCCTTTCTCCAAGGTTGATGGCACAGCATTGAACTGCCACTTAAAACAAATATGGATGCTGTTCGTCCTCTGTGAGCGTGTCTCTACAGTTCACTGTGCGTTCGCTGGTGTACTCTTGTACCAGAGAGTGTTGGATACTGAGTGCCTCCACCCTGGAGGCATCTGAAACCTCTGGGGTCAGCAGCCTCTTCATGCTGCATGCTTTGTCTGTACGCCTGCCGTATTTGTGATGCTGCAGAGACCAGTAATGGCAGTTCTGCGTGTGTGTGGTGCCAAGCTTGGAAAGTACACCACAGCCATTCGTGAGTTGGCAGCTGGCTCCCTGGTTAGTGGCCTCTATTCTGTGCAACAGTGTAGCGGTATGCTTTTTGTGTGATGCTTTTGGTGTGAGCTCAGTCCAGAGGAGGAAACCTTGGCTAGCGGACTTAAGCTACGTGGCTAAGCTAAGATGGACCTCGGGCTGCACTTTAAGCTCATGTGCACCAAGCGTGCCAGTGCCAGATGAGCTCGCCATATCTGGCCAAGTGTCCAATTTCGTGTGTGCGTTTGAAGGGGCTGAGTGTGTGTTTTATTCGGGTCCCATCTCCCTGACTGGTCCCCAAGGCCCCCTGCTGTTCTGGCATAACGACCCGCTGTCTTTTCCCCTCATACTCTGTTGTTCTCTGATTCTTTGCCACCTGCTATGTGGAGAAGAAGGCTGACAGACTTCAAGTCTGCTTCCTTGTTTCCTCCTGATACTGCTGGAGAGGGCCCTCAATCTGTACAAACACAAACCCCGCTCTGTAGTTCTACTTTGAACTCCGGGTCATTGGGGATACAAAAGAGAGGAAGAACAACAGAGGGGGAGGGGGTTGCTCTACAGCCTCTTCATGGATTAATGGAAGGAAAAATGGGACTATTAATCCTCCTTTCTGGCTCTGTGCTGTGGAGTGTAGGATATGATGGAGACAAAGTGCCATGTAATATTAACCAGTGTATCCTTTTACAATTTTGCCCATTCATGAATTTTGCTGCATATTATCAGGTCTATAATGAGTCACAGAGGAGAAACACCCTGCCTGCTCTCCCTATGTGCTTCCATGTGTTTGATTGGGTGGGATGCTATGCAACCACTGTATTTCGACCTAATTTGCCATTGTGAATACTATTGAGTTAAGTGGCCTAAGTTTGTTTTGCTCCCCAGCTCCCTGCTGCGCTAGCATTACTACACCACTTGGGCTATAAGCAATCAGACGGAGAGAGAAACGGGGATTTAAAGGGACAGGGACTGCAGTTCCATGTTTTAAGTGAGGAGTGAATGTAAAGTGATGCTGACGAAGAAAGATGTGATGAAGGGAGACGAATGCTCGGGCCCTGAGGTGTTGTACCAGTCTTAGAGATGGTCCCATTGAGGCCCTTCAGCTGAGGCTCTCCTGTACTCCTGCCAAGCTCTCTGGCAGATGGCTCAGACAGTAGCACTGATGTGGCAGGGGACACGTTATGGAGGAAATAGACACTAATATTTATCCTTCACGTGTTTGTGTACATCTTTCAATGACCGTGTCGTTGATTGCTTGCCCTTCAAGAGATGAGTCGAATAGAAAAATGTGCACTACTGGATGGATTCAGCTCTGGTGCCCAATGCTTCAGCTTCCTTTGTGTTAACTTATCCTCGGCCACAGACATTAACAAGAAAAGTCTGATTTTTTTTCGAATTTTTTAAAGCTATTTTAAAAAAAATGTTCTCTGAAAGTCTTTGCATTACATTTCTTTCATCAAATTGAACAATCAAGCAGGAACAAGGCAAAGATTTTGGACTCTGTTTCTCAGCACATATTTGGCTCATCATCCAGAAGCTTGGTGTATTTTTTAGTATTAGAAACAGCTGAGTCCCACTGTGAAACCTTATCATACCGCTCTCTGTGTTATGTGGACCCAAGATGCGACGGTTTGGTTGCTGTCCTCCTACCTGAAGCTGCTCCTCCCGAATCTGCTGAGCAACTGAAAGAGCAGCTCACCCAGAGAGAATGGAAGCGGCAGACAGCCTGTTCCCTCTGCTTCATGATGTATTCACAACCAGAACAGGTTGTTTTGAGATCCGCATGGCAGATTCTTGTTAGCCTAGATCCTGAATAATCAGTTGTTGCCGGGGCTCCCAACGGCAGCCTGTGGGGCCACAGAGACGTGCCCGGGGAACCTTTGGGGCCCCTGCTGGGAGGAGGCGGGTGCCGTTTGACTGCTGCGTCTGTCTACCAGGAGATTTGTGGGGAAGCTCAGGGCACCGAGTGGAGACAGTGTCAGGGCGATACCCTTGACGGTGATGTGATTGAGTAGACAGCTGCGACCCGTTCCTTTCTTTACCCGCCACCCATCCCTCCCCCCCACCACATCCCCACCCGCTCTTTTTTACACAACCGCTCCCCGAGAGTGAGCGATCACTTAAAACAGCGCTGGTTATTATACCTAAGCACATCCTAGTAATTTATGCATGATTGCCTCGCAATCTGAGGCAATTCATCATCCTCTTTCCTATCTTTCTTTTTTTAATCTGTTGGTGTCTTGTTCCTCTGGACTTTAATCTATAGGGCTATTAAGAATGCCTGTGTAATAATGGCTCAGATCAGGTGACAGCATGACATTGGCGCCGTCATTGCCGTGCAGGTTCCGGGATCCTGGAGGACTGCGAGCAGTGAAAGAGGCCAGGTCTGGGTAGTAGCTGTTGTAATGTATACCATTCTAATCTTAAGTCGTTTTCACTTACAACTGACGACAGCTTCCTGAGAATCATGTCCACACATTATTCAAACTCACCTTTGTCTGTGTCAGATGTGCTAAACTGCTGGAAATACTCAGTGTGGTTTAGACGAGGGGTGACAGCCGGGTATCGCCCTCAAGTCAAGGAAGAGGACTCGTTGTTAAAGATGACTGATTTTGCATTTATCAGTACAAAATTCTTATGGATGCGTAGGAGTTGAAACTAATATACGGGCAAGTAGGAAAAAGTCTATGAATCAGCTAGGCTCCATGCAACGTCAATGACGTCATCAACATGTCCACTCAATTGCTGTTCCTCTAAATAACTTGCTCCGTTCACACATTGGCTCACATGCAGCTCCTTCGAGTAAAGTCTGGATGATAGACATTTTTTATTACAGCCGGAGACGTCAGTGCCCTGACATCTTCGGTTACTTTTAATCTGTTGTAAGACTTACCTAAACACCTAAATGTCATTGCAAGAGATGGAAATGCTCCTATGTCCTCCAAGTCACCTCACCTAGGCTGTTGAGATTTAACTGATAAAAAAAATATCAAATTTGTTGGCGAGTTGTGCTGAAAACCACAGCCATGCCTCTGCAAATAGGCAAAAAATAAAGTGACATGGGCCGAGCCACACAACACGATTCCAGCCAATTAGCAACAGGTAGCCTTTGTGCCGGCTACGTTCCTGCTTCAAAGTTCACACCCATGAGGAACTGAGGAACAGAGCTACACCATGATATACATTTTTATCCCAGTTAAGGGCAAATTATCCTCAGGCATAAGACATTCTGCATTTTGCGATTAAAATACTTTTAATAGTTTATTAATACCGTCGTTTCCCTGGCAATGTGCGTCAGTGAATGGAGGGGTTGGACTTTCTGAGAGCACTGAAGGGAGGGGTGTGTTTGACTGATCTGGTAGGTAGAGCTTCTTGACAATGAGCATGTCTGCACCATCAGTACATTTGTGCTGTGTATGTTTTATGTTTTTCACACAAAGCCAAGTGGTTCAAATACATGGCATCATTACAGGGAAGCAGGCCAGCAAACATGGTTTTTCGCCATCTACCTGCTTCTGTGCTTCTCTGTGTGTCACCATGACATATCCAGTGTAAGACAGAGGTGTGAGCAGCACAGGCTGACCCTTCTGTTGTGGAGCGATCCATCCGTGACTTACAGGCATGTCTAATGGATGCCGACCTTGCTCCATGTTCTCTATCGGTTCCATTCAGCATCTATCAACCCGGGGATGTATCTTGATTTACCCCTCTGTCCCTCTTTCACTTCCTGCTTGTAGAGCAGAGCAGTAGAGTGCACCTCCGCCTGTTGTAGGCCGTTGTAATCTTCCTGGGCTCAGTGAAGGCTAAATTAAGAACCGAACAGCATGAGCAAGAAGGAGACAACAGAAGGCAACAGCTCAGGAGACAATCAGACAGGCAAATGGGCCACAGCCAGTGACCCCGGCTTATCTTTATCATAATCTTTGCTTATCTAATTGGTCTGTTTTCATGCTATTTATTCACAGTGGAGGCGGAAACATCTTGTGTGGCTGGTACTGTATGACATCAGGGAAATTACTCAGCCTGGAGCTCTTATCAGAAGGAAATGCACCACTTCTATTACTGTTTTTAGTGTTGTAAATATTGCGATCTGCAAGGTTTGAGGAAAATGAATGAGTAGTTGGGGTTAATCATAACTTTTGTATCCACTGTTTGTAGTGTAACTTCCCACAGTGTTCATACGTTCATTCACTTGCTGGCGACGAGAGAAAGTCCAGTCAAGTTTTTACTCAAAAAAGATATAACATGCTTATTTATGAACTTTAGAGTCGCTTGCAGATGGATTTTGTTACCATCTGACTTGTAGTGTTCCCTGTTTTCAGCATTGCTAGCTTACTAGCAGCGAGCTTGACAGACACCTCATGCTAGGCAAGCTAGCTGTTGCTCATACTTGAGAGGGTATCTTCTCCAGACAGTGTCGCCAGTGTGACGTCCACGGTTGGCTCCGGTTGTAACTCTTGATTTTCCTCGCTGAGGGTTGCTGTCCTCTTTAGACTGTTTGTTTCTTTTCTTGGATTTTCACTTTTTTTTTGTTTACTAAGTTGTATCTATAATCATCGATCTTTTCTTTGTTTGTAGTAGATTACTGTCTACTTGCAACACTTGCGGAGATCGGAAAAACAGCTGCTTAGCTCCGCCTACCCTCCCTGGCAGACCAACCACTGCTGGGTGATGGAAAATGCATCACTAATTGGGCGCTACTTGTGATTATTTTCCGCGAGTCGCACCTGAAACCCAGTCCATAATACTGCAAATGCAAAGGCTTTCAACGGTGGGCCATAGGCTTAATCATCATTGTGTTACCTCATTCGGCGATAGATAGTAACTTAACAGACATTTATTTAAATGATTAAGCAATTGAAGAAGCAAATTTCAAGAAATATAACGCTATTATTAATTGAAATAGTGTAAGTTACATTACTTTTATTCTGTGAAGAACAACCTCCTGCTTTGTCTTGTTACTCATGTATCATTGCACGTCTCCTAATGAGGTCCCTTCCTTTCTTCCCCCCTCTCGCTTATTCACCTCCGTCTTCTGTTGTTTACTTCTGTTTCCTTTGGAGCGAATGTGTTTTGAGGCCAAATTTTCCCTCAGTCATATTTACCTCTGTAAGTCAAATTTCTTGTTCGGGACTGACACAGATGGTTGGGGTTATGTTAAGAACACCCAGATGGTAGTCAGAAATATATGAGTCATATTTCAGTGGATGTGTTACAGTGCAGAGCTGCGTCGTCTATTTACTCTGGTGTGACGGCGAAGCGAGACTTTCAAAGTCGACTGAAATAGGTAACAGTTTCACCCTAAAACTTTTTTTTGTCTGGTGTTTATCCCTGGATTAAAATTAGTTTCTGGTGTGTTTTCTCTTAAAACAGAAACACTTAGAGAAAGATATCTCATGGGTCTGAAAAAAATCCCTGGCAATGAAGTAATCCACCTAAAAGACCCCCTGTTGAGTTGTGTCTTATTTAATTGCCTATGTGTGTGTGAGTATAAGCATGAGTGCCCGTGTGTGTCCTCTTAACTTCTGTTTGTCTGAGTCTGACGCCACGCGGGTGCATTTTTTTAGTTTGCAAACATTTCATTGACACTCAGTCAGTGCATTGATTTCCCATTGCTCGATGCTGGTTGAGTTTAAGAAGGAGGGTGTTTTTTCTCTATCTTTTTTTTAGGCGTTTTAGCTTTTTATTCCAAAGAACTTAGCAAGAAAGTAACATCTAACGTTAATGATAGGGATTTTATACCTAAACATGTCTTATACTCTCCATGACTCTAACAAAAAGACAACTTGAATATGCACAAATGACAAAGAGTCACCAGTTTGATTTGGACTCTGTAATAGCCTGAACATGCAGACCATGTGTCGTCCAGCACTGTTGGGATTTGGCTTCCTTGCTGGTGTTGCCCTCAGAGCATGGCTGCTCCTCAGAGGCCATTGTTGCTACTCCATCATCTTCTCACATGGAAAACCAAGCCTGCTGGACATGCAGGCCTGTTAGAAGGTCCCGTGACGGCTCGCTGTGACATTTTTCTTTCATCTGCGTCTTACCACGTCTTCTCGTCTGATCTTTCATCAAACTTTCCCTCTCTCTTTCCCCCAGAGCTTTCTGTCGCCGCTTGAGGGTCTCCCGCTTGTTTTAAACAGCGAGAAAGAGAAGATAGAAAAGGAGGTTTGGGGGTTGCAGAGACATACATAGTAGATCTTATTTACATCTACGTTCTTCCCCATCACGGTAGACTGAAGCTGGCCTGATCTTTGAGGTCGCTTGAGCAGTTTTGGTGTCTGAGAAGGCCTAGTGGTGGAAGGTGTAAGTGTTTGTGACAAGCTGACAAATTCAGAGGCTCTGTGTCACAGCCCGTCTGATCGCACAAATCCTTCCCAACAATCTCCTGATAGCTGCTTTCTGCGGACGGATCGGACAGAGGCGGCCTGGCAGACAGCTGTGTTTAGGGCTTAAATAGAAGACAGATAGTACAGGGGAGGGAAGGCAGACACGCTGTAATCAAAGAGATGGAGGAATGTTGTCAATCACGCCGTCTTGTGTCGTTGTAAAGGAAGGAGGGATGAATATGGGCAGAATTGAAGGATCTTTAGTGTCAGAGCAGGAGCCACCCCGTTTCTCTTTAGACTCTTAAAGAATCAATCTTTCCTGGCTATAAATGCTCTCACTCTTCTCATGTCATTCATCATCCAGCTTTATCTTCCTCCCCTTCCTCTTTGACCCCCTCTCATCTTCATCAAGACTGCAAAGTAGAAGACATGTAGCGGCAGTTAGCAGACATTTATCAGGGATGCAAACTCCTCACCTTTCGGTGAAATTCGCCGTTTTGAGATCAAAATAGGTCAACGACGAGATTCGTGTAGATCTGAGGAGAAATTTGCCAGGACCATTTGAGATGAACCACTGAATTCTAACTACATGTGGTTTGGAGTCTTCTACTAATGTAAACCTCGAGAATCGCCTTGAAGGGCGTTTCGTGCCTGACACAAGAGCCGCAAAGCGTTGCCCGCTCCCTTTTGGTGGCCATGTTAACCAGTTGGTCTGTTCGCAGAGAGAGCGCCCGGGCTCGCGATATGCAGCGATGGTTTGGGAGTCTGTTGTATTTTCTCCGCTCACCACACCCACGACCCCCCCTAATTGTGGCAGGTTTTCTCTCTCCACACAATGCTCTCACCTTTTTTACCCCTTACCTGTTTGCATGCCTGAGTTATATATGTTTTAGCAAACTGTTTTACAATTACATAAAGTCTTGAATCATGATTGTACCTTAATAAGCATCTACAGCTATGCTAGCAGCTCTGTGATGATCACAAATACGTAGCAAACCTGCTGATGTTTACCACCATTATCCTAGGTTACTGTGTTAGCGTGCTACTATTAGCTATTTGGCACAAATTACAAAGTACAAGTAAAAACAGTATTGGTTTATTTCTGGTTTATGTTTTATTGACAAATGATATAAGGACATATTGTTTGAATGTATCCCCAGTATATGCTAGTTTTACTGTTGCTGTTTGGTGCACAGGAAATGATGCTTTTTGCAGTTCTACTAGCAGCTGCTGCTGTTGTTTCAAACACATCAAGAAAGACAAGAAAAGCTGCATTAACAAGCAGGAAGACGACATAAAAGGTCTCGACACACTTTGTCACAGATGTAAAATATATGCCCAAACACCTCAGCAATGAACACTAGCACCAAAACAACATACAAATCATGCAGCAAAATGGCAGCCACGTTTATGCATGGTGCTGTGCGTTTGTAACAGACATTAGACTCCCATGTCTTTGCTCCTCAGTCTGTGGGATTCAGGGAAATAAAAGGGAATTTGATTTCAGACAGGTGTTTTACCCGAGAACCTCTGAGGGCCCTCTCCTGACAGTGCTACTTCAAAACCCCTCTGCAAAAAGTGAGGAGGGGCTGTCACCAGCAAGTCCCCGCTGATGTGTCACAGAGCTTCAAACTTTTAAGGATTTATTTATTCATCCATATCTGTTTGTTTGCATATTTCATAGTCTCTGCTTCGACTTCAGGACTGCGGGCAGCGTTGGTAATCTGTGAGCTCATCTTGTAAGTAATTTCCCAGAGGGTGGTGGTTAAATTCTTGTTACCTGTTTCCCCTGACACAATGCATGTAATTTAATCCTTTGTTGCTTTAACTCACAGTAAAACAGTCCCAGATTCAATCCCCACCGCTGTTGTTGGATGTTAAATATACTCTGATATTAATTAAAGCATCATATTTCAAACCGCACTTTATTTTTTCTACAGAAAGCGTTTCCCTTTTTCGGTTTTATGATCACATTTTGATTTGTGGCTTTGAATGATCGGCCTTTGGTGCCAGCCAGCCTATTCTCACTGGCTCTGACTGACTGTGTTTAGTAATTAATCACCAACACTGTACTCACTGCGATTATTGATACCTTAATAATAGACAGTTAATTCTTACATTGGAGACAGGACTTCCTGCTGATTTCTTCTGTATGTCATTGAGCCATTTCTCTGCTGCAGGATATTGACTGTTGGATCATATTTCATCAAGGTTTTCAATCGTTTCTTTCCTCCCTGATTACAAAATTCCCACATCGGATACATCTTAATTTTTCTTCGTCACGTTATCAGTTTTTTTAAGATGCTGTTAACTCCCCTCGCACAAATTTAACTTCAGTCGACAGATTAGTTTCCCCCTCCCCATTTTCCGACCCCTCTTTCATTCTCAGTTTTTCAGAATCTTTCTCTCGCTCAGTCTTCTTTCCGTTTTCACGCATCAAAAGATCTTGATGGTTTGACAGGACGGGCCCTGGAAACTTGCTGCCTCCCTCCAGACCCTCCAAAGTCTCTGCTCCCTCATTGAACTGTTTTCTGCCCCATTTCTGGGTTTTTCCATGGCAACTAGGAGCCAGCGAGCGTGTGAGCGAAAGGAGTGAGGTCTCCAGTGGAAGCAGCATCTTGTCTGAGACAGCTGTCTGCTAAAAAGACAAAGGGAAGTGGGGGAAAAAAGAGGAAAAGGCAAAGTTTGGGAAAGTTGTTTTTCCTCCCTTTAGCATGAAAAACAACTTCAATGGGTGCAGTTCTCTGCACAAAGATTTACAGCTGCATTCAATGAAACCCTTTCACCATCCTCAGTCCTCCAGTAATTGCTCTCTGCTGTTAAAAAACCTACTTAACACAGAATATCTCTGCTTTTTAATTATGTAAAAATGGAGGTAATGTTCCCTTCTTGATTGGTTCCTTTGCAACCTTTCACTCGACGCTGTAACTACTGACTGACAGTCCTCAAAGTTCCATCCATGGGACTTCCTCAGTGGAAGTAACCCACATTTCACTCTATTTTAAGCTTGATGTCAGATGTAAGGCCTCACCATAACATACGAGTCTCTCCGCTCTACATGTATCAAACACCGCCTGGTTCCCTGGAAAGCCTACATGTACACTTTATTCTTTTGCAACGCGAGAGCCTCTCTTACAATCCTTAGCCTCTCCTCTCCAGGTTCTCCACTTGAATGTGGAGCGACAAGGCGACTTTAAAGTCGCGTTCTGCCCGCGCCTTACGTAGGATTACACCAGAATCCCAATGGTTTTAAACAGTCACACTCTGCCACTCAAAGCCCGACATTTTCGTTTATTAAAGGAGCTTGGGAGTCCGCGGTGACAAGCGAAGCGTTTTGTGCAAACGGAATGAAGGAGAGAGAGAGAGAGAACAGAATTCAGCAGCTGGGGTTTCTCCTGGTTAAAAGTTTCAGTCTTAAGACTTTCATAGCCTTTGTGTTAGAAATACAGCCACAAACATCGCCCAGGGACACAGGGGCCCTGAGGACCATGAGGCAGTCTGTGATTAGTGATAGCCATATGTTTTCCTGTTAGGATTAATATTTGTGTAGTAGGAAATCAGCTTCACCCACTTTTTTTCTTCCAGTATAATCTGAGAGGAGGAGAGGCTGATCATGGATGAGGAAAGAGAAGAAGCATCACATGAAGAGGGGTCAAGATAAAAGGAGAAAGGTAATCTGTGCATTCTAGTGCTTATTTCCCATTAAATGTATGTCTGACATGACATGTTATTTCCCATCTAATTGATATAAAATATATTATTGTCATTGTGCTTAGTGTACTATTTTGGCAGATCCATATCTTGCCTCTAGGGGGCAGCAGCACTCATCAGCTTTTTAGGTGATATGGCGAACTTGTTTGAAAATATTTCTTATCTTTATTTACACATGTAGCTGTTATTGAGCAGCATATCCAGAGGTGTGGCCAGGGAGAGCACTGCCCCCTTGCTTGGATATGATTGGCCACCGCTCCATCACAATGCAGTGAAAAAAAGAAACGGACACAAAACGATTGACATTAGTTTTGCAACAAAACAAGGTGCCCTAACGTGTGGACGTATATACAACGAACCACAGAGCCCTGATGTCCAAACCAACAATATATTTGTTTTTGGATGGTATTTTTTATTTTGTTCCTATAACTGATTATTCAAGGCTTCACTGAAGAAAACAGCTCTTTAAACTGATAAACAAGGACAAGTGATACACTGCAGCAGGTGTAACAACCCTTCGAATTCTTTTTAGTATTGATGAAATCATCAGACAACAGAAGGATGGACCAACGATAAAAACACAGCATCTGTTTCCACAAACACACAGAAACAAAAAGTGAACTACAGTGTCTCACTATGTATGACACACACACACACACACACACACACACACACAGCATTGCGTTGAGTGACAACCATCACAGTGAGTTTGTTGTTTGTTGTTGAAAAGCCTTCTTTTGTAACGTCGTCTCAATCGGATCTAAGCTCTACTTCTCTTATTTGATCCTCGTGAAAGCATCACCTAATATGAAAACAAGATGACTCCTCAAAGCTTTGAGCTGAAAGAACACAGCGCAGTCACTATGTTGACAGGTACAATTGACAAAAACAGGCAGCGCCCACGACCTCCATTTAAGTGCGCTTCTCACCGGCGCTTACTGTTGCTGGGTTTCGAAAGTTGTCTGGCGGCACTTCCGCTTCCCTCGGTAGTGAAGTCTGTTTCAAATCGCTCTGTATGCTTCATATTTGCTTTAATTCAATGACATTTTACAAAGAAAACTAAACACGTTGGAATCGTGTCCTGACGATAGCAGCAGCTTTACACAGAGAAATTATACCCTCGAAAAAACGATACGCTTCTCCTCCGCCATTGTTGTGGACAAATTTGAGAAAAGCTGAAGTCCCGCCCCTTCTTGATTTTGATTGGCCGGTGAGGGAGAAGTGACATTGATGAACGTGGCTATTTTCAACTGAGAGTCCTGTGAGTATATCGACAAAAAACAGCTGTTAGTTTTGTATTGAAAATAGGCGCCAGTGCAAAAAAACGCGTTAGTGGACACAGGCCCTGAATGCAGAAGGTGTACATGATTTGGTTCTCTTAGCGTATTGCCCTGATGTTGCATGAAACCAGTGAAATAATGCTAATCTTCACCCATAATGGCGTCATTCTTTTTTATATTGCTTTGTTGTAGCGTTTTTCTTTCATTCTCACACATGAGAATGCCGTTCATTATAACTTTTTTTATATTGTCCAATGAATGCTACTTGAAATGTTAAAAGAAAGACACCCCCGTTACAGTAGGGACAGAAAATGTGATTTGTTACTTAGTCCTACAAAAGAACACGTCTTTGTTGTTGGAAAATAAGACAGTCCTTTATAAGGATCATTTACTTCTCATGCATCTTCTCATGTTTGTTGTTGGAAAATAAGACAGTCCTTTATAAGGATCATTTACTTCTCATGCATCTTCTCATTGCTACAGTAATTTTACTTTCAAAGGCTGATCTTGCCAGATGACTGATTGTGTGTGTGGGATCAGCATTCAAAAGACTCCAACAACAACAAAACTGTGTAAATATTCAGACACTAAATATGTGTCTGACTCGCCTTTGCCAGTTTTCAATCCAGCAAGAGTCGAGAGTAAACAAAAGCTATTCTTTCTCCATTCAACATTGTTAACCACTCAATTTAGCAGATCACCAACAGGCTAACAGTAGAAGCGTGTGAATGGCGAAGATGGAGGATACACAGCAACATGTCCACGGTTTCCTCGGTGTAATCAAAGTCGTCCAGCCGATGAAAACAGAGAAGTGCGTCCTCTGTCAGCGTTACTGTGTTTATCCTCTGCAGTCACTCCCGACCAATATGGATCCACTTCATGACAATCCATCATTTCTGACAAGTCCACACGGTAATCAATTTTAAACAGCAGGGTGTGATGCTGATGATGCATGGCAGAAGAGGCTGTACAGTATACACACTTATGGGTGTGCATATTGATAATCAATTTTTGTTCATTTTAACCACTGCAGAAGAAAATTCATCACTCCGCGTTGAACGTAGCGGATAATATGCAATGTGATTTTCTGTATTGACACCTCTCGCTGTTAACACTGGAAGACTGGCGAGGGCTAAATTGAAACATGATGGCGGAAACGCTTCGAACAAAGAGCATTTAGTCGACATCCATCTTTTTAGTCAGAACACAATGGACTGAACACAGAGCTGAGATACGTTATGAAGCGAACGCGTCCAAAGTCTTATTATTGTGTATTGATCTGTCAAAGCGAGAGTTTTACTTAGAGATGCTGCTGCAGGAGCAAAGATCTCATTGGTTGGGTTCAACTTTAATAGGTGGAGCTACAGAATCATCCATAAAACATACATATGTTGCAACATGTCCTGCATGTGTGTATATGCAGACGGAACAAGTGGTGTGATCACAACATTAACATCCCGCATCTTATTCAGCAATCAATCATACAAGTGAGGATGTTTTCCTCTTTGCAGCCTCTCCTCAATTTCTTCCTGGTCTGATTTTACTTGGATTGTTAAAGGAAGTGGCCAATATTACCATGGCAACATGGCAACTGTCCAACTACACGGAGCAACAGTCCTTCATGTTGCCCACGACATTTCAAAATTCTGGCTACGTGTGCTCTTTTTCAACACTTTTTCAGATGGAAATGTGTCATTTATGTTGAGAGAAGATGGTGTTTGAATCTATACATGTAATTATTTAAGTCTGCAACCTCATCCCTCTCTTTCATTTCCTTGTCGTCTAAGTCACCACTCCCTCAGTCCTTATCCATTTTCCTTCCCATTACCACCCTCTCATCCCGGTGCTCTCAGTTGCAGTAAGGCTGTGAATTCCAGACCATTCTTTGGAGATATCTGTTTCTTTCTTCCTGCTCCCAGCCCCTGTTGCAACAATTTCAATCCGCCTGCAGTTTTGAAGGGGCTGCCAGGTGCTTCTGGCTCAACCATATGTCCTGTGACACTCTATCTTGGGGATGGGGGAGCGTGGAGGGGTTAAAGATGAGGCTATCTGGAGCTACCTCAGAGAACTCCTCTCCCTGAAACTCAGTTGGCTGACATGTGGCAGAAACACAACCCTCCAAAACTAAAACCTGTCCCTAATTCTCTCTTTGCGCTCGCCCTGAGCGGGGCTCAGATATATGGATGGCAGGGAGTTTTTCAGCAGGTCTCCATGGGGTCGGAAAAACAGATCCTGTTTCCGCGAGCCAGTTGGCTTGGTGTGGCGCAGTGACCGCATCGCCATCTTCGGCTCAGAGTCTGTCAGTCAGTCACAGTCTGCTGGTCTGCGGATACAGTGGTCAGGCAGGAGTTCATTCTTTTCTGGTGTCTTTGTCTGAGCGTTTCTCAGACTGCCAGACACTTCTTTCAAGTCTCTGCCTCTGTCTCTGTTTCCGATCCAGGGCTGTGATTCTGAGCTGAACCGGTCACACCATCGGTCCAGCTGCTCCTCCTGCCTCGAGGTAAGGCCTGTAAGCCTGCTGATAGTTCTGCTTGCACAAAGGGACCGTAAAACACACACACACACACACATACACACATTTATGCTCAGATGCATGCACAAACACGCACAACAGAGCTGAAACCACTTGACAGCAGAGTAGCAGCACAAACAACAAGTAAATGTCCCCTTTGATTTGTATCCTAAAACTCTCCAGTGCAGGAGAGGCTCATGCTTAGAGATGCAGAGTACAAGTAGCAGCCACAGCAGACCGGCTGTCCCTTATTAAGTATCTGCCGTGCACTTCATCTTTTTGCAGATGCACATTCTCCCAGAGGTCCCAGCAGCCCACGGTGTCCCGAAGTTCCCACGACTGCAGATGTATTGTGACAGACTTTAAATGTGAGGAAGAGGAGCCCTCATCACCCATCACCTCTGCGAGATGAAAGGCCCCGGAAGCAGGCAGCCACCCTGCTGGACACAGCTCAGCTGTTATACGAAGTGTTTGACAGGAGTGGCAGGTACTTGACCTTCTCTTCTGGCTTTTTCTCTCCCTCTTTTCCTCTTTTCTTCTTCTCTTGCTATTTCCCCGCACTCTTGCTCTGTGTCACTGCTTCGCCACAGGCTGACCGCTCTCTCTTTCTCTATCTCTCTCCCCCCCAGCCTCTCATGCGTCTCAGTCCCGCTGCGCTATAGTACACCTGCATTTGTTGTTTGTTTATTCCGCTCATCTTTAATAAATACAACAGAGGAAGCCTTGTGGTGATCTTGCTGGTGTGCTTGCATGCTTTGCCACATGGTAACAGGTGACTGGAGAATTAGCAGCTTGAGGTCAAAGATCAAGGGAGTAAGAGGGAGGGGAGAAATGGAGGTGCTGCTCAGCAGATACGTAAAAGCAAACGCCAGAGGGCTGGCTGTGCATAAACATGCGCCTTGCTCCTGATGTGGAGTTTACATGAAGATTATGACATGACAACAACCTCCACAGACTAAATCAAAGGAGACTTACAGTTGCAGCTTACTGTATTCTGAGCGTAGATCTGCATGTCTGAGCGGGAAAGGAAGTTGAATTTTTAACAGCCTTGATGCACATTTCCATTCCTGCGGCAGACAGTGTCCCATGTATTCATCTCTCCTAACAATGGCGAAATGTCAGCATACTTTCAGGCTGCTCTAAATTAAACATTCATCCCCTCTGAGTATACAGCTATAGAGCTGCTTGAGCTGACCCCTCCCACACTATTTTTCTATATCCACATAGAGGACCAAATGAAGACACATTTTTAACATCCGAACCAGATGGGAAGAGTATTATAAGTACATTTTGTAGTTTACAAATAAGCCAAATGAAATAGCGCGGCTTACTTTCATGGTCACATCCCAAATGTCCCGAGCTTCAATATGTGCAATGGCCGAGAAAGTTGAAGACAAGACTTAAGATGGGGAGGGGGATATTTTATTAATGGCGACTATTAATATTCCATCGCAGTGGGATGATGGTGTGTTTCTTTTTGCAGAAGCATAATGAATAACTGAGCGCCTCCATGGTACCCGATTCCTCTGCATGAATATTCAGGCGTTTGGTGGTGCATCATGGGAGTGTTGAGAGCCTCTTCTCCACCCTGTTGTGGCTCACACCGAGCCTTTCGTCTCACCTCTCTGTTACTTTCTTATTTCCTTCCATGCACACTCAGGCCAGGGCCATCTGGGGACCGGCGCCTATAGATCTGATCCCCGGCTCTCAATAACGGCCCTCCACAGAGGCTGGATTGATTGATTACACTGCTGTGGCTTTGTGTGGGTTTTTAATTGATTGATTAATTGTGGGCCCGGGCTGAGATGTGATTGATTATGAGTAGTCAGCAGTGGGTTGGAGTTGGGCCGTCAAAGCCAACAGGGTGAGAGGTGAGCTCTTGCGGCTGCTGTAATATGTTCGTTCTTTCATCTGTGATGCGCGGTGTAGCCACACTTTGTCCTTGCTCTGCTCACCTTTCCGAAGCTTCTTTTTCTCCCCCGGTTTCACAGCATGTGTCTGCGTTCACGTGTGGAGCTTTGTATGTCGTTTTCTCGCACAGGAGAGTGTTCAATAATGTCAGGTCTACGGCATTCAGCAGATACAACAAATGGTTCCTTACAACCTCAAAGACTTATTTCTTAAGGAGCCCACGCGAGGAAGGAAGAGAAAGGGAATAGAAACAGTTCAAATATAAAGAGAAGTGGGACAAAGAGAGGTGAATAATAGAGAATGCATGTGACAGTGCAGCGTGAGAAAGGAGATCGTGACCCCACTCCAGAAAGCCTATTCAGATATGACTGTGAATAAGAAAGAAATGAGAATGAGATGGAAAAAGGAATCCATTTGATAAGATAAAGAAAGAGCAGAAAGTTAAAGGCAGTGACCAGCAAACATTTCCACAGTATATGTGCCTGTGTCTCAGCAAATGATTCACTGTCCCACAGGGCCGATAAATAACAGACGTCTTTTACTTCGACCTGTTAATTCTCGCAGTCGGAGATTAAGGACAGTCTGGGCATGATGACCAAGGCAATGCATCACAGTCATTCCCTCAAGTTTCATTAAATCAGTGTTGTTTCAGGACGTGTGACGGATAAACAGATGAATAAATTAACAAAAGAACAAACAGGGAACAAATGAATCAACAAACAAAAGAACAAATGAGCCAAACAAAACAAAGGAGCAAACAAACAATTGAATGAATTAATAAATGGATTCATGAATGGACCACAGAGTCGAACAATCTGTTAGTCTGTCTGTCGCCTCCCCCAGACAGAATCCTCCTTTCAAAATAAAAGTTCTCTCTCTGCCTTTGGTTGCTTGAAAGGCAGGACGAGAAATCCTGACAGTGAAAGGCTTTGTAAACGCTCGTCAAATTGGGGATAAAGCGGGAACATGCGTTTATTGCGCTCGATGTGCTGAATATTTCTCACAGGAAAATGTCAGAAGCAGTTTGGAAGACACAAGTGATGTGTTTTGCTAATAAATATCCCCGAGCTGCCGTAGGTTTACGTTAAAGGTTAAAGCATAATCTCAAACAAACATAAACAGTGAATGCATAAACACTCCTTTTTACTTATGAGACTCAGGGCCAGAAATGTCACGTATCATCATGTTATCATGAAGATAAAACGGGTGCTTTGTAATCCTGCTTCTTCTATTGTGCTGCAGAAGCCCTTCAGTTGTAGTCTGATTACAGTGGTAGGATATTTGAAACCTTTTAAGTAGGAGCACTATGTCCTGACCAACAGGAAGTGGTCCTGCAAAGAAGTAGTTGTGCTATTGGTATCGCTTTAAATCTCTATGTAGCTTTGACAAATTAAATGACATTACAGATCAAATTCAAACTGGCAGAGGGAAAAGGAGACGCACCAAGAGCTCATGAGGAATACCTGTTATACCCTTTTATTCTCAGGAAAACAGAAGGGAAAATAAATTCAACTGTCAGGATATGTTTTTGTATTGTTATGAATTTTTTTCACTTACTTAATAACAAAATAAATCTGTTCTTTACGTGGATATTGTGCAGTAAGGGTGGGACAAAATATCGAGACGGCAATATATCGCCGTCCTGACTCATGCAATACAATTATTAATATGGTGGTGCCAAATATCAATATTTAAATTTACAAATATATGCCATTCTAAACAGATTTCCCTGCGATTTTGACTCACCGCTTCACTACTTCATGACTCCTCGCGGTGGCGCTTATGACAGGAATGAGGGTAACGTGAACAGAAATTAATTGAAGATATCTTGATGTGTCATATGATTGTCAGAATCGCTGTATCGTGATATTATCTTGTATCATGTGGTACTGTACCGTATCATATCGTACCGGATCATATCGTACTGTAAGGTCCCGTATCATACCGTTTCATACCATAAGGCACAGTATCGTATTGTATCGTATCATGTTGTATTGTGTGGTCCCGTACCACACTGTATCGTGTTGTGTCATGTCGTGTTGTAACGTACCGTACCGTACCGTAACGTACCCTACCGTAACGTAACGTAACGCAACGTAACGTCATGCTATGTAACGCAACGCAACGCAACGCAACGCAACGCAACGCAACGTAACGTGAGTTACCCTGCAATTCCCACCCTGATTATGCACCAAAGGGTATTTTCTGCCATTTGGGCCTGTATCAGATTTATTTGTTTAAATGATATTATTTACACTTTTATAGTTATCTGGCAACAATATCAAATAGTCTTCAGATATTAATATTTATTTCAGTGGTTAAAGAGCAGATTTCTTATTTTGTGCACTGATTGCTGTCGGCGACAGAGACACTCAGTATGTTCCTTGATTTGCTTTTGTCTCATAACAGCCTTTAAGTAGAACAGCCTGTCCTGCTTCTGTCGTTCTCTGCACTTTGAAAAGTCAAAAGGGAATTATTAAACGTCTTCACTCTTTGCACTTGGCACTTTTTGCCCTTTAAATTGAACATTTAAAAGCAGGAATGAGTCCTCAGACAATTTAATTTCCCGCCGTGTGGGTCTAACTTTGCTGATCTCAGTTCATGGGGGGACTTCTAACTGACTGCAGAACTAACAATCCCATTTGCAACTCTGTTCAGCTGTTTACACATGCTTACCGGTCCATTAATGTATGTAACCAAAGGCCCAGGATTATGCCTTCATAGCTGACGATGGTGCTGTTAATTTTAAAGGAAGTTATACTTTGGGGTGCTTCACTGTAGGGTGAGGTTTCTTCCGAATATCCTGCTGTGATCTGTTTTCCTCTTTCTGGACAGTGAAGAAAAGATGTGTGAGTGAGCCACATATCACAGTCACACATACACCCACATTAAATCAATGAGAAGGAGTCATGAAATCAAGAAATACATAAATAATGTGAAATAACCAAAACAGTTGTAACATATGGCAGAAAATAATCTCCTCATGTACGAACACATGACTGATACTGATGAAGTAAATACGTTTTCAGGGTCTTTGAAGTGACAACAGTGTCACAGCTGGCAGATTTCTGTACATGTATCTAGGTGATAGAAATAAAGGCCCGATCACAGAGCTGATGACAGCCCTGACCCACTGTCGGACGCCTCTCTTGCATGCAATTTGCACTCTCTCACTCAGCTTTCATGGACAGCTGCCGGACACTGCAGGCAGGAGAGGTCTTGTCATGTGTTGCAATTTAAATCAACACCATCAGTACATAGCCTTGGGTCTGGTTACTGATGGATACGCTGCTTAAATTAACTCAGTGTCTGACTCGGGAGATGACTCTATCTTCTTTTATCCTCAGAGCTCTGCCTTCCTTCTGCAGCTAATAAACAACCTTTAGCCTGTTCGGAGTTCTCCTCAACATTTCCGGCTTTCTAGCTTGAGGTCAAACTTTTTCTTGATTTCATCAAAGTTGTGTTTGCAATGTTACAGAACCGAAAGCATCAGCAGTTTCTTGCATCAGTAATTTTTCTCTGTTGTTGACACTTTACTGCTTACACTGTAAAAACTGTATATTTTTGGGTCAGGTTGCCAGTTTTCACCTAGTGGTCCTCTCCATCCGTCACTTCTGGTTATTAACATGAACAATCACCCTTTCAGAGAGGCACCTGAGACAAATCCTGAGACATGGAGCTATTTTAATGAATGTGTCAGTAGTTTTACATGGACAGTGATTTAGTAAGATCTAAGTAACATTACAACAACAAATAAAACTGCATTACAGGTGCAATCCTGCATTCAGAATCAAACCTAACTAAAGGTAAAGACATATCAGCAAATTTCAAAGTACTCACCTGTGTATACTGAATTCTAACTTTTCAATAGTGATACAAAAATGTTTAAAGACATTTTACTATTGTAACCGGTGGAGCTTGTCCATGCACTTTAGATACACGCGGATATTTCATTAGTCAAATTGGACAATGACTCCCTCTGTAAAGCCCCTTTCCCACTGGTCAAAAAACCCGCTAACACCCGCCTTTTTTGTTCAGCAGGAAAGGCTACAATCGGCATTCAGACCCGGGTCAAATGACTCTACAGTAGACCCGGGTAATTATTGCCTCGGCTCCGATCGGCAGTGATGGGAACATAAGACCCAGGTCGTCACTCTAATCCCCGCCCCTTTCCGGCGCAGTGCTTTGATGTGCATTGAATTTCCGCCCGCTGACGCTTAAACTCAGAAGAACATACAACGGCGAATTTCTTCTTTGTTTGTGCGAGATGCAGCAACACTGGCAAGACAGCGAGGTGAGAGAGCTTCTTCTGATCTGAGGGGAAGAAGAAATAAGGTGACAGGTGTCCGGTGCATTTGTGACGTCAGGCGGTGACGCAGCAGAAAAGAGACTGAAAGGAGTATACAATGGGAAAAGAGACCCATCAGCATTTATAAGCGGGTCTTCCCCGGGAAGAACCTGCGTCAGAATGCTAATTTTGGTGGGAAAGGGGTATAATGTAGCAGCTTAGTAGAACGTAACATGGAAGGGAAAGTCTCATGTATCAAAATTTGACTTGCATGTGATTTTGAATGAATCTACTAATTTATACCCCTTGCTCATTGGTACATTTGTCCACAACTTGTCTCGACAACAACTTCAGTGTAGTGTGAGTTGTTTTTTTTGGGCATCGGTTGTGCTGTGGATCAAGAGGTGCATCAGGCTTTGGCTTTGGACAGCCTGTAGGTTCCCCGTGGGGCCCGGCAACACAGGCAGAAACAGAGTGAATGCTACTAACCCTTCCTGCTTCCATTAGAGACAGAAACTAGAGGATTACTGCCAGGGGCAAGGCTAATGACTGTCATGGCCACAGAAAGCCGATTTAGGAAAAACCGTGGCAGGGAGGCGTGAAGCCAAAATCTCCCACTAAGACCCGGCGTGAGGGGCCTTAATAAAGGAGACACTCTGCTCTGTCGCCGGCTTTCTTTGGGGGAAAAGTTGTTAAAATCCCAAGGAGTATGTAAACTATGTATCCTCCTACTGTTTTTTCAACAGAGCTAACCAAAGAGTGAAGAAGAAAAAACTAAAACTTAGTATTTAATTGGAAATGAAGACAATTAAGTGGTTCGTTATAGATCCACAAACCCAACATCTGGGAGCCGCAGCAGGAGAAAAAATAGTCCCTTCATACCAACTGGAGACATAAATCACTAAAATTGATAGTGTTAAGTGAGTGGGAGCATGCAGACAATGAGGGGCCTTCTTTGTTGTCGTAACAATGTAAGAGGAATGTGATGGATGTGTTTAAATGTTAATTCTGTTTGAGGCTCCATGCCGGAACTTGACGACATTCATGTCTGCACTGTATGGGTGTGCAAATAAAAGCATTTCCTTAACTAGGACGTGATCATTGAAAATAGGGGACATATTGATGGAAATTCTTTTATTGTGGCATTTTCAGGAGCAAAACCTGCAGGGAATGCACCGTGCACTGTCCCCACCGCCAGGACGCCTTTATATTCCAGACGACACCATCCACAGACACTTCAGCTCGGTGACATTTAAGAATATCTGATCTGAGGAATTTCTTATCGTTTACCGCTGCTTCTCTTATTCCCTCCATTTTTTTTCTCTCTCTCTCTCTCTCTCGCTGCGTCTCTTCCGCCCTCAGAGTTGTCCTCCCCTGCTCCCTCTCCTGTCTAAATAACATGCACACACAAACACACATGCCTGGGCATTGATTCGGCTAGTTCAGAGAGTACAGGGGCGAGGGAGAGCACTCATGGAGAAGTTTGTACAATTGATCTCTGGAGGGCTCGAGACGCGGGACCTTTTCTCTTCTTTCTCAGTCTCTCTTCCTCTCTCCTAACCTCTCACGCTCTCTCTGCGTGTCTCTTCTTCTGCCTCTTTGTTTCCTCTGGCTGCATATGCATTTTGTGGATTAGAGTAAAGGCAAGTATAGGAAAAGGAAGAGGGAGGACTTTGCTGCTCAGAGACTGCGGGTAAGGGATCTCAGCTGTGGAGACTGTGCACAAAAAAAACTCTTTTATGCACAGAGGAAGTATCCTGGTTGCCTTGGCAGTAGCACTTGGGGATGTTAGACAATGTGTGTCAGCTTGCAGATTAGTGCTCTCTCCAGTGGGCCCTCTTTAGGAAATCTAGGGTGCTGTAACACTAAAACAAGAGAGCCGTTACCCATCAAATCTACCTGTTTCTTCTGCCCCTCTGCTTATTCTGTGTCCAAACAAGATGTAGCATCCTGCAACCGTGTCTTTAAAAAGGCTTAAAACAATATTTTCATAGTAACTGTGGATCGTACTTCTATGTAACAAGGTTTCATTACAGTGATGAACCCATGGTCAGTTGTTACCTGACTCTGCAGTTCTTCGCAGGCTCATTGGGCTTTAAAGTGTCTTTCAGCTCATTGTTTAGCTGCCCAGCCTGCACCTTTACTAGTTTAGTTCTCTCTCACTGCATTGGTTTTCGCTGCAGCAGGAAGCCGTTTGCTGAGCACAAATCTATAAAATCCCTACATGCCGGCACCGAATAGCAGTCCGAAAAGTTAACCGGCATTTAGCAGATAAACAGCCAGATGTTTCCCTGATGAAGGGAGACTAAAAACAGAGGGACAAGGAGAGATCATTTTGGAGGTAAATTTTCCATGTGAATAGAAACATGACTCCAACTGTAGGCTGATATCTTTTATCTGCTTGATGTGTATAAAAAGTTCAACATAGAAACTAAAAGGTCATAATTTTTTTATGTCCAACTTAAAGCATCATTGCATGTTTGATTAAAAAACAAAAACACACACACACACACACACACAGATATATTCGAGCACACAAGTGTGTCTGTTTCTGAAACTTCCATCTAAGTTTGGATTATTTTAAAGGCACAATCAATATATTTGATGATCTATTTGCAATGAGATATTGATTCTGAAGACATCTACAGTATACCTTAACCTTTAACCTTTACAACAATCAATGGCATACTAAAGATTCGCCTGTGGACATGACTGTCCCTTATGGTGGAGCTCTTATGAAATGTATGATAAACAGAAACATTCATACTGTGAGTACAGAGTGTAGTGAAAATGTATATATCTGTATATCTAATTGATGAAAATGTAAATTGATCTAAATATGAACACTTATTTGACCTTTTCACCATCAGCAGGAAGTTTTAAAAGTATAGAGAGAGATAATTAAATGCTTGTGTAACAGACTGACCCTTTACTGCTGCAGCGCTCCATTCAGTGACTTCACTCTGCGTCACAACCGTAGAGACCGCATAAAAAGATCAAGGGGCAACCTCCGGTGTTGAAAAATGAAGCCAATGCGGAAGTGCAAAAAATTGCAGATCCTCGAGTAGCCACTTGAGGCTGGCTCCAAAAAACAAGAAATAACATTACAGCAGGTGGGAAAATGCCAATTTTTATGTTTACAGCCTGGTACAAAAAACGGTTTTGTTATAAATAGCTAATTTTATTGTTCAGGATAACTGTACGGGGGGTGAATTTTTTTATAACACACCCATTTTAATTATATTAAGCCTTAAATCATAGGGGCCGGATCACTTGATTGACAGGTGGATCCTGCTGGCTGTCTGCTAGACGTCAGCACAGACACAGACACTGAGCTTAACTTCACCTGTTTGTGTTGTTGGAGACTTTTGGGGATTTTTTCATTCAAAGTTTGGACAAACAATCTCTCTGTGGGATTTATGGAACTTTATGGCTGTGCAAGAAGTCTGAGCTCAAGCTTTTCGGTGAGTTAAATGCTAGTGTTATTGTATTGAAATATTTTTAGCACTAAGTAGCAGGTATACTGTGCTCCCTTTAGCTGCTTGTTAGCCTGTGCAGTGTTTATTTATTTAATCGTCGGTCAGTAAATAGGAGTCAGGAGTTGTTGGCGTTTCCCCGGAGGGATTACAGCGGACCGTAGTGATGAAGAGACCGGTTCTTTTACGTTTCCCGTTACGTGTCGGCTCGCTGCTCTCTCACTGGGTGAGCGAGCAGCGAGTCCGCTACTTCTTTAGTCTGATAACTAAACACCTGCAGTCAGTCACCGACAGAATGTCCTCCTGGGAAAGTCAAACCAGCTCATTCATGATTTATACAGTCTATGGATAATAACCGCTAGCTACGCTGAGGAGCATATAGCCTAGCTTCATAGCCGTAGCTGGCTGATTCATGCGGCCCGCCCATAGAGCTCAGCCATAAGCTGTAGCTCGGTCGCGCTCCGCCTCTTTGCCTGTCTTTGCCTGACGTCACTGAGACTACGCCCATTATTTATACAGTCTATGAAAAAGATGGACGACATGACGGCTCCCTAAAAGAGAAGCCAAAACATCTCTATCACCCCCTGCTGACTGGCTGCAGTATAGGTCATAAAGCCCGCCTCCTCCATGTTAACAGATGGGACATGAGTCAAACTATAAAATCAAACATGTCATTATAGTTAGTTCTTATCATGCTGATTTACGTCCAAGTGTTCATTTTTCTAACAAGTTTAGTTTTAATTAGTTATTTGATGCTGTAAAAGAGATGATTGACAGCTCTGTTGACAAGTACGGCTCCTGCAGTCGATCTGTTCCTGATTAGCAGAGTGGAGGAGGAACTGTGAGAGGAAACGTAACTAAAACAATCACTACAGTCACTGAAGTTTCCATATTTGTGAACATCTGCTTCAGACCAACACAAGAAGCTGTTCTGCTGTTAAACACGCCGGCGTGCGGGATCTTTGCCTTTTTTTTCGGTAAGTTAAGTGTGTGTTTTGGTCAGCGTAAGTGGCTACAGCGGCTCCACCCGCCGATATCTACTGCGCCGCTCTTGCTCCAAATGACGTCACCATCGCAAGATGGCAGCGCCCGTCACAGGGGGTATTTTTGCTTCAATTTTGTACAATGAGAGAAGATGGAGACGCGTCGTCTATTTTTATGTACAGTCATTGGTCACAGCATTCAGCTGCTGGTGAACTAAACTTTGAAGCTGTTAAACTGTTCATTGTAGCTGAACATCATACTGAACATTAAGTGGTACATTCACAAACTGACAAACCTTTTTTTGATGACCGTAGCCATAGTGGGGGCACATGACAGTTGTTATTGTTTTGTTAACCTGTGCAGGACTCCTGATAGCCAGGTTTAAATCCCCTCCATAGTGCCTAATATTGGCCATTGAAATACTGTCTTTTACACTTCAATGAATGTTAAAAATCACATTTTAATGATGATTGTATTTCATAGAATATTTTCAGCTTGGCTATTCCATTTTCTTTTATATCAGGACATGCTGTTTTTCATTGTCCTTACTACATCACCCCAGTGTCCCAGAGTGAAGGAGCCGACTTTTTAACACATTTAAAAACTGTATATAACAAGGCGGAGGTTTTTTTTTTTTTTGTGGCCATCTGATGTCTGACTGCATTTTCTCTGAAATCCTTGTATATTTGTGAAGGAGGAAAGTCTGGCAGAGGATTAGGGGAGAACAGCAAACTGCCAAAATCTGCACAGCCTGTCAGAGTTTGGAAAAGAAAGAGACAGGAGAGGAAAAAATGTCAAGAAGGAGACTGCAAATGAGGCTTGTTTCAATAAGGGGATCGATGGGGATGCAGGAAAAGATGTTGTGTGCATCAATGACAGTGTCCACGGGCAAACACGGGGGGGAGGTTATGTGAGGGGGGGTACATGTGTGTGTTGGAGGGATGTGAAGACAATGAAGGTAGAGGCTGCAGAGATACAAAAGGTTTCTAACTAGATGCTCGATTTAAAAGAGTGAGTTAGTTTAAGGAGAAAAAAGAGGTTCTATACATTAAAAAAAATCAGGTCTTAATGTGTTGTTCTTCAGCACTACTTCTTTCACATCATATTTGTGTCTGATCTGAAGCCTTGATGATGATCGGTCATGGCTACTGTATGAAGTGGGGAATCTCCACAGGCTCAGACGTTATTTTTAGGCTGTTGGCCTTTGTGTTACTCTGTTCCCCGGCCGGGCTCTTCTGTGGGAAGACGTGATTGTTGGGGACAGCCCTTCAGCAGTTGTGCATGTCACGGAGCCTTTTGGGGGGGATGCACTTTCCACCGCGGGGCCCATCATGGCAGACCGGCCCCAACAGTCTCACTATTGATGTTAACCTTCGTTCCAGCAGTATATTATTTATTCGCAGCATCTCCTCCTGGCTGCCTGAGCTTGTATATGATGCAGCCTATTTTACACATGCACATATATTTCAGCAGTCTGCATGTCAGCTGTGTTGTTAAGATACTTTTGTGCTTCCAGCCCCTGCGTTGAGAAGCCGCTGACCCTGAGCTTATGGATGAGCCGCTAAGAGGTTTTCCCCCTCGTCTAGTCATGATGTAATTAGTCGCTGATAGCCTCTGGAGGTGGATCTAACAGTGGCTAACATCAGACTGTGTCAATTGTCCGCAGGCCTGGAGATCAAAGTATTCCTGTCACCTGTTGTGGAACCTATTTGGCTTTGTATTATAATGACTCATGTTGTGAAGGGATTTAATATACACTGTATATAAAAGGATATTGCAGGCTGTGGAACAAAGCAAAATTAATTTTTCTTAGTGCAGATGTTCAAACAATTTCTTGATAGCTGTCACTGCCTGTCAGCGCCTTGTGTCCTGATGTGTTCAAGCTGACAATAAGAGAGATTGGTTCCCACAGAGGAACACTTTTTTTTGTTAGATGCTGATGGCAGAAGGAGATCTCCACAGCGTTTCTCACTATGTGCCATCCTTTGTTAGGAAGAGTCGCACAAAGGGTGACACTGAGCCATCATGGCATGTCATGACGGGAGCTTTCGTGTCTTCTCATCAATACAGAGGAGAAAAATGTTGTTTGTGATTGTTGTCCATCTGGCTCATGTTTGTGTCATGTACTGTTTTTGTATACAGACTGTCCTCACAATAAAACGCCCACATGTCTGTGCTAGCAGCTTTCAACCACACATTGTGTCTGTAGTAATTATGATGGAATCAAAGGAGGAAGTCAGATGAAGTATAGTCTCTATTTATAGATTATAAATAAAAATGTAGGCTCTGTAGGTGCGCAACAGGATTTTACTACAGAAATTGTTGTGGTTTCAGTTTGTAGCACATTTATAGTACGTTTGTAGTCTGAGAAGTATTGACCAATCACGTATCAGCAGGCTTCGGCGTATGCAGGAAGAACAGTCCATGTGGAAAGCAAAAGCAGGCGGAACGTAATCCGCCATAACACCATCCTGGCTCCCATCAGCGGTCATCTGACAATGATTTAGCTTCTTATTAATCTCTATAAACCTGCTGCAAGTTCAGCTAACAATCCGTTTGAGATTTAACTTGAGACTAATTCCCTTGATGCAGTGTCATAAAAGCCATTCAGCATTTAGATTTCCCGACTTCCTTGAATGCACCAGTTACCACTGTAACTTACTATTTACAGTGAAACTGAGACTGGATGAACTGATGCTCCCCTGGGGGATTTAAACCAACCAAGAAATAAAAATATTGAAATAAAAAAGTATTTACCTGCCAAAAAAAACAGGTTCATTACCAGCAGGGAAAGGCAAAAGATGAGGTCATATCTGATCTGAGATCTGAACAACCAGGAACACTAACATAAAGAAACTGCTGCAATGCTTCACATGGGTGACATAAAACAAACTTTAAAGGCAAACAGAAACACTCTGACTAAATATACTGCTGAGCTGAGGCTAATCGGACACAGGGGGAAGCAAACAGGGCAGGGCAGACAATCGCACATCTGGGAAACACACAGGGGCAGGAAGTGAAGTGTCTGAAACAAGAACATGAAACAGACAACACAAAAACAGAGTTTACAGCATGTATTAGTTTATTGCTAAGACCTCAGTGTGAAGGTGAAAAGATCAGGTGCCTCTCACAGTACACGTTCTTAAAGTCGAGGTGAAATGAAAAATGTCATTTTAATCCTTTAAGATCACATCCCCGGTAATATTGTGCATCTATTTGACAATATAGGCCAAAAAACATACAGAAAATCCATTTCTTCGTATTCTTATATGAAAATCTGATCATTTTTTCTTCCTGTAAAACAAAATATCACATGTGCTTACGGAAGTTAGTACCAACCAATTTCAACCAATAATATCATGACATCCACCTGTCAATCAATCTACAACATTTAGCCGCAGAGCACCAAGAACGCTCGGTCAGTTAGCTAGCTACTGCGCTGTGGAGAACGTCTGTCTACGCCCACTTCTCAACGATCAAATCAATCAATTCCACAATATGGAAGCTACTCTCGAAATGCCGTTTCATCCCGACTTTAAGCTCATTCTGTAGAATTGAAGCATTTGGAGTTAAAAGTAACGCTGCCTGCAGAGGGAACAACTGGATCCTTTAAGGCGCCAATGAAGAGGGAGAGAGCAAAACGCTCCATCAGGCCCCTCACCCAAAGGTCCTCTCCACTCTATCTACTGTCTGCAGCGAGGCTCCTGAGCATGGTGTTCACACGGAGGCACATCCATCTTCTTTCTACCCCAAATTACTCCTTTGAATTTCACTCCCCGTATAAATGAAGTGGGTGCGAGAAGGCGGGAAAGCGGTGGGCCGGTGGATCCTATTAGAGGTGTTGCATTGATAATCAGTGAGGAGACAACAAGACATGGGCTGAGCGAGAGACGGAGCAAAGGGAGAACAATAGCATTGTCTCTATTCCCAGTGGCAAGGTGCCCTTGGGAGGTCGGAGACAGAAAGGCAGAGAAAGACAGAGAGAGGGCGAGAACGGAGATGGAGGAGTGATGTCACTTTGGTTTATCTCCATCAGTGCATCCTGCTGACCAGAGAGGCAGCTCCACATGTGAGAGCTGAGTGAAACTCCATGTTTACGGAGGGATAAACGTTCGCAGCGCTCCCTCTCCCTCTCTCTCGTCTTCAGTCCGTCTCTTAGCCTGCCTCTTTAGGAGGTGAGAACGCACACATCTTCATCTATCAGTAATGGAGCTCCCATATCTTCCACTTGGCCTGTTTAGTTACAATAAGGGCATCATTCATTTATTTTCTGCTGTATTCCCCTGTGGGTTTCCTCTGTCACTGCTGAGGGGAGAATATGTGTTTCTGTCTGACGTATATATTCACTCAAGTGATCGTTTAAATGGAATAATGTGCACACAGCGCAACGTTACAACTGCATTCCGTGCTCACTGTTACTACAGGTTATGTTTCAACAATGAACACAGCAGACTTTGACAGGGGACTGGTTGCTTGGAGGGGGCCGGCTGTCTGTCAGCCCTCTATAGGATCATCTCCACCTGCTTACATGTTTGGCCTGAAGGAGGAGCACAGGAGAGGTGGAGCGATGGAGTAAAGGATGATGACAGAGACAATGTTTTTGTTTCATGAGAGGGCAAACTGGATGTCGTTTGTGTTGTAAAGAGAAAAGCATCATGCCGTTTTTAACACCTGTTCTTAGACGTCGTATTTCCACTCCAACTCTAGTTTCTAGTCGGACTGCACACAATGAAGCGAATTAAGAGGATGTCTTGGTCGGAAGTCCTCTATCCCTAACTGCTGGCTACACCGGAAGCCCTGGGATGTTGGCCATCGCTCCCAGAGGCTATAATGTAGTCAGATATACCGTAAAATTTGGTGTATAAGACGCACTTTCAATACATTTTGTTTAATCTAAAAAGTGGGCTATGTCCTATATACCGGTGTGACCAATATACCAGAATAAAATGCAGAGAGAGGTGTGTTATTGTGTTATGATATTTTACCCAGATGACGGCGCTATAATCTAGCTAAGTTGTCGGATTTTAAGTGGTGACGTCTGCATTAAACTGTTTCCGGGTCCAAGCCGCTACAACGTGTCCTATTTACAATATGACGCAGTGCTGTTTTTCTCGCTGTTTTAAGTGAGAAAAACTAGCCTCATTGTTACTAACTCGGCCAATGACAGCTCGCCTCCAGCCCCCCCCGCGACCCTGAACAGGATAAGCGATATAGATAACGAATGGATGGTGTTGCACCCTGCTGGCCATTTGAAAGAATGCAGATTTAAAGCACCTTTGCATTGTCTTCAAGTCTGAAGCCAGAGGCCACATTCCCTTCTTGTATGCAGTCCACGGGTGTTAAGCAGTGAGACATGTATAAAAGGTGCAAATGTTTTGTCTCCGATACTACGGTGACGTACAGGTGTGCCCCAGGATGCTATTACATCACTCATGTGTAGCTAATAGGTGTTTTAATGGACGATTTTAATGAGCATATTTTTATGTATGGCTGCATTTAGAATTGTGTGAGAGAGTTTAGACTTTGTCATCACTTGTGTCTTGCACACCGCTCTCCTCTCATTGTGGTGGAGAAAAGCTCTCTTGAGTGTAACTTTTGTGAGTTGGGAAGTTGAGTTGAGGTGATGTGGGATCAGGGAGGAAGGAGAAGCATTTGGTGCTTGTACAGAAGGTATTATACACACCCTGGTACACTGCATGCTAGAGGAAACACGCTGAGCCTATGAGCTCGGCTTTATTAGATCCTGGAATAAAGGCAGACTTTGTGTAATCAAACAGCCTGAGACAGTCAAGCATCTGCAAACACACACAAATACCCTCACGAGAAGACGTAACCATCTTAACTTAGAGTAACTGTGGAATGAAAGCCATGTGGGTCCAGTTTGTTGATTTATATTAACACAGTGTCATTAAGTCCTTTTAAAACCCTTTTGATGATGTCATAAAATGTCTGATCATCCTGCTAAAACAAAGATGTCCTTCTTAGAACATTAAAGGTTGACATCCTTTAAAGTTATCAAATTAAATTGCGTTAATTAGCATCACATTAGCTTAACTAGTTTACTGGTGTTACAATGTTTCGTTTTTGTCCAAAGCAACGAACATCTGAGATTTAATACAACACAAGCAACGATCAAGACAGAAGAGTCTAGTTAGGGACTTAGGGGCCTGTTGAGATGGAAGTAGCAGGTGCTTTTCATTGGTGGAGCGTAGTGGGCGGGAGGGAGTGTAGACCTGGATGAGGGCGTTCAGGTAGGCGGGAGCTGTTTTTGTTGCTGGGAGGCAGTAAACATTATGTGCATATGTAACATAATTATGCTTCCACTTGCCATGCCATCAGAACTAAATATTATGTTTATGTATTTATACATACATATTTTGGTTCAGTGTTCTGTCACTTACACTTTTGCGTGGTTGTCCACTAGGGACGGACGCACCCTACATTCTTCCAATTTTAACCACCGATGTAAGAGGGAGGTCATGTTTACGGCATTGTGCAGATAATTTTGAGATCGTTTATTTTTGTTCACAAATCTGTTATCATATCAATGCATAAAGTGTATCTGGAGTAGTTGAGACATGGACAAAGACGTACGCACATTTTTAGACTTGCATATTTACTATATTTGTTCTACGAACATTAGCATGTATGCTGTGTTGCTAGCTAAGTTAGCTCCTTGCTAAGCTGCGTGTATGTGTGTCAACATGAGTGTTTCTATGTCTCTAGCTTCATCCTGAATGCATGTTCGAGAACATTCCAGTGATTGTCTTATTTGTCCATCACCAACAACCAGACTGAGAATCCTTGTTTTAAATGACACAACGCAAGATCAAACCCGTTACACATACTTCACAAACTAGCACAAAGTTTCAGCTGTCAGTGTATTTCAGGAAGTAGTCCTGTGTGTTATTCTGTAAAACTGGTCTTCTTTAATTAACAGATGTCGGTCTGCACATCACAACTAAATGTTCCTGCTTATGCGACAGGAAGTCAAACGACAAAATGATAAAGTGAAATGCATGAACTTAATATGAAAAGTGAAGTAATAACAAAAGTCATTCTAATTCATTCTTGAATGCGTGTCCCAAAGTTCACGGCATTCCGGCCTTTTTTGTTTATTATATTATTTATTTATTTATGTTATTGTGCAGGGTGGATGATGTTGTTATGAGGTGAAGACAACAACAACAGGAGGCCACAGATAAGAGGGGAAGGATACAGAAAAAAGGACATGGCATTAAAGTTTCTCTCACATCATACTTCTGTGTGTCAGATCTCCTGAGCCTCCATATAACTGTGTTTTCTCCATGTAAATTACACATGAAAACGCCCGGTCATCACAAACTACACATAAATGTCATTATGTATTTAACACTGTTTCACAGTCAGTGTGTCTGTGGCTGTTGTTGTGCTGCCTCCCTCGGTCTCTCACTCCTTCCTTCCTTCCTGTTTGTTCTTTTCTCTCATGAGGGAGTTGTTACCTCGCTTTAACTGGATGTTTCTATGATTATTTTCTACATGTATCGTTGTTTAAAACACTTATCCACTGGATAACGCTGATTCTCTTCAGATGCTGTCGCTGAGTTAGAAACACCAGGTGGCTATATGATTATTTTTACAGCTTTATCTTATTTTTGTCTCTTATAAAAGATCTTTATATAGAAACAGTTGCTGCAAGATATGTCTGTCACACACTGGGCCAAAAATATGTATTTAATGTTTCTTCGACAGTGTTGGATTGCTCTCCTGTCATGATTTAATGATCTGTTTACACTTTCTGACAGGACGTCGTACATCAAGAATACATTTTGTCTCACATTGATCTTTAGGCAAAGAGAGCTACTTCTGAACTTCATCTTTATCAGCTTTTCAAATTATAATGAGTTTTACCTCGCTGAGATTTCACTCTTGTTATGCAATTCATGTCATTTTTTTTTTAATTTGACCAACATACTTCTTTGTGATCTTTGAGATGTTGCAACAACATAAGCGTTTCCTTGTTTCTATTTTTGAAGAGGCTTTTCTGTGTGTGTCAGGTGGCAGAAATGCATATGTCCTATTGGTTTAATAACAGTGCTATAGGACGGCTCAGTGTCTTTTAAATAATGAAGCAAAGTGTCACCTTAAATCTTTCAGCATTATGTTATCGCTGGTCCGAGTAACTGAGGCGTGGATCGTGAGCGTTTGACATTTCTCCCTCTCATCCCGGATACAAGGATTCTAATTACAGAATGATGCAGCAGATAAGTCCTGGACACTTAAATATCTATTAAAGCGGATTAATGAGCCGTGTGACATTTGTGTGAAGTTGATAGTCAAGAATGTCTTCAAACATTGGCGGATGAAAATGTGCAGGCCGATTGATTGCCCTCATTGATTTTTATCCGCGCCGCTCCTCGATGTCTCCACAAGTCGCCCATTAGCTGAAATGTGAGCACATATATATATTTGACTCGCCCGAGTGCGACTGTAAGTTTTCTTTTCAGAGAAGAAGAAGAAAACTGCCCCTCCTGAGTCAGTGGAGCGTGATGCATGTGTACGGCAGCGAGTTGTGCCTCAGCTCTGACACAAATGCTACGACACCCTGCTCTTGCAAATGTCAGTCCCTTCCAATTAAATGCTTGAGTGATGCCGTTTCCCACAAGGGAATCCCGGCGATAAAGTTCTCTGTTTGTTATCTGCTTTGTTTCCTATTTATTCCCTTCTTTTCTGGAGACACTTCACGGGCGAGACTTGTGTTCGAACACGCCCTTACAGTACACCCGGTGACGGAGACGATCCGTGAGCTGATGGCATGTTTCATGCTGCAGAAGCCTCACGCTGTGTCTGTGATTCTCGTGGGTCTTGTCTGCACTTGTTATTCATTTGCGAGCAGTTCTGACCACCTACACATCGGCTATATTTACAACAATGTCAGTCTGAAGTCTGCAGTGTTGACTTCACTTTGATTATCGGTTGCTACTCGCTGTCAAGCACCCACATTATGCTGCTCGGCTGCAGTGATGAGATTCATCCCTGCAGTCCTTTAGCCCCGCTGCCTGTTGATAGATCAGTGAACATACAGCTCTGTTCTTCACTTCACTGTCTCTGCTGATGCTGATGATGTCTTTTGTTGCCTTGGTGATTGAGCTAAAAATGAGAGAGTCTTTAGGTACGTAAATACAGTAGGAGTATCCTGATTTTACCCTGAAGAAACTTTTATTCTGAAAAAATCTGGAAATCTTCCACTCGCTAAAACTTTGTTATATATCATCGCTGCTGCCTATCAGTACTGTATATAAATACTCTAACAGCCAGGTCAGCTACATGGACGTCTTAGAGCACATACTGTACATCCACTGATTTCACAAGGAGAAAATAATTTCTCACAGACTACAAACTATAGCATTTTGTTCTTGGCTGGCTGTCAGAGCAAAGAGGGGTTATTGGCTGAGGAGAAATGTGCGCTTGTGTAAATCCCTCATTACCCGCCGCAGCCATTTCAACATATTAATTAAGCCAAGTTAAAAACCTGCTGCTGCTAGAAACGGTGCCAATCTGCCACTCTAACAACGAGAAGATAAGGCGGAGGAGAAATGTGCAGGCTCTTCCCAGTGAACTTCTTAATTGGTGAACTTATATAAATACTAACATGTGCTGCTTGGATCTGGAGGCAGCTCCTACAGATGCTAGGCCCGGTCCTGCCCTTTTCTGATGGAGGAGGATACACGTTTCACACCCTCACTAAACTCATTAGCCGAAGTCCTTCACACTCTGGCATGAAGAAACTCTGCAGGAAAGTGATCTGAGCTCCATGTTGAGCTTTTTTTTTTTCTACGCTTGGCTCGGATAAGTCGCCATTTATTCCCTGTGAAACGAAGACTTAGAAATAGATTCAGATGGTCATTAAAGAGGGACAGGCCATTATGGGAACACTGGAAGTTTTTAGCTCCCTAAAAGGAATCTGATGTTCGTTTCAGGATGTTAACAGACACACTCTCTGTGAAAGGCTGAGCACTACATTACAGGGGAGTGTTTGGGAGAGGGGCTACTCTATGGGTCAGTGGGTAATGCCAAGAAAATGTTCACAGTTTGACATTTATTCAGGGCATGTCCTCCATCTCTTAGTGCTCAGTGTTAGAGGGAGTTAAGAGGCTACAGATGTTAGTATTTAGGAAATGTATCATATATTCTGATGTGTTTGTTTCCTGACTTGTGCATATTATCAGGCTAATATAGTGAGACTGTGTGCAATGAGCCGGCCGCGGGCGACATTAATGGTCTAACACTGTTATATTTTTCCAGCTGACTTCTGAAATGTTGGCTAATTGACAGTGCAAAGGCCGTGCTCAAACACCTTGGGACGACTAAGCTCTCTGCTAGCTCCACAAACTCAGCACAGGCTTTGTTTCTTAAGCCTCGCCGAAGCACCATCAGAGCTGGAGTAAAGAAGGAAGTGAACATTAGAGCAAAACAGCTGCTTGTACTCACAGTTATTCTATATCTTAAAGCTCCTGTGAGGAATTTTTTGCTGCTTATGAAACAGACTGAAATTTATTCTCATTACTCTATAAGACCTACAAAAGCAAACCAGATCATCAGCAACAAAATTGATTTTTTCTATATAGTTATTTTTAATGCCTGAACCTGCTGGCGGGGGGTAGGTGTCAGACGAAGCAATTAACTGCACGCTGCCTTTGTTTACGTTTTCCAGGGCAAACATTTAAAGTGAGATTTTTTGTTACAAACCGCCACTTCAAGTAATGATCTCGAAGATTTTCACTTATATAAATGTCTGTTAAGTCACTATCTATCGCCAAATGAGGTAACACAATGGTGATTGAGCCTATGGCCCACTGATGAAAGTCTTAGCATCTGCAGAATTATGGACTGCGTGTCTTTGGCGACATTTGTGGAAAAAAACACAAGCAGCGCCCAATTAGTGACGCGTTTTCCATCAGCCAGCAGTGGTTGGTCTGCCAGAGAGGCTAGGCAGAGCTAAGCGGATGCATTTCCGGTTTCTGTAAATGTTGCGATTAAACAGTAATCTACTACGGCTGAACAAACAAAGAAAAGAACGACAACTACAGATTTAACTTAAAAAATAAGTGAAAATCCAAAGAAAAAGAAACAAACGAAGTTCCTCACAGAAGCAAACAAATGTTTCACTTAAAACAGTAAGTGAGACAGAAATAAGTTTAATGTTTAATGTAGGCTTGTAGTTTTTAGTTTAATATTTAATGTTTAATGCTTGCACATAGAGATCGAAGTTAAAAAGGAGTCGTATTCCTTGTATGTGTACATACCTGGCCAATATAACTGATTGTGTGAATAATATATATAAAAAACGTCATGTTATGTCCGAATACAGGGAATAAAATAGGTCAAACTTTAAAACCTTTACCCACAAAGTTGATGTCCTGTGAATGTAATTACCTTCTTTCCACTCTGCAAATTATCAGAGCTGCGGAGGACGAGCTGACCCTTACGAGCTCTCACAGAGGGAATAACTCCATTTGCAGAAAAGTTCGGACGAGTCTGAATAATACTTCACTTAATGTCTCATTTTAGTGATTAAAAATGGAAGTGTATTTATTTAAATGTAATTTGATTAACTAATTTAAATTTAAAGTGAAATGTTCTAACCAAGGGCTGCACGGTGGTGCAGCGGTTTGCACTCACAGCTAGAAGGTTCCCATAGTTCAAATCCAGGTCCGGACGTAGGGGGCTTTCTGTGTGGAGTTTTCAATGTTCTTCCTGTGCATGCGTGGGTTCCCTCTGGGTACTTCCTCCCACAGTCCAAAGACATGCTTGTTAGATTAAAGCAACAGTAGGCAACATTATTTCATAAGAATTTGGATAAAATAACACATTTTGATCATTGCATTTCCCTAAGAATATTCAATTGAAATATTGATGTTGATTGCTGATCTGTGACTCTGAGCGAGTGCCCCTTTGTATTTAGTTTGTTAAAAAATGTGTCTGGTCGGAATTAAACAACCAGTCAGGGTTAGTTTTCCACGTAACTGGCCAATCACAGCAACTCATTACAAACTAGCTATAATGATAACTTTAGTAGTTTTTGAAAGTTTTGCCAGCAGTAAAGCCCTAAAATTATTTTCGAGGAAGTTTCAAGCCCCAAGTTCTAACCTTCAGCGTGTGCAGTCTTTATATTACCGACGTGTTCATGTGTGAAAACATTAGGTTGATGTTCCCGCTGAGATGTGATGGAAGGAAACCACATTAGGTCCGACTTTAAGATTAAAAAGCAATGACTTGTACAACAAGCTGACGTAGACAAATGCAGCGAGTCCCTGAGGGGTTACCAAGTGTCCGTCAACTGTCGGTGTGCGCCTCAGCCTCCAGCTTCCCTCTCCTCCATCAGCTCGCCTCCCTTCAAAGTGTCACGTCAGGAAAAAGTTGCTGTAGACGGTGGAGAGTTTGCTTAGTGAGTCCGTGCAGCTGCGGCCTGAGGGGGGTTTAATAAATGGTAATCATTATTTTTATCAAATTTGAATGACACAATGAATTGTTAAATTAGTTAAATTAATTATCAAGTTATTAATTTCCCCACAGGCCAGACATTACACTCCAACAAACACTTACCTGGAGCACCAAAGTTTGTCTCTTGAACAAGTTCAACGAGACCAAGCGACTCGAGGTTCTTTCAGCCAAATTATGCGGCCTCATCTGAAACCTGAACAGTACTTAGGGAGGTCTTCAGCATCTATTTCCAGTTGAGTGGGTCCCCGCTCTTCTGTACACAATTATTTGTCCTCAGCTGCAGGAGTTTAAATCCTTGAATCAGAACCTTTTGATAACAGAAGTTGGGAGCAGCATGAAATTCAGCTGTAAGACACTTTAGCTCGTACAGTATCAAAACAGTTAAGAGGTTTTAGACCTTTGTTTCATGCATCATCCAGGAAATGACCATTCTTATGAAAAAATTGGGACTGGAGAAAACAGTTGGCGTAATATATAGCACAAACAATCCTGCCTAAGCGTTAGAGAAGTATCTGCATTTGTGCGTCATGTCATCTGATCAGCGGAGATGTTCCGCAGCCGTCCCAGCAATCAGCCCGTTGTTATGTTCCGCCCTGTAACACAAATGGCTATCAGACTTCAGAGAGTGTACGCTGTGTTGCTCATCAAAGAGTTCAAAGTCTGAAAATGTTTATCACGGTGAGACATCGCCTCTGACTGCTGCACTGTGTGGTTCAGCTGAGATCAGACTTTTGATAGGAGAGCGTCTCATGTAAATAAACCAGCGGCTGATGCATTACCCAGTTTGTTTGTTGTTTTGCAGAAATGATGAAATGTGTAAGAGAATCAAATTATCGCAAAGCACTATGTCTGCAAAAATCACATCAGCATAGCCTGCTAAATGAACTCTTTTATCACGCTGATGTGATAAAAAAAAAAGCACCTGAACTAGCTCAGGATGGCAGAGTTACTTGGCTGTTTGAGCTGCTGCATGGCTCACATGCAGTGTAGGTCGTCTCTGCTGCCTGAGTGATTTTAAAGACGCCCGCTGGAGAAAAAAAATCACATTCAGTTTTACTACCCGGCACATATTGTGTGTTTCCTTGAGTGTTTATTTCCGTTAGCCATCAAGAAGTATTTTTCCTTTCAACCTTTGATGGCACACTGCAGCATGCGGGACCCACTTATAGAATGCCTTTATAGCTCAACTAGAAACGAAACACTCAACAGCTTAGAAAAATGACCAGTTATAGAAAGGCTAAGGGCCTTTCTCAAACCCTCCCGACTCACACTCCATCGCAATGTGAACTCCGTTTGACGTCACACTCACAGCTGAACGGAGCACCCTTTAAGGTAAAGGGATTAAATACAGCGCCGAGCTTTGAGGTGAACTCCTCTCACTCTGGCGGGCACAGAAAATGTGTATAACCGAATAACAAAAGCTACGTAAATACCACTGAGGCATTAAAATCAGTGAGGAAAATAAATTTGATCCCGAGCTTCCTTGGAAAACACTTGTTAAACCCTGAATATAACGTTAACTTTAAGATGGTGACATCAGTATGTATATGTATATATATATATATATATATATAGTTCTCGTTTGTATAGGTAATAACATGGAACTTTAATTTACGTCTGTCATCTCAGGACGAACATAACGCAGTGTTGCACCTGGTCAGTAAGTTAGCATCGATGCAGACTCGGAGGATTTAACAACCCACTCCCACTCCACATTCAGAGTATTTGGACAATGTGGCGGACCATCCACGCGAGCACGCAAACGGAGTGTAATTGTGTATTGGAGCGGGTGTCGGGAGTGGTTTGAGAAAGGCCCCAAGTGTCACGCTTGGTAAATTAACAAAGATGCAGGCTATGCAGAAATAAGTTTGTGGTAAATTTCAAAAGGCAGAATAAAAGTCTTGATTCCAACAAAAAGACAAAACAAAAGCTTACTGTTATAACGTCCAGGGAAACAATATCCAAAATAATTTGACAAGGTCTAACTTACTGTCGAACTAAAAACAGGTAAAGAACACAGAAGGAGCCACAAAGTCAACCCACGCTAGGAACAAGCATAACTTAGTTTGACAGAGGGCTGACGAAGATAGACGAAGGGTGTCACGAAGATTGACGGAAGACAAAAGACCAACTGGCACAGAGACAGGCGAGGACAACGACTACTAATACACTGGGGAGGGGAGGTGAGGCACAGGTGAGACAATCAAGGAACAGGTGAAAACGATAAGGGCGGGGCACATAATCAAACAAGTGGGAAAACACACAAAGGCAGGAAGTAGAACATCACAAGGGTAGTAAATAGCAAAATAAAAGAGGAAATTATGACTAAACAACGATATGAACAAAATAGAAAACTAAACAAGGAAATTAATGGTGCTGCAACTCTTTACTACTAGCTAATTTGTTGAAGTTTCACCAACAATTAAGCAATCTGAAATGCCAGGCCCATATGTACACCACTTTGCTACCGCTAAGCTAACTCTGTTTGTTCAGGATATCCAAGGACACTTATTCCGGTCTCACTCCCATCCCTCTTGTGGAGGGCACAGCCATGATCGCGTTTTCCCCTCTTTAAGGATATAGTATACACATATTTGCTTTCTTGCTGAGACTCATATACATCTACACTATTCTCATTTTCGCATGCTAATTATGAAGCTACTGCCAGTAGCCAGCTAATTACGCTAAACAAACAAGATATAAGTCATATAGAGGTTTCAGGCAAGCTGTCTCCCCCTATTTCCAGTCTTTGTGCTAAGCTAAGTTAGCCAGCTGCAGGTGTTAGCTTAATTTAAGGGTACAGACATCATTGTGGTATCAAACCTTTCATCTAAATCTGGGAAGGAAGGCCATTGAGTTGAGGCTGTGTTTCCCAAAGAATATTTCCAATATAAATACGTAGCATACCACGTCCTGGTTGTGGGAAAAGAAGAACCATAAGTTGATGATTCACACACGTTCTCCTGGAATGACATTGACACATCTCTTCAGTGTGTTATCTTTGCTTCCCAGGTATAAAAGTGCAGTACCTGACATGGAGAAGCAAAGCGTGATCTCTGAGTGGAGGAGCAGGATGGTGAGAGGAAAGTTAAAAGTAGCAAAAGATAAAGGAGGAGGTGAGGGATAGGCGAAAGAGACAGGGAGACATGCCTTAGGTAATGGGAAAGCCTTCAAGTGAGACAGTAATCTGGGTAATATGTCAGGCTGCTCTCAGCCCGAGAGCTTGACGTTTTCCCAATTAAGCACGGGTGCAAAGGCAGCCTTATACCTAATTGTTTAACATGTAGCGGAGCGGCCGGCTAGCATGACCCGCATGTGAGTTCTGTAGATCACGGCGTGGTGATTGACACAGACCTCCTCCTGCTGTCTGCACTAAGTTCATCAGCCTCCAGTTCACATGTGGAGACGAGACTGCGGCTCTGATTAGAAGCTGAGGAAGGAGGAGGAGGCGGGATAATGAAGCTGTTATCAATACTAGAGGTTATCAGACATGGGTAGTTTTGATGGAGTCCATTTGTCTTCATTAGGGCTCTAAATATGTCTTTCATAGATCCATTACGCCCCTTTATTGACCATATGGACCAGTTCAAATAGTCATTGAGGAACCTGCCTATTCTGAGATCTTCATTCAGGCAAATCAAACACTTCTCTTCCTGCCTGCTCGGTCTGTTCCTTTAAGTCCTGCAGCGTGTTCAGCCATTGTCACAGAAGCTGTAAGGCTCAAAGAAGGGAAACGTCCACTTTTGCGCAGTCTTCTGTCTCCAGCAGTCCTCCATTGAAGAGTCTGAACGCTGCTGAGTTTCACTGTTTGGCCAGCTTAATGAAACCTTGATTTCCCAAACTCCCTCTCTGTATGTTTCTTCGCTCATCTCTCTGCCCAAAGTCTCTGCGCCTCAGCCGGTGCCAGGAGCTGCCATTTGGTTTTGTTTGTAGAGTGCTCATAGCCAACTGAACCAACAAGCGGACTGATTAAAATGAAAATGGGCCCTCACTCTTGGCCCTCTCTCTCTGTCTCGTGTTTTCTCTCTCTGCTCAGGCTGAGGGGGCTGTGCTACATACATCCTGCCCTCACGATAAACCTCAATATCTACCGCTCTGCCACTTGAAATATAAACTTAATAAAATATTAGAAATGTGTGGATGTCAGAGTGTGGAGGCTTCTGTGTTCGGGGATTTGAGCTCCAGCAGTTCAGCCAAGATTTAACAGCAGAAAAGAGCGTACAGGGCAGACTCCAACATGCAGGCATCTCATCCTCATCATCTGCACTCTTAATTATGCAACCTCTCTGTGGGTTTCCCTTAAGTTACGTTTATAATAAGCATGTGATCTAAGAGGTGAAGTCTGGTTCAAAGGAGCCGCTGGCTTTAAGCTATTGATTAAAATATGTCAATATGGAGAGACTAATATGCATACAGCTAGCTCCAGTTAGTTTATCATCATCATTATTGTTTGATTTTTTTAAATTTCACAGCGATTATTACAAGCGAATAAAATAAAATGATACATAAATTGAATTATGAGTTATTTTTGTGCATCTGAACTTTATTTTAAAGCCTGCACAAACACAACCGCAGCATGGCACCGGATGTTCTGGCTTTTTAAAGACTTTTGTCGAAGTCTGTTGGAGTCAGAAAGGTCCGCAGGGCTGCAATTGGCCGAGCCTGTATCTCAATACAGAGTGGTCGATGAGTGATGTCAGACGCACTCACATGACTCGGTCTAAATGATCATATTTATATTAATCTATATTGCTTTCTATTTCCACTCAAGTACCTCTCTCTAACAGGCTCTCTGGTGGTTTATAGCCACTCAAGTACATGCTCAGACTATTGGAATGATCCTCTCCAACCCTTTGGGGTGCTGCCCTTATAAAAGGACAGCGGCCGCCCACGTTCCTTCAGTGACAGCAGATGAAACCTCAGATAGCTTCATCAGACCACTCTGCAGAGTCGTGTGCTTCCCGCCACAGTCCGCTGCACCGGCTGCCGGCTGCTGGATGTGCAATGATGCTGAGCACCTCCCTGCTGGTGTCACGCAACTTTCTCACTTATACCGGCTGCAGCGAAAACTTTTGTCACACTCAAAAATACGCCACGGAGTCACATCAAAGGATATTTATCTCTGCCATCGTGACATATTCTTCTATTGTACGCATCATTTTTCAGCTCTCGGATGTAATGCTTTGTTCTGTCATAATATAATCAAAACTTGCAGGCTTTTAGTAAGGACAACATGATGGCTGTTTCCTGCCCAAACCTGGCATCAGGTCAGCTGGATGCATGTTCTGTGCTGCATGGCAGAAGTGATTTTCTTTATTTCAATATAAAAGTTGGAAACATTTCATGACATTCTCTCATTGGTTTATCAGTCTATTTAAGAGAAAAAGATTGATGTGATATTATAAGATGTCAGGAAACATTATTTGTACATTGATGCCGTCTAAACACAAGAGTTTGTATTTGTTTTTGAATCCTATAATAATTTGCTGGTAAATTCCTACTTTTCATTCAAGCTCAGAGGAGCACCAACATTAATCTGTTATCTCTATTTGCACGTCAGGTTTTGGCAAATCAGATGTAAACCCGAGAAGGCTGTCTGTCTGCACTCTTTCTTGTATTTTTATTTTAGCTTTACTTGCTTAGAGCAGTCTGTTACCATGGTTATGCAGAAGTTCAACATTTTTCTCCTCTCCTTAAAAAGGTTGCTTGATCGCATGATAGTCATGTGTTTACTCATGTGTCTGGTCTATTTAAGACAAATCAGTTGCAAGTTTATAGAGGGAGTATTATGCTGTTTCGCATTTTAAGACGTATAACGTTACAATGGTGGATGTCCAGGCTAAACATGGGTGAAGTTTCAAATCTGTAGGTAAAAGTACGTTGGAGTAATCCTCAGGCTTCTCTGTCTTCTTCTGCAGGCTGCTGTGAACACCAGGTTTCGCACGCTGCACTTTTTGACGTCACAAAGTGCAGCTTCATCAGGCTTCAGAGAGCTGGCCAATCAGAAAAAAGCGGGCTTGTAGGGGTGGGGTTTCTTAAAGGGACAGAGCTGACTGAGTCGTTTCAGGCAGAGGCTGTATGAGGGCCTGCACAGAGCTCCAGTAAATGATGCTAAGCTACTCCACAGGTATCACATAGTGAAATATGAAGCTTGAAATCAGCATAGTAAGGCTTTTATATTAACTGTTGCGCCATCGATTTTTTTTACAATATATCTCCTTTTTGCAGAATAAACATAAATCGAACAATCAATCAACATAAATATAACATTTTTTTTTTCACATCTAATAGCTCATCTCTGTTCCACTGAGCTTCCAGCACCATCACCGTTTATGAGGATGCACAAATAACTTTTCAGGAGGAACTTTGACTCTATACATCCCATCCAGTTCAGGCAGACAAAAAGGCAAACTTTTTTTTTAGCTTGCAGCTTCACATAAGTGTGAGCGGGACTGTAAATTAGCCGTCTGTGCGGCAGAACGTTTCCATCCTTAGTAATCAGCGCCTGCTGCCTGTGACAACGGCGGTATATCGGCAGATGACATGTCATGTGGTCACATGCTGTGTCATGATGTGTGGGCTAGAGGGAGAGAGAATAGAGGTGTGGGTCTAGACACGAGGGAGAGGAGATCTTAGCGGGTAACAGGAGGAAAAAGTGGCTCACATGCGGCGCTGGAGGTGTGTGTGAACGGCTAATGACGAACAAAGTCATCCACAATCCTCAGATGGGATAGGAAGTCATGGGCGTTAGCTAGCACCCTTCCAGATGCACCAAAGCGTGAATGTCTCCTGTTGGCAAACTGTTACAACACCTCCCACTGTTTGCACAGATTTGGCTTTCTATGCGTGTCATTGTGCACGTGCGTGTGTGTGCGTGTGTGTGCGAGTGTGTGTGTGTGTGTGCGTGTGTGTGTGTGTGTGTGTGTGTGTGTGTGTGTGTGTGGCTGAACCTTTTTTATTTACCTTAATTATGTTGGGTTTGTCTTGCCATTTAGACACCTAAACTGCACATAGTGGAAGTGTATTAATTATAAAAAATACTCCTCTGCACTTCGATCCAGCCCGTCGCTCTATGCAGCATTGTTTCCCATACTCCTTATCTATTTCCTCTCCTGTGCACAGGAGTTCAATTAAATCCTTCATTATCATTTTCTGCTTACCTCCAGGTTGTCAGATGCAAATTGATCCTCTCTTTTCTACACTTTTTAATCAACATCAGCCCGAAGAAAAACAATGCCTCCTACAAGGTAACACTGTTTGTCTTCGATACGTGGAAATCAATCCGTCCCGCATTAGTGCAGGGTCCATTTATGTCGGAGGAGCTGCAGTATCTGATAGCTTTGGAAGGCTTTGACCCTCTGTTTCTGTGTAGCCCGGGCTGGGAATGAAGTAGTTAGCACTGTTTGAGTTCTGACGGTAGTGCGCACACACAAACACACACACATTCACGCACACACACACACTGTCCTTGAGCATTTAAGGAGCGTCTAGCTGAGACGAGGACTTTCTTTCTGTTCTGCATTTGTTAGAAGTTTTCCACAGAAGCAGGCAGAAGGAGTTCTTTTCTCTCGCTTAAACATTCAAATTTCACTTTTTTCTGCTTTCTTATTGTGTTAATGTGTTAAGCTTTTTCTCAGCTGAAAGCCATTTAACTAACCTCTTATAGGATCGTAATATAAAAGAGGAGTTTATATAAACACTTCTTCATTTGTGACCCATTGTGCTTCAGGTACTTATGATGCAGGGATAAATAATGTGTGAAAAACATGAAATACATGTCAGGGAATGTAACTCATTGTTATTTTCCTCACTTCAGATCGTGACATTGTGTCCACTCGCAGTATTATGCTTTAGATACGCTGCATTGTGCATGGCCTTTATTCTGATTCAACAAACCTCCGTGTTAACTCGAGGTCTGTGTGCATGGATGTGCTTCTCTTGTTGGCTCACTAATTTCTCTGTCATCCTTTGTACACGTGTGGTTTGTTTAAATTGAATCATTGTCCAGCATCACACAGTAAGAACACAACATAATACGAAGGGCAGCAGGTGAACTGGGGGAAATGCCAATTTCACATGTAGTCTGAAGGTGGTACAAGCAGTTTAAATCATCACAACATAACTCACATGAGCTCTGCTGTGTTCCTGAACAAGCGATTGGGTCACAATGAGGTGGTAGACTTTGTAAAAGGATCTCCAAGTTATGCTTTAAAACTTTACTTACACGTTCTTTCCCAATTGAAGCCTGCTCATCACCTTCTAGTCTGGAAAAAGTCTTTACTGTTTCTCTCCTACACAAGTCCTCTATAATAAATAACACTTTTGGTTTCCGTGCCCTCGAGTGACATGAAGAGGCGTTTATGAAGTATCATTTGGCATCATTTCTCTTTGCCTTCCCATAACCAGTAGAATCAATATTCAAAAATAAAGAAACTTCGTATCTGTAACCCCTGCCAAGTTAAGGGAAACATCATTGTTTGGGTTAAATCAATCTCAGATCCCTTCGGCTATAGTCTGAGGACGATATAGCCGTGGTGGACAGTGGTGAACTTGTCAGGCGGTTAGCGATAAACGACTTCCAGTCAAGACTTCCTTTTCCACGTGCTGCATTGTTACAGAAAGAGAAAACGTTTTCAAGTTGAATTTTAGATCTAGAACGGATTGTTAGCTGTTAGCATGCAGATGTCTGTTTATAGAGAGGAGCTAAATCGTCATCAGATGACGCTGATGGGAGCCGGGGTGTTATTACGCAAATTACGTTCCTCGCGGATTGTTTTTCCTGCATACGGCTGCTGATACGTGATTGGTCAACATTATTCGGACTACAAGCATAGTACAAACAAAAACCAGAACACTTGCGATCTCTAAAATCCACGTCCCTGCCTACAGATTCTACAGATTAGGGTTAAATACCTTCTTCAGGTTTCTATAATAACTTTCTTTTGCTGCTGTCATAATGACTTCGACCAGCTTTTGCGTCTCTTGTAAATGTTTTGGAGCTCGCTTCTCAATCAAGATGTCTACTCTGTCTTACTTATGCACCAGTATCCACAGTTTTCCATGGTAGCTGAGGTTGGTACATGTCCTGATGTCAGCGACTTCAGCAGGAGAAGTTACAGTATATCAGAAAATGTGTCTCTTCAGCTGTGAGCGTTTTTTGCCTCCGGGAGACAAAAACTGTCTGAGTGTTTTCTCACAGTTTGGTTGTTAAAGATTTACAGTATAAACCCTGCCTGTGGAGGTTAGTCAAATATTTAATGCTGTGTTAGCGCTGTAGAATATGAAGCATGAACGTTCACCATTCGACAGCAGCGCCGCTAATTCAAGTGAATAATTCTGTCACGTCTTGCCTGTGAAAATGATCCTCTGAGCATAAGCATTCATTCTCTCCGTGAGACGTGGTCTCAGTCCTTTAACCATTATCCTGATGCACATAGGAGGAGATGCAGCTGTCAAGAGGCCAAATGGAGAAGCTAAGTTCAGTAGTAGGTCAACCCTGAAACAATTCATGGCGTGGTGACAGCACTGTCATCAACGGCTGCGTTTCAGAGACGCATTACAGGGAATCATTAGGGAGTGACGGTGAATGTCAGCTCAGGAAGCCTTGTATTCACAGCACACTGCGCTGTTGTTGTAATTATTGTACTTGTAGACCCACAGTGTCACCTTGACTGTCTATTTTTGGAAGTCAATAGAATGCATTGACTAGTCTGCCGGATAAATCGTATATAAGTTCAGATTTATGGAACAGGACAGTGGTGTCGAACAAATAAACGTCACTTTCCTTCTCTGGTTGATGATTTTTGTCTTCTCTTTTTTAAAGACTGCCGAGCCCTAAAACGAACGCATCCTCGCATTGTGGAGTGTTAATGAATAGCCAGCTGTCCCAGGTGTTTGCGGCTTGAATTATAGGAAATCGGGCCAGCTCTCTTTTCAGTGGAGCTGCGCTTTGGTTTGATTGTTGAATAGGAAACATGAATTGAAGCTGTCTCTGATGGTCGCTGTTGAACTGTTTGAACAGCTACAATGGACAAAGTCTATTTTGGTAATTGCATATCACATTTCAGACACAATGGACGCTAACGCAGCCCACTTTTTATTGTTGGATAGAGTTCAGATTCTTCCTTTTATATATAAAGTGGTAAGAGCACCTACTGTGGTTTGTTACAGTAGATATGTTGCTGCAGAGATAAACCTTTATTCATTTCTGTCCTGCCTTTTATTTACACGCTTCAGTTTTACGCTCAACACATGTCGCCACTAACACAGACAATGGAACAAGGGGTTTGAAGATAACCAGAAAGCAATCAACATTTGGCGTCAGTTGTCAACCGGCGAATGATTTATGTCCGATGGCGGCTCTGGTTCGCCTCTCCTCCTGCCAGTCAGCGGCTGGCTGCGTTGTTGCGAAGCCGAGGTTCTGCTTGCCGTGTGATTGGAGTGGCGTGGAGCTGCAGCGCATGAAAAAAGAGCCAGTGTCACCTTGTCACTCTTGGGCACGCCGCCAAACTGCTGGCGGGGGGTTGGAGCGGGCGTGTTGCCGAGGAGGGGTGTGTGTGTTGAGAGCTGTGGTGATGAATCATTGTCCCACACCCCCACCCTCCACCTCACCCCATCACTAACACTGTAATTATCCGCCTGTGGAGGATGGGACATCTGCAATAACACTAGAGTTTGATCATCTGTGTGTGTGTGTGTGTGTAAAGACGAGGGTGACTCTGTGAGAAAGGGTGTTTGAGAGGGTGATTGAGGCTTCAATTGGGGATCCAGTTGTTCTTTGTTACGGGGTCATTTTCATAAGCAGCTCAGGTTTTCTTGACAGGAAGTTGGCAGCAGCTGGACTCTCCTTCCGTCTTATCAATGGTGCACCTTGTTGGTCAGAGGTCCTGTCTGCGTCATCTCCAGCTCTTCCCATTAGGGGCCCTCTCTCCATCATCCCTTAGGTCTGCACTTACAGGAGCTCCTGCAGCTGCTCGGGCCAGGGTTTATGCGGCGCACATCTGATCACAGACTGAGAGCCGAACGTGAAGTCACCCAAGATCAAGGTCTGCGCCAAAATAGATGCTCCCAAGGCAGCGGGGCTGTCACAACAGCCAAAGCTCAGCGGTGGAGCGGTGAGGTGGGTGGAGGTGACCCTGAGGGGCTCGGGGTGCTGGTGACACACGTGCTCAGTTGCAGTGATTGCTGCTGGCGATGGGGAGTGATAGTGATGGTTTGTGATGCTCGGTCATCCGGACGTAAACTCGCGGGTTCACTGATGGAGCAAAACAAGGCTGCTTTTAATTTATTAAGAGGTGGACTGACTGCTTCAAAGCCAACACGTGTAAAAAAAAATGTTCGTTTGTTATTAATGGTTGGATTTTAAATATATATATTTAACATTTACGGCTTTTATATGTTTTATCTAATTGTAAACTATGTATACATTCAGTTTTGTAAAACTCAAACAGAAAGTGTGATTGACTGATAATATAATGACAGGTGTAACCCCAGTAACCCTTTCCCTTCTTCAACAACTGTCTGTTTAATTGTCTGTAATTCTCTGCCCTCTGCTGTCATCAGCAACAAACCTTTTCCACGTTCTGTAGCTTTATTTTTCTTTACATTGTTTGTTGGAAACAGTAAATCCGACTGAAACTTTCAAGGCTCTTTCTTCTCCGAGCTTCAGCAAGGTCAGCGAACAACAGTGCTAATTATCACCTGAGGGTGCAAGGGACTGGGAAACCCCCCCCGCCTACCCACCCAGCCAGCCTGTGCATTTAGGACCTGGAGCGATGGGCCTGTGAGTTTGCGAGCGTGCCAGTCATATGTTTGTGTTTGCTTACAGCACATGTTCATTAAAGATGCATGTTCAGTATCTCTGCTGTGTGTGTTCTGCCTGTATGTTATAGCGAATCATCCCTGAGGTGCGATCTGCCGTGTCTCGTTGGATTCTCCTCCTGATTCCTGTGAAATGAGACAATATAAGGGAGCAGCCGACGTCTCATTTGAGGACTAATTAGGTTATACAGAGGGCGGGCGAGGGCGTGCGTCGCATTAATGGTTTAATATGCGCTCTATGAGATGATGAATATTGAGTCCCATTAAAGCTGCATGGGTGAGTGAAAATGCATCAAGTTGTGTGCGTTGGGTAAATGTTCCATTGAGGTCCTGCTGCTGGAAGCAATCTGCATATCTCAGCTGTAAATTCTCGCGATGTGATTGGTGGGATCGGCTGCATATAGCGGTGCAGCCTGTGTGCTGACACACAGTTGATTTCTGGAAGATGAAAAAAAAAAGAGATGACTGTGAAATGCGTTTAGATGGCAGAAGCAGAAACATCTGTGAAGTCAGGAGAGTGAGGAGGAGATGAAAAGGCTGTCTCTTTGTCTCCTCTCTAAGCACCTTCTCACATGAACATGACAAGGTTAAGAGAAGGTTAGAAATTGAAGGCAGCTGGGATGTGATGGCTGATTTGAATCTGCGACAGACTGGGTGAAGTTTTTCCTGTAAATGTGTGGGACATTAATTGAGCTGCCACGGGACGGGAGATGACACTTCATGCCAAACATGTTATCCTCGCGGAGCCACTTCACCGCTGACTTCCTCGTCTCAAGAGGGAGGCTTGACTCGTGTGTCAACATATAGAAAACGACAGCGAGAGCACGAAACAGACAGAGATGGAAAGAGAGAGAGAGAATCACCCTGAGGGGGCAGATCCTTCAGATGACCTCCATGTTCATCCACTGGTGCTACCTGGAGCACAAACATTGGCACGCCATCCAGAGGATATGGAAATTCACCCGTGTCAGCCATTGTCAGCTCATGGATTTGATTTCTCCAGTCAACTCGGAAGATCTATTCATCCATGAGCACCCCGCGGAGAAGCAGGAGGGCCTGAAGTCGAGACAAAAAGTGGGAGAAAAAAGGGAGGAAGAGAGTGATAACCTCATCTTATAACCTCCTGTGTTAAGCCATCAGTCTTTCTGACCCTTGTAATTAGCACACAAAGCACAGCGATGGAGGGAGCGAGTTCAATTGGTCCCTGTGAGACTCCGGTCCCAGCCTACAAATAAGATATTGCCGCATAGACAGAATTTTACTGAAAGCACAGAATAGATTTGTCTCCTGGCAGACACAGCAGATATTTCATCCCGGGTACGCCTGCGGCTTGGAGCCTTGTTGGTATTAGTGCGCCTAAAAGTTGTTGGGAGCTTACAGTCCACCCGGGAATACTTTCACGATATCAATTACTTCAAACACACACAGGCGCTCGCGGGGATTTCCACACACACGCACATTCAAGACAAAGAGAGGAGGAAACAGGTTGGTGGCAGTTTGGGAAACGACACGACAACTGACTTGTTTTTCTAATTGGCTAAACCCGCACTAATTCTGTTCTATTATGGAGGGAAATGAGCGTGACACTGCAGGGAGGCCTACGTCACGCACACCCATCTTCCCTGTTGCCCCCCACCAGCAGCCCCGGGGAGCGCAGGCCAGCTGGGTGGAGTAATTGAATAACTAACAGCAGATCACTATTCGGCTGACTCCAGCTCATTGGATAGACAGGAGTGCTTAGGCAGCGGTGGCTGGCAGGCGAGCAAACAGCGGAGTGTAAGCTGGAGGAAGCCGGAGCTGAAGGCTGGAACTGACGGAGGGTTGTTCTTGCAGCCAGAGCTACAGTCAGACAGAGGATAAGGCAAGAGGCGGTGTAATCTCGCAAGGGGCCGATTTACCAGAGTTCTTCTTATCACGCAGCTTAATGACTTTAATGAGTTGTCGAAAAATTCTGAAAGCAGTTAAATGCTTTGAGAATCAAAGGAAGGCTTTTTGGATGTCAGGGAATAGTCTTTCTTTCCGAGCCTGTACAGTCTGGTTTGTGTGAAGTCCACTCAGGGCTGAGGCTGCGGCGCTTTGTCTTTGTTCCCGTGAAAAGGACAGGAAGTGTGCGGCAATGTGGAGGAACTAGTTTACTTATTCATCAGGTTTTCAAGTTGTAGCGGAGGCAAGGTTTCTCAGGGATGATAAATGGCCTCTGAAGGCCCAGGTGGACGGGAGAGGGGAGGAGGTAAATAATGGAACAGTCTGACAAACAAAGGAGGCTCCATGATGCATTGTCTGAATGTGAAACAAAGCCACAGGTGTGTGTGTGTGTGTGTTTGTGTGTGTGTGTGTGTGTGAGAGCAGGACTGATGGTTTCTTCCCTGTCTCTCCATCGTCGGCAGACCCCTGCAGGAGCGTTTAGGCTGCTTTTGAAGTGAGCCTTGCAGCACCTCCTCTGTGAAGTGACTGCGTGGATGAAGTTGGTGCATTTGGGCAGAGATAGAAAATAGAATAAATAAATATATAAAAGAAGGAACGTGCCCCCAGAGTGGAAATGTAACTCTAATGCAGCAGGAGGAGGTGGACAGGAAAGCTATTAAGGCTAAGCGAGGGCCTGGGGTCCACTCAAGTTTTACACTCCTACTCAGGGCTGCACCGTATGTATCCCTGAAACACACACACACACACACACACACACACATCCTCCAAGCCTCCCGTTCCAGCCCCGTTCCGTCTGAACTCTTTCTCAGCGCTGAGCCGAGCAGACTCAAGGAAACGGTTCATTTAAATGTACATAATTTGCTCTCGGAGGCTCACTCTTGGTCTCAGTGTTCCCCTGCGGCGCCACAGAGAAGCAGCCCGGGAGAGACGGGGAGAAAAAGATTTATCCTGGAAGAAGAATTCAGTGGCCTGGACAGAAACACAGGATGGTAAAAGCCGGGCAGAGTGAGAGAGCTTCAGGTACACTGGACAACTCTCCCCTGGAGACTCTGATGCCAACACATGTTTTTATCTTGTCTCGCCACAAGATCCCTTATACGGGAGAAACCCAAACACAATGCGGAGTGTTTACCACAGTGTGGTGTAAAATAAATACATTTTGAGAAGAATGGACGACAAAGACTAGGTATTTTGTGCACCTTTTTCTGACACACGGGGGAAGTGACATACAGCTGCAACAGCCTGTTAATAAATGAGTCAAAAATAACTATTTTGTCTTTTATTTAATTGAGGTTTTTTTAGCAAGAATTCCACAAAAGATGCTGCATCACACTACATGGCATGACCTCAGACTCTAGGAGACAAGGAAGGTACATTTTTGACATTTTCTAATTTGCATGATTTAATTAAATAAATGCAAAAATAATAATGAATTGATCTTAAAAGCCTTACAATACCCCGTCAGGAATTTGGATGTCTACACACCCACACGTACAAGGGTGAGAGACAGCCCAGGGTGAAAAGAGGATGACGGGAGGCCGGGGAATAGCAGGAGAGTGAAAAGCGCTTTGGCCTTTGTCAAAGTCAACACTTGGCCTTTTGCGAATCAGGGGGTGATTGTGTTGATTGTGTTGCACAAGCTCATGTGTTGTCGGAGCGTGCCAAACGTGTGTCGGAATTACCGCGAGACGTCAGAATGTCGGTCGCCTGTTTGCTTGTTTGTGTGTGTGTGAGGCTTTACATAACCTTTGGATTAATGCACGCTCGGAGTTTACACTAAAACTGACCCGCATTAACCGGGGGAGTGGTGCAGCTTCCAGCATGTGTCTGTTCTCCGACAACAAAGGGAACAAAGAAAGCTAATCCTCATAATTGATTCTATTTGGGCTGAGTCAACTCATATCAAATAATGGGTAAACAACTGAGGGGATTTGAGGGATAAAAGACATGCTTTCTGTACATCTTGTGAGCATGATTTTAATCATGATAGGGATTAAGATAAAACATACAACAAGGGCAAAATGAATGTACATAAATGATCCACACATATTTGAAGGACTGACTGTAAGAGTTTAATGTGTTGAAAACGTTCAGGAGTTAATGTGCTGGTACACTGCTCACAACTTTTCAAGGTACGGCGGAAATAAAATATAAGTCAGATGGAAAATGCTCGTCCATGTGCTGTCAGGACTTCAACCTACTTTCCCCCTGGGCCGAAAGAAAAGTGTACAGCCCTGCTACATCCTGCTTGTGGAGTGAGACGTGCTATTTAAAAAGTTTAATCAATCCTATGTAACACGGCAATAACTGTTACTATAAAAGCACATTTTCATTAGTTTTAAAGAATGTCAATGAAGCCATGGAGATCAAGATCGACAGGTACTTCGTCTCTGTCATTACTGCTTCTGTCGCCTCCTTCATATCGCATAAATATATTCAATATGTTATCTAACTGGTGTTTAGCATCTATTAGAATTATGCATTTCTCCAGTGATAATCAAGTGTTTAACCTCCATGTGGTGTTCTTCATGTGCTACAAGACATATCAGTGACAACATCAGCAGTCATCTCCATGGCTGGGCCTGTCTGCTTTTAAATTGCAGTGTACTAAGGACAGGCTGAACAACACGTTTTCAGATTGGCAGGTTTGAGACGTCACAAACCTAAGGAGCCAATCCCGTTAATGGACGGGGTGACGCTACGCATATCATTATCTGCAACCTATGGCAACCACTCTGGCGATGCCCTAGCCAGCTGTAACCGTCATTGTAACCGTAACTCACCACTGACAACTAGCGTTAACATTACTACTACTAATTACTACATTTCAAGGTAGCTAAGTTTCAACAGGTTGCCACTAAACGAGGGCAGAGACGTGTTTTGTTTTGGCGGTTGGAAATTTGCATAGTGGGCGGGGCCTATGCAGATTCGGGAATTTTTTATGAGGGAGAAGGAGGAGATACCTTTGGAGGATTTTTGGGGAGATAGTTTGCAGAAAAAACATATCAGACACAATTTATTATTTCAAGCATGTCTTAAAACATGACTGGAGCTGGTTTTTAAGATTGTTTTTGGGTCTTTTATGCCCTTATTGAAAGAGAGAACAGTGGATAGTGCTGGGAACAGGGGAAGAGAGAGTGGGGATGACACACAGCAAAGGACTGATGGTGGGAGTCGAACCGGGGGCCGCCGTATCGAGGACTGTAGCCTCTGTACATGGGCCACCAATTCAACCGCTGAGCTAAACCGACGCCCCAGAATCATGTATTTCTGACTTACATATTCTCTACATATATACATTTCAAAGACAGGTTGTGTGTATTAATATGAAACTAAAACCAAACTGCAAATAAATTCCCATAATTTGAGTTTCAGCCTTTCCAAACGTTCCTTCACGTCTCCAAATTATGGACACAATGTCATTTTTAAGTGTTATGAACTCACATAGCCTTTGTAACTGTTGGCAATCACAGGGTTTTAGTCAACTATAGTAATTTCTCACATTTCCATAATAATTAGTCGACTGCAGGCCTTTCGTAACCGCCTCCAGGAGCACAGTCAGCAGCTGCTTCACACAGCCAGAGAGCAGCAGACAAACAGGGGCTGTTTGTGACTTCAAAGTCGTACAAGTTATCATTTGGAGAAAATTACAACGGGGTCACGCTTTGGAAAATGTCATGATTTCCATTTTAGTTTACAACAGATTCTTTTAGTTTAATAGTCATTAAAGAGAGAAACGTAGAAGCGTTTATCGCTCGAAATGGTTCACATTTGATCACCTGCAGGACTTTTTCCCATCAAATGCCACTCAAATATGTTTCCTTTTTGAGACTAAACAGCAGTAAAATCCATTACAATAGCCCAATAATTAATATTACATTTGTCAAACTTGTTGATTCAACTCAGTGCTACATTAAAGCTTTAAACTCTCATTTGTTTTTTGATGCTGTGTTGGATCTTCCATTGTGTTACCTGTGTTTGTTGGAGGCCAAGATAATAGACACATAAAGTGTCATGTGACTTTTCTGCACAAAGTTTCAGCAGTTTCAACTTTGCTCCTGTTCCAATAGGATGACTTTGTATGACCTTGGTTGGACTAACCAGGCTGCATTACAAGGTTTTACATGTAAGTGCGGCCTTAGGGCTGGTTTACTGATGACTGATCAACAGTAGGGACCACTGAGACCCCGTATGCTTCCTTTAATAGCTTTCACCTCCATCCATCTGCCCGCTTCCCTCAGGTTACATTCCAAACATCTCTCCAAGCCTCACCAACACTCTTTCTGACTCATGCCTTTTGAATGATCAGCGTCACTGGTGGGGACTAATTAAAATATAAAGGAGTGAACTTTTTTTTGCTTTTTTTAATGAAGAGAAAAAATTTCCAACATCTTTTTATAGCACACGCCGTGTTCAGTCATAGAAAACACAGGCTCAATTAGCTGCAAGGAAATAATCGTGCCTTTGGCAGAAGCTCTCTATTCCTTGCCAAACTTTGCCGGCTGTCATGGCAACGGGTGACACTGTGACATTTGCAGTCGGGTGCGTTTATCACCTCACACCCTCCCCGCTATGTGTGCCTCTGACATTTTGTAAAGGGGCGGAGCTGGCAGCGGGCACAAAAGCAGATCTGCTGCTGGCTTAGAAACTTCTGTTGATGTCTTCATGTGTTGGTTAATGAACGGTCTGCTGCACGTGTGTGTGCTCATGTGTATGCATGTATGTAGATCACTGTTGTCATGTGTTCGATCCCCTCAGGAGCTGATTTCTCACTTAAGCTTCTGCATCTCATCACTTTGCAGCCTCATGCCAAGTGAATTTTAAAAAACCCAAACAGAAGTGGTAGCGCGTTAGTTATCCGTGATGGAAACATTATGAATAACTCAGCCGTGTTTGCATGATTCATCTCCTCTCATATTGGATGCATGTGTGAAAAAATATCTATTCTATTAATGTGTGTGTGTATTCAAGTGTGTGTGTGTGTGTGTACAGACCTTGTGCTTAAGCCTCTAGCCCAGTAATTGAAAATTGAATAGAACAGTGAAGTTGCGGGCTCATGGCTCATGGCCTAATTTGGCAGATGGCTCACTGAATCTCTCCGTGGAACCATTCCCTCAAGTTTGTGTGTGAGCGTGCGTGTGTGTTTATTTCTGCTTGTGTAAGTCCTCAGAGACAAAGACTCCTCAAAGCGTCCTTTTAACGATTCAAGTTTACATCAGGATCAACACTGGAAGTTTGGAGACGGAGGCAGGTGAGGGCTTTCGGTGTTAGTTTAGTGTTCGTGCCCCTCCGTCCTCCCCTGTGCTCTCCTTCACCTTGCAGGGGCTCATTACCTCTTCTGTTGCTCTGAAACGTTGTCTTAATCCCAGACAATCACCAGGTTAATGTATTCACTTAAGGAGATGTCATCTTGTTCCCTCTGCTATTGCACGTGTGGTGAGTGTGTGCGAATACAGCCCAGAGGAGCAGAAGCACTCATGTAGTCAGATTGTCCCCCTGCAGCAAACAATCCAACCTTGCACACTTGTACTTCTTGGATTGTGAAAACTAAATTGAGAGGAGAATTAGGATTCGGGTAAGGGTCTCGGTTAGGAGTATGAGTGTGATGATTATAAATGTTTTTGGTTTATTATAACTTGGTTTTTACTTTTGTAGATTTGGCATCATTTTAGTTTGTTATGATTGTTCTTGAAAACTGTGACACACAACTAAAGCAAATACAACAGGTCAAAGTTGAACCTAGATATGGGTGCATAAACTGTGATAGAAGGTATAATAAGCAGCATTTTGTCAACAACACATTCAAACTGGGCCCCTCCTCCTGGGCTCTTCATCACCAAAAGCTCACTCTCACTCTCTCGTGCGAGATCATGCCCACCCCACCGAGCTAACACCGACATTATCACGATTACCTTTGCGCTAGCATGCTAACCGCCGGTTAGCTTGTCCTACCCGGTTTGAGGCACCTACCTGTCCAACAGAAAGAAGGCCAACTCTGCATCGCTCTGTCGCCATGTTCGCCGGTCTTAATGGGGCCCAGTTGCTAATTTAAACCACTCCCACACTCACCTGTACGCTGTGATTGGCTCAGGGAGCCACAACAGCGCCCCTCCTGAAAACGGCCCGTGCAAAGCTAAACAACAGAGTAGATGCAGAGGGAAGGGTCTCACAAGGGTCTGGACACACACACTCACCAACATACATGTATAGAGGCCCATTAGTGATCATTTATATTATTTTATATTTGTAAAAGTCTATAATTTGTTTTTTTTGTTTTATACCTTTTAAGGTAATTAACCATTTACACTTGTTTCACTGGAAATATAGTTGGCTAAAGCCTGGCCCACACTAAAAGATTTTTCAGATCTTTACAGATGTGTAAAATGTTAGACACCCAACACATGAAAACATATAATCATAGATAGATACATCTATAGATAGATACATAGAACAGTTTTGCTTCTTTAGTGTGTAGAGAGCAACGAGTAAAACCATGTCCCTCACACTTGTAGTGTGTACCCAGCTTAAGCTGGATGTTTGTTTAAAATCTGTCGCACTCTTTGTCGTCGCTTTTCCATATCCCAGCAATGACCTGGTTGAGTACAATGTTTTAATTATTAAAATAAATGTTGACCAAAAGTGAAAAACAAATCCATGTAATAATGTAATAATGCTTTGGCATTAGGGTCGGGGTTTAGATTGGATAAGTGGCTCTGGAATGCTTCATGTCAATAACAATCCACACAATTAAGCAAAGAGAGATAGAGAGAGAGAGAGAGGGAGGGGGCTGTGAAATCTGAACATATGGTTATAGGAAAGAATAAATGAATTGTCGTTTCAAACCCCAGACAATTAAATTGGCTCGTCTCCAGAGGTCCCTTCATGTATCGAACACTACAAACTTTGCTTGTTATCGCTCATGAATAAGCTGGATGCATGTGTCTGGGTGTTTAAGTGTGTATGTTTGCGCACACTCACCTGTGCAAACAGCTGCACGCCTCCCACTTCAGCATGACGTACATTTTAAGTAAATCTATTCAGTGGTTTTGGCGTTTTCGTCTCTGTGTTGGTGGATCATCACGCATCCTTTTATCTGAGCCTTTATTTGGGCAAACTTCTGCCGTCGGTAGCAGGTTGTGTGTGAGCGTCTCCCCGCGCGCCTCCCAGCGAATGCTCCACACTGACACGTGTCCGTACGTGTTAATCACAGATGTCTATTTCTCCCTCTCTCTCTGGCCTCCCCCGGACCTCCCATGGTTCCCTCTCTGTCTCCCTTCCCGGAGCGAGTGCAGCACAGGTGACACAAGGCGGCGTGACTAGCCTGCCGCACATCCTTCAGACTTCAGAGCAGCAGGAGTGAGCTAACGGAGCTAAATTTGGGCAGTTATTACTCAGAACAAGCAGTCTGCTCAGATTTCTGCAACAATCTGACGCTTTTATATTCCATCAGGAGTTTGGTTGGATTTGTTTTCTCCTTCAGACATCGTGCAGAGCTGCATGTGTTATTAACAGTATCTTAATATGCCAGCTAAGGTGACTACTTCTACTTGTCAATATCTGTTTATCTGCATGCTAATGTCTGAAATAAACTGTGTAATGGCCTGCTTGAGTGGGAGTAATGTGGAGGGTAATATCTCCTCTTTGACATTTGCCCTCTGCAATTTCGACCTCGTCCACCTCGCCGCGGTTCCCCGCTGCAGGCCTTGTTGCTCTGTCTGATGTCCGCTCACGCAAACACCACTGCACGCCGCGCACACAGGCATGCACACTCAAAACAAACACGCACACACACACACAGATTCGCTGCAATTAGAGTCATATGGTGTGAGCTTACTGCCTCCCACGATTCTAACCAATAAGGTCATTTGGTAGATGAAGAAAACAAATACTTCCATTTCTGCAAGTTGAGCGTCTCGAATGTACTCCGAAACCCATCTTTCCCTTGAACCAAACAGCAGCAGTAATGTTTTATACTGTTGAATGCACAGTGTTCTCATCTCTCTTCATCTGCATCGCTGATGTTTCTTCAGAATCCTCGCCTTTTATTTCCCACATGCATGAGAAATTAAGTGCGAAGGGGGTGAATGTAAAGTCATGGATGTTGTTGTAGAGGATGCAGAAGATCCACGGTGTTATAAAATCACAGAACAATGGCTGACTGCAAAAATGAAACACTGTTTTTAAAGTGAACCAGTATTTTTACATATTCGTGGTCCTCATTCTGCACAAACTTTCACACATTTCCTCGCTGTTTGCCTACAAAAATGTTTGTTTGTCTCGGCTACATAATTGAACACCATTAATGTAGCGAGCGCTGCCTCATAGCCAAGAAACGGTTTGATCTTTGCTTAAAGTGTGTCAGCTTTTTAGCCCTATTAGTAGTTTGTTCTTCTTTGGGGTGTGTGCGCAAAAGCACCAGGGAGACGGCACTTTAAAAGGTCACTAATGCACTCAGCCTGCTGAAGGGGAAAAAAGCATGTTGGATGTTTGTTTGTGTGTTTTTTTTATCTCTCTTTACAGTGCGTTCTCTGGAGACGAAGCACTACAACATGTGAGGATGCCATGTCTTTTTTTTGTGTGTGTGTGAGGGAGGAGGAGATGGAGAAACATTTACCGCATTGGATTCTGTCTGTTTCTGCCTGCAGCGTGTAACAGCTAACACAGACATTTATGAAGAACAAAAAGTACAATGGGAGGAGAGCGCGAGACGGCAGCTGAGGCAAGTTAAAGTCAGGGAAAGGAATGAGGGTCAGAGGAGTCTGAAGTTCTGTGAGTCAACTTTCATTGTGCTGTGGCCAGAAACATGACGTCACAGCGTTGCAAAAGTGTAGCGAGGCAGTGGAGCGGGGAGAGGGGGGTCATGGTGTCACACAGTCCCAGGGTGGGCCTGCAGATAAGTGCGCGGGCGACTCAGCTCGAGCGACGGCCGGCATCCCCCGGCTCAGGTAGTGACTGCAGAGAACACCTGGCCTGGCAGCTTCAGAACATCCAGGGACAACCGGGAAAGGCTTCCTCCTCGGCCTCGACGCAAACTGACAAAGGGAATCATGTGTGGGGGACTCGGGGAAAACAGAGCGAGGTTGACAGTGTTAATGTGTGACTGAACTATCATGCAAAGGTTTTTCTGTGTGTGTGTGTCAGAGGCTGTGGGCGGCAGGAGGGAACTGGTCTACTAACAGCTGTCTGCTTTCTTAACCTTTGTGTTTGTCATTACAGGTTAAAGGCACAACACAGTGAGGAGAAAAGAAGGGGAGGAAAAGGTCAGGCTTTAACAGAGAAAGAAAATCATGGAATGCATTCAGAATTACAAATGCAGACGGGTTGCCAAAGTAATCTTGAGCAAAGTCTCACCACCTCTTTCTGTCAACCACCTCTTTCTGTGAATACCTGCTGTTAAAGCATCAAGATCACATTAATCAACACCTAAGTGGAATTTAATTAGCATGATACTTAAGGAGGCCGTGGTATCTGGCCCTTTAATTTTTTTCACTTCACTTAACGTTACTGTACCTTTAATAACAATTGTCTTTAAACTTTCAGCAGCTTAAAAATAACACAACATGAGAAAAACAAGACATGGTGTATTTGAAAAAAAATATTAAAAGAAGAAGCTGCTCTTCTGCACTCCAGCTGTGTCCAAAATCATTGTCCTCGATAGCACGAAATATTCTGCTCTATGGTGAGCGCTAAATTCTGGCCTCTTATGACTCATCCTCCTGTTGCGTCATCACTGACAGGTGTGGAGTTGCACAACAGTAATTTTCTACTCCCAAAAAAAAAAACAAGTGACACATTGTAAATGCTTTGGAGACCACTTTGGCCGGCATTGAATGCAGAGCACTATAAAGTAAACGGAGGACTGTTTTCTTGTCTGCGGGGGCTTGTAGAACAGAACCACTGCAGCAGCGCGAGACACACCAGGCTTTCCCTCATGACGACGTGCAGGTGACATAACTCACCCAGAAGCCACCTCTGTCGCTCTTTTGTTGTTGTGTATCTGCCAGGTTCATTCATATGAAAACATACTGCAGATAAAATGTTAAAAAGTGTCTTTAGGTGTATGATAATCCGTTAATAATTTACTGCGCTGGCCGTTGTTTCTTTATTCTAAAATGAATTAGAAGATCAGCCGATCATGACGGCTGTACTGTGTTTGTTTTACTCTACTTATAAAGGTAAACACATAATGACGTGTGCATGTAGATGCTGTTAAAGCTGGACCTTTAAATTGTTTGAATCTTTATGTAGATAAAGCACCACATGTAGCAGCTGAACAGTCGCCCCCTTTTAGACCTGAGTGACTGTTTCAGTTTAAAACCCCCTCTACTTTCCTACTGATTTTACGTTGTGTTGTTTATTACACCCTATCTACTGTTCATCGTCGTGTAGTTAACGTCTTTGCTTTATTTTATTAAAATCTGTTTACTTTTTTTGTTCCGCACTTCAAAAAGATCCTCGTACATCTTGGTGGCGTCTATTTTTAACTTAAGTTGTGTTGCTTTCCGCTCGTTGCGTCCATGTTGAGCTTGTTTTGCCGCTCGGCAGTGGCAGGGGGATTGTACTGCATGAAAAAGTAATGTCGACTCATAAACTCAGTGTAAGACATTTTGTGGAAGTCAGTATGCGACCAATAGAGATCACCTCTCTCTACACACACTCTAGAGTTATGCACCTTCTCATATACACACACTGTTATGTCTGTATTTCCCTGTATTTAGTATATCAGTGGCTTCTCTGTGGAATACAGGCTGTTATCTATTTATCTATCTCGCCTTAAGACACTGATTTTACAGATTTAAGTCACTGATGATTTTAGCAACAATAACAAACATATAAAAGCTTTATTAATGTAAAGTGTGAGGGACAATGCCACTTTTTCCATTATATGTCCTCTGCAAAGCAGATGCTTTTATGTCAGAGGATGAAGAAACAGAAACAAATAACCGATTTTGCTTTTCCCACTTAATTTATTTTACAATGTGTTTTTGCAAGCAGCTCTGACAGTTTCACCTCTCACTGAGCTGCAGCGTAGACACGTCCCACTTTGTGCCAGTTTGTGTGAACCAGAGAATTTCAATTAAATCTGACCTGGCGTCAAGCACTCAAATGCAGCTGCAAGACGCTTTAGTAATAATGTCTTTGCACCATTAAAATCTCAAACTGTCTCATTCCGACCAGCGTGCATTATCCTGTTATAAGCTGGAGGGAAGTAAATAAAATGATACAGATAGCTGACTGGCTCCCTTAAGAGCAAAGCAGTGTGGACCAACACAGCCGCCGGTGTCACATCCCATTCCTGCCAGGTCTGAGGAATGTCCACTCCCTGACACTTGTCCAATCCGAGCTATCTCAAGCTCTCCCCTCCAGCTTCACGCCTGCTAATCTCTCCTGACACCTCACACGGCTCCGACAGGGAATCACTCTACCCTGAAAACAATCCAGCCCTCCTCCCTCTCCACCCCGAGTCTGTACCCCTCTCTCCTTCCTGTCTGTCTTTCTTTTCCCCTCCCTATCTATCCCTTCCCCATTACTTCTCTCCGTGGCCTACTCCTTCTCTCATGTCTCCATCTGTCTTTGTCAAAGCACATTCCGCTCCTCTTCTATCTCGCTCAATCTTTCCTCCCCCTGTCTTTTCCCTCATCCACACTTCCTCGCTAGTATATCATGGCTCAGTTGATGAGAATCTGTGAAAAGATGCTGTGATTGCCGGTTGAGAAATAGCCTGCATATCCTTAGGGACTCATCAGCATTCAAAAACTGCATTTTACTCCGCTGGTGGATGTTGCTAAAGTTGGACGGTATTTATCTGGAGTGCACCTTTTCCAGATGAAGAGATCTCCAAAGGATTACTTTAAGATGGGACGGAGGGAGCATAAACACAGACTCCTCTCCCTGGGTACCCATCAGCCCAAATAAAGTCTATATTTCTGAGAGAAAAGAGAGATGAGGGACTCACTGATTGGGTCTTTTTTTAATGTTTGCACTGACAGGCCATTGTTAAAACTCTTTTTTTAAACAGAAACAGTAACACACATTTGCAGTCTTGTTGTAAACACTGTAGTTAGTTAGTCTCACAGAGCAAACCACATCCTTAACACATCATTTCCTCTAATTAGCGTATTTGGGATACAAGAACTCTCGCGAGACAAGTCACTCAAAAAATCCCATTTATTATTTAAATGTATTCAACGATTCCAAAAGATAAGATAGACAAACATGTCATAGATTTCATTTACAAGCTGTTTGTTCTTCTCATCGTATCTATAGAGGCTCGCCGCCCTACAGAGCACAATCTCATTGGCTGCTGAGTAAAATATCTTTCATTGGCTGTAGCACAGAAGAACTGTGGAAAAGAACGGTGTAGCTATGGCACGGCACATGCTAAAATGCAGACACGACACACATACCCACACATACACACACGCGCACACGTGCAGTCATGATAGACCAAGTCACTCACCCAATCAGTTTCATTCTCGAGCAAGCTGTCAGGCCGCCATGTTGAGTAAATATTACCTTAATGCCTGTGTGTCAGTGAGGATGCCGCTAATGAGTGGATGACATCCAGTGAAGCTCAAACTGCCGAATCACCCCCTCCTTAATTCTGACTCGTTCTCTCCCTCGCCTTCAGAAGCCACTTGTTTAACGCTGCGAGAAGGCTCGTAAGGTCGGCGCAGCAAAAGGAATCTCTTATTTTGAAGGTTTCGCCTCATCGCATGGCTGCTTGTGCTGAGTCGAGTGTCTACATAAAACTAGAACATTGAAGAGACGGTTTGAACTCTACTTTTAATCCGAACAGCAGCAGGACACTGTGTGTGTGTGTGTGCGTGTGTGTGTGTGTGAACAGCGTGAAGAGGTGTGTGGAAAGGGGTATTGTCTCTATGAGAGGTTTCCTTTGTCAGGTACAGTGCAGAATGTTTTATTCTCCACATGAACAATATATAGTAACTCTGCTGTACCCAACGATGAAGAAAAAAAAACACCCACTGCCATGAAATAGTGCTGAAAGATGTCTTTTTCCAGCTGTTAAATCTCTGAGCTGCATCACAAACATCACATCTTCTCTCAGTCAAACAGGAAATCTTCACAAGGGACAAATATATTCTCTTTTTTTAAATCTCATTTGTGTAGAATATTATGCATGTCTACAAAATAAAAGCACACTCTAAGGAAAATTGCACGGAACAACACTACGAGTTTCAGTCGATCAAGTCCACTGACGGCACAGCTGACTGTTGCCACGGTGGAGAGACGAGGTGAGGTCATCCACGTTAGCAGGGTTTTTCATTTTTCATGTTGATATTTCTGTGCAATGGAGCAGGGCTGCAGAGGAGAGACACTGAAAGAAAGCGAGGAGCGTCTGACACGTCGCAGAGAAACACCTCCTCCCGTGCCTCCTGCCCCGACCGCTCTCAGTGTGTCACCATCCAGGCTCGGCTACAGAGCCCGGACGTCTCGGCTGATGGATACGAAGCAGAGGTGTCCGTGATGATGGAGAGAATTAGGAAAACTAGAAAGCATTCCGGCTTTTAACACACACCCCTCCCCCTCCCATTGTTGTACAACTTTTCCTCTCAATCCTTTCCTGTCTGACTGTCTCTGTGTCTGTGTGTTCTCAGTCTGCGTACAGGATGAAGCCAGAGAAGGTGCTGTACTTGTTGTTGTTGCCTCCGTGGGCTTTGCCTCCGTCCAGCTTGATGTAAACCTCGTCTCCTGCGTCCAGGTGGAGGATGACGCTGTTGGAGGCGTAGTCGTAGTTCTGGTCGGCATCTTGGGCGATGGCGCTGGCACGGACCTGGAAGACCAGAGGAACATGTAGGAGACAGGTAGACTTGTTAGCTACACAACATGTAAGGATGTTACATTCAATCATTTAAGGAAAGATTCTGTATTTTTGCTCCTTATTACTTTAAATCTGCACTGAAGCTAGAAACATGAAGCACTCCCATATCTTCAAGTCTGCGCAATTCTCTGCTTTTTTTAATAAAAATGGTAATGCATAGAAGTACATAAGTGCCAGATTTGTTATTAGATTGTTTTCTTGTTTAAGAAAGGACAGGAGTTTATGAGCTAATCTATTTTACAATGATGAAGAAGCCTTAAGAACATTTCTGGAGCCATGCCTTCATTTAGTCTAGCAAAAAATTCCATGATGCAAAGTTAATTATCGTTGGATATTAATTCATAATTAATATTCTGCTAATTAACAACAAACAAAGAAATGATACCGATGTATCTAATGCAGGAGTGCTCAAAGTTACAGGGGAGAGCATTTTCCAAGGAGCCCCCTCATAATCGTGACACCCATTAAGCATATGCTTACTACCATTTACACTCTTAGATGCCAGCTATTTGTAAATTAAAACTTATCAACCTAAATACTTCAGACCTGTTTCATAGAGACAAACAGAAAAACATTTCAATTAGAATCATGCTAATAACACTTATATACTATGAAACAGAGGAGGGTTATTTTATTCTAATAGCTTTCAGACAATTAACAGCAAGACAGCCGCAGGAACGGTTCGCTGCGACCTGAGTGATTTATGACAGATTGACGTGATGTGTCACGCTCATGTCAGTTTCTATTGGTCCAGAGCTAATGTGGGCAGGAGTAATGGACACAATATGCTTGTTTCATTGGTGCAAATGGTCCTCATCTGTAGACATGCAGTTTTTAATGGTACACCCCAGTTTTATAATTTATCAGAAATTTGTTATAATTATTTTGCGGGCAATGGTTCGCGGACCCCCGAGTCCTAGGACCCCACTTTGAGGACCACTGATCTAAAACATAAAAATGCTGTTACATCTTTGCAGAGGGAAAGAAGGGGCACAGCTATCCGATAAATCACAAGAGAATAAAGAAAACTGTTGCACAGAAGCAGACCGGATCATTTATGAAATTCCAAAATAAAAGCGCAGGTTTTCAGTAAATCTTTTAAATGCTAGTTTTGACACAAACAGTTCATATTGATGTTAAACCTGCAGGAGCAGCCAGAGGGTCGGTCAAACCTCGGGCCTTCTGTCAAGCAGATTAATGGTTTCAATCAGATCAGTGGTCCTCCACAGAAGACCTGACCTTTAACCTTGAAACAAAGGAGGGAAAGTCTCTTTGGGTCTCTCATTGTGGAGGAAATACTTTAAAAATAAGAGGAGTGGCAGTGAGTCATCGAATGAGTTTGCATCATATTAAACATTTAGATTTAAAGTCAGGGAAACTCATACCGGGTATTTTTATATTGCCTTGCTGCGTGTGTGTCCATGTGTGTGTGTGTGTACATGTGTACTCTGCCAGTCTGGCTATAGGACATTTGGAACTGTTTCTAAATAACCTGTCCTGGCTAATTAAGACCTCCAGCACAAACATGCTCTCCCTCTCTGGGGAGGAAAGTGTAGCTGCTGTGCCAAATGGGCGCTGAAACAATAGCAGTGTTTTCAAGCATCAGTGCGTGCGCGCGGGTGTGTGTGTGTGTGCTTGTGTGTGCGAGACAGAGAGACTAATTGTGTACTTTATCGGTAGGAATAACTGCCTCAAAATGCTCTGAATTTACAGGACATCTAAAAGTTTTAAGCCTTGTGTTTGCCAAAAAGAATAAAGATGAAACATAAGGAGAGTGACTGTAGCAGAAAGCAGCAGTGACATACAGTGAAGGTCATAGACTGGATGTTGCCAGCATGCAGCGTGTGCCTTTGTGTGCAGAGCCAACAGGACTAATTAAATGTGATCCTGCACAACAGTCATAAACCTTATTCTGTACAGTGCGGTCTGCTGGGATACGGTGTTTTCTGTTGTTTGGCTCCGAATTCCAGCACATTACATTTTAAATTAAAAGCGGGCTCCACTGATTCAGCAGTGCATGCAGCATCTTTTCTGCAGAACGAGAGTTATCAGCATGCATCCTCTCTCCTTGTTGAAATCCAGTGCCTGCGTTACCCACAATGCAACTCAGCCACCAACACTTCAGTTACATATCTGGGTTTGTATGCCAGACGTCGCTAATGTAGCCTCAACCAACTACACTAAAGAAGAGATCAGAGCAACTACTTATTTGTAACTCCTCAACCCCAGATATAAAACTAATGGTCTTCAACCCCCAACCAATGCTGACTCAAGTGACTGTTCTGGAGCCCCAACAGGCCCTACACAAGTTTTCCCCATATGAAGTAGTACTCCCCAAGACCTGTTAATAGACCATAAACATACAGACAACTAAGGGGTTCAGGTCATTCACTTGATCTTCAGGTGCATGAATTGACCAGACCAGACTGAAGATACAAACCCCCCAAATAAGCAACAAGTGAAGCTCGCCTCAATCCAGATCTAGCAGAGCATCATTACCTCTGCAGGTCCTAAACTGCAGATAATGATGTCATCAAAGGAGTCAGAGCTAAACTTAAAGAAGTTGGTACATTAACCATAAAGGCATAGCTTCATTTCAAAGGAGCGATTCGCCCCTGGAAAAAGCCACTGTCAGTCAAAGCTGGTGTTCACTGTAATCGATAGAAGCAACAATATTTGAAATTGGCGCCATAGCTGTGGAGAAAGTTGTACAAACAGCTCGTGGTTTCGCCTATTCTACATTCCTACAACACCCAGCGTGCATTACGCCCCTCCCTCTGAAAGGAACTGTCCAGCGAGAGACGCTGGAGTAAAATATTACCATTTCACTGCAGACAATGGCTCAAAAATGTACAGAATCTGAAATACGACAAGAATATACCGATTGTCTAAAAATGTTGAGGTTGAAAATCCACGAACTGGCCCTTCAAGTCTAATAAGCTGGTCGGAGTACAAAAGGTAACAGTAAAAATGTGCTCTTCTCCAAATTCTGCAGTCTACAAAAGTACCTGACTTTTGTTAAACAGTCACTAACAAGCAGAGCTGCCTCAGTCCCAACTTGAAAAGAATCAAATCGAACCAAAAGATCATTATTTTCTCCTGAGATGAAAAAGGAAAGTACTGTACATCCTTTAAAGTAGCCACTGGTTAAATAAGCCAATTAGACACTCAAGTCTGGTCAGTGAGGTCGCATCCAATCAATATTTTACGTGCATTTGGAGTGTTTTCTTTGTGGATCATTATCAGGTCTCCAAAGCCCACCCTGGCCCTCACCTCGGCTCCATATTTATGCACACAGCTTTAAATCGGGGGGTTTCGAGCTGGTGGGGACAAGCTGGCCCAACAGGCAGCAGAGAGGGTGCCCAATAATTAGTTGGCCTATTTAAAGAGGACACACAACAGGCATATTGACAAGTGTGAGGAGAGATCTCATGCACAGAAACTATCAGTGCAGCCAAACCTTAAAGGGAGCTGGAGCAGCTTCTCTTCACATTTGAGATATTTTATAAATTATGTTTATTTTTTGTGACATTTAAATCAGTTATTTAAAGATTTCAGTGTTTGTTCTTAGTTTTCCTTGTTTGTTAGTATGTTTTTATCCTTTTTGTTGCTGTTATTTTGGTTTTTATTCCCAGTAGTGACTCCTCAGTCAATTACTGTGTTCAGATTTGTGTCGTTTACGATGACTTTGTTCTTCCTTTTGTCTTTTCAGCCACAAAAGCGATCAGCTCGTCCTCTGTTGATTTTAAACAGCTCGCACATTAAAGTCGGCAGAGTTTCTGCAGAGGCGTACAAATGTAAAGCTTTCATGCAGTGGATATTTCGTTTACAGCTCGTGATAGGAGAGAAAAACAGTTTGTGTTATTTAAGCAAATTATTTTTTTTCACCCTATGAATGGGACAAGTTAGAAGGAGTTAAAAGGCTGTGATAGAAAGCAACCACGAGATTCCTGAAAAGAAGCATGAAAACGTCTTAAGTGCTTCTCCTCCGAGCAGCACAATGACACACAGACAGACGCACACGAGAGGCTACGCTGAGTCTACCTGCAACACTACTGTAAAAGCAGTTAAGTGGTAAGGTGCCATATCTGTGACACCTTAATTTGAACCTGGCCAAAGCACGCTGCGTGCTACAGTGTGTTGGTAACATGGCATTATACAACATCTCTTCACAACAGTTCTGCTAAAATCAACCAGAAATCAGCTTTGAAAATGCTGCCACAATCTTCCTCTTTTTATACAACCAATTATGTATTATTTAACATTAAATTAAAGACATTTCTCTACAAAATGTTGAATATTACTAACTTTCCGCTTGTCTTTTTGTGTGTGTGCCTCTCTCTCTGTGTGTCTGAGTGGGCTTTTAAACATTGGACAATATTTCTTTCCTCATGCAATCGATCCAACGCTCAATTCTCTGAATGATTTTCAAAGAGAGAAATGTTCTTCAGCTCAGTGCATTGAATTATGGAGCCGAGAGGAGCAAGGTTGACACTTCTTCAGCTCTCTTAACAACATTGTTCATCAATGATAGGAAAAAAAGGCTCATTTTGTAATTGAAGGTAAAATAAGAAAAGAGAAAAACAAAACTTTTCTAAGGTGAATAGAAAAGAATGTCAAGCATGGGCAAAACTCTTATTTTATTTAGAGCAACATTTCAGTCCTAATGTCCTTCCTCTGGCTGCAGAAAGAGCAACATCTTTCAAATCAAACTGTCTCAAACTCAAACACAAAGTCACGTTGACATGTGCCACTGCTGCGAAGGCTAATCTGGATAATGAAATTCCGAAGAGAGGTTTTAAGATACAGGAGTAATATATGGAATATTCCTCCGTTTTTTTATTGTTTATCCTCTTGATTAAATCTAGCGCAGCTCATATCGATGTGCAAACAAAGCCTCCTGTTCTGACTGCGAGATGCCAGCGTCCAGTGCATATTAATATGATATGATGTGCCCTGAGCGTGCAAAGTCAACAACATCCTATTAGAGGGTTCGCGCTCCGGGTTGGTGCGGGAGAGGGTGACGAGGGCTCAGGAGGATTTGTCAGCTGGGATTTAATGAAACTTTATCAAAATATTTGCTCTCTGTGTTCACACAGAACCCGGGAACCTCTGGCAAAGTCACAGATGTGTAATATAGCTTAAATTATTCTCTTCGTTTGCTCTTTAAGGAGCTAAATTTAGGACGTCTTCAGCGCTCGATTGATGTTTTTTTTTGGAGGAGGGAGAAAGACAAATAAAACCAAATATAACCTTTTTTCTTCAGCAGACAGAGCATGAGCAAAGCCCTGGTGAAAGCAAATTTCCCAGAAATCCTTCTAGTTCTTCCACAATGATATTTTTGTTTTGTTTTGTTTCTCTGCTCTAATGGTTTTTATCCCCTTCTGAGACTAACTGCCGCAGTCTAGGCCTCCTCCGTTTGCTTCCAATGATAAGCACGCATGAATAAAACCTCTCACTGTTTTTGAAATAATGATCAGGGAGCTCGTGTTGGAGCTATTTTCCCTTTATTTTTTCTTTGTCTCCAGTGCACACAAGAAACTTGTTAGGAGATATGAGCCAGAGGTTCAATTCCTGGGAATGGCAGATGTGTAGCGAGAGATGAGCAGGACAAACAGCCAACTGGCAGTGCGTGACCTTGACACCGAATATGTAGAGGAAGTTTGACAAGACAAACAAAGCATGAGGCTGTGAGCGCCGTCTCCAGCGATGCTAAATGAGGTGTCGTGCGACGTTGTCTTCCTCGTGGCTGCTCGTGCGTGTTCGCATCCGTCACTTCGTCAACTTGATGGCTTTGATTGAATAATATTCTGACTGCAGAAAATTCCATTCGGTGCTTGGGCTTAATAGATAATGCGTGCCTGGATGTGAAGTGTGGTTTCTCTTAACTTGTGCACTATATAACTGTGAATATTAACATCACAGTTATGAATAATAATGATGCTGTTTATGTGAAGACTCTGAGATGTATTTATGGCACATTTAACATCCTAACTGCTAATTAATAAGGTGGTATAACTTTTACTGTCAGCCTCTATAGATAAAGCATTTTACATTATTTTAATTTATACAACAATTACCGTAAAATCCAGAATATAAGCACCAGAATATAAGACGCAGTCGGTTTATGGGGTATATTTGGGGAAATAGGTTTTCTATAACTATTAATAAAAACATGTATACAAGTTATTTCAACACTTTTTTCATTTATTTTATTCAAAACACACACAAATTACAGCCTACCATCTGTTTTCGCTACATCAAGTTCGCAATCCTGCTACCTACCGATGCTCTAGCTAGCGGTAGCTGGCGGCCTATGGTAACATTGATTGTTGTGAGGGTGGAGGCTGCAATGGCGATGATGAAGGTGCATGTCTGTGCTGAAGCGTTAGCAACAGTCAAGTTAGTTTTTCTCGCAGCACTGCGGCATATTGTAAATAGGAGGCGTTGTAGCGGCTTGGACCCGGAAACAGTTTAATGTGGAGATTAGACGCCACCACTTAACAAACGGATAGCGCCATCGTCTGGGTAAAATACCGTAACACAATAACATACCTCTCTCTGCATTTTATACTGGTATAAAAAATGTATTAAAAGTGCGTCTTAAACACCGCATTTTATGGTAGTTCCGACCTTGTAATTTGATTGGATAATAGGCAGTAAGAGTGCTGATATACAGCATAGGAGCACTAGGCCTTTAATTATATTTATCAAACAGATTCAGGGGTTCTGAGTACAGCATATATATCTTACAGCAAATGGTCTATGTCCAGACCTTGGAATCAAACCAGAAGCAACTGTCAACAGACTGTTTTCACTGGATAGGTACAGATAAATGTACATACAACAAATTAGCTGGTCAGCTGAAACATGCAGACACACACAATGTAGCAAGAGTTCAGGAAAACATTGCCTGGAAACAGTCCAGTTCCAGTCAGGTTGCTGAATTCATTGTGTACATAATAAAATGAAAAAAAAACGAATCAGTTGTTGCTTATAAGTAATTCTACGAGTAGATATGTTGTATAAAAGCAATATCGCTATCACTTGAGGTCGTGCTGTTACACTGGATGTCAGCACAGCTGTGCTCAGCAGCCGCACTCTGCCTGCTGCCATGTGCCTTTGAGTACAACAGCACAACCACGAGTGTGATGTTGCTTAACCAGCAGCTGTATTGCGCAGAGTGTCTTAAAAGTGTAAGAAAATGCTGCTTTATAGAATCATGACAAAGTTTTGAAGTTTTATCTCTTGTGTCTCACTGAGACGCTGATCTCACTGAGGCTCTGTCACTGTGACAAGGACATGTCTCACGGCCTCTCTGACAGGGATTTGTTGACTTGATGTTGAGCCTCTATTTTGGATCAGCGGGTCTATTGGTCCTCCTTAAAACAAAGTGTGCTGTCGTCTAATTGTGTTTGAACATTCCAGCCGTGAACCGCATTCTTAATAGCAGCTTAGATAGCTTGCCACTGCTATTGAGCCCGGTCCAAAATTTCGCTGCAGCACACATACAAACAGACGCAGACTAAAGGCGAGACATCCAGGTGCCCACATATACACATAAACTGCTTTTTACAGGGAAAATAAGAACAGGAAACCACGAGAGGGGTTGAGCGAGTATTGTAGTGTCAGGAAGCGTCATGTCTCCTGTGTGTTACAGGTTTATTTGTCAGAGGAACCTGACTGAAACCATGATAAGAGGAATGAAATGGTAACAGGAGATTTGCCATCTGTCAAAACTCCTGAATTAATTCCACCAGCTGTTCTCTTTGTACCTGCTCAGCTGGCTTTGAAACAGCACAGACCTATCGCTGTTTATGAAAATCCTTGCATTAATGCTAAAGGTGAGCCAGGTGTCGCTTCCGATCCAGATACTGTAGAAGCCGTCAAGAGGCCAAAATAAGAGTAATACAATCCAGCAGGGGCAACAAAGGGGACGAAATCAGGGGCAGCGAAAGAAGCTTGTCGAGGCGAGGTGGTGGGAGAAAAGAGGCGTCAACTTTGACCCGCAATCCAGCTGCTTCTTTCTTCCTTGTGTGCAACTCATCACGCTCAGTTAATTACTGAGATCCACAGCACTGTGCGCCTCCAGCAGCAACACCAAAAGCACAATCACGGCCTGCAGCATTGTCTGCAAAGACACTTAAAGGAGCAAAATGTTCAATCTTTACTTCTACAAAGCCTGTTCTTTTTTCCAGAGTGCTTCCTAGTAACCCTGAGGCACGCTGATTTCTCCTTTTTACTTTAATCATGAAACGAAATACCAGACTAAAATGACAGAGGAGAGGCAGAATGTCTTTTTCATACAGTAGCAGATTCCTGCTCTGTCACTGGGGTGATTTTTGATGTCTTTCCCATATTCATTTTAGGGAGGGGGGCCAGGAGGTGTTAAGCACGTTGAGTTATGTCGCAGACTGTGAGTCATTTAAAGCCATTGACTTTCCCGTGAAGAGGTAGAGGATAATTGTGGATATCACTGAGAACTGAATCTTTTGGACGGCTAAATGTCAGGGGCGTGGGGAGAGGCGGCGAGAGGGATGTTTGCATAAGAGGGCCAGGGGCACTTGTCTATCTCCCATATGGCCCTCATTATAATGAAGAAGCCTTGTGAGTCAACACCATAGCATCCTTGAGTCAGGCGGCCACAGGAGACAATACAGCCTATTTTAGACCGTATGTTTTTGCTCTCACTAAACACGAGACATTATAGCAGCATTTCATGAGCTACTTAATCTGAGATGCCAGCGGGGGGAGAGTGTGCGTCCACTCCGGGGCTCTAATGGCTTCTATTTGAAGCTCTGGCTGTAAAATGTTTTAAAAAAAAGTAGTGGGCAGCTCTCGAGTAAGTTTTGAAACTTCACAAATAAATGATAGATTTTCTCTCCTCTGGTTGCAGATGACGGCCTGATGTCATCTTGACATTTCCAATCTGTGTGGTATTTCCTAACAACATGGGCCAATCTCGGTTTGATAGCCCTCGCACCTAATTAGAGCAGCTCTAATGTTCCACTCGGCAGAGTGTCAAATCCAATGTCCAATTACACAGCAGATCAAGGCCAAAGGTCCGCCTCCACCACCTCGCCGGCTGATTATAGAAGAAATGCCATGGTATACATCACACAGGAAGCATTGGCTCTGTCAGAATGAAGACGCACATGCATTCACACATACGCATAAGGGGATCAATACCAAGAGGCCGAGGGACTGAGGGTGGCTCTCTCAAACCCGGTCTGTCTGTTTGAGACAGAGTCTCTCTGTTACACCCGGCACACACACAGAGGCCTCTCAGTGCTGAGGCAGACCACGATGAAGAATAGCAGGTCTGAACATTCCCAGAATGTTAAAATCAATCAAGTCCAAGTATTGCTGTATCAGAGTGTGAATAACTCCTATCTTCAGTGCCTGCGAGGGTCACGCTCATTTTTTTTTCTTTAAATTTTGGGCTAATAAACCCCAAAAATCTGCCATCTTTACCGTGTTAAAAATCAATAAAGAGCACAGCCCACCCTGAGTGAGCAGCTATCGAATGGCATCTCTCTTTGTTATTCACACCTTCCTGTGAAGCTTAAAGTATGTCAATAACCAAATCAAACAGAGCAGACCCTCATCCAGATGGCTCAGCTCCCGTGTTTAATGTTGGGATTGACACCGCATGCTAAACACAAAGCGCGGATTTCACCTGGATGCGCGGGCGACAGGACGGGTTTAACAGGGGAAAGACAAACGGCTGAACTTCAGCAACACAAAAAAATATCTCTATGCTTTAACTTGTCATCGTGCAATGCATCACTTGAGAAAAATGAAGAGTATTGATGGCTTTGTGTGTTAGCAAATCGATTCACCGCAAAGTAAGTGACTTTTTCTGTTTGTTTTTTTTTCCCTTTAAGCTGAAAACTTTGTGCTCCTTTGGAAAAGTGAGCTCCTGCAGGCCTGACATAGAGGAGAGATGGAGGGCAGAGCACAGTTGGGGTGGGCTGGGAGGGTGGGGCTGGGTGTGAGGGTGGCAAGCATGCGCGTGTGCGAGCTTGTGTGTGTGTGTGTGTGTGTGAGCGGGAGACTGCAGCGGTAATTGCTGGGGAAGAGGCATGTGCACGAAGGACGTTGAAGCTTATTAAAGGAGGAGACAGAGTGATTATTCACTATGGTCCTCTTGAGAGACTGACGCTGAAGTCATTGCTTTTAATTAACTCTGAAACGGTTTTGCTGGATTAATAACAATATTAAGAAGGGAACGGAGAGGAGAGGCGCAAACACTCTCTGGATCTGGTTCAAGCTCTGTAATTACAATTAAATAGACACGATGGCACAATAGCACAATAACTATGTCTTTTCTCCCCTTTCTGCCTCGTCCAATGAATTTGTCTTCATTGTCTTTGCTGTGTCTTTCGGGACCCGTCCAAGACGTATTAAAGCAAAGCATTGATTCACTGGAGACGTACGGATTGGTTGGAATATTTGGCACGCAGGAAAGAGAACAGGCAATGACGAAGCCCAAAGAGTGAGCGGAGAGGAACTTGGAGAGCGGATAAAGTGTGCTGAGCTGAAAATAGATTTCTTGTTTGTTTGTTTACCCGGAAGCTCACTTTTTTGTCTGGCTTGAAAGTGTCAAAGTCCTGGGGACAGCGTTGGGATTCTACTTCTGTCATATGAAGAAAGGAAATGGAAAAATACGGGGTAGAAATAGAGTAACCATAGATGTTGGTGTTATACGCAGCTTGTAAGAATCCCTGGAGTGGGAGGAGCAAAATGCTGGCGTGCTGCGGCACTGCGGGGCCTGGAAACCCGCCGATCTCCTAAAGCCAAAAGATGATAAAATACTAGTATTGTCTGCAATCCCCTGGCCTCCCCTGTCCCGGTGCACTGTGTAGCTTTTTGCAGCCTTAATGAGCTGAGTAAAGCACCAGTGTGGCTGTAGCAGCATCAGTTTGACTCTCAGCACTTCATCAATGATGTAGCATAAGTTTGCCCAACATTTATAACCATTCACAGTCATTTACACCGACCGAGGCTCTGGGGCCTTGTTCATCAGCCAAGTACACAAAGCTAATAAACACCACAGCGAGAGGAGTGCATGTTTATGCAAAAGCTGTGCATAGGACAGAGGAAGCAGTTACCACTTTATAAACATTACGCAGGTCTCTGGAGAGGAACACTGTGCGTCTAACTTAAGTACCTCCACACCCTCCTCTTGGGAGCACAATGGAGCGGGAACAGAAGGCGTTTTATAGGAACATATGTTCCTCTTCCCCAATTATATATCAATGCTTTCCCGCCCACCCATAAACATTACTGTTGAGTGAGACATTATATATAGAATGTGATTGCTGATATTCTCTTTCTTGCCGGGTGTGAACTTGGCGAGGGGAAAAATTAACCTCTAGCTGCATTGGTGAGACTGCAGGTTCACAGAGCTGTCTCCAAGCAACAAATCATTGTCTCAGCACTTTTTCTCTAAGACCCCAACAGCTGTATGCTTTCATCTCGCTGTATTCATTAACTAACATGACTTTTTTTTTTTACGTTAAAGTTAGAAAAAAACTTGAGTAAAAGAAAACGTAGCAAAAATGAACCCATCCAGCTGCTGTGAAAGAGGTGAGAGAGGCCGCAGGGCCGCGCAGAGGATCAGATTTTCTGGATTTTTTTACTTTAATTTATTATTAATCTCATGTCAGTGCACAAAGCTGATGATGGGGAATCAGACACTCTAAATCCTCATGAAACAGACAATAAATAATGCATTTCCTGTGACATGTGGTGAGTGAGATCTCAATCAATCTATCACTTTGTGTTTATATAGCACCAAATCATTACACAAGTTACGCCAGGATAAAAAAGCAGGTCTAGACTGTATTTTTGTTGTGATTTAGAGCGGTAAAAATAAAGTCTGTCACCAGCAGCACAGTCATGAAAAGACTGTGTCATCATGTGTAATTCATTTTGAGTTCAGAGATGATTTTGGCAAGAAATAAAGAGCAGCTGAGGCTGGGAAGCTTCATGTTTTACATGAGAGAAATAGACCATGTGTGAGAAGCAAAGCCGGCAGAGCCTCAACTCTCAGTTTATTTTAAACATAAAGGCCTTTTTCACTTTAACACAGGATCTGACTCCATAAGTATTAAAATGTAAATAATTTTGCAGGATCCAAAGTGAAAGCTCCCCACTGTATCATCGCTTCTTTGCTGATTCTTTGCTTTATTTACACTGCTAAATGCAACTTTTCCACGTTAGTCATGAAAGTGGCAACAAAATAAACATAACAGCAGAAAATAAGAGCAATAACCGGAGGCTTGTGTATCATCCTTCTTTTTTTTACACGCAAAGCGTTTTTGGGAGCCACTTTGAGGAGAAGCGATCTGACGGCTGATCGGAAGGCTGCGAACTCCACCGGCACACATTAACCGACCTGAGAAGACCCTCCGGGGCGCGAAATGAAATTAAAGCCCCATTAAAACGATACATCAAAGAAGCCGAGAATAGAACACCTAGATGTCCTAACGCGTTTAACACGCAGAGGGGTGCAGCCGCGGACAGACAGCATCATCCGGTGGGCTTGCATTAACGGTATGGTCCGAATATTACAGATTTTTTTATTTATATTTTTCCCTCCCTTTTTTACATTTACAGCGCAGACATGACACCAAAGCGCACGTAAATAGTATAAAAAGTAGCGCGGGTGATTTGTGGTAACAGAAACGGAAGGTGTGCACAGTTTTTTTATAATATAAATAAAAGTAATAATAAAAATAATTGTTTCAATATAACCACATCGACTCCAACTCTCCTTATTACTCCAAAATAATCTAAATGCCCAAACTCAGCCACACTCTGACATTTAATTCCTCCGGATATTAAAAACAAACAAACATAAAAGCGCATCGTTTCCGAATTTTAATAGTGTAAAGGCAGAAAGATCGGCGCGCGCGCGCCCTCCCCGTTCAGCCCAAACTGTGACCGTCCTTTGGATGCCGGGCAAAGTCAGGACTCATCACGCGCAGAGGGGGACGCGGACTGCCACCAGTCAACACGTCTTTATCTCCAGGCGCGCCGGGTGCCACAGCTGTGCGCTCTGGGCTCTGGAGGCGCACGGCAGATGCGCGAGCTTGTGCCTCACAATGTCACTTTTTAGAATCACTGGCTTAAAGAAAAGATCAGACTGAGGGGTTCTGAGAGAGAGACCTCCAGAGAGGAGCAGAGAGGAGGAGAAGATCAGAGGAGTGTTTCCACTGAGGAGAGGAAAGTTAAGAAAAGTTTCAACGCTCTCACCTGGCCGTTTTTGCAGAGGTCTGCCCACATGCTGGTGCCGTCCCCTCCTCTCATCAGCACGTGGTAGATGAAGAAGTATGTGCCCGGGATGCTGCAGATGAACTTGCCCGAGATGCCATCATAGTTGTTGCCCAGGTTGGTGACCACGTCGTCAAACTTGAGGATCTCGTAGCCTTCGTGGGGGTTCTTAAGCCCTGCATAGAAGGCCACGCGAGGCACCGTGCTGTAGGTGGCCGTGCTGATAGCTCCATTCCCCCCCAGACCCAAAATCCCAGTCCTCCCCTGATCCCCTCTGTCACCAGGAGGCCCCGCTGGTCCTGGTGGCCCTGGTTCTCCCGGCGGTCCCGGGGGTCCTGGCTTGCCTGGCCTGCCGGGCTTCCCCTGTGGGCCCTGCAGTAAGGTGGAAGGTGGAAGCACATTGCTGTGGTCACTCAGCGCCTCCGCCTCAGCCTGGAGCCCCGTGGAGCTGGTGCTGCTAGGGGGGGTGCCCTTGTTCAGGTAGGGGTCGCACACCATCCGACAGGTGCCCAGCATCTCATAATGGCTGGCGTCTGTTCCCACAGAGCTGACGAGCACCGGGATGAGGACCACCAGCACCAGGACCAGCATAACCCCTACGGCAGCCGCCACCAGGGTCTTCCTCCCGATGCTGAGTCGGGGAAGGGGCTGCGCTGCCAGCGTGGGTCTCCCGGGGGCGGAAATGGTGACTGCTGGGTGTGGGGAGCCTGTCACCGAGGAAAGGGACCCACAGATCCCGAGAAGAGTTGCAAGAGGACCGGCAAGTGTGTGAGGACGAGACAAAGACCCACATACACTTGATCCTCCTCGCTGCTCTGCCCAGTCACACTGAAGAAGGCAAGCAGTCACTCACACATGCATGGAGAGCTAATGAAAGCCAAGCATACAGAGGAAGACATCCAGCTCGTACTTACAAACACAATCTGACTTGTGAGAAGAAGCAACAAGGATGCAGAGCCCAGAGGAGCGGAGTGAGAGACAGAGAGAGAGAGAGAGAGAGAGAGAGAGAAGATGAGGAGAGTGGGTGAGTGTGAGAGATACAGAGCAGCCACTGGATCTGTGTGTGCGTGTATGTGTGTGTGTGTGTGTGTGTGTGTGTATGTGTGGTGAGTTTGTGGTGCCGGATTCTCAGGCTTGGCTTTTTATACGGCAGGAGCAGCGGAGCCCCCCTTCCTCCTCCTCCCTCCCCTTCTCCTCCTCCTCCTCCTCCCCTCTGCTCCCCCATGGAGGAGTGAGAGGTTGGTGTGGTAGCGTCCCCTCGTCTCTCTCTCTCTCCGGCTCACTCAGAGGAAGGACTCTCATCACATTTCTTTTTACCACTCTCCCGAACCTGCCGAGGAACCAACACGACCCCCCCACCCCCCCACCCCCCGACCACCTCGCTCCCCCCTCTGTCATCCCTCTCTTTCCTCCCCTCCTCGCTCTCCCTCCGTTCCCCCCACTTTTGATGCTGTTTCTCACTCCCTTGCTTTCTCTCCTCTCTTATCAGCATCCAGCCTCTAAAAATAAAGATGGAGCTGTGCAAAGACAACCTTTTTTTTTTTTTTTTTTTTCCTGGAGGTGGGTTCTAGAGATTCATGTATATATGTGCACAGACACAAGAAAACACTTAAATTTTCTCTGCCAGGAAACGCTAACAGCTTCTCAAATACATTAAAAAAAAGGTGCTAATTACAAAAGTTAAAGCCAAGAATTAACTCATGTAACAGCTTGAGCTGTATTATATAGATTAAACATGCAGCCACACATGCAGAAAACTTTCTTTGAAGTCACGTCACAGAGGACAACTTTTTTTTTTAGCAGCAGATCCCTCCTCCCGTCAGGGTTCACCAACATTGACTGTTATTTTCCCCCTCTCCGCCTCCCCCCGTGTCAATAACCCTGTTTCTCCTCCTGAATGCGCCGACACTCTTTCTTATTGGCGTCTTTTTTAGGTATTGATTTCACAGGTTTTATCAAATTAAAGCTCCTGGTTGGGAGAAAAAAATCTATATGCAGGAGTGATGTCATTTGTTTGACATTTTCATCCCATAGAGTGATGAATGGTGGAGCAAGAAAGCAAATGACAAAGTCCGTAAATGGAAACAAACACAGTCGTCGTGTGAAATATGTGTTGTGTTTGAGGAGAAGTCTTTGTGTTTTTGGGTCTAATACAGTTCAGAACACAACTCTGACAAATATATCAACTTGGATGGAGAGAATACGGCATGTTCACGTCCATGTGAAGTGCCAATTGGTGGGAAAGTATTCATGTCAAGCGTCAGCCTCACAGAGGCGATGTTAAAACAGCAGAGGCGGGCGTTTTTATGCTCTGATATCCCTGGCGTGGAATCACAAAACTGAGGCCAATACAGCTGGTAGCTGTACACCACACAATCCAGTGATGTGCGCTTCAAGGTCACAGAAATCTAAATGATCAGTTTTATTCAGTCTGTTGAAATCGTGTCTAAAGAGAAAGTATGTGGTGCTGCTTGCTCATGTTGAAATCATAAGAAAATATATGTTTTTAGATTTGACTGTCGACATGTGAAAGCGTTTAAAGTTTACTTCTTCCGTTCTGTCTTTTCTTCGGCCTTTTGTGCCACGACACGAACATTTGGTTTAATGTGCGATGATGCCTTCAGGCTCCAAGAGCCTGTTGTTTTTTCAGTCCGCCATGTGATCAGTTCATCCTCTGATTCAAACTTGTGTTAGTCAGTGAATGTCGCTTGGAATGAAAGTCTGCAGACTCACATGGTGGCTTCCTCCTGGCTTCCATGGGACAGTATGTGCGTGAGCTGGACCGGTGTCATGTGACGGATTGAGATGGATTAATGAGCAGGATGCCTGACCATTTGTCACCACAACACTTGACATATCACCAGTTATTTTGCTGCATTTCTCTCTTCATCATCATTAAACTTCAGATGCAAACTTATGGCATCACCAGTTGGGCGTCTAATTTATCACCGAGCAGAGTCTGTTAGACATTCCCAAATAACTAGCACACCAGGTGCGCCTCCAATGCATATTTGCCTGTTTAGTTTATTCCTCATATCAGACATGAAGTTTGCCTATATAAGGAAGCACACAAGCCCTAAATTGGTTTTTGGGTTTGTTTAGGGGGGCATTGTTTGTTCTTCACACCTGCCGGCTGTAACTGCCAGTCAGATCATTGTGCCCCAAATCTCTAAATCTGTGAACCAGAGAGATCAATGCACACCAGAGAGGACAAACAGAGCATGATAGCGATGAAAGCAAGATGAGAAGGATGGGGAGACAAGAAAACGAGAGGCAGAAAGAGGTACAACGAGGAGACGGAGGCAACTGCCGTGACAGCTGAGCTTTGTGTCAGGGACGATGGTTTGTTTTGTTTGATTTGTTGGAACATATAGGTCGAGTATCGATCGTGTTAAAACATACAGTATGCGATGTGTTTTGAATCCCTGCAGTGCTGCATGTGGTAGAGACACATTCTAAATATGTGAGTTGCATTTGTTGTCTGATATCCTTTTCTCAAATCATGCAGGAGGCCACATGAGTGATGCAGATGAAAAAAGTTCTGCACAGGTTTGCTTTCCAGGAGTTGCACCTTGACGTGTTGCATTCCAGCGAACACATCTGGCATTGTTGGCAGGTGGGAACCACACGAAACCTCTCAACCTCTCTGTTGTCGAGCGGCTGACAAGGGCAACAAGCTGCAACGGCCCAAAAGATTTTCATTAGGAAATTCAAAAACACAAAACCAATTCAACGATAGAAACACCCTGTACATGAAGAGACGTGATGCAAAAAGCCAGACCGAATGCATTAACAGAAAGTGCTACAAATACACAACATCAAAAACACAACCAAAAATAACAAAAGCAGAACAGTGCGACAAATGCAATAATCAGAGCAGTGCTCCAGGCCTGTAGGGCAGTGATTCTCAAAGTGGGGTCCTGGGACCCCTGGGGTTCCTCGAACTGCATGTCTACAGATGAGGACCATTTGCACCAATGAAACAAGCATTTTGTGTCCATTACTACCGCCCACGTTAGCTTTGGCCCAATAGAAACTGACATGATTGTGACACACTGTGTCTCACTCAGGTTGCAGCGAACCGTTACTGCGGCTGTCTTGCTGCTCTTAATTTTTTTGAAAGGTTTTAAGATCGGTTACTTTAAAAGTATAAATGCTGTCAAGTTGAGTCCACAAGCAATTAGAATAAAATGACCCTCCTCTGTTTGAGTATATAAGTGGTATTAGCATGATTCTAATTGAAATGATTTTCTGTTTGTCCCTATGAATATTTAGGATGATAACTTGATGATGACAATGCAAATAGCTCCAGTGGCATCTAAGAGTGCAAATGGTAGTAAGCATATGCTTAATCTGTGTTAAGATTATTAAGGGGTCCTTGGAAAATGGCCCCAAAAAGTTTAAGAACTCCTGCTGTAGGGGGTGCAGGGTGGAAGAGCTTGATTTTTGAAGAGAGAAAAAGAAGGACATTAGCACAGGTGATCACAGAATGATTCTTAGTGCCAGGCCTTTCTGACTGCTGTGTAAAAACACCACTTGACAACTTGTACATAAAAACACTAAACTTCAGTCTCTGATTTTGGTAAACTGGGTGATATTTTATAGAAATTATTTCCCGTCTATGGATAGCTTTGCTAAAGTAGCCGCTACTGCTAAATGTAGCTGCCCTTAGATCTTAGTTAGCGGTAGCAACACACGACTCCGCAGCACTTTTTAAATTTGCATCACGTTTCCTTGTTGCATTTGTTTTAGACTTTTGTGTTTGTTTTTGAACTTTTGAAGCAGTTTCCTTTAATGCAATCTTTTGGGCTATTTATTGTTTGTAAGACACTGATGCTGGGCAATAGATGTCCAATATTCATACTCCTTTAAAGCTCTGTTTTTGGTCTCCACCATCTCCTTAGAGAATGCTTTGGCTCTTTAGCTGCTAAATGCGCCACTATGTTCGCCAGCTGGTCGCTAACTGCATCTGTCTGCTGTTAGGCCTACTGTAAAGGTGGCATTCTTATAAAACCCAGACAATGAACTGAAAGACATACTTCATAGAGCAGGGGGTGTCCAGCTACTGTTTCAGTTGTCCTTAGATTTGTCAGTAAGCTCAGCTGCTTTCAGAAACAAGTAAACCTGTGATCCATTCTTTGTAAAAATTGATGATAGATACTTTAAAGTGTTTCCATAATATCAATAATAAAAAAAATCTCACATATATATGTTGTTAGAGTTAATCTCAGGTCCTAAATCACTCAGTTCACACAAGTTGAAGTTGCACATATTTCAGCTGAGCATCACTCCGACTGACTGGCTGCACATACAACAAGAAAAATGCAGACTGACTGCTTGTGGGTAAAATATTCTTGCAACCATAGAAATGAGCACTATAATAGGAAAAATAGGAAAAGAGAGAAGAATTTACACCTATGATTACTACAAGAGAGTTATTTGTGCCGCCTAGCAGATCATACTCTGATAGAGAGAGGAAGCTTTTGAAACACAATAAGTGAGCGGATGTGAGGACAGGGCAAGAACAGGAAACTGCAGCCTCAGTAGCAGTGTGTCCAAGCATCCGCCGCATCCAAACACACCTCAGAAGCTCTAATCACTTTGTTGTTCGCCCTGGTTACGAAGACAAGGGGAGGCAGAACAAATGTGTTTCCACGAGATCGAGGAGCGCACAAGGGAAAACCACAAAACATGGAAGAGTTTAAAAAAAAAAAGACTTTCATAGATTTTTTTTTCTAAGAGGAAAGTTTAACAGGTCAAAGAAACAAAACAACATCACAAACACACGAGCAAACACAGAAGAAGCCTCATCTCTAGTTGAGTTTGTGTCTCTGATTGCTTCCCTTGTGTTGCTCCTGCAGAGGCTTATCAAAGAGCTCCTTTCATAAGTGCCAGGATCAAGCCACTGCTGTGACTGCTTGGCACCCACTGAGGTGGTTTGGAGATGGGGAGGGGAGAGGAGAGGAGGACGGTGGGAGAGGGAGAGGGGGGGGGGGGGGGTTCAAAACAAAGAAAGCAAGGCAGAGGAAGTCAAAATTGAAGATGGTGAGAGAGGGCGAGATGGTGCATTTGTGCATTTAAAGGAAAATGGGGAAAAAAAAAAAGCAGAGTTCAGAGGGGAATTGCCCACGGCTTCTGCAAAATGTCTGTGGGATAAGTGTGTGTGTGTTTTTGTCCATGACAGAGCGAGGAGGAAGAAGAGGGCAATCTTTGAGTCTGGGGAGGAGTTGTTTTTTATATATATATATGTGCTGAGAAAATTAATATGTATTTGCTTTAAGCCTCCTCTGCCTCAGTGAATTCCTGCTGACGCGCACTAAAATGCACAGAATATCCAGGTGATGCAGAAACAGTGAAGGACATGACTCCAGAGGAAACACACACACACACACACACGCACACAATACCCTGCGGCCATGTGTTTCTCCTCACTACAGCAGCCATGCTTCTATCAAGCCTGCATCTGCCCTGTTTACTAGAGCATGTGACAGCGGTGCATCCTTACAAGACATAATAAGTCTGACTTTACCGGGCAGAGCTTATCCACTTAACGATGACTCATCCCGGGGTTCCGTCATGTAGAGAGGGGGTCATGTTTGCACGGGAGATCCTGATACTAAAAGTGAATACAACACTTTGCATGTTATGTCTCATGTACAAATAAATCAGCCTTATTGCGTGTGATTTTTAGTGCAATGTGCTGATTACAGTTGCATGCAGTGTATGCAACATGATGAAATATTTACTAGCTGATTACACAGACACGCTTATTTTCCTAGAGGAGGATACTGTGCGGACAATTTAGCGAAGACGTTCAGGAAACTGGATTTTGTCACCCATGAACACGACATGATCTTAAGTCTGTTTACACGTTGTCTTTATTTCCTCGACTGAGCAGCAAAGCTTCAGGGAAATTGTTGTTTAACTCTTTGTCGTCCAGATGACATAAAGAGAAGTGAGGATCTCATTGGCTTGCTGCAGGGCTTGCTAATACATCCAGGTAGCATAATGAATGCGGTGTAGAATGTGTGTGTGCTTCCCCTCAGTCTGCCCCGCCTGCAGCGAGCCGGTTGTGGCTTCACTCCGTCTTGACTCCTCTCCCTCCAGGCTCCCAAATGATGGGCTGACCTTTCCACCTCGGCCAGGACTGCAGCGTCACTCACAGCTTGAAGTGAAAACTCATCTCCTCGCTAAACACCTCACATCGCTCTCTCCGCTCTGCCTTCCTCCTCCACTCGCATCTCATTTGAATCCTGCTTGACAAAAAGGTCAGAATTCTATATTCTTGGGATACGTCGCAGAATTAGCTAAATTTATTGCCTTTGCTTTGAGTTTCGGAGGAACATACAGAATCATTACTTTATCCTTTTTTTTGTCATCAGTAGTGAAAGATTCAGACATGTACTTTTACTCTCCCTGTACTAAATTAATAGGCAATAACGGAGTGCAGCTGAGCGGAGGTTACCGTGCAACAGTTTGCTGAGGAATGAAACCTTCTTTACTTTCTGCAAAAATGTTTTCTAACAAAGCCTTCATATTGCTTCAGGGACATCTGAGTGAGCGTGTTGTATGTGGTTGATTGATGGGTGTAGGTTATATTAGGGCTGAATGATTATGGCCAAACTGATGGTCAAGATTATTTATTAATTTTAAGGACAACATGTTTTTTTATGTTTTTTACTTTGACATTTAAATAAACAAAGCAACGCTTTCAACTCCCTGTTGTGCTACATTTCAGCTCATGTACAAATTTTGCATTTGCAATTTTGCAAACTAAAACTTAACTGGGTCCTTTACCTGAGTTAGGTGCATCTTCTAGAGGCAAAATGCATTGTTAATTTCAGTGTGTCTTTGGGAGTTGGGTGGATAGGGTCTCGCGCTCTGCAGCGTCTCAGATGGATGTCTGACTTGATGCTGAAAATTAGCTCATTGATGCGGGTTTTTCAGACCCGGGAATACCTGCTTATAGATTGTCTCTTTTCCCATTGCCAGTGAAGTATACTCCTGTTGGTCTCTTTTCTGCTGCGTCAGCATCTGACATCACAAACATGCCTGAAACAGGGTTAGTAAACAGTGAAGATGTCATGGTGTTTAAGTCTTTATTGTATCTATTACTCATTCACTCTGTGTATCAAGCTCAGCGCCAACAAATTTGGAACGATGTTCGAGCGCTGCTTGGACAGAGACGGGTGGAATTTGTAGCTGAGATGACGAGGAGTCGCAAAAGTTACTGACGGAGCATCGCATCACGCCGGAAAGGGGGCGGAGATTAGTGTGTCGACACTGGTTTTGTGTTCCCATCAATGCCGATCGTAGCAAAGGTGATAATTAGCCAGGTCTACTGCAGAGTCATTTGACCCGGGTCTAAATGCTGATTGACCAGTGGGAAAAGGGCTTTACACTCATTATACTGCCCTTGTGCTGTTTTTTTCAGGTGGTCTTCTGGTTTCATGCACTCTGCATATTATTTTTTCTTGCTTAACATCACTTGCCCCAAACCTGAAATACCTCCAAACAACCGATGACGAGCCGTTTCAGGCACCGGTGTTTCGTCTTGACGAGTGACCTGCTCTCTTCCTGTTTTAGTGTGACAACAAACGTTCAAATCGCCTGAGCGCTAGTAGCCTACCTGGCATGATTGCACAAAAAAACACTTCAAAGACGAAACAGATGGGTATATTTTCAGCTCGTAATGAAAAACAACAAAGAGGCGTCCACGAGGACAGCTACGTATTCTCTCCCTGTTTTCAACAGCTGCTGTAACCATGACAACCACAGCCGAATTCAACTGAAAGTCGCCAGTGAACGTAGTCACTCGAATCGAAACACTGGTCTCTGTTTGCTCATCCACTCTAAACTCGCGCTCCTAGGTAGTCACTCATGACATAACATACCAGCTCCCCCAAAAGTGAAGCCAAAACCTCCCATATGCCCCCTGGGGGAGGGGCTTTTAGTTTAGGGAGTGTTTCATTTGATATGCAGCAGAGTATTCTACGGGTGGAGCACGCACTTTAAACGTCAATATTGCCGTCAATCAGTTATTTAATCATGGGAAGCCAAAATCGGGATCGGGATCAACATTTGATTAATAGAGCAGCCCTAGGTTGTATGCTGAAAAGTAAATGATTGTTTCAGCATTATTTAATGTAGTAAAGTGAGTCATTTTCCTTGTGTTTGTTCTGCTTCTTGTCTGACTCCCCGGGTGCTTTCCTTTATCCATTGAAGACAAGAGCCTGTCAAAACCTCAGCTGGAGTCTATCGAAGCCTCTCTGTGGCCTGGTCCTGCTCCCAGCGTGGCGGAGGTGCAGCAGAGAAACCATGGAGAAGGATTCTGTCCTGGGGGGCGGGGGAGACCATCAAGCGTCTGTGGAGGAGACAGCTTTCCCAGAGGTGAGATAAAGGGAAGAGGAGTGTCAGGAATGAGGTGTTAAATCTCATGTGTTCTATGCATTCTATGCATCACACAAATACTTACATCTTGTTATGTGACAAGATCAATACCACTCTCTCTCTGTCTGTTCGGTGAATATGAAGCTACAGCTAGCAACCCCTAGCTAGGTCATAGAGCCCGCCTCCTCCATGTTAACAGATGAGACATGAGTCAAACTATAAAATCAAAATACACTGCAAATACACGCCGGCGTGCGGGATCTTTGCTATTTTTTTCTGTAATTCAAGTGTGTGTTTTGGTTAGTGGAAGTGGCTATGGCAGCTCCACCCGCCGATCTCTACTGCGCAGACAAATGACATCACCAATGCAAGATGGCAGCACCCGACATATATTTTGGCTTCAATTTCGTACAATGAGAGCAGATGAGAGAGACGCATCGTCCATCTATCATTGAGCAACATACTTAGCGTAGTAACGTAAGAGATGTCTAGATCTCCTCTAAAATCATTGATGATAGATCCATTGGTTTGTGCGTTTTCCTTTATGTGCTATGTCAACCATAAGACTTGGTATGATTTGATGATGGAAATAATACACTAAACTGTTTTTATTGTTTCATGTAATCTGAAAAAAGTTGGAACACATTTATTTCAGTTTTCCCAAAGTAATCATTATCCTTTGTTTTATGCTGCTTCGTTGCCCCCCGGCCTCAAATAATGGCCTTAAATAAATCCCAATGAACCTGAAATTACAGTAAATTATGCGAAATGATGAATGTATTGCCTCGTACTGTTATTAATATTAAACTCAATAACTTATAAGGTAATAATTGCATGCCTCCTTTTGCTCAGCAGCAATAAAATTGCACAAGTACATTAAAGGTCAGGCTCTATATAGAGGAAACAGATGCATAATGAAATCACCACATATTTCACTCTGAGCCCATCGAGTCTGCAGGCGGAGACCAGGAGGTGTGTGTGTGCGTGTGTGTAGGTGCAGTATGCGTATGATGAAGCTATAAAGCCTTTATCTATTGTCAAAAAAAGAGTACAGTAAATCTACATCTAGAAAACAGACTGTAAGTAAACTGGCTGTGAATCCACAACACTAGCATGCCATGTGAAACTCGCTCGCTTCCTTACAGTGCAATGTCACATGAAGTTATCCTCACTCCCCCACCCCTCCGTCCCCACCATCCGTCCTCTCCCCTCTAGCTGCCAGTCACCCGCGGGCCCCCGACCTCCAACCTCCAACCCGAGCCAGCTTCACACCCCACCCCGCAGCCTTCCATCTCACGTCATGACCCCTTCCACGCGGCATTAAGCATTATGCAATAAGTATGTATTTATGTATATGAAGTCTTCTCGAAACAATCGTCTGCAGCGTGGAGGGAATAGCCAATGAACTCTGATGAAGTTCCTGTCCCTTTAGGCTCCCGTGTCACACCACAGACCTGCTCGGTTATATATCATACGGCCATCAGGGAGGAGAGAGTACAATACAAAACATCATTAATATGAAAATCATTAATATGGATCTGGGAGCAGGGAGAGCACATCCTGAAATAATGAGAGACCCATGATTAGTAATGCTGTATCTCCACATTTATTATTAATCATTGAGAAATAAGTGTGGGAAGCATTGTGGATATATTAACACGAGGCTATTTCCATAAAGAGATGTATCCATTTGTGTTTAAGAGCTTTTAATGCAGGATCGGGACAACTGGTCCAAAAGAATAAGTATCGCCTGCACAATAACGGCCGACCTTGACCTTGTACGTGTCTCTTTGTGGTTTAGATTTCAGCTTAATTGTGACGCTAAGACAAAAGAAATGTTTTCATTCAGCCCGGGTGAACTCGTTTTCCAGTGAAATCTTCTGACATCAATGGATGAGCTGACCACCTGAAAACACCTGGATCCAAAAAAACGTTCCAAATGTCTCCCGTGAGATTGAGCGAGAGAGAGAGAGAAAGACAGAGAGTGGAGTGCAAAGGGGAGCGACCCAAAAAGCGTCGGTACCCTCCCTCCTCACGCCGTACAGCATGGCAGTTAATTTAAATTCTGCAAGGAGACAACCCATAAATCACCTCCATTCTGACTAATGGCTTCTGCAACTGAGGGAAAACTCTCGCCTCCCTACCTTGAGACATTCTGCACTGCAAAAAATATAGGCTAGGTTTGTGTGTGTGTGTGTGTGTGTGTGTGTGTGTGTGTGTGTGTGTGTGTGTGTGTGTGTATTACTCCATATACTGTATACCAGTGCTTCACTCAGACAGACAGTTTTTGAAAGAGTCAGCAGCCTGACTTACCCCTCCACGTGAACAGCTTCCACTGGAGGCAGAAATCCCCCTGTGTTGCTCCATAATTAGCCCCCATAACTGCAACACACTGACGTCAGGAGTGTGTGACACTAAACTAACCTTGGACTGGATTCCAAAAAATCACACTGGGTGAGCGCACAAGTCCGGCTCACCCACATTTGTGACTCATGTGAGTCATATAAGCGTCTGTGAATTTCAATGACAAAGGATTTGATAAAGTTTCAGATTATGTCACAGTGGTTTCACATTTTAAGACGTATAAATAATCTTACAATGTTGGATGTCCAGACTAAACGTGGGTGAAGTTTCAAATCAGCAGGCCCCTCAGCTCGGTCTGCAGGCTGCTGTGAATGCCAGGTTTCACACAGTTTTTTCTACACGCTGCACTTTGTGACATCACCAATCCTGGCCAATCAGAAAAAAACGGACTTGTAGAGGCCGGGTTTCTTAAAGGGACAGAGCTGACTGAGTTGTTTCAGGCAGAGGCTGTATGAGGGCCTGCGCAGAGCACCAGTGTGAGAAAAATTATGTAAATTATGCTAAGCTACTCCACAGGTATCACAGAGTGAAATATAAAGCTTGAATTTAGCCTCATACCGCCCCTTTAAAGTCTAATTTACTTCCATCAACACTTATTTTGTTGAAGCCACTATTTACCTGTTCAGGTCAATAAACAGTATGAACAAAACAAAGAGTACAATTGGGAATTGGCTGAAAATCAGCTTCTTCAGAGGGGAAATGTCTGTATTTTCCTCTGTGGTTAAAAGTGGGCGGGGCCCAGCTGGAAATAAGTGATGTCACTTACATTGCTGTACGCCAGTTAGGCATTAGACCACAAAGTCTGTTGACTGTTGGTGAGTTGTTTGGTCTCAGTCAGTCAAATAGATAACATTACAGCTACATCGGGGCTGCACGGTGGTGCAGTGGTTAGCGCTGTTGCAGCACAGCTGGACGGTTCCTAGTTCGAACCCCGTATCAGATGAAGTTGTCCTTTCTGTGTGGAGTTTGCATGTAACCCTGCCTCTCGTCCAATGACAGCTGGGATAGGCTCCAGCCTCCCCCCCCCGACCCTGAGCTTGTTGATAATGGATGAATGGACATCTACATTGTCCTGATGAACCACATTACATTACATTTAACTTTTAACTTTTAACTTTTACTATATGATAGTATAACATGCTTTTTTAACTATTATGGTTGCTAATTTAGCCATGAATTTATAATGTTAAACATTAATAGTAATAAGAAGTAAGTTTTTTACCAACCAGCCATATGAAAGTAAACATTCCTACAATAGCTATTGGCTGTTCTTGTTTGCAATTGATTGCAGAAAACTATCTCCAAATGACTTAAATGATGGAAAAAAAATGAAAAAATTTTCATGCTACCGGGCAGGTGCACTTCACATTTTTAAAGCTTCTGAGTAGACCAAACATTTGTTGTTGGAGCCTGTGTGTGTGTGGATAGTTGCGCTCCACACAGTGCCGTCCCACAGTGATGTCAGGGGGGATCCTGACACGGCTGCAGCAGCAGACAGGCTGGGTTCGGGACAGTTCGTGACTCTTTGCTGAGGGCAGCCGGCCGCTTGTGTGGCTTTTTTAGTTGCTTTGCAGTTTCCTGTCAGCAACGCCCTTTGCTCTGGGAAGAGAGACATGTTACCTCCGGGCCCTGTTTTCTTCTTCATTGCCCCCTCATGCCCTGTCACTACTCGTTTGATTTCAGCCGTTTGACCAAAACCAAACATGGACTAAAGTCTCTAAAATAAATGTGTCCTGTGATCTGTCTGGATTCCTCATGCAGACAACGAGAAAACAATCTTGCCTTGTGGAAATATAGTGCTTTTGAGTGTGTGTGTGTGTGTGTGTGTGTGTGTGTGTGTGTGTGTGTGTGTGTGTGTGTGTGTGTGTGTGTGGTGTATTCCTCCACTTTTCCAACAGTATTAAATATTAACCAGATACACAAACTTGGGGATGCGATTTATTTATTTATGGCCTTTTTCTTACAAATACCACTTCCTCATTTCTGTCTGATAAACAGCTCCGTTCCATTTATCTGTCAGCGTTGAGCGATACCTCTCTAGTTGTGACAAACAGCTGTTGTTCAAGTGGGTTCAAAAGCAGACAAACAATCATTGTAAAAAATACAGCAAATAGACCAAAAGACACACACACTGTGTTTTGTCAGAGCCACGTAGAGAGAGAGACCAGAGGGAGATTAAAGAATGTGTGTTCCGCTCTGTAATCTGTGACTCTCTTTGGGCGTTTAGTCTCTACACTCCACATGAAATGGGGCTATCGCATGTGCGCTGACCTGCAGTAACCGGCTTCGGCTAGCTTCGCCTCCTATTCCCTCCCAGTGACACGGATGACCTCTGCTTGTGATTGGGGCCTCTGATCCCCTCCCTGTGGGTCATATATGTGTTTTAAAACTCAACCACCATTTTCTCTCCATCTCCACCTCCCCACTCCCGATCCGTGTTTTCCTGCAGGGATCTGACGGAGCTTTGGAGGGAGGTGTGAAGCTGTTGGGCCGTGACACATATCCCCGCGCTGAGGGAGAGTTCCAGTCTTCTGGAGCACAAGAGTCACGGCTTCCCCCTCTCGCTTCCATGTCCAGCTGTGGAGCACAGATATGAGCCTCTGATTTCAAGGCTCCACCCTCTGTCACCGCCGTCCGAACACCATCGCTGCCCAAGAACCACCAGCTCGCTCCGGCCTCCAACATGAGGACGAAGTGTGACGCCAAAAGGACTGTAGCGGCTGCAGTGGCCCGCTGCAACCATGCCTTGCTCTGCTCACCCGTCCCACTGACTAATAATGACTGTGATCAATCAAACGTGAAGCTAAACTGCAAGAATATCACACCAGATAAGCGCTGAGGTATGAACCCCCACTAGCCAAGCAGGTGTTGATTTTTTTCCATCGCAGTCAGAAAAACGGTACGAAAGGGTCACTCGGACAGCACGGCAGGCAGGTCATTTATCGCATGTGGCTTTTTTTTAACCCAAATTTGATCCAATTGCTGATGAGATTGATGTGAGATTCCTCTTGTGAGTTTTCCCTCTCCTCTCTGAAGCCTCGTGATTGTAATCCAATCTCATTAGCCCCTATGAATGGAAGTCTCTCTGTGTGAATCCATTAAGGAGGCTTCCCTGTGGCTCCCTCGCTGTAATCTCTCTAACCCTGTGGGATTAATCACCCACGGAGAACCGAAATCGATCCATTTAATCACTAAAAGATGTGACAAAAACGTTGTAACTTGGGGATATGAAAGAAAATTATTGGCTATTTTAAATTCATTTGAGAGAGAGGGGGGAGAGACTTATAGGAAACGGTACGCCGCAGCGCCTTAATGAGGCAATCATTCCAGTTATTCGTGCTACGTAGACGGAGCCTTTTTATTCTGTGCAGAAAATAGCAGTGTGGAAAGTAATCCACAAAACAAATCAATGATTAAGAATAAAAAAGGCAACACAATGAGTTTGACCAAGACAATCCTGTCATGTATTACAAGCAAACAAGGCTTCTTATTGAGCATATCAAGTTTAGTGCCACTCACTCGCTTTGTGTATCTGCATGTGTGTATCTGCATGTGCAGCAGAGGTGTGCATCTGAGAAACGGGGCCAGCGTGCGCTGAGACGTGCTGTAACGTTTAAGGTTTGATGATGCCTCCATAAGCCTGTAATGAGAAGGAATGAGGGTCGGCGGGCGACGTTAACCCACTAATAAAATCTGCCTCCCTTTAAAGGGTGTGAGAAAACCACAATTACCCCCCTGACATTTTTTTACTGCATGATTTATGAACTGAATATTGCATCTCCCTCTCTAACCCGTATTCTGGCTGCGGAGTAATAAAGGGAAGTTAAGGGGCAGTATCGATTGGCTAAAAAGTAGTCTTTGATTTGCCGCGGACTTGCGGATGAATGGAGAGGAGAGGAAAAGAGGAGAGACGAAGAGAGGAGAGGAGAGGAGAGCTCAGATATTGATGAGTTTTTCTATCCCACGGCCCTCCACCGTGCAGCCCCCTGGCCGTCTGGACACCCGCCACGTGTGAACAAGCTTTCAGCTCACATCATCTTCTCCACTTCCACCTATAATTGGCCATATGTGTCACCAGCACCCTGCTGCTGCCGCCGCTGCTGCTGCTGGAGGGAAGGAAAGGGAGATCACAGCTTTGACAAGGTGATTGTTGGATGAGTCTAGTTTTGACATGTCCGGTGAGCCTTATCTGGGCAGTACTTCTGAACTCATCGGCCTCTTATAACTGCAATTAGAAGGAACCTGTTGGGTTACAGCCGGCCTGATTGTAACGGCTGTTTAAGCGCTCAGGCTGTGAAGTAGTTAGAATATAGCTGAGGGTTTAAACTTTAAGCACTTGTCCTTCACATAAAGTCATAATGAGATATTTATACCATCTCAAGAGGATATTTCTCGTAGCTCTGCTGTGGACTGAAAAAGTACAGTAGATCATGAGCAGGCCAACCACTGAATAAGCTGAATACATAATGGCCCAAAGCGGCCCGTGGCATGTGGCATTCAATGAGCATTCATTAACTTTACTGCTGCAGCACAACTTACCTGCATTAAGTAGGGAAGCTACCACATTCAGACAGGTTATCAGGTAAATATCATTGGATGGAGCAGCTCAAACAAACACAAAACACAAGGATTTTACATACACAATAAATGAAACAAATCTTTAGTCTGTGTGATTCATTGTCGGCGAAGTTGGCAGTGAATGTGTCAATTAGAGCAGAGACTGAGGGGGGGGTAAAGGTCAGAGATTGGATAAGGGTTCGTCCCTCTTCCCTCATCTAAATGGCAAATGTCACCGCAGCCGGCAGAGCGGCGGCTGCAGAGCGCAGCAGAAAGGTGACTGGAGGGGGCGGGCAAAGTGAGCAGGGAGAGAGCGAGGGGGAGGGCGGGGAGGAGAAGGTGAATAAGTGGGGAGGATGTGAAATGTTGCTGAGAGGCTACTGGGCAGAAGCTAAGTGGCGAGTAATGATAGTGATCATGCCAAGTGGGAAAGCAGAGCAGCCAGCGCGGGGCGGCCGGGGGTTTGGCTACGAGGGCGAAGAACATGCAGGCTTTATGTGGATTGTGATTTATACTCTGTGCGTCTTATGTTTTTCTTTCATGATTGATAATTGAGGAGAGGTCAGTGCAGAATTTTTACACTTTTACACATTTCTGGCTGCAGTCTGATACAGATCACCAAAAAGAGAAAGGTACAAACACATGTGGGCAGAGTTACACGGGAGAACGTGGGCTGATCTGACACTTTGACACTGTTTATTTGTGCCTCCGATGGCCTATAATCAGAGTGCACAGGAAGTCCTCTCACGATGATGAGGTGTTTTCTTTGTGCAAAAGCAACAAACTTCCCTCCATGTGACACATCAGGGAGGCCTGTGCTACGAGGGATGTCATGGCGCCATGTTTGCTCTCAGGCGTCCTCTCCCTTGCCACTTCTAATCTGCTGATTATCTAATAACAGGCCTGTGCATCTCATCATGACTACCGCACAAGTTAACAATGTTAATGAGACATTTCGCCAAAGGATATTAAGATTGTATCATCACCTTCTGACACAGGATGTCAGCGACACAGCGTGTGATGAGGTTGTGTGTACTGCGACTAATTGTGGGATGCCGGCGTCCTGATGGCTCTTCTATTTGGAGAACACATCACGTACTCATGTGACTGCGAGGCTTCTAATTCCAGTTTGTGCACTTATTTTCACTTATCTCTCCCTGCTTGTTTTTGTTTACACTAGAACAATACCATTGTTCTATATGAAAGGCATTGCAGCTTCTGTGAAAGACAAGTTAATACAGCTTCAGCAGCAGTCATTCAGCCCTGTGCAGAGTTCTGCCGCAAATGGCTGCAACAATTTAAAAAACAATAAACTACACAAAGCACGCTCTGATTGTCTGATCACAATACAAATGGAACAATAACACCTCAAACACTCCTTTGTAAATCCAGCATCTTTAGACAATGCTTATATAATGTACACTGAATAATGTCAATGTGGGTCTATAATATAAGCTGTCTTTATTTACAGTCACTGCAGCTGCAAACACAAGGACAGACTTGTATCAACATTGGCTTCCTGTACTGCTGTGCTAACTTTCTTAACAAATGAGCTAACGTCCTGTAAAACCAAAGCAAACTATAAAATCAAAATACACGCCAAATAAATGTTTCTCAAACATGGTTTCTGTCATTATAGTTAGCTCTTATCATGCTGATTTACGTCCAAGTGTTCATTTTTCTGACAAGTTTATTTTTAATTAGTTATTTGATGCTGTAAAAAGGATGATAGCTCTGTTGAAAAATCCGGCTCCTGCAGCCGATCTGTTTTGGATTAGCAGAGTAGAGGAGGAACGGTTTCCATATCTGGGAACGTCTGCTTCAGACCAACACAAGAAGCTGTTCTGCTGTTAAATACGCCGACGTGCGGGATCCTTGCTGGGGGTTTTTTTCGGTAAGTTAAGTCTGTTTTGGTAAGCGGTAGTGGCTACAGTGGCTCCACCTGCTACTGCGCAGCTCTGGCTCCAAATGACGTCACCAGCGCAAGATTGGCAGCACCCGCCACGGGGGTAGTTTAGCTTCAAGAGATGAGTTGATGAGACCTGCGTCCATCTACTTTGCGTCATTTCTTAAAACAATCTACGATCGGGAACAATACAATGGTCAGGTCAGTTTACTACAACTAAAAAATAGCTAGCAAGCTAAAGATGCCTATATTAGCTACAGATGCTAGCCCTAGTTAGCTTCCACGTTTTCTTCCATAAATTACATTATAAACATGAAAACATGGATCCACATATGCAGATACATAAATGTTGGGTCACAATCACTGTGTAGAGGACAGCTTATTTTCTGCATGGCTCTTGTTTCAGTCACATATTCATCAATTCATTCATCAGTTCATCAATACACATACAGTACGGGTTCCCTCCAGCCCAGTAACTTTCAGAAAATACTGTAGGTAAATGACTACAGATGACTCACTGAACAAGGATCTGTATTGATATTTTGTTTTGTTTTTGTAGGTAGTGTGTTTGTCTGAAATTGCAGTAATGCTGATGAGTCAGTGTCTGGTCTGCGAGGCCTGATTCACTGTGCAGCCCTTTAAACTTTATGATTTAAATCCCAATTGTTTCTTTTTCTAACACTCGGACGGAGGATTCTGGGAGAGTTAAAGCTATAGGAACTGATTTTTTTGTTTTTAAAAGTTTGATGTTTGCCTCGCTTCAGCCCCTCTCAGTTTCTCTGCAAGCACCTGAGACGGGCTGATAGCCTCTGAAGTGGAACCAGGCCGAGACATCGGGGAGGCCAAGTGAGGGGGCTTCATCCCCTTCTGAAGGAATGGCAGAGGAGGGCGCTGGCACTGTGTCCGGCCCCGTGACTTAGTGAGACTCACGGGGACCTCTGAAGACAGGCCACCATCTGGTGTCTGTGGTAGGGTTAGCATGACACCATGACGAGGAACACATAGGCTTCACAATGTGTGCCTACCTCTTATTCTGTCTCTGTTAGACTAGCAACCATCACCACCCCTCCCTCCTCTCCCACTCTGCCACCCTCGCTGTTCTCACTCCTCATCTCTCTCTATATATCTCAGTCTGGTCTGAAGATAGGCGAGAATCTGCTGTGGGATTATGTACTGTGAGCTGCTAATAATGTTGAAGAGCCTCCTGGGCTCCCACTCCCGAAGCAGCGGTGCAATAAAGCCAGGAGCTGGGAAATACATGGCTATTTAATGGAAACCGAAGCTCCTGAGCTGCTGTGCTATATTTACAGGTAGCCTTTCTGCCTCGGCTCTTTGCATCCTGTGCCTGTCTGCCTCGCCTGCCCGCCCGTCAGCCACCTCGGAGGAGACCTGGCATCTGCTGTTCCCTGTGACTCCCCTACAGCCTCCCACGCCACTGCCACAAACAGAGCTCTGTATGTACCGGCAATAAAGCTGGAACTCTTGCAGGCACAGTCATTCTGATTGCTGGTGAAAAGTGACACTTGGTTATGCAGTTGACAAAGAAAGAAAAAGATGGTACTATTGACAAAATGTGGAGGAAAAAAGTAGCATTAGAGTATCCTCTCTTCATCACAGTTTGTTGTTTGTTGTACTTAGTGCTTCTGCCCAGTTTCCCAACTATTCAAATCTCGCCATTTAGTTTGTACCATCTGTCTCACACCCAAGTCAGAATGGTTTGACACAACAGGGCTACTTTTTTGTTGTCTTGTTCTATTTATTCCTCGATAATGAGAAATCAGCAGAGGGACTGGCATGGTGCTCTCTGCCACACATATACACCCATGATACTCTTCCCGGGCCATATGGCTTGTCTACAGGGGGCTACTTGACTCTTCTGACTCTGATGCACCAGAAGCACACTTCTTGATCTCTCTTCTTCAGAGGCTTGTCTTGAATCCACACTGCCATGCATCCTGGTTTAAACAGAATAACTTTTTCTGCAATGTCTCCACTGGATACTCTGTCATCTCCCTGCAAGCGTTTTCACGGTAATTGACAGGTGGCGAGATTGTCAAAAAGCAGCAGCAGCAGCAGCAACAAAACTGGAGAGAAAACATCCTGGACAAGTGACGGCGCCCGTAGGGACATGCCTTGGGATTTAAGCTGTCATAATTGTCCTCTTCTTTGTGGGACACTTTGTCCATATGCGGTAATCCCGACTTTAGCCTTGTGTGTTTAGTGTGTCACATCTCCAAAAGAGAAGGCGGCACCGTGTGACTAATTACACAGCGTTGGAATGTTTGAAGGGGTGCAGATTGAGGATGGCATGCATGCAATGTTTAATTCAGCAGCTCGGCATGAAGAGTTTTAAATCTTGTGTCGGCCCGACTCTGCAGCAGCAGGCTCTGGCACAGACAAGACTTACTTGTACTCCCCGGTGTCGCAAACAATAATGCATGCTCTCTCCCACAGTGCAGTACAGTGGTTGGAAAGTGTTGTACATAAAGCAATGCACTGCACAGCGTTCTGTAGTTAATATACATTTCATTTAATTAAAAATCCAATAACACAGTTAGCAGCACAGCAGCCGTGAAATCAGCCCAGTTAACTGATGCTTCTCTGTCATTGATCTTCCACTTGAGTCTTTTTGTTCAGCATGACAATTCAGCCATGACACCCGAGGGTGACAGAGGTTCGTTATTGTGAACACCATCATTATAAAAACCTTTAATAATGCTTGCTGCATCCATTCCCCATGTGTCCTTTCTCTGGTCTCCATCTCTCAGTCTTCAGAGTGGGGACACAAGACCTCTTTCTTTCTCTTTAATCATAGCTGATCTCTCTAATCCAGGGGTCTCCAACAGGTCTTGTGGCCGGGATTTTAGTAGCTCGCCAAGAGGTCCACGGACTCTGAACAAAAAATCAGATGACAATAAATGCACCTTGAAAGCCAATTCCCACTTCAGTTCAATCAAATACACAGATGTCCCGCCCCCTCCAGTACAAAATAATAGTATAGGCCTATCAGCTGTCAATAAAAAACGGTGATGCCCCTGGCAAGTTTGTCAACATCACTAACCAATCACATCAATGTTGCAACCTCCATCGACAGGTCGGGTCAGTTATGCTGTACGATAGTTGAGCTAAAGTGAGGAGTTCGGTGCTATTAGCCTGTTTAGCCAGAGTTATGATGGCCAATGAAGGTGGCCATGCCAAGAAAAAGCTTAAAACATACTATCTCCACGGGGAGTGGGAAAGCACATTTTTATTCACAAATGTGAAAGACAAGTGTGCGTGCCTCATCTGTGGTACCAACGTTTCAGTCGACATAAGAATCAACATGCTCCACCAGCAATTACAGCGATGTAATGCAAGTAGCTCTTGGCCACTTTCATTTTTTCAAAGTAGCTCTCAGATGAAAAAAGGTTGGAGACCCCTGCTCTAATCTACCTTCCTCTTTTCCCCAATTCTCTGTCTCCAACGCACAAATGGCACCATCCACAATGACCATCCATCCAGGGATCGACGATCTTACATATGACTGTATATTTGTAAAGGTTTGCAATCCTTAAAATAGCATCAATTGGTTGAAAAAAATGACATTATGTGCTTCACATGTACATACTTATATGGTTTTTAATGGCAGCACAACCAAGTGAAACACGATTTTTGTAAATGGGATCCAAGCCACATTTGGTGGTAGTGGTCTGAGATGAAGAGAGTCAGCACCTCCAAGTCTGAGGCCATGGTTCTCTGCCGGAAACCAGTGGATTGCCCCCTCCGGGTGGGGAGTGAGTCTTTGCCTCAAGCGAAGGAGTTCAAGTATCTCAGGGTCTTGTTCACGAGTGAGGGTAAAATGGATCGTGAGATTGACAGGCTGATCGATGCAGCATCAGCAGTAATGCAGGCGTTTTACCGGACCGTGGTGGTGAAGAGGGAGCTGAGCCTGAAAACAAAGCTTTCGATTTACCAGTCGATCTACGTTCCAACCCTCGCCTGTGGTCACGAGCTTTGGGTGGTGACCGAGGGAGTGGGATCGCGAGATGGGTTTCCTTCGGAGGGTGTCTGGGCTCAGCCTTGGGGATGGGGTCGGGGGCTCAGAGATCCGGGGGGAGCTCGGAGTGGAGCCGCTTCTCCTTCGCGTCGGGGGGAGCCGGTTGGGGTGGTTCAGGCGTCTGGTTGGGATGCCTCCTGGGCGCCTCCCTTTGGAGGTTTTCCGGGTGTGTCTGGCTGGGGGGAGGCCCCGGGGCGGACCCGGAGCTCGCTGGAGGGATTATGTGTCCCGTCTGGCCTGGGGGCCCCTCGGAGTCCCCCAGTAGCAACTGGAAAATGTTGCTGGGGAGAGGGACGCTTGGGTCACCTTACTGAGTAGGCTGCCACTGCGACCCAGCCCCGGATAAACGGAAGATAATGGATGGATGGATGGATGGATGGTCTGAGATGTGATTCAAACTGGACTTAAAACGACGTGTCGCAGTCTGGAAACCCCCTGCTTAATGTCAGATTTTGAAGTTTCTTTTGTGTCAATCGCAATGCAACATAACAATGAAGTCAAATCATTATTGACAGTATAATATGAAAGCTGCTTTGAAACAGCCTTCTTATATCTCCTTGATGAGTTTGTTCAGTGCAAAGACAGAGTTCTGCCCCACCACTGAGTCGAGATGATGGATATTCATTTCTCATGCCTGTGTATTTCAAAGCCACCTCACTAGTGTGCGTAGTTAATGACACATATTTCATTACCACAGGAAGCAATGTAGACAGGTTGATGTCACACACACAGTTCTAATCTAATATTATATATCTTATTACAAATAACCATGTAGTCTTTCAGATCTAATATCAGAGACGTATCTGATTGGTCTGCAGTCAGACCGAGGCGTAAGTAAAGTTTCAATGCCATTTAATTCCAGCCTTGTGTCTATGTTTGATCTGAACAACTAAAGTCAGTCTATTTTTGAATTTTGTGCCTAACAAAAGGGTTTTGGACTCCTGCCTGCTCCTTTTGGACCTGCTCTCCAGTGTTGGACTGCTGTCTTCTGGTTTTGCGTCAGAAGTGTGCACCCCCGTTACCTTGCTTACACCAGCCCTTGACGTCACATTCGAGGCATAATGATCAAAAAATAAGGAAAAAACTAAATCTATTCAAGGTGGATTAATTTAATAGTTCTTTCTTGAAACCCGGCTGCGGTGACCATGAAAACTTTAATTGTAAAGCAGGGGTCGGGTATTACAGCAGCCTACCTCGTGCCAGCTCTACTCAAAACAGGGCCAGATTTGAATAGTGTATGTCGCATCCTTGAGCCATTAAAGGACCGCTGAGAGGAAAGCAAAGGATTATTGAACAAGATGAAAGATATTAAAGAATGTACTGCTTGTGCACATCAGTGGAAAACAAAGCAAACAGCCTTACTGCCAAGTACAAGCCATTTTCATCTTTACCCTGGTGGACCCATACCGAGTGCCAATTAACTAGGTTTTTGTTGAAGCATTTCTACATGTATATAATCAGATCTTTTTATGGAACAAGGTATGTTTGTCCAATGGATGGCATTTATTACTGTGCAGGGCTGGTATTTTAATCTCATTAACACTCATTTCAAAATAAAGGCATGACACTCATTCGTAGCTCATTTGAATGCAGCTAGACATGCAATGGAACCAAATGGTGCAATAAACAAAGTAAATCTCATCTCTTAGGGCTCTGGACTGATTTTATAATGGAGGAAAAGAGAGCGGTTGTTTTTAGTTTATTGAACTTACACTTCACTCCCTCCCATCTAGAAGAGTCCAAATCCCAGTTGGTAGCCACCTCAGGCACGCACATCCTGAGTATCATTTCCCAGCAAGACCACTACCATCACAAACAAAGACTTTAGCCCCGCGGAGCACCCATGTGGAGAGAAGGTCGCAGACCGTGCCGAACCAGCCAACACAAACAGCATCATCCACCCCGTCTGAAAGCACGTCTCGGAGATCTGCCCCTGGTTCAGATTCTGGTCGTCCCCTGATCACTCCATGCTTGTCAGGTTATATCACTGTCATCCTCAAACTGTGTGGCCTCACGCTGACCCTTATGAAAATGTATGGAGACATTTAAGTCACATAAAATCTCTTCTAACGAGGCTTGAAAGCACACGTCCATATCTCTCCCATATTTATAAGCAGTGTTTTCCCTGAATTTGATATGTTTTTATCTCAGATGTACTTCAGGGAAGCTGCTGGATTACAAAGCTACTCAGACATGTCTCAAGGCTCATCGACCTCAAGTATAACTCAGTATCCTCAAGTGTAGGAGAAGCCTTTAGATGTTGACATTGAGTCATTTCAGCTGTGAGCCACATTGAAACCCTGAGTTCTCATTCTTTTCATACAATGAAAACATGTCCACCATGGTGTTGCGAAATTAGACATTTCAGAGTTTCCTTTAAATGTTATCTCAATCTCTGCACATAAAAAGGCAGCTAATTCTTTGTCTGTGGAGAAGAAGCCACTCAGAGGTACTAATCAGAGCTGCAGCTAATTCAGAACGCTGGGAACGAAACAATATGCCATTGTTGTTAAAATCATCCAGGACTGAATCACAATCCAAAAACAAACTGCTTTTGGCAACAAGTCCGCTATTTTAAAACTCAAACTAGTTTTTTTTGTCCCACAATGCATTGGGCTTGCTCATTGGATGCCCTTGCGTAATGGGACTAACTGGTCAGTGTATAAATATCTGTGGGTACGATGTTGGTGCCAAAGGTAGTTATATATGTTTGAGGATTATAATAAATTTACCTCTTAGTTACGTTTGTGTGAGAGTGTTTCTGCATGTATTAGAGAGAGGACGCATCAGAATGATAATGGAGAGCTTGGCGTCTTTTTGTTTTTTAGGCCCGTGCGTGGCTCGAGCAGGAATCTCCCTGAGGTGAGGCAGCGGTGAGCTTGTCCACGTCTTCCGGCACCAAACCGAAAGCAGTATCATGATTTAAGGAGACAAGAAAGCCGTCTCACAGTCCTGTCTCGCTGTCTCAGCAAATACGCTGCTTTTTCCTTATGAGCAGAAGCACTGCTGTGCGTCCCCGTGTGAGTGACAAGCAGAGAGCGTGTTGTGATCTCGCCGATGTATGCCCATAATGGGCCCGTAGATATATATTGCACCATAGAGTTTAGCCCAGGTTTTTGTTGGTCTATGGTGCAGTCATTTCTGCGTCCTCAAGATAGCAATGCACCACCCGTTTCCCCCACCCTCATTTTAAGACCATGGGCGCTAACGTCGGCGCAATATCAGTTGCTATTTACGGGCGTTGACGTGAAAATGGCTTTGTGTGGAAAATATGGCCCAGAATCTGTAAACATGGGACAAGTTTTTTCGTGTGTTATGGTTTCCTTTTGTATTCGGAGTGGTGTTGCCCAGCAGCACAGCAGTCTGTTTGGAGAGCAAAGAGGCAGAGTATGCCATACTGGAACTCAGACATTTGCATATGACTAACAATCCTGTCATACACGTCTTCTTTCAGCTTGAACCAAATTCTTGTTTCTCAAGTTACTAGTTGGACTGTAAATAATGACAAACACACGGAAAAGGAACTTTAGCCCAGAAATCCCTAACAACCTAACTGTAAAATCGGAAGTCCCATGGGTTTCGTGATTGAGCCCATCCAAGTGTCACGAGTTTCCTTCAGTCGTGTCCCTACAGAAATTAAATGACCCTAAAAAAACGGATCCCATTTTGCAACTTTGAAACTATACTGCATATTTCAGTTTTGTACCTCATTCATGCAATATGCGCTCCCCAAGCTTTGAGAAATGGCTGTTTGAGTGTGTCAGCATGTGAGCCAAGATATGTGTGTGTTAGATCCAGCACTGAGCACATCTAAGCAGGTGCTACAGAAACATCAGAGGTGTTGTGGGTATGCTCAACCCACATGCACTCCTGAAAATCTCTGCAGATTTGTCTCGCAGGCAAAGCACAGACTTGACCAGTTGCCAGTTTGTTTTTCATCAAAAGAGGTTAAACAACGAGGTCGGTTGTGTTTTTTCTTTGTTTAATGCAAATGGGAAAAGCGTCTCTCGTTCCAGGGTGCAGGATTATAACTGAGTGTCAGCCTGACAGCAAAGAGATGAATATCCCCCTCAAACATAAACCATGCTGATGTGTGGATGTTATACACCCAATCAGCCGCCCCTCCTCCTCCTTTCTCTTCAACCGTGTGAGACAGGTGCTGCTGGGACTGAGTGGCATTTTAAACCACACTCACCATTCCTACCTGCACCTGCATTGTGTCTCCTGAGCACCTGCTTTTCCATTTAGCGCCTGACAATATCCAAGCTTTCTATTCATTTCCCGTCTTTCAGGCGGGAGGAAATGAATCACAGGGCTGTCAAGGAGAGGCACAGGAGCAATAACGGGAGTGTGAGAGAAAAAGAAACTTTGATATGTGAGGTTTACTCACTCTTTATTCCTCACGGACCCTTGGGGTATGTTATGGGACATCACACTGCTAGACTCTGGCTGCTAAAGCTAACAGACCTGCAGGTGTAATTTCATCTGCCCATCTTTTTTTCCTCCCTGCCTCCACCTGCCTCCCACTTTCTCTCTCTCACTTTCTCTTTTTGGCATCCTCTACCTTTTTTCCTCTCACACAGACAGCCTGACTGTCCAGTGTCATTTCCATTTAAATCACAAACATGGAGCTGCTGATTCTCAGCCCAGGCTTTTTAAGAAAATACTATCAGACAGATATTACCTCAATAATCAAGAGTATTAAATAATAATCGTTTGTTGATGTATTCACACTTTCACACACAAGAATGTGTAATATGCATTTCCAAACTATGTGCGATATTTAGCCATGCCCTCATTTCTCAGGACTAAAGTGTAATAGTACAAAGGAAAGAGACTAATGCTCGTTGCACACCAAAGATAGAATCATCAGATGGATGAAAAATATGTGCTTTGCTTTGAAAGAACTCCAGAATTATGAGTGGGATGAGTTGAGTGTAAATTTGGACCAATTGGTGTCACAGTATCGGATGCTCACCAAAATGAGTAGGAATCTTCCTCGGGCATCTATAAATGGACACACCAAATTTCATACCAATCTGTCAAATACTTGTCAAGATAATTCGCCTTGTACGAAAGTGTTGGACGACAGACCGACTGAGGGAGAGACATCACCATCTTAAAGGACACCACACGGACAAAGGGCTGGAAGAACTTTAAAAACAGCAGCGCACAATTGTGATTAATTAGCTGCCCATCACACCGGTGAAGATTGTAGCGCCGGCCAGATTTCCTATGAGACCTGAATAGATTTAAGTTAGAGCCAAGGTGTCTGAGGCTGATGGTGGAGGTCAATTCATACCAAAGTATCTGCTTTGTCAAACACAGGCCTGGGTGTGCAACACTGCCTCCCATACTTCCTAACAACTGAGGACATACCATTCAGGATTATTATAGATGTAAGAGATGTTTCACTTTTCTTGGAGTACAAACATAGAGTAATAATGATTAAGTAATAAGCAATGAATGAGTTGTTGTTTCTCATCTAGTTTGTGCTGCTCTGAGGCTGATTGTGATTGTGGAAGTGATTGTGATTCCATTTCACAGCTACATTTCATTTTCATTCATTTTCTAATGTTTCATTATTAGAGTGTCTCCCAGTCTGCTCTTTAGTAACTCATCATTATCTTCACAAAGTTATTCACTCTTAATCATAATGACTCATTTTCTATTAGGCCAATCAAAGCAACTACTAACATTATTGTCATAAACATGCCATACTGGTACCTTTTAATTCATCCTTTTTTATCATTCCAGGCTAACTTGCTCGATAGCTCTTCTCTGCAACACACAGCAATTACTGCTCTTCTGTTCTGATGTCTTCTACATGGATCACAGCTGGTGAGTAAGATGACTTTATCCTAAAAGATATAGTTTAAGCCTCAGTCTGTCATCGTCATATTATGTACAATGTGTAGCCACCAAATATGTATCCGAGGCCCTTCTATTAGGATCTCATTATGTCAACTGGAAACATTAAACGGTTAGCCAGCAACTGAATTTCAAACCAACTTACAGCGTTTTAGCATTAGCATTGATTCCAGTTAGCCACAGGCGATAAATAAGCAAGAGACAGTTTTCTTTTGAGCAGACGATGGCAAATTTGGTACATTTGCCTCCATTATCGACTGTGGGAGAACAGAACGCTTGACATTCACATCAGGGACCCAGGCCTGGATCCGAGTACACTTCACCCCAAAGTCCAGTTCGTTTGATTAGTGTGAACACTGTGTACCGTACTCGGGCACGGTTCGCTGGTGTCATCATCAGGTGTGAAAAGCTAACCGTACCAAACAATGGAAGTGGACTGCTTTTAATAATGTCTCCTCGGAAATCTGCATATGCGCACAGCACCGCCAGTCTCATCCTCTGATCTGCACGGCCATGGCTGATACCGCAGGAATGTAGATGAGAGGGTCTTTCTTAAGATTTTCTCCAAAATAGTAATAATAGTGGCATAGTGAGAAGGTCGACAAGTGGACAAGTGTACTTGGGTACAGTACGAAGCAATTGTACCTGAAAACGCCCCCCAGGGTGCATTCAGACCTGACAGCTTTTGTTTGGAAAGGTGAGAACACTAATTCGAATTCTAGTGCGGACCAAACCACCGGACCATGGTCCGCCGGAAAAGACGAGACTCTGTCTGCGATTCTCTCTCTTCTCTTTCTTTTTTACTTCAGGGAGTTTTCCCACGTGGAAATTCTGACCAATCAGAAGGAGTTTCCTCGTGCATCAACCACCTTTGGTTCACTGGTAAAATCTACCGTGTGAACACAAACCAAACTTGCAACATTGTAACAATTTGGTCTTTGATTCGGATCAAGCAAACAGACTTTTGGCGTGAAAGCACCCTTGATCAATCATTTGATACCATGGAACAAATAGTATGTGAGACATTCCAACTTATTCAGTTAAACAATACAACTTTTGTACATTTGTTACGGCATCAGTTTCTTTCAGACCAGGTCTTTCATTTATAACTCTGAACACTCTTATGTCTGTCCTTGTAAGAACATTACTTCAGAAGTGCCTCATCTCTTATTATAGAAGCTTGAACGTACAGCATGTACATACAGTAGAGACGTTTTTTCTCTCCACTCAGTAACCTCTTTTCATAATTCAGACAATAGAGAAGTGTCTTAACAGCAAAACAATCTCTGGTGTACAATATCAAGAATTATCAATGATTGAAAAATATGTAAAATATTAGACCAACAATGAACTTAAATATTGGGGATGCATGATTTCTATATATCATGTCTAGTTGTGTTTTCCAACAACGTTTCTATATATATCTGGTATCCCACAAGTCACTGCCTGGGCAGCACATTGCTCTCGCTGTATGACAACATGTTGGTGTGAGTTTTTATTATGGAGCCTGCTGTTTCACTTTCTTGAGCTCTCACCTCTGTGTGCAAACTGATATTTTAAGGTCTGCCATCTGCACAGGTGCCAAAACAACCCAGGAGTTCTTCTGAATCAATCTAAGATTATTCCCCAGGTTCTCATGGCTCAAAAGATGGCCCGTCTAGTCTGTCTCTCTCTCTCTCTCACACACACACACACACACACACACGCACTTAATGATTTTTCTGGAGTGAACAAAACAATTAAGTAAAGCCTGCAGCATCAAAGTCCTTCAGTTAAAGCTCAGGAGCCTGCAGGGAGGTGTTGTGGAACACAAAACAATCAAAGGAATCAAACGGTAAGTGAGTAAAAAGGCAACGCATATTTATTCTCTCGCCCGAGGCGTTTGTGTCGAGGTTACCTCTGAGGGATATCCTCGTGTTCTCAGCTGAACACCTTTGTTCTCCGGCACAAGCACAAGCTGTGAGGCTAAAGACCAGTGAAACATTTCAGTCGGAATCATCAGTAAAAGAGATGTTGCATGCAGTTTATCCATCCTATGCCAAAAGTTGTTAGACTTTAAGTTTCTGGATCTTTTTTGGAATTTTATTTTGAAGCTTTGATTTCATTAGAGGTTCTCTAGATTAGTGTCTGCCTAAATAATTGTTGTTAAAATTAGTAAATGCCAATTTAATAAGAACCTATCAAGTTTACTAGAATGTGGATGTTTCCGTTTATTTGTATGTGTTGAAATTGGGTAGATCTCTAGCTTCTTCTGTTGTCGATACCCAATCGATCACTGTTAACGTCAGCAGAGTCTGCCTCTCTGTGTTCGTCTCCCCTATACTGCTTCTGTTCTCCTGGAAACACCTATAGCTCAAGTTTCCTGCAGCAACACTCGAGGCGGGTCTGACGGTACCAGAAAGTAGAGAAACTAATGCAGAAGTTTGTCAGAAAAAAATCGGTCATGTGGGAATCAGCTGCCCTCACCATGCCTGGCCTGCACCAGCTTTGACCTGCAGGTACTGCGGAGAAACACAAGCTCAGATAAATGACCTAATAGTCACTACAGCCTGTTTGTTGGTTGATAGTTGAACATATTAGAACAACACATATTCAGTAAAACTCAAGTTAATATGTGACTTTTGCACAATGATGATTTTTCTGTCACGGCCATCTGTCTCCTTGCTTAGCTGACTCGGGGGCCTCTCTTGCGATTACTGTCATTTGTTGGGGACTAAGAAGGCGAGCACACCATCATGCAGGAATAATCCCCCAGTTTTTGAGGGTAATTAAAATTTTGTTTTTGTTTTACTTCTAATACTTAAAGTATTGATATTATTACTGCATTTTTAAGGCAATAACAGGAAACCTTTATTTAAAGTTAAATGATGGCAGAAAGAAAAGAAAACATGTTGAGGAGGATGAAAATGTTCTGTACATTCAAGAACTGACAAAACATATTTTAGACAAGTCTCTTAAATCGTCTGGAATTATTACACTCATCACCATGGGAAATAAAACTTTATGTACTGTATCGATTAAGTGGTATATTGATTATGCTCAGTGGTGGCTTGTGAAAAAAAATATTCTAGGTGGGGCTGTGCTGTGCCATACTCAGTTTTTAACAAGCCCATGCTGTATCCATGCCAGCAGTTTTAAAAAGTACACGGGAAGCAAAATAGTGCATTTACATGGCTACATCCAGCTAGCCAAGCCTTTCTGGTGTACCAGTTGCGAGAAAATCCTCTGGTGTAGGTTTTACCTTTTTCACACGCTTGTTGGTTGATTTTAATATCTGGCTGATCCGGTCCAGTTTCTTTAATCTGTAATTTTTCACTTAAACTTCTCCTCTCGAACGGATTTTGAAGAAGAGAGCGTACAGAGTTGTTTGCGGTGTCCGCGTCCATCATTGTCATTTCCATCACTCATAGACTGATCAACCACCGAGACTAAAAATAAAAATAATTCCCGAAGGGCGATTCTGATTATTTTCTACGACGCTGATTGGCCAAATTCACGTTGATATGTGCGTATCTTGCTCCAGCAACAGTCCCTGAGTAGCCTAACGCTTGTTTCCCACATTTCCAATGAACATTAATTAATGTTTATATTTTTTTGTATATATACATATATATATTACATATTTAAATACGTAATTTTGTTAATATTAGTTTTTTAAAATAAAATAAATAAATAAAAACACACTCTCCACTAGGGAGGGCGGCGCCCTCAGCGGCCACTGATGCTTGGGATGAATCCCAGGGCTAACAATGGACCAAAACTAGCCTGAGCGCTGCTAACTGCAGCTCATCCCAAGCTCAAATATACCCATGTCTGCACCACCCACTCCTCCCAGAGATTGAAATTATGATGGAGCTAAAAGGCAGTTGCTTTTCTTGGACTAATATGTGCATATTTGAGTTAAAATATGTGGTTTTATGTTGACAGAAAGAGAAAATACATCTGCTTGCTCACCAAATAAACTACAAAGAACTACAAACACACTCAGAGGCAGACAGAAGACATGCAAAATGACTGATTTCCAAACATCAGATGCAAGAAGGATTCATCTAAAAGAATGCAAGACACACCGATATGTCTTAATAGTAATAGCAGACGGACATTTAATGTGCCGCAGCACAAAAAAGCAGCATTAATGCCAGGTTACAGCTGGCTCGACACAAACAATAATGAAATATGTCATCGGAGCCCAGATTCTGGAGAAAATCTGTTTATTTCGTTTTCGGGCTTCTGCTCTTATGTGATATAATCTTTTCTGGACAACGTACAGCTTTAGCTAAACTCACAGCACACAAAACACATGTTTGATAAGCCCCTCACATAACATGATCCTTTGTTGTTGTTCCAATTACACAATAATAGTAAGTGCACATTTGTTTGATGAGTCAGCTGTGCTTGTTGCCAGCACTTATTGGAATGTACTAATGTTTTTCTCAACCTTTGCTTCTGTTAAAAAAAATGTTCTCCGCCCATATGGAGATTAATTTCTGTTCCTCTTATAAAGTGGGACAGTGTGTTTGGATCTGAGGGTCACCTGATTATTGCTGACTGGGAACACTGGTGGATCAATGGACTTTAACTCAATACACTGGATCATGTCTCGTGCATACAACCTGCATTCTTTGTGTGTCGTGCGCATACACCAAAGTCGATTGTTTCATCTCTGCTTAATTGTGAATCTAGAAGCTTCTCTTGGCCCGTAGTGTGCCGGGGTCATGTGTCAAACTGAAAATAACAACCCTCCACGTGTGCACAGCGAGCGCCTTAGACCGCTGCTGACCCCATTTTAGAGGAGAATGAGGCGGCCTGATCTCAGTGTTTGCAGCGCGTTTGGAGTATTTGTGACATTTCGAGAGGCGGGGAAGTAGGAAGAGTCAGGCTGAGGTGTCAGTATTGATGTAACCTTTCAACTGTACAGTTTGCTTTACAGGTCAACAGTGAAAATGGGCCTTTGGCCTTAAGGCCTGTGTTGGTTCTTTGGAGTGTTCCGGTCAATACTGCAGCCACGTTTGAGTTTTAATCGATGTCCAAATCTCTTTTTCTATGCAGATTTTAATACACTTTCAATATAATACAATACCACTAATAAAGGTATTGTACTGCATAGATGTATATTTTTAAGCCATGGCTGCAACAGCTCAGTCATTGATTTTTTTTTTTTACTATGGTTAAAAAAACTCTTCCAGTGAAAATCAAGTGTTTAACCTTGTAAACATCTCCGTGTGCTACAAGACATATCAGGGACAACATAAGCATCATCTCCATGGCTGGGCCTGTCTGCTTTTAAACTGCAGTGTACCAAGGACAGGCTGAACCACACGTTTTCAGATTGGCAGGTTTGAGACGTCACTAACCTACGGAGCCAATCCAGTTAATGGACAGGGTGACGCTATGCATATCATTATGTGTAACCTATGGCAACCACTTCCAGCTGTAAGCGTCATTGTCATTTATCTAAACTCGCTACTGACTACTAACTATGGGGACGAATATTTGAGTACTCGAGTACTTGTTGTTGATGTCATTTGAGTAATGTTACACTACTCGCGCACCTGTGCATGCGTTTTTAGTAGTTTAACATGCACCATGTCATCCGTGGCCAGGAAAAGTGATGTCTGAAAGTACTTTGACAAAAAAGATGATGATAAAGCGCTGTGCGAGATATGTGGTGTTACATTATAGAAATAGGAGTTCGATGCTTAACCACATGCGCTTAAAGCACATGGAGAAGCCAGTGGAGGCAAACAACAGGCAGTCTTGCATCACATCATTTGCTAGCCCTGTTAGCACACGTCGTGACGATGATACCAGAGTGGAGAAGATTAGCCTGCTAAAAACGAACATGGTGACTGGAGATGTGCTGCCAGTAAGTGTTGTGGAAGGAGAAGGTTTCCGTTAGCTGATGGCGTTTGTTGAGCCGGAGTACAGGCCACCACCATGCCGGACAAAAGCTACGAGAGTGGAAAAAATGTAAGTTATGTGTTAAGCAACACAGAAGTCCTTACAGTCCGCTACCACTGTGACGTCTGACAATGAAATGTCAACTTTAATTGAAGGGTCTGTTAAGGTTGTTCACTAAATGCTTTTGAAATTGCACCTTTATAAAGCATAAAATACGTCTTCACATGCTGTGATTGAGATGAGCCGGAGGTGATCCACGTCTACTTTATCAGAGTTGTCATTCTGCGCGGGGAGGAGACAGACGTTAGGAGAGACCTGACAAGATATTTCGCAGACCTGTTTGTGTTTTCATGCTCTGTACCTGAATCAATAACGTTGTGATCCATCCGTATTTTTGCGCACAGGTTAAGTATAAACTTTGTCATATGCCCATATGCTCTGTAGGTCATATATTTCGCTGATAAGCACAGACCTTTAGTTTGGCATTCATGATCAAAGTTTCATGGGATGCGAAGCCAGGGTTGCCAGGTCCGCACTTTTTCCAGCTGAGTTGGGCTACTTTTGAAGTGTCTTTAGAGGCGCGATGTGCGTTTGCACACTTTACACGGCCCATGCGACGGTTCTGACTCCGCTTATGTTTCAACTGTCACGGACATCTATTGGGTTTTGCAGCCCGGTACTAAACAACCTACGGCCCAGTACCAGTCCGGCCTCTCTTACGTCTCTTTTACTACCTACGATGTCGGCTCAGAGGCGGAACGACTTCCCCCCATCACTCCGCGTTTTACATAGAAGATGGAACGTAACAGAGGCGTAATAATCCTGCCTTGAACTGGCAGTGTAAAAAGGGCTTATGATCCTGAATGTTTTAGCTTCACGCAAGTAAAAATTTAAACCCTCTCTAATGCTGATGAGATCCAGATCAATAGCCTGACCACGAAAAGCCGTCAATGCATTGGTGTCCTCTACGTGTGGCGGGAGATGTTCTGGGATAACCCAAATTAATTTACTGGTATAGTTAATCTTTTATTGTTATACGGAGAGACAGATAAAGACTTCTGACTTGTACTGAGACTATAACGGCCTCAAACAATCCTCAATTTGCACCTCTACCAAATCAGCCAGCGAGGAACCCTCCATGTGGAGTCTGAGCCTCACTCTCTCTGTAACAAACGACCTTGACACAGAGGGAGTGTAAGTGCAGATAGAGCCCCTCTCTCCATCAGAGACACAAAAGGGAAAGGGGTTAAAAGAAAGGAAATAACCATGGACACACAGAGAGATAAAAAAAGCCATCCATTTCTTTGTGCCCTTTTAAATTGTCACGTAATTTAGGATAAGGTGGGGTGTTGCACACTCCCTTACAGCGAGGCCCCGTCACCTCAGGGAGATCAGAAATAAGACAGCGGGCGAGGCAGGAAGAGGAGGAGGGTGGAGAGTGTGGGAACAAGGAGGAAAAAATAAATCCATATCCATGCCTGAGTGCGTCTGTATGGCCCGTCACTCTGAATTCATCGTCAGTCAAAAGCAAAATGTCACACCTTTCATCTGTTCACTTTTAATTGCACTGGTGGAGCGGAGTTTTATCAAAGTGAGGCTGCAGCGGGGACGGGGGCGAGCTTTACTGGGAGCAGGAGGGCCAGGTGAGGGGCCACAGCAGCCAGCAATAAGACAAGAAAGCAATAAAACTGATAAATGATGCCAAGACACACAGATACTAAGACCCCACCACCACTACCACCCTCTCTCCTCGCACAGCAGCCCTTCTCACAACCACCCCAACACCTTCCATCCCTCCATCTCCTCTCCAGAGGACCGGACAGCTCTTATTGAGCCCTCGTCTGTTTACAGATCAGCGCTTCCCATCGGGTTTCGGATCAATGGGATTATATTTCTTATAAAGCAGGAGGGAGCAGAGGAAGGTGGGGGCAGCACGGGGGTGTGGGTGAGTGAGAGGCAGCACGAGAGCTGTTGTGATGATGGAGCGACCGTTTGGGGAAGGGAAGGAGAGGAGGGGGTCGTTGGGTGGGGAGGGTGTTTAACAGAAGAAAAGCCAATGCCTACAGATGGGATGAAGGGTGGGGAGCTTATTGATCTCCTGTCCGTCTCCTCTTCAGAAGATCCGAAGCAAACAGAGGCCCCGGTGTTTATCGTGTAGTCAATGCGAGGATGAGGACGTTCTGTCGGGGGATATGGAAATGGTCGGCAAACTCCGCGGCACAGCACGTTCGCATGACACAGATATTGTCCCGAAATGTCTTTGAAAGAAAAAACGGCCGCAAAGGGCAAAAGTCATGTTGATTTTCGGAAAACAAAGCAAGCTGTTAGAGGACAAAAAAAGCATTATGCATTCACATTTCTTAATTAGCAGTATTGTGGCAGAGTAAGCCAACAATGAGGAGAACAGATTTGTTTTCATTTCAGACTTTTGACACGCTGTTGAAAAAAAAAACTGAATTTTTTCCCCTCCCTGTGGTACCTCTGCTTGTGTTTGAAATGATAATCTCTTTGTGCTGCTCAGGATTTGTTTCCCTGTGTATGTGTGCAGCGTGTGTTAACATGCGTTTATATCTAACTTTATGTACAAAAAGTAAGCTCACAAATAATTACAAATCAAGCTGAATTGTCCATCTCCCGTCACGAGGGTCACATTTAAGAGGCTGCGTGAGAAAAAAATGAGATGAAAAGTTCCTACTTGAACTATAAATGATGAATATGATGAATATATTTGCATATTTTGAATGATCAAATACTGAAGCTTCAAAAGTTAAAGATTACACAAGTGGTTTTTTAGGGGAAAATGTGTTTCATTTACATTGAGATGTGGGGATAGAGAGACAGACAGACAGAGCGAGAGAGTTATAATTACTGGCGGCTCTCCTGAATGAGCTCTCCAACCAGTTTGGCTGTTTGCAGGCTTTTTACTCACTTTGATGTGCTTTGTCTGAACCTGCGTCTGAGCTGTGTTTTCTCTTCTTTGTCCCCGAGAGGTGACACAAATGTATTCCTATTGCACACAGCGCTATTGATTTTTCCTAGGTGGGAGAATTAATCCGCGCTGAGCACAAATCATCTCTGAAGCAGGCGTTTATTCCCACTCTCACCTCTAGTGCAGCACCCCGGATGCATTTTATCGTGCGGTAATTTGAGCGGCTGGATGCACTGGCATGCTCCGTCAACTTAAAGCCCCCCATCTTCGGTCCTCGTCCTCTTGAAAAACACACGGCGGCCTACATAAACATACACACTTGCACGCTTGCATGCACAGACACTCGCACAGATTAATGTCAAGGACTTTCCTATTTAGAATTCTAAAACATTATACATGCAGATTAAAAGCACATTTCTCCGTGCACCTCGTCTGCTCTGGGATACTCCGCGGGCTTGTCCCTTTTATTGCCCCCCCCACCTCCTCCTCTCAGAAGTGGCACCAAATGTAATCCTCCTTAATGGATGTGTAATATTTACACTTATACTATAATCGCTTAAACATTCATTTACGGAGCCACATTTGGTTGTTCGTGGCCCTGACAGCCTATTCATCAAAAAGTAAATGTGCAGAACCTCGCGCCCCCTGCAGCAATCAATCAATATGCTCCTCTCCCGGCTACCATCAGCGCAGATATGTCTCAGGCCAAAATTAATCACTGTGAAGTTTGCATAATCCCCCTACGCCTCCCCCCACCCATTAACCCACGTTTGAGAACCTTTACCTTTCAGGAGCGCTGTGATGACTGAAGGGATTCATCAGATGCTCCCCTTTCTCAAGGCTGATGAAAGAGTACGAGTTTACGCAGCAGCGATGTGATATATATGGTATAAAAAGGTATTTATATTTTCACTGATTGTCTGGAGTTTTACATTCCTATTTCTGAGAAACTGCACACGGCTCTACGTCACAGACTCATGCTGCCTCCTGTCAAAGCATGCAGGGTTTTATCAGACAATCTGAAGTGGTTATCTCCTCTATATTACTGTGAGCAGTTCAAAGGGTGATGAGAAAACTTCTGCTTCTTAGTTAATTGTTGAAAATTTGATAGATGTCCAATCACAGACTAACCCTTCTGCAAAGGGAGGCAGATTGTGGCCTGAAAACTGAGGCTTTGGTGTTGGAGCAGATCAGGGTTCTGAAATAAAGTCTGATGTACTTAAAGGTTTAATAAGAAGGATTTTGTTCTTGCATTTTGTCAACAACACATTTAAACTGGGCCCCTCCTCCTGGGCTCTTCGTCACCAGAAGCTCACTCTCACTCTCATACGAGAATACGCCCACCCCACCGAGCTAACGCCGACAACATCACGGGTACCTTTGCGCTAGCATGCTAACCGCCGGTTAGCTTGTCCTACCCGGTTTGAGGCACCTACCTGTCCAACAGAAAGAAGGCCAACTGTACATCGCTCTTTAGCCATGTTCGATGGTCTGAATGGGGCCCAGTTGCTTGAATCACTCCCACACTCACCTATACGCTGTGATTGGCTCAGGGAACCACAACAGCGCCCCTCCTGAAAATGTCCCGTGCGAAGCAAAACAACAGAGTAGATGCAGAGGGAAGGGTCTCACAACTGTCTGCACACGCACTCACCAACACACATATATAGAGGCCTAAAAGTGATGATTTATATTATGTTATATTTGTAAAAGTCTATATTTTATTTTTCTAGGAAAATCCCACTTATTATACCTTTAACAGGGTGGATATCACAAATAAAACACAATAGATAAATGATATGAAATACAATTTAAAGGATTTATATAAATAACACAAGCACCCTGGGAATTCTAACACAGTTATAGTATAGTACCGCTTTAGCTTGTTTGATCAGAGCAGATTTGTTTCTCCCCAGTAAAGTACACAGCAGTCTGAGAGATATGATAGAAAAGCTGATGGCAACAACAACAACAGGTTTTTTATTGAGCCATAAATGAAGCAGGACACAGTTGTTTTCCAATATATTTATTGCCATTTTTTTGTTATAACATCCCATCAAAGAAGCGAACAATAACAATTCAGCAGTGTAAGATAAAAAATACATACACTGCACACACCCACAGATACACATACACACATTCACACTCAATTTGCACAGACACAGATGGAGTAAAATAATTATTATAATACTAACAAATTATATGAACAAAAAATAAAGAAAAATCAATCAATAAATAAAATGTAATATTCAATTTTACAATTTCCTTTCAGGTGAAGCCTACATCCCCACTCTCTATGATGTTCATGTAAGGTTGGTTCACAGAGCAAAGTGTACAAAGTCTTTCCACACTGATACAGTTCTAAAGTTCAAGCAGGACACAGCGGAGCAGCACACCACGTACGTTTATGTAGCCTATATAATGACTTAAATAAATGTCTGTCTCTTTGTTAGGTCTCATTTGGTAAAGATTACACTTTGCCTCGGCTTAATCCACATCCAGTCCTCAGAGCCATGCAGATGTTTTCAGTCAAGATGAATATTTCTCTATTTTCCCTGACAGTTTATTGTCAGCATATCTCAATTTCAAACTGATTATCGCTGCAAGGTTGTAGTTATTATAAATAATACCACAAATATAACAGTTTGACCTTTGAAACAAAAATATAATGTAATACAGTATTTTAAACACTGTCCGTTTCATTTGCTCCCATCAGTTAGAGAGTAGAGTAGACTGTTTTTGGTCCCTCAAGTACAAAAAAAACGTTGTTGACAGTCTGTGTCTCCAAAAATAACACTTTATGCAAATGGTGTGAAAATATGAAAATAACTATTTGATGTGATTTGCATGTTTCTATAATGTTACAAACACATAAGGTAAAGTACTGCAGTATGTAGTGCTGGCAAATGTTTTGAATGGCATGAAAATATGTTCTAAATTTTGAATTGATATAACTAAACAACATAATTGAAAAATGAATGTTTCAGACAGACATAATGTGCAGGCAGATCCATGCTGTTTCCTTCAGATGCAGATTTAGAAGTCCAAAGTCATTTCAATCTAAAATAAATCAGGCACATCTGCTAAAGCTCGCGCCAGAGGAGCGATTTACCATCCTGGTTGTTTCCACGCGTCCTAAGTGGCCAATTCTACACACCAGAGCTCCATAACGTCGATATCACATTTTGTAGTGAAAGAGGGATTCTGGGAAAAGGTCAAAACAAACTCAGACATCAAACATTTGATGACAAGAGTGCACAGTGTGTCTGATAATGGACAGAAGAGCAGGGAGGAATGCACAGAGGGAGGCTACATACACACAACAACACATGAAAAGTGTCAGTTTGATTATGCTTATTATTATATCAATTTGTCATTTAACTGAAATATGAATCATCATCCTGCTAATAATGTTTGATATGAAGAATAAGCACAATAGATAAGTGCAAAAAGGCATCCTATTACACAGTATTACTGCATGTGTGTATTTCATTGTTTGGATGCTGTTAAGTTAAAGCTAACTCAGTAAATCTCTTCTATTAGTATACAGATGCTCTTTAATGCACCTTTTCTCCCTGGTTTGTTGTACTATTTGACGTCTCTGATAAAACGAGGGGAGGCTCTCTTCCTGTTTTTGTTGATGCGTCTTCTTTGTGCGTTAATCAATCAGAAAATATCTGACAATTGCGCCTGATCTGAGGATAAACATCATAAACCAGAAAAGAAAGCCTGTGACAGTCTCATATTTCAACACATATTATTACATGCTATCAAAATTATTTGTGAATGATTTACTGACATTGTCATGGCATCAGCTGCTCCATCCTCCCCGCCCCTGCTCCTCCGCATCTGATTCTGCTAAATGATTCATTCTGCTGTTTACCAACATTAAATATGCAATTTCAGGCGTGTAATGCCACACCTGCCCACCAGGTGTCACCAGTCTGTCAGCTGATACATCACCTGCTTCACCCTGGGCTGGTCACACCTGGATTTTATGCATCATAATTTGAGGATTTCAGTTCAGTCCATTAACACTTGAACTAGAGTATCTGCTTGAGGAGGCAAAATTAATCTGCCTGAAAGTTCAACTTAAATTAACCTTGGTACATAAAGTTGCACTGTTGCTAAATACAAAGCTGCTTTGACCTTTAAGCGGGCTACGATTTTACCCTGTGCATCTTAAACCTCCTAAAAGCTGTTCCACCACAGAGCTATGGTCTGCACACAGTTATGAAACAGGAGTCACTGGTACAGTACGAGTAAAACTTATGACTGCTTAAACATATTGTTCTGTTCGCCTTCGTTTCAACTCTCCGTTAGCAAGCTGGTTTTATTTTCCCTCTCCAATAATGTTTTACTTTAAAAAGTGTTGAACAGTTATACAATTGCCAGGGAAAAGTTTACAGAGTGAAAATAGACTGCTCCAGCTGTAATAAAATAGCCATAGCACAGCCAGGCTAGCTAGCTAGTGGGTAAACAGCTAACTCTCCAGCTACCAACCCTGTCAGAAGTCTGATGAGTTACTAAGCTAGGTGGTCTCATCTTTGTGCCTTGCATGTATGAGGGAATTTCACTTTGTGAAGTGGCACCACTTTACTCTTGGCTGTATTTTGTGTTTCATCTGTAGTTCTGAAAGTTTGTCTGCTTAGCCTCATATTGCTAACTTTCCGTTGACATAGTTAAGACAGTTGTCATCCTATTAGCCCTTCTACAAATAGTGCTAATGGTTTCAGGCCTTTTCTCACACAAAGGTGATTTGTATTTTTCTCATTTGGTGGCTATAAAGCAAAGCAAAGCACAGCGATGTCATCATGATGTTAACACAGTACAATTGTTTCTATTGTACAACATGCAGAAGGCTACATTTCTCAGCTGATTTCAGTCCAGTAAAGCTTTCAATGATGACAATAAGAGTTAACTTTTCCTGTCACAGTTTATTAGACAATAGAATAAACAAGCAATCTTTAGGAAACAGAATCTTCAGTAATACAATCAAATATTGTATTTGCTCTTTAACTCAGTCGTGGGTTAATGACGGTTACAATCATACGACTCTGACAGAAATAACTGTCAGTTCCAGTGAACCATTAACCTGACACCGGTAAGAAACAGACAGAGAGGGGAATGTTAGACTCCAAAGTGATGTGAGATACATGAATCTGAGAACCTGATAATGCAGATATTGTAATTAAATATGGTTTCATCTTCAGCGTGCATTTATCTCTGTCATCATAACACTCGAGAAGCCTCAGCGACTTATGAACAGAGATTACTGACATTCTGTCATTTTGTCACCTTCTTAATTGCCTCTTACAAACTGTTCTCATACACTCCAAATATAACTCTACAGTGTGATTAAATCTAACAGGCCTGCTTTGCATTGTAATGGGGGTATTTTGATCAATTCTGACATGAATAAATATATTTTAAATCCCTTAAACGCAGTTCAAAAGACTTTTGGTTTTGTAGTTTTAATGCTCGAGCTGCAAAAATGTAAATTAGAGAATAAAAAATGATGCTTCACAAATTATTATGACTATGTTTATGTTCACTCTATGTCATTCTTTTCTGTTATACACTTATAAGGCTCTTGATATGTAGTGGTCCGCCTATATCTGCATTCAAATGCATATACTAATGCAGCCATGCCCTTTTCAGGGGACATAATGAAGGGCATGCTGAGTGTCTAATGTTTGTCAGAGATTTCCTGCCATGGACACTGGCTAACCATCAGAAAGCAAACATTAACTGACAAAGTCTGTGTAGTGCAAATTTATTTTTGCAAATGCATGTTTGGTGCCATCTGGTGACTTCAAGCGTCAGAGTTGAAGGATTTAAATCAAGTTCCAGGCGCCTGATGTATGGAAGAGAACAGCTGCCATAACATGAATTGGGTGGTGCAGTCACGCACACATCTCAAAACACACCAAGTTTGCAAAACATACTTAATTGTGAAGAGCCTCAGGCCTATTATATTATAAATACATATAACACTGCAGTGTGGCATGCTGTTACATAATACAATGTTTCTGTAAGTTGCTCCTACATGGGACAAAGAGTGTCTCCTCATACTCCAGGGGGAGCAGAGTTGACAGAAAAGAATTTGTCTTATAATAGTCAGACAGTGTTGAAATGTATGACTGAGGTAGGGAGGTTCCCACAGGAGTCTGTCACTCGCTATCACCTGTAACAACAACATGCAATCAGTTGAGCAATGCCGGGAGGTTGTAGTTTCATTCTAAGCAAGTCAACACATGAAATGTTCCTTTAGGGACTTTATGAAGAACATTTACAGAACCGAGCACAAGAGCACAAGAGCAAAGTAGATAATTTGATAAAATTCACAACAAAGTGTTTCATAAAGTTACACCAGTGAAGAAAAAATAGTCCCTAACACTTCAACACACAGAGGTGATATCAGCCTTCTGTGTCTTATGTGAATTAAATAAGCTGAAACAGAGATGTTGCCTAATTAATAAAACATTATCAATGAATCACACATAAAGTCCTTTTCATTATGGATCCTTTTCTGTTTTGATCATGAGAAGTTTGCCAAAGTGCTACTTTTCGAGGTAGGATTTTCCATGAGGGGTGTTGTATTCTCAGTTCCCGGCGGACACGCCCGTGCTTGTGTTGGAACAAGGACTGCAGAGGTGGAATCACACAAAGGAGACTCTCTTCACCTCCCTGCACAAGCTGAGAAAGCGGAACCTGCCGTGTGGCACAACTCGCGTGTTAAACTCCAAAAGGTGAGTATGATAACTCAAACACATGACAAGATCATTACTGAGCTGTGATCTTATGTGTTATAACAATTCTATATTTACTGCATCGTACCTGCTGAATGACTCTACTGATCCGTCTTGTTCCTCTTGCAGACAAGATGCCGGAAAATGCAGAGGCTGTGTCAGCCACTCTCTCCACCAACAGAAACTGCACTGTTGAAATATCCAATGTCAGCAATAGCTACTGCCTCACCAACCCCAAGTAAGTCTGTCAATGTGTTTACCTGTTTAATACACGTGAAAGTGATCAAATTACCATAAAATATGAGATAAACCGACTGGGATTAAGACTGATCATGTTTACAGGAAAAAGGTACAAATGAATGAAGTCAAACAGATAATGTGATGGACAGATCAATAAATCATCCAGAAAACGTAGATTCAACTATTTTTTACTTTGGAATAAAATTTGCCTCTAAATTGGAGATTGGTTCAGGTTATCTAAGTCTTTTAGTTACCTGCATCACCATTGTTTACAGATAAGTATCATGGCCTGGGTGTGTACTCAAGTTTGATTGGTTCCAGGGAGTCGTATCCATTTTCAAAAGGTTTAATGCTTTGAAGTGCTTTGAGATTGCAATGCCTGATTACAGCTTCAAATAAGCATCTTGATACCATTAGCATGCATTCCCCTCAGAACAATGTAGTTTACACAACTTAAAAAGCAACGATTTCCACTACAATTTCTTAACAATGCAACAGGTTTAATTTCTTATTTCTAAAGAGTAAAAACTATAAAACAAAACAACAATATAAATAACAATGACCCATCTATTGGAAATCCCCCCATGCTGCCACATTTATCTGGTGCTGGCAGGACAGACCATATCTTGGATGGGTGGTTTTCATGTGTGACATCACTTGCAGAGAACATCCACCACCTATCCATCATGCAGTGACACACACTGCCTCATTGCACATCCTATGCAGGTACACTGTTGCTTAGAAGTCCGCGGCAGTACTTGTACAGTCACACTCCATCCATCAGCATAAGGTATCTCAGGCTCCCTGGAAAGCTAAGCACTCAAAAAGAACTCTGACAATTTCCACTAAACTTACAAAACTCTTCTTTTATCAAAAGTCTGACATCAAAGTTATCGTCTGATTGGTTGTGATGGAAAGGATTTGTCTCCTTCTCTCTTGTGTAGGGTGTACATGGAAAGTGGCTTCAGTCATCACCCTCCCCAGCCGACCATCCAGATCACCAAGACTGAAGTGTGCTCCTTCATAAAGGACGACAACACAGCCACGGGCGCCGTCGGCCTGCTGACCTACGACCTCTTCCACATGCAGAGCCGGGTTTGCTCCGAGCGCATGGCCATCATGTTCTCCGTCCCCTTTGACCACAACCTGTACAAGAACCGGCTGGCCGTGGGCATGGTCGAGACTTCCCGTGCGTGTGACAAAACTCTGTATGACCAGATGTATGATGGGAAAGATCTCAGTAAATGTACGCGCTCCGAGACGCAGGGCAGCGGGCTGCTTTATAAAGCTACATATGTGGATATCAGAGCTACGATGTCCACTGTTGGGAAAGCCATCGTTAAAGTGGAGCTGTACGATAAAATGGGTCGCTAGTGTAAAAGAGTTGTTTTGTACTTCTGTGTACTTTGCTACCTAACAGAAGAAATAAAAGTCACTTCTGTACTGTTGCATGATTCATTCAGACACACTGAGAGCAGAGGAAGACTGATTTTGCTGTCATCTGTATTTTGTGGCGCTGAAAGATATCAATATCTGACAGCCAGCTCATTGATTCTCCATTAGCTTATTTCTCAGGCTTATGTGTATTCTTCACCCCTTTCTTCTTTATTATGGTAATAAAACATGCAGACCCGATGCTTGTTGCTTTGTGTGGATTTTGTTCCGTTTTTTTCACCCAGTGTGCTTTCATTATTACTGATGAACAGTAATCATTTTTTAATCTCTTAGCTGGATCCATCCAATTCTAATGAGCAGCAACAGATGGAATATCTGCATAGATGTTTTTTTAATCACCATGATAACAATATTGTTCTTCGCTGGCTGTGGGACTCTCCATCTTGCTCTGAAGTGTGTGTGGGATTTGGATTGCCTGATATTCAACAAAATAAGGCAGACGACTCCCTCTGTCAATAAATGCTGAAATGGCTCGAGGATGCTTGTGTTTCAATGTGCGCACCAGTTAGAGCCTCCACGGTCCAGCCATCCTTGCATCAACTAATCAGGCAATAAGTCACATCCCAAGTTTAGGATTTTTTTTTCATAGATCAGAATAAGTAAAGTCTCTCCAGAGGTGTCTGTCTTAACTTGTCACATTTTCTTGTTTTCTGTTGCACAACACCACAAGAATGAGATGAGATTCCAGGCCGCCTCAGACAGTCGGCTCAATGTGTGCACACAATCCTGTAATCCCGTAGGAGTGTGCTGATTGAAAGATTCCGTCTTACCCAACACGTCGGCATCGGATGGGAAACTGCTGGGACTTTTCCACAGAGTAGGTGTGGCAGTTTTTTCCTACAGGAGAAAACACTGTAATGTTTGCGCTCCTCGTCTTTTTGTGTTGGTGATAAAAGTGTGCTAAGACAGGGTGTGTGCTCTGGGGTCGTGTTGCAAAGTGGGAGGTTTTCCTGGCGTGCGTTCACAAACATCACAGGGCACCTCCCTCTCAGGTAACTTTTGCCACTTTGGGACTCGGGAGCACCGACAGAGTTTCTCAGCAGGTAAGTCAATTGGAAAATTTGGTTAAAAGGACTTTAATGGTATAATCTAAGAAGAGCCAGTTCAGGGAACGACTCATTAGCTCATAACTCTAAGATAAAAGCAATTTGTAGAGGCACGCAGAAGCCTGACGGGGCATTTGTTTGATTTGTATCTTATATCTGTTGATAAAGGGGTAATCATTTCTCCAGTGTTCTCACTCTAACTTCATTATTGCATGCTACTTAGTGCTGTAATTGAAGAGGTGCACTCTCTAATGAGGCAAAGACAGTCTGCAGCTATTCTCCCATTGTTCACAACGGTTCTGAAATCTCATTAGCCTCTGAAATGCATCATTCATACCCGGTTCCAGTCTGCGTTTGAAGGTCAATGTAAAGCAGTAGAGTGTGTCATGGGAGCAGAGTTCAGGAGGATATTTATGCTGTAATATGTGTGATTCCCAGTGTGTTTAGGCGTGGAGGGAAGCTGTGCTGTTGTTTCGTTCGGGCTGCCTAACATCGAGATAACCTTTGTTTTCCAAGCGGATCTCACAGACATTCCAACATGACGGAGTCAGCTGAAGCGGTAGCAGCCGATGTGGAGAGCAAGAGAAGCGTTACCATTGAAATCTCAAATGTCACTAACAACTACTGCCTCATGAACCCCAGGTAAGCATTGACTGCGCAGGAGACGTATATAAGGCCTGTTTGAAATCTAGAATATACAGTAGATCAAATAATATGTGTAATGCATGTGTCTATTGTTCTACTGGTTAGGGTGTACCTTGACAATGGGGAGACATACAACCCACCTCAACCGACAGTGCGCCCTCTAAAGATAGAAGTGTGCACCTTCACCAAGTCCGGAGGCAAAGCGACCGGGAGCGTTGGTGTGCTGACCTACGACCTTTTCGAGAGGTCGCAGAATGACTACATCGAGACTCTGGCCATCATGTTCTCCGTGCCCTGGGACTACCACCTGTACAAGAATTGGTTTGCAGTGGGCATCTATAAAAAGGGTCGTGAATGTAATGAGGCTTTGTTCAAAGAAATGTACTACGAGAAGAAGCAAAAGGAACATGGGTTTGTCAGGGAGGAAGCCACGGGGTCGGGAATCAATTATGTGGGTAGCTACCTGGATATCAAGGCCACCATGGGGCCACTGGCTAAAGCCGTCATGAAGGTGGAGGTGTGGGATAAGCTTTTCACACCTGCGGGCCAGCAGGCGTACTAAAGACCCCCTCCTACTCCAGTCGTCAGCCCCAGCAGCAGATTCATCCTTCCATCTCCAGCTTCTCCCTGACAGATTCATTCTAACGCAGCCAACACGCATGGTTTAACAGACGTATTGTTGCTGACACGTGTCTGCATACCTGAGTATTACCCCGCAGTAAATCTGCTTAAGATCAGAGTTTAGTTTGTGTATGAATCCAGGCAGCAGTAACCCCCCTTTTTATACGGCGCCTCTGTCGGTTTCAATAGCATCCTGTTTTAAAAATGGCATCTTTAGAAATGAAAATCAAAGGATGACTCACAGGAGGATGCGGGCACATAGATTAATAAAACACACTGAGAGCTTGTCTGTATTTACCTTGACACTGTAGTCTGAGGAATAAAATAAACCCTTTTTGCTGAAGCTATTTGTGTGTGCGTGTGTCTTTTGATTGAGTTTGGAAAGGAGCAAAAGTGCCTAAAAAGAGACTTTGAAGTAACATTTAGATGTGAGCAGAATCTATGGAGGCAGCTGGTTCCCACAGGGGCCGTAAGAGCAGCGGGGACACACCCTTTCTCATGTGAGCCAGCATCAGAGAGCATCTGCCACTGCTTATACTGTATTCACAGTACAACAAAGATCATGTGAACATATAACACTCTAAACACATTTTCTAGACGTTGGTTTAACATGCATCATATTTAAATTGTTTCATCATTCAAAACGTTTTTAAAAGAGTTTGCATTTTATTTAAAAAGAACTTTATAGATGTTTTTTTCCAGAACATTCATCCATTATCGATACCGCGGTTTAGGGTCATGGGATGGCTAGAGCCGATCTCAGCTGTCATTGGGCGAGAGGCGGGGTACACCCTGGACTGATCGCCAGTCAACCACAGGGCTGACACACAAAGACAGACAACCTTTCACGCTCACACCTACAGGCCATTTCAGAGTCACCAATTAACCTAACCAGCATGTCTTTGGACTGTGGGAGGAAGCCGGACTACCCGGAGGGAACCCACTCATGCACGGGGAGAACATGCAAACTCCACACAAAAAGGCCCACTTCATCCGAACCGGGATTCAAACCAGGAACCTTCTAGCTGTGCGGCAACAGCGCTAAGCACTGCACCACGTGCAGCCCCTTTTTCAGAACATATGCAATTTTTTTCTCTATATATGTTGGAGATTTCTATAAAGATATGACAAAATAACCTTCAGCTAAATTAGAAAAACACTGCAGAAAATCAGCTAAAGTACACAGCAGAAGTAGTGCTGTAAAATTAATCTAAATAGTGTCTCCAATGGCACCAAGATGAAAATAAATTCTTCATTTCTTAACTTAATAAAACTCTGTGTCCTTTAAAATCTGTTAATAAGACTCTTAGGAAAACACTATTTGAACCCTTTGAGTTTAAGTGCCTGTTTTGCCACTAAAGGGTCGTTAAACTTCTTCACTTATGCAGTTATAGTTTCAGCAAAGCATTCACTGATATATTTTAAATGAACCAGCAAACGTATAAAGAAAAGGGTTATGAGCATTTGCTTTATTTTGATCTTCATAGGGACTCTGTGTTAGTGCCGAATGAGGCAGGCATACACATAGATGAAGACATTATTATTACCACTGCTCAGCAACTCATTGCCCTCACTAAAAGCTCCATTATTCTTTAATTGTGCAGAAATGACACTCTTGATTTGTTATCTCCACATCACACAACTTGTTTTGCAGTAATGGCACCGCCGATTTTGATTTGCTTCTGTCATTAACCTTTGGAAAATATGGGGCTCTAAGGCAGGAGGCAGTATATCAGCTCTTCATTTACACCACAGTCGGAGTTATCAGGTTCCACAGATTCTATTTACAATCTCAACGCTGCATCCCTGATTCTCTTTCCCCCTCAGACTCACAATGCTTCTGCTGCATTAACTGTTCCTGCCACAAAGAGGCCCAGATCAAAGGTTTTTCCTCACTGTTGCTGTTGCATTTGCATGAAGGCAGAGATATTATAGAGGCATAAAGTCGGCTTGTTTAGGCTCAGTCCTTGCAGCATTGTTCGAGCGGTGTATTGAAGAAATGACACACGGTCCTTATAAACAGATGGAGACTCTAAGCAGCAACTTTTGTTTGTCACAGCTTTAAAATTCTCACATTTTCCTGCTCAATCTCTCCTCTGTGTTTACTACACCTGCACATAAGTCTTCTCTCTTGTTCTGAATTATGTTGTTTACCCTGCGAGTGAGCTCCTTTGTGTTTGTGTCTGCGTCTGTACGTACAGTAAATCTGAGTTTACAGATGCGCCCCTGCATTCAGGCGAATATACTCTTTCGTGCATTCAGCAAGTCTGAAAAACATCTCCTGAGAACAGAGCAGGATTAGACTCCTTAAACTGGAAACAAAAGATTTGTCATGAATATTTTTTTACCTGTGTAGATAAAGTTACGCTCAGCTTCTGTGGATTGAAACTGATGCTTTTAACCGCTAAACGGGGCTGAATCGAGCACTTTGTCATGTAAAAGCTTCTGTCAAAATCCTCCCAGGAGTTTAAGAGGGAAAGGATGAGCGCAGGTGTGTTTTCACGAGGCAGAAATCAGCTGATCACATCTGAAAGCACAGTAAGGCTCCAGTTTAACCCTCTGCAAGAAGATGAGAGGAGGGCGGAAGAGAAAAACTTGAAAACCTGGAACCAGATTTTACCATTTCAAAGATCCCCACAGCTTTTTTTCACACATTATTATCTTCATGATGAATTCACTTAATTAAAGCGATACTGTATTTCTCATGCTATAATTACAAAAGGTGTGAAGAGTGAAGTAAACACAGCAGCATGCATCTCCTGCCTCTGCATGGAAAAACAACACAAAAATCATTGATACATTTTAATTTTCCTACCAAAGCCGGGCTGCTCAACAGAAAGCCCAGCGTGCTTAAACCGGGAGGGTCGGATCATATCTGAATTAAATGTTCAGCTTTGATGTTTGTTTGAGTTTCACTTGTTCTATTTGCCTTCAGCACAGGAGAAGTGCTCTGCATGTTGACTCAGACTGGGAGTGTCCAAACAGAAGCATCAAATGATCTTTTTGCAATAATTTGAGGTTTGGGTGTGAACTGCACGCCTTTTCACAGCCTAAACTCCTGCACGCACATGACTGTACAATCAGCATTATAATATAAAGTCTCTCTTAAAGTGAATAAAAGTATACTGCAAGCCGTCAACTAAATAATATGTTCTCAAACACTGCCATCTAGAGGCCAAGTCTGGTTCAGTTACACAAGTGACGCCTACATGCTTAAGCTCTGAGGAAAGGGACTTCTTAAAGCAATTTTAAACACACTGTTACTATGTGGATCATTTTGTGTCTTCTCCATCTATTCCTGCCTTCTTGACATCCAGCAGGGCGTGCTGCTCTTGAACAGCTCACTCTCTGTCTGCCCTGATGTGTGTCAGGTTCTGTCATCACAGCTCAATTACACTCCTCACTTAGTCAGGCCCCCGTCCACAAAGTCTACAAGGGTAAAACAATAAAGTCAAACATTTTTAAGCTAGATTTGCATTTTTCTGCATGTTTGTTTTCAAAATTTCCGTGGGTCATATTTGACAGACTGTTCATTATCATTTTGGATGAGATTTAAAGGTCAAAGGTCGTGTTATTCCTGGCAGGCTGTGGAAATAGTCTCATCGTATTAGTTTGTTGTTTAACAGCTTCTCATTATGCAGGATGGCACAGATGTGAATCATGTAATAATACTTAAGGGGAGACACTGAGGATGTTCTCTAACATTAACACAACAATCTGGCCGGCATGATTCTTTGTTTTGTAATTCTTCTAAGGTGAATCGTTATATGTTATAATAGACATTGTAATTAACCTTATTTAGTTCCATCAAAAATATCAAAAATAGTTGGCATATACGGTATGCTTTCATTTTATATACACTATATGAGACTGGAGTTAAGCCGTACAGAGGTTTCACAACACTGTAATTAGGGCACGCACACGGTTAAGTCGCCTAAACTACATTATATAAGCTGACAGTAAAAAATCATCCAGTTTGTTGTCGCTGATCATAAGAGACAAAAAAGAGTTATTGCAGTTAAGGAGTGAACTACTCCCTAGAGACTAAACAAAATGCAATGTGTGTACAAACCCAGCTTCAAATTCAGTCTTTCTTTCCTTTTTAAACAAATGACTACACAGATGGACGACGCGTCTCCATCTGCTCCCATTGTACGAAAGTGATGGCAAAACAGCCCCCGTGATAGGTGCTGCCATCTTGCGATGGTGACATAATTTGGAGCCAGAGACTGCACAGTAGAGATCGACGAGTGGAGCTGCTGTAGCACACACACACTTAACTTACTGAAAAATGGATCCCGCACGCTGGCGTGTGTAACAGCAGAACAGCTTCTTCGTGTGGGTCTGAGGTTAACGTTTACAGATCTGGAAACGTCAATGACTGTAGTGATTGTTTTACGTCTCCTCTCGCCGTTCCTCCTCTACTCTGCTAATCCAGAGAAGATTGGCTGCAGGAGCCGGATTTGTCAACAGAGCTGTCAATCATCCTTTTTACAGCATCAAATAATTAATTAAAAATAAACTTTTCAGAAAAATAACCACCTGGACATACATCAGTATGATAAGAACTAACTATCATGACAGAAACCATGTTTGAGAAAAATGTATTTAGCGTGTATTTTGATTTTATAGTTTGACTCACGTCCCATCTGTTAACATGAAGGAGGCGGGCTTTAAGACCTATACTGCAGCCAGTCAGCAGGGGGCGACAGAGATGTTTTGGCTTCACTTTTCAGGAGCTGTCATGTCGTCCATCTTTTTTACACAGTCTATGGTTTAAAACAACAGACCCATTTCTACTGCTGGTTAATTCGTCACTTGTCACCTATTCCTGATACGGTGAAATATGCAGATAAACTACTCATAAACTGATTTCTCTCTAGCATTGCTTTAATTCCAAATGTATATGTTTATACATGATTATGCTCATTACACACTATTTTTCTCTCTGTTGTCACAAATGGCAGCTGTTAGTTAAATCCCAGAGCTGCTTTCACTTCTAGTTGGCTGCATCGTTTAGATTTCCTGATTCAGATTATTCCAGCGCTGGAGGATGAATCTCTGAGGATCTCCATCAAACCATTGACGCTGACCTCCACAGGTTGCTGCAGGCCCTGCTCCTTTAAAATCCTCTTCCAAGAACTGGAAGAACATTTCCGCCTCTTGTCGCTCAAATGTTGAGCTGGCAGTGAAACATACTTTTTCACACTGTGTATTTCCTTGTGTTGTTCTGACTGATCGAGCAGCAGTTTTGATGTCCAACCTACTTGACTCTGAGTGATCTGCTGCCAGCTCGGTGCCATCCAGCTGAAGGGTCAGCTCTGACACAGCAGTGCCAGCTGCACAATAAAGTAATTACACACGTCGCACTGAATGAGTCGCATCAACGGATGCAATCTTTTAATTTTCATCATGTCTGGCAGAACTCCAGTCTGACAGCGCTCCAATAAACTAGTCAGAAAGAAAAACATGTTGATATCAATAAAGACATCTATCAATCCCATGACATATCAATAACTCATCAATAACTTGGCATCAGCTGCAGTGATGCTGCTGGATGCTGCTTCATATGAAGCAGTGAAGCTGTCACAGGAACCTGCCAAAGAAACCAGCAGCTGATTCACCCGCTGTCCTTCCAACCACTCTGCCAGATCTCTGAGACATGACAGCCATCGGCTCCCACGGTGAGGAGACCCAAAGGCCCCAAGCAGAGGCTGCAGAGCCAAAACCCAGCACCCTGCAACCCGGAGACGCAGCTGCAGCTCGGGAGTGTCATCACAACTTCAGGGAGGGGAGATGTGGAAGGCGATGTTCGTCTGGGCCAAGTAAACTAAGATTCTCCACCAAAATAGTCAGGAGCAACTTACTGTCTTGGCCGTACATTGCTTAAATCATTCATCCTCTCTCCCTGCCTGGCCTTATCTCTGCTGATTAAATGTTTTTTGAGTGGCGTCAGGAGCACAACATCTAATACTTCCCTTATCTATCTCTTGGTTATGACACCATCAAACTCTGAAGTAACAACAAAAAGGTTTAATTTGCCCATTTGTATGCATAATTAAACATTTACTGTAACTGAGGATGAACAATAACATTAACCGATTGGTGCCCAAAAAGAATCACCCTTTTTTCCCCCTGATTTCCTTAATTTGTCAGACAAAACTTTACACGTTGCGTCACATAATATATCTGCAGGAGCAGACATGGCCCCTCCACACTCCCTTTAAGAGAACAATCCCAGCCCCACAGCATCCAGTCATCCCACTTCAGTGTCAGCACAGATCACTGAAACTGAGGCCTCTGGGATTGTGTTCGGATCACCTGATTTATATACAAGTTCAAAGAACTCAACATGTTATGTAATGGTGTTGTGGCAGCGCTGAGGGGCTGGAGCGTAACCTCCTGGCCTTGTGTAGGGCTCACTGCTTTTGAGGATTCCTGGTGATACTTCACGTTATTGTTTGAAAGAGACGCCAGGACTGATCCAAGAGCGCCAGTATTGTGTTGTAAGCTTGCCAATGCTTACAAAAAGATATGAGGTTTTTAGATACTGTTTGATGTGAGAGAGAAAAAGAAGATGAAGGCCTAACTCGGTCAGGAGAAATTCAATAGAAAGATCTTCTAATAACTCCTGAGTTTAGACGAGAATAATCACATGTTTACGTTTTATACCTAGTCTGTACATCCACTGGTTCATACAGGAAAAGCTTTAGGTCCATTTGGCTTCAATGGTTCCAATGGTGTGTAGTTGTCTCGATTAGGTCTGAGGGGGTCCCACAGTGTCAGATCATAAAAACAACTAGTCTATTTCAAAGATGGACATTATTGGCATTAAGAGTGTAAAGAGTAACTTGGAGGTTACATTTTTTATTACATTAATACTCAGTCTTGTCTGAACATGGCTGTGGAAAAGGTTAATCCTTGATTTCATATCATTAATGAGACATAAGGGCGCAAATTTAGAGGGAAAAGTGTCTGTTTCCAGTAACGCTGCTAAAAAAAGCTTTTTTTTTAAACATCGCGTCATATTATGTAACAAGAGGGACTTGCGGTGTCCAACCTTGCCTTATCTCAACGTGCAGAAGTAGGTGGTAGTGAGTCTGAGCGGATGTATCGTATTGTGTAGATATTATTTTGGTAGTCCAGCACTGCATTTCACCAGTTCTTATGATGGTTTGTGCCAGGGCACAAATTCTAGCTTGGCAGGACATCAAGACCACCGTTTTCCTGACAGGAAGAGTAAGCTAGCTTTCTGTGCCTGGGTGCGTTTTGTGCAGGTGGTGAGACGAGACACACAAGCACCTATCAAACAAAGGAAAGGAACAGGACAAAGGAAACTGTCACCGCTCTCTTTCCCTCTCTGTATCTCTCTCTCACACACCGCTGTGGCACCGTAAAACGTAGTACGAATTTACCATTATAGAATACGAAATACAACTGATACAAGCTGACACTCAGCTATTAACTGTAATGGGTAAGTATTAATGCTCCCACGTGCTACATCTTTGGTATGTGATAAACTTTACAGTGTTGTGATGTGAGCACAGTGTTCGATTTCGCTAGCTAACGCCGCTCACTCATCACAACACCTGCCCAGTTGTCACTGGTTCTCGTCATACTACAGCTCAATGTCTCTACTGTGGCCGTTATTTCTCCTCATCCCGGCCTGTTCCTGCTCTCTTTGACACTGAACAGGCTCATAATTATAAGCCTGTGGTCCGTCATATGCATATGAAGAAACAATTTCTTCATCTTCAATGACAAGACTGGCATTTAAATCCATATTTATTCATGTTAAACCCGTCATTAATCGGCGGGATGTTACGTCACATCGGGTTGTCTGTTTTGATGTGGAAATATAAGAAAAAAGCCACTGTAGTGTATTAATTCACATATTTCATTGAAAATATGACTACTATATCATTTTCCTACACATTGATTCTCTGGGGTCTCCAACCTGCAAGTTGTTTTTTAATGTTAAAATGATGTGAGAAACGTCGTAGGTAGATAGTTTGCGACTTTGTTCAGTAGTTCCACAGTCTTTCCTAACTGTCTAACCATGCCAAAAGTGAGGCTTCCTTTAGTCTACATATACAGATACACTGTTTGCCTAGAGATAAGCTGTGGGGGGTCAGCTGGAGGTTATGGTGATCCCAGTGCTGCTGAAGAGACGAATGTCCCAGAGTCATAAAGCAGTTTGCTGTATCACATGAAGCCACTAGAGGGCAAAGTTTCCTGACTAAAAGTCCACACACATGCATCTAACATTTTGTGAAATTATTGATGCAGTGTGACCAATAAAATATGATCAATTTCACAACCATATTGTGTGTAATGAAATCAGAAATGTTGTTCTCCGGTTTGCTTTAACAATAAGGAGTAACACAGAGTTGGATGAGATCAGAAGGGGGTGGGGACGAGGATGACCCGATATCTAGAGAGGAAGAAGGTCACCGAACACACTTTCCCACCCAGCCCTGCCAGACACACACACACACACATGCACGCACACAAACAGAGGCCCACCCTGCAGTGTTGCATTTGCCAGATGAGGGTGTGATACATGACTGCTGTCACTGCTTCCTTCACTACATATCAGCACTTGCGCAGCATAGCAACTGCAGCACAACACACTGTGCTTCTCATGCAGAGAAGATACAGTGAAACTCTACCTGCGGCGCAAAGCCGTGCCATCTGTACCGCCCTCAGGAGAACTGAGCGCTTAATGAAACACTGACAAAGGTTAAAGGTCACGTTGCCTCAATGATGCTGCAGCTTTATTAATGTATCTGTGTGAACACTTAACTGAGTCGACTTCTATCATGAAGGATCGGCTTAAAAAGGTCTAATTTGGATGGTTTATATTTACTCAGCAGTCTTGATGAGTAAAAACAATCAGCAGCCGACAATCTCACTGTAGCTTTAATTATATAAAACATAAAATAGATCATTAAAATACATACAGTTCATTGTGAGAGAGCAGGCAGAATGTGTCCCCTCAGACGGTACAGTAAGTCTTTAAGTCCTGATAATGGCAGCAATATAACAGCGTATATAAATACACATTTCGCTCTCTGAAAGCCTTTACAATGGCTTTATCGTCATTCCAAACTGAACCATCCACAACCACATTAGTCAGGCGATAGATAACATTTGTATCCTCTTGTCGTTGCTCAGTGTTTATCGCTACACAGACTATTTACAAGTCTTTTCGCCTGGGTGGAGATTTAAGATAAACTTTGCATCAATTAGCTTATCATGTGACCATGAGGGTTGTCACGGTCAGGGCAGAGGAATGTTTTTCTGGTCAAAAATAGACAATAGCAGGAAGAGATCTCCTTTTCTGTGCGTACCCACTCATTGTGTCCCATCTGTGACCTCTGACCCCGAACGCTACACGCGATATGACTCACATAACCAGATCCATGCATCAGACTGTACTAAGTTCCTGTCCCGCCCTTTACACATATACAGGATTCTTGACACATATCAGACATCCACACATACCTGTATGCAGACTGAAAACAGTTTAGGTTGCACATGTTGTCTGCATACATTTTGTACGTTGTCAAATTATTAGCTGAAAATAAAGTTAGGAAAAAGAAAATCACAAGAAGAGTTCAAAAGTTCAGTAATGAAAATTACCTTGTCTTTTATAGACACAACTGCGGCCCAACATAAAGAGGAGTGTCAACACAAATACACAAATACTTTTGCGAGCTCGAGAGCTTTTGTTATCATAACCCTGAACACTGGGTGCTGCATTAAAGGGGTCATATTTTAGATATGCAATCAACTTTCTATTATTCTAATGTGTTTTTGAATCACGTTGGTAAAGTTAGTTTCGCTTTAAAAATTGTATACATATTTTAATGTAATTATTTTTCAGAGCCTTTCCTTCCTGCTGGACGAACAAGCCGTTTTGCCATTCAAAGGTCAGACCTTAGCCATGATTGGCTGACAGTATTTGGAGTGACTGCGTAGCCCCTCCCCCACGTGTGCAATCCTACATGGGGGAGAGGCTGCACTACATTGTCAAGTTGCAGAAAACATGGCCGCTCTATGAGATTAGTTATTCGGCCTTATATGTACGAGCCAGAATCAGCAGGAGGTATCAGAATGGTAAGCTGAAATCTTGACAATGACTTGACTACAAGCTGGTGTAAGAAGGCAGCCTGAGGTGAATGACGGTGAAAGACGATTGGTCGATTTCAGCGAAAGCAAGGTTCTGCGTGGAAACCTGCAGCTGTTCTGAATGGCCAATTTCAGAGGTGACCTTTTTAAAAATGTCATTCTGGAAAAACACGGAATTATGCATTTTTCACTTTTTCACTGTGAACAATAAACACCCAAATATGTGAAACATGCAAAAATATGAGCATATCCATCAGAAGATATGGCCCCCTTTAAATCACACCCTGTTTATGATTAGTGTGCAAATTAAATGTGACCAATATATAAATGTTCAGATGTCAAGTCAGGAAGTTAAAAACTTTTGTCACAGTATGGTACAGGAATTAATAAGAGCATAGATTTCCCTGTTAACTTCAGGAGCATAATTTACTGTCAATCAGTGCCATCCTCTCTGTTGGCGTCCTTTGTGGCTGACTGTCTTTAGTTGTGAAGCGCAGGTAAACTTGTCAGAAACATTCTGTCCTCTGCGAGGTCACTGGTGAAGCGCATCAGTGGTGTATGAATGAAAGCTGCAGTCCTCGTGATAAAAATGGCACTCTTTGGGAACATGAGACGAGCAGAGATTTTCAGGAACTTCCGTCTCCGTTCTTAGTCTTGAGTACGACAAGGCTAACCATGACAGGTATGAGGCAGATGGGAACTATCACCAGGGTAAAGACGATGACTGGCGGTGGGTCGCTAAGCTCCTCTGTGGGACAGTCCTTAAAAAACTTGGAGTGAATATTCACAAAGGTCTGCTCCACCAGAGGGTTGGGCCATGGGACTAGGACACAGTCAGATATCTCCTCAGTGCACAGGCTCAGGTTACTATACAAGCTGCAGTGGAGGCAAGCACAGAGAGTGATTATTCAGACATTTGAAAAATTATTATACAACATTTTCACTGCAAAGTTAAACACACACGACTTACCCCCTCACATTCCCCCAAATGCACCAGTCAGTGTTGTTTAGTGATATCATTGCTTCGTCAAAATTGGAAACACACAGATGTTGAAAGAGAACGGAAAGGCACTGCATCGTTGGTCCTTTATAGAGATCATTGCAGATGCTGCAAATTCCCTTACAATTGTGAGAGGTATTCCCACAAGCTGCATGAATTACAAAGTGTGAAAAAAGAGAGTGACAAAGAGTCAAATGGAGAGAGACATATAGCAGATTAGACAAAGACAGATGTGTCAAATATGTCCAAAAAACCATCTAACAGAAAGATATCAAGTAGTATTTCTCTGTATGTTTGTAAAGTTATGTCACCTACCAAATGACAGAGAAGACTCTCCATAAGTGGCATCTAAAATAGAGAAAAAGACAGTTTTAAGATTAAAAACCTTTACATCACGTGCTAAGTAAGACTAATTCTGCTAACATAAACCCTCATCTAAACATGTATCCTACCAGAACACATTGTAAAGACAAGCTTGTCTATTGCTGAGTAAAAGTTCCTGCACATGTCTGGTAGTGAGACAGGCATTTGCAGCTGTGGAAGAGAGACCACACACTCACCGGAGAGAAAGGAGAGGAATACCCCAATGAAACCAAGTGCTCCCTTCATGTCAGAAAAAATGAATAAAGGTGCGCTGTTTTTCCCGACTGGTCACCATGTATAATAAAGCTAAACTTCTTAGACTGTGTACAGCGAGGCATAACAGGAAACCCGGCAGGATGGAAGAGACGCAGTGTAACCTTCGGTTACCAGATGTCCAAACAGTGTTACCCGCCGTTAGCAGATGTTCTCCGAAGATCTGTCTGACGGCCCTGCGCCTTGGCAGCAGCTCTTCCTCTTTCCAACACACGTTTCTTTTGGATTTTCTTCCTTTTTTAAAGGGGTGGAGGCAACAGAGATTGTCCTCTCCATTCTCCCAAATAAAAGGGAGCACACCCAAGCTGGGCTGGACTCACATCTGAAAACCCTTTACTCTTTAACTCTTGTTCTGCTTTTTAGTCTCAGTTTCTCACAGTGGAAGGCCTGGCCAGCTCACAGCATGTGATTTATTTGCCTTTTGGGCTGCTCTGCCAAATAGGAAACATAAGTAAACATTTAGGGCTTAGCGTTTCGGGGTGGATGTAATCATGACTCTGCAGGGTGTGCTGTGCAGACAGCCATGATTTCATATTTAGGTTAATTTGACCAAAGCTGGAAGAAATGATTAGTCAGAGCTGACCAGCTGTAAAAAGCCAACTGTCTTTACACACGTAAAAAGAATGCTCTGATATTTCCACCACAGGCGTGGGAAACTTTGTTTTTTATGACATAAGGAGCTCATGTGTGCACTACATCTGCAAGGTACTTTCTCACTGTCACCACTTTAAAGGGCTGAGCGAGAGAAGTGGTTTCACTGATTGACTGAAAAATGAAATGTATGCTTCATGTTTTCTCACGACCAGCTCGTTAATTTATGTCACTGAATCCACATGTTGGGCCTCTCACAACATCTGTTTGCCGAGCAGCATTTTGATTTAGTAATGACATCAGGAAATGTGTCTTTTCAGAAAAGGAGGAGCTCAGAGTTGGGGGGAGTTGGCAGGGGGAGGAGGGGGGACAGTCAGGGGAGAGAAAAAAAAAAGGAAGGCACAGGATGAGGAACAGTGAAAGGGGCGCTGCTCCAGAGCTCCAGTTGTTTCACAACTCGGAGTTCATGCGTTGATCACAGACGTTGCATGGGGTGAATGACGAACAAATTCAGGAAGTGGAGCCAGGTGGGGGCTGCTCATAATAAGGTTTAAGTTAACCTTTAACTCCAAACCATTATGGGCCTCGTGTCTACTGCTGTTGACCCCTCGCTGGTAGAGACCTCCCCAGGAGTTTGTCTTGGATTCTCATGATAATACACACAAGGAGATTTTGGCAGAAAGCTGCCTCTCTGAGCTCTGCTTTCTGTGTTTGTCAGCTCCGCTCCAGCAAATGAGTTTAAGGAACTGATCCAAAACAATCCCCCAGCGGACATAAACATATAATCACCATTTGTAACAGTAAAATACATAAAAAAGGACAAGGATTCACATGTTTCTTATTCAAGTTAGGTTGAATTAAAACCTGACCATACAGATTTAATATAAGGTGATATTGCATGTGATAGAAAAAGGTTGTAAACTTACTGGCTGCCATCATATCTGTTGGGTGATACCCTGCAGAGAGAGGAGGCCCGGTTAGTGACAGGACGTGTGCTCATGCATGAGATATTTTTTAATATTGTATATATACACACACACACACATACCTACTGTTGTGGCCGGTAGCACCTCTAACTTTTCATCAACCAGACAAACCACGGTTGTGCATCCTGTCTCGGGAGAAATAAAACAACAGGAGAGCTGAATATTGGTATAAAGATGTAATTGTTAAACTGGGTGATGATAGATGATCCTGTATGTAAAGCGGGTCAGAGCTTGTGAATGTAGAGGAGGGAGAGGAAGTTGCAAGGCACAGGCTGTAGGGAGTGAACAGGTCAATGCATCCTCCCTTTGTTTGCCTGCCTTAAAGGACTCTTAAACTGGTTGACTCATGGACGTTCAACCTAAAATATATTCCTCTCCCACAAGAATAAAAGATCTTATTTCATTCAGAGGGGAACAAATAACGAAAGCAGAAAACAAAGACACACAATTCTTCTTTAAAAACAAACACATTGTGCTGAATAAAATCACTCTCTGACCCTCAAACCAAACAGTTTAATCATGAGACTCGCTAAGCTCCTTTCTAAAAGCCACTCAATCACTGAAAGCCCCTAAGCATTCCTCTTATGAGGTGAGATGGAGGGCAAGTAAAGAAGTTATATCATAAGAGTGAAGAAATGGACAGTGTAAATCTTCTACTCACCCCAGATGAGAAGAGTCACAAAACACCCAGAGAACACAAGTGAGAAAGTAGCTGCTGTCATTTTGCCTGACAATGCTCTGTCCGTCTTCTCTGCTGGGTAGGGATTACATATCTCAACCTTTCTGCAGGAAGGCTCTATAAAACAACAGGAAGCCCTCATTTCCTAGGATGGGCGGATTCACACAACTGGACAGAGAGCCTCTGATAAGGTCAGACTTACTGTGGTCCACCGGTGCACCACCATCTCTCTCTCTCTCTCTCTCTCTCTCTCTCTCTCTCTCTCTCTCTCTCTCTCTCTCTCTCTCTATCTGTTACTTTCTCTCATCCCACCCTGTTTTCAAACAGAGAGAGAGAAGCTGGGGTCAGCCCCACCCTCTCTTTTTCTCTCTCCCTGTCTCTCACCAACATTGACTTTGATTAACATCAGTATATAGATATTAATAATGGACTCACACAGCAAGTGCACTATGATCATGTGAGCCACCTTTGACTGGAAGCATTCAGGCTGCTATTTGAATATATGAACATGAAACTTTTTTGTGTATTAAAAAGTTTTCACAACTGGATAAGAAAGATGCATGGTTGTTTATCACGATCTTAGGCTTTTTACTTTTTTTATAAGTTTCATTTATTTATTTTCAAAAGAAGCAGTTATTGAAAGAAAACACTAAATGTTTTGCGTCACAGCGGCGTGTCGAAAGTTGTCCCATTTCGAAGGCTCCTTCAGATGACAATGTGTCCTCCTTTTCCAAACATATCGCGAGATTCAATGCGTGTGCCAATTAAACAGCCAAGGAAAAACTTTTAGGCTGACAATAATAATTGTAGCAGTTTGAAGTCAACAGCTCAATTATTAACGTTAGCAACTATAATAAAGATACTATGGGGAAGACTGACATTAACAGTTTTAGCAGTCTGAGTCGAAGAATGCAGCCCCCGAATTGAACCATAAATTTTGTTTGAGATTTCGCATCGCACTCCAACATCAGAGTCATGATGGTCCCTTTAAATGGCATTCTTTTTTTTTTTTTTTTTAAAGATTTTTTTTTTGGCCTTTTGGCTTTATTTACAGGACAGCTGAAGATAGACAGGAAATGTTGGGAGTAGAGAGTGGGGGATGACATGCACAAATGATCGGCAGACCGGGAGTCGAGCCTGCGATCAGTGCAACGAGGACTGTGGCCTCTGTATATGGGGCGCCTGCTCTACCGACTGAGCTAAACAGCGCCCCTTAAATGGCATTCTTAACAGACAAAAACCTGGTGTCTACATTCCCCACAATGCAACACTGATGGATCAGAGATTTTGTACACTAGTAGTAGCATGTAATGTAGCTTTAAGGTAAGCTTAGCAGTAGTTTTATCAAACTTCGAGTCCCCAGGCTATTAAACTTGTAGACTTTAGACTTTACCAACACCGACTCAAGTGACATCACTCAAGGCAACTTGCTCAGTACTGTCTGGACTCACAAAGAGCTTTACACAACTTTATTCACATATGCACTCCCCAAGACCTGTAGGCAGACATTAATGTCCCCTTTAGTTTGTTACATGTTCCAGATGTTTCTGCTTTAACTGTTTGTACCGTTTACCACTTGTGTTGAGCAAGGACTCTGTTTTTTGTGAATCTGTGCTGTGTTACACCATCAGTGCCGATGACTAGTACCCCCATCACACCAGCTCTGACGTCACACTGCGTTTCTGAGGCAGCGGGGATCTCCAGCATGAAACTGATTCACTGGTCCACGTCACTGAAGGACGATTGCTCTTTCTCAGCTGCTTGACTTGGGACAGGGCCAGGTAGCTCAGAGACACAATTACTTCCACATTTCTTGCAGATATATGAGACTACTCTTTTGTATGTAACTGACTGTATTTTAAAAAAACACACAAATAGAAAGCGAAAATACATCTGTATCAAACTTTATGGTGGTTTAAGTGAAATAGCTGAATACATCTGCTGGCAAAGAGGAGCTTTACATGCAGTATTTCAAAACTTCTGTTGATGGAAGGCAGAATAAACAAGTCTGTCTTCTATGAACAAATGCTTTGTACATCAGTTACAGTCAGTTACTATTTCAAAATAGTAAAGTCACTATTTCAGCTACTTCGTGACTGCCCTAGCCTTTTTCACAGGTCATAAGAGGTAAAACATTTAACAGTTTATATTACGCAGAATTGAAAACCTCCTGCTGATAACAGACTGCCCCCACAAAGCTTATCGCCCCATGTGTTTGCTTTGTTTGACAGCTCAGTATCAACATGGCACAGCTACTTCAAATACCTCTATAGACACACCAAAGATGCTCTATCATCTGATATACTTTTGCTTACTGAATGCATAATTAGTTTCCAGGAATGCATCCCATCAAAAGGAGAAGCAGAGAGCAGAAATGATCAACACCGGCTCAGTGATTATAGAGGAGCACACAGCACGTCACGATGGTGTAGCATACTATCAGACCAAACTGGAAAAAGACAAGTTTCTTTATTCAGATTAAATCTATGTATGAGCACATGTTGTGACTTGGGATGAAAAGTGGCTCAACAGTGCCATCTTGTGTGCCAGGTATGCAGCATGTCATGTGGTTTCCTTTTATTTAGAAGTGATAAATGGATTATAAATTACTATTGAACAAAAATGCATAAAGCCATACAACAACCAAAAACAATCAGAATCATAGTCACAACAAAAAGCAATTTTGGATTTACAAAACACTTCAGATGTGAGAAAAAAATGCTGTAGCATTGTTTGAGTTCAATCATTTATGGTTAAGCAGATTTATCTTACATTAGCTACTGTGCAAACAGCAACACAAAACTCCTGATAGCTGCCTGCCAGCTGCAGTTAACATTAGCCCGAGGCACACAGCACAAAATAGAAGTAGCTTAATTTCAGTATCAATGCAGCTTGTCCACACAGTTCTCTTTTCACCATTCTCCTCATTGTCATCATTATTCTCTATTTTTGGAAACATAATGTAACCACCATGCTAGCATTTAGCATCCTCATGGCTGGAAATAGCAGTCTGTGATCGTTGCCACCAACGTCCTCCATTATTCTTTGTTTCTTATCCATATCAAAAGTCAAGTTGCACAACAAACAGCAAAGGTCAACAGTCATCATTAGCTACTTGCGTCCCTTAACATCATTATCAAAATAATATAAAATACAGGCTATATATTGTTATTATTTTGATATTGTTTTTGATTAATAATGCTTTTTATTTTTTATATATATAAATATTCTAGCCACAAAATCCTGTTTTGTTTTTCACACTCTCACTTTAAATAGACGCGAATATGAATGCAAATGAAATGCTGATCAGTTCAGGTGCACCTACAACAGTGAGGTTTACAGTAGGGACTTTTAAAAGTCAGGATAAGAAAATGTACCCCTTTGAACCATTGGGTACTAAGTTCACCACAGAAAAAAAACAAATGTTACTGGTTTATTCTGTCAAATCAGGTAAGATAATAACGTAAAACGTGACCAAGTGTTCCATTGATCTGTTATCTTTATCACGGGTCTACATGTGGTTTGTCACAAGATGTGACTTGAGGGAACTTTCAACATAATATATTTTTCATAACCCTCCGTGACAACATTTCAAAATAATCTTTGTGCAGCTTCAGGAGCCAGGAGGTTAGGTCGTTTAAATATTGGTTCATTAATGGTGGTTTTAATCAATTCTGTTTCTCCTCGTGTTTCCAAAACTCCACAACCTCTAAACGTGCTTTTGTGATGATTTTAATGTAAGTGGTTGAATCCGAATTTTACGTGAAGTACGTGAATGCAACAGTGGCCCGAGGACCTTCATCCAACCCTCTCTGTAAATGCGTAGGGCTCTCCCTGGAGGAGGAATGGGGAATGACATCTGAACTATTTTCCATCCGTTTCAACTTCAATGTATGAGTTTTTAACTCTTGATAATTTTCAAATATCGTTTTTACATTGCTCATTTTATCTGAACAATCCGCACTTAGCCGAATTAACCATATTATGTGAATATGTTTCCGGTATTGTGAGTATTCTATTTGCTATTTCAAAAATCTTTAGGCTTATAACTGCCCTATGAGATCGCTACATTTATTTATTTTAAACATCAGTGTCCTGATCGAGATTCATAGGTTGTTGTGCATTCGCGCATTTAAAAGGCAATGTAGCACTGTAGACAGTTGCATCAGTTCCTGTGTGCGTGTAAATGGCTGTGCCGTGGCTGCTTCACGCTACTTTTTATTCCCAGGACGCAGAATAGTCATAAATCCTCCTCTGCTAGGAAAGGCTGTGATCATAATAAAGACGTCACCCTCCTGCTCGGGTTGGCTCAACCAAGCCAAGTGCGAAGCTATTTGTAAGCTACCACAACAACAACCTCCAGCACCATGCTCATGGATAACGTAGGGATTTCTCTGAGATCCCCTCGCCGTGCGAAGACGATATCTGCGTCAGATCCATAGTAAAGACAGCCTTTGATTGCTCCGGATCTCCTTACTATTAAAAAACAACACAGACTTGATCGCGTTGCGGGCTCTTGTCGCAACACATAGGACGCAAGCCGTGGATTTGAAGGTATTTAATAACTGCGACACTGGATGTAGAGGCAGACGTGCACACGCGTCCGCTAGAATAACGTGCTGTCATTGTGGTGCTCGTTGCTCACGTCCTTAAACTATTCCACCTTTAAATGGTTACTGTAGCTCTGTCTCAGCGGAGCTGCAGCTACAGGACGTAGCGCACTTCATAGCTGTGGCTGAAACGTGTGCACGACTTATAGTGCAGAACAATGTGCACAGTAGCAGTTTAATCAGCTCAATTTTGGCTTTGTGCTTATTTTTGAGCTCGGACAGGGAAGTTGATGTGTACTAATGTGATTGTGGAACACAGAAAAACAGTACTACGCACTTTTCTGCTCCCCTTCAAAATGCTTTTCTGAAGAGGCACGCCCACTCCAGAGCAATGTGGATGCCCTGTTCTGTTAAAATATTAGAGACTTTACCTATCTGTGTTCATATAATGAGTGTTTTTGTACATTATTTGGTCAGTCGCATTCCACGATTAAAAAATGGCCTCACAGCCTGAACCTGAGCAGTTTAAAGCACCAGAGTGGAATGCATTTTTTAACATTTAGTGTCAATTTTGTTTTGCCATCAAAAGGGGGCACTCTTTCTAACGGGTTCCAGTGAGGGTGAATGGGAAAGTTGTACAAGGAGAGAGTAACTGTATAGTAGCGAAGACTTATGATGTCACTACAAATTACAGAGAGGGACTGTGAGCGTTTTACACCAAAACTATCAATTATGAGAGAACAAACACACATTAATGTAATGTTGTGGATTATTTTTGTGTACTTAGGGTATGAATATGGTTATAAATCACTATACATGATAATTAGTCCCACAGGCACTTTGATTAGCACTGTAGACATAAATGAAAATCAAGAAAAAGTAATTATACAAGTAATACAATAATATTCCTTTGAGCCTTTTAAACATTTTTTTTGGATCTAAAGTCTTAAGTTGACATCAGAATTGACCCTGTTCAGACATCTCAGTACATAATGTACCCTAGTGCTCTGAACTGTTTCTTCACATAGTATCTCTGTCTTTTTAAAGAGTCATGGAGGAAACAGCTGCTGTAGCTCCAGCCCCTGGCACTGACGCTGCCCCACCAACCCCAAGACCTCAGCCTCCCTCCTTTGTACCTTCCCGCAGCCTGCTGGAGTGGAGACGGAGGGTCAAGTCTGAGTATATGCGCCTTCGCCAATTAAAACGCCTTAAAAAAGCAGAGGAGGTCAAGGTGGGTCGACTCAATTATTGACAGTGCCCTACAGTAGTTGAGTTTATATCTTGCGGTAGATGTTTATGTGTCCAGTACATGTGTGTCTAACACTATATGTGACATGCTTTCTTTGTTTCTAGACCCTGTTCATGTCCAACAGGCAAAAGATTGAGCAGCACACAAACCTTCTGAATGCAGAGTGGTCCCGGCTCAGGATTCAGTCCATCCCTCTGTCAACGTCCAGTGGAGCTCTGGCCAGCAAGAAGGTGTGCTTGTGTTTTTGATGCCCTGAAGAGAGAAAAATAATAGCTATTGCAACACATTCCCTAACATACCACGCTGACTGCACTGTCCAGTCTTTGTATCCCTCCCCAGGCTGCTTTGGCTTAACTGGTAATCCAATCTGTTATTATTGTATGGATGTGTTTTGAGAAACTCCTCATGTATGTCAAGTCGAGTCTTCTTCACCAGGCCCAGTGTTGTGCTCCCGTTCCCACCTGGCTGCCAGGACAAAACTGTGTGTATGAAAAGGGTCATCCAGCAGCCTTAAAGTGGTCTCTGGCCCAGTGGGAGCTCGTAATACAAACAGCCCGAGGCCATGACGGCATATTCCTCTTCCCACATGCTGCCAGGGTCCCCTTTATTGTGTTGGGGGTTAGGCTTCATGTGTATTTGATTATTTATAAAATTCTCTAATATTGCTGGGGATTGTTCTATTGTCTGGCTCTCTTACAGATGTGTACAGTGGAGTTTGGCTTCCCAGCATTCAAAGCTCAAGCCATTGCCATGAGACCGCTGTCAACAGTGGCAGGAATCCCTTTTATGTACTCCTGGTCGCCTCTGCAGCACAACTTCATGGTAGGAAATAAACCAGTAGACAGACTTTATACCATCTTTTTTTCATTCAACTGATTCGAACTTGAATGATACCACTGGTTTACATTCAAAAGCTCCTATAATATACTATTTCTGGACTGTGAAATATTGAAAGGCAGGACCATCTAAATGTTACGTTTAGTAATTTTTATCTAGAGGTCCTCAAAGGCATCACAGGTGATGCTGCGACACGTAGCATCATCTGCTTCCATGCCTGTCTTGACGGGAGTTTTCTGTCCTAGGTGGAGGATGAGACATTCCTTCATAACATCCCGTACATGGGCGACGAGGCGCTGGAGCAGGACGAGGCCTTCCTGGAGGAACTCATTGACAACTATGATGGTGTCCATGGTGACAGAGGTGAGATCTCAGCACTGAACCCTAACCTATTTTTTCTGTACATCACTCTAACAATCACTTATGATGAACATTGTTTAATTATTTGATTATGATTATCATGTCTCAGAGGGGGGCTTTATCAGCGATGAAGTCTTTAAAGAGCTGGTGGAGGCCTTGAGCCAGTACTCCGACCACGAGGAGGAGGAAGAGGAGGAACCTGCGACTGCGGCGGCGGTGGAGGTGACGCCAAAAAAGGAGGACGAGAGAATGATGAGGAGGAGCTCAGTGGAAAGTTCAGAGGAGACCAAATCTGGTACTGCGGCATTCATTAGGAGGAAGAGGAGGAGCACGACTGAGGGTGAGCAAGTCAGCTGTGTTTAGACATTGTTGTGTGAGAGAACAAGAACAAGGCTCGCACTGTTCCCCTTCATTACACTGTACAGCTGCCACAAGGTCGCCCTGCCACAGCAGCTCTGGCACCAATTGTTTACTTTTGAAGCTGCCCCGGTGCCCCTGCATGGCCACTGTGTGTGAGGAAACCTGTTTGTCCATGACACTGATATGGTCCGGCTCTAATTACAGAACTTAATGACCTCTCCAAGCAGGCTTTATGGAAATTTAGGCTGTACAAACACCTTTCCAACAATTAGTGATTGTGACATATAAGCACACCTGGTACATGGTCGTTCAGCTGCTGGTACACAAAGACGTGCATGAATAAAAGAGGAAAACTAGGAGATATGTTTTCAGAACATGTTATTGCTAACTGGCCTTGGGCACTGGGGAAACTGTTAGCATTGCAACATGTTTAAAAGAACATATTACATAAGCTTTGTTTGTATCAAAACCTGATGTGCGGACGAAACCAGGTTATTTGTTTAACCGAATGTGCTCTCTTTGTGTCTCCCATAGTCAGGGACTCGTCCAGCAGCAAGAAGGTCCCCAGCGATAAGATATTTACAGCCATCGCTTCAATGTTTCCTTACAAGGGCACCACGGAGGAGCTGAAGGAAAAGTAAGAAAAGTGCAGTGAAACTGGGGATCGAGGTGCACAATGCCGAACAGCCTGTTGCTTAGTGTTCACCATGGAGACGCAATGTAATAATGGTGGCTCCCTCTCAGGCTCTCTGTTCATCAGCATCTGAAAGAGCGTCACTTAGAAATAAACATGTAAACTTAACCCAGTAACAACTTGATACAGGTGATAAAATGAGCACTAAAGGTCGCTCTGTGGCCTCCACAGGTACAAGGACCTCCTGGAGCCCCCCAGCCCAGTGAAGCTGCCCCCTCTCTGCACCCCCAACCTGGACGGACCTTTTGCAAAATCAGTCCAGCGCGAGCAGTCCTTACACTCGTTCCACACGCTCTTCTGCAGACGCTGCTTCAAATACGACTGTTTCCTCCACCGTAATGGCTCGATTAATGTTTATTACTATGATTATTTCATGTTGATTTCAAGTGAGATATTTGCATTGTGTTTTATGTTCTTATTTTCCTGTATGTTTGCTTGTTCATAAAGCTTTCCATGCTACACCCAATGTTTACAAGAGGAAGAGTAAGGAGATCCGAATTGAGACGGACCCATGTGGCGTCGACTGCTTCCTGTTACAGGTATGCCATGCTAACAAATATTTCACCTATAGCTGTATAACATGCTTGTTTTTTAATCTTTGTTCATTTTTCCCCATCCCCTGTGCGCTTCTGAAGAAAGGGGCTAAAGAGTTCGTGGATCAGAACCTGTTACGATCACAGAGGTCTCGAAGGCGTCGGAGGCAGCAGCGTCCAACCAGCTCCAGCTGTCCCGGACCATCGGGGTCTGCTGAGGAAGGCAAAGAGGGCGACAGTGACCATGAAACTACCTCCTCTTCAGGTGGGAGTCTGATCTCACAGGAAGCTGGTTCTGAGCTGCTTTAGAAACCGTCAGGTGCTTTGGCTAGTCTAAGCAGGAGGACTAGGGCAGATTTGGAAAAGGTTAATTTCGTCTTAAACTTGCTTTTTTGTAGTTTTCACTTTGACATGCTATATCCTGCCTGGTGTTTTGATTCTGGTAATGACTCTCTGCTTTGAGGCTTCTTAAAGTATAGTTATTTTCTGAGTCACTGCATGACTGAGTGGATGCATCATTTACCATAACTTCCCTTAGATCCCTCCCCTTCCGAAACGCTGTCTGCCCTGACAGAGTGTAGCCCTTTAGAAAAGTGAAATTTGGCTGAAGATGAGAGCTTTTAAGTCATATCCTGCTCTCTCCCTCGTCTCCCTCCTTCCATCTCGACTCAATATCAGCTCACACTTGCCAAGTAAAATAAACCAGCCATTAGGTTTGCATGCTTCAGTCCCAACATAAACACTTTGTACCCTCTCCCCCTCCTTCTGCTGTGGTTTCTCTTTCTTTTTTTCATTTCTGTTGATATCTTCATGTGGAGAGCAGCGGGAGGGAAATAAGAGCAATCTCTTCTGGCTCTTCTTGTTCCTCTCCTCCCCCACAGGCTCTCAGGTTGTTTTTCATAGCCATCGATGCCTCACTGTAGGTCTCTGTTAGTTTTGGAAACTGCTTGTACTCAGCTGGTGACTCAGCAGAGTCTCTCACACGTGTTGAGATAATGTGGAAAAAACAGATTGTTAAGCAGATTATTAAAGATACTCAGTGCTGTAGCATGTGGCCACACACAGCAATGCTGCATTCAGCCTGTTGCCAAGCAACATTCGGCTCTCAGCCTCGAGCTGTGGGTGTAAGAGCATCAGTCTTGAATATCCAAAAAGCTAAATCGGAGCCCACAGTCCCCTGTGTATGTGTGTGAGTGTGCACATGCAAAAAAGGTATCCAGAAATAGAAATGTGTATTGATGTAGAGTTAAATTATGTGTGTGCAGATAAAAATCAAAAACCTGATTACAAGACCAAAGTGTGCGTGCAGCTGCATGTGCATGTACAAATAGAATACTTGAATCCTTCTGCCAAGATTAGTAATCAGAGATACTAAGGTGTGTTTCTATGTGTGTTTGTGTGGAACAGAGGGCAATTCACGGTGCCCGACTCCCACCAAGCAGCGTCCGGGGGATGATGACGGGGAAGAGCAGGCGTGCTGTGTGGTCGAGTGGAGCGGGGCGGAGGAGTCACTGTTCAGGGTGTTGCACGGCACATACTTCAACAACTTCTGCTCCATCGCTCGCCTCATCGGTACAAAGAACTGCAAGGAGGTAAATGTTAGCACACTTACAGTTTGCTCATGTGTCCTCTGGCACCGTTAGCAACAGATGCTACACTAACTTAGCTTTATTTTAACATTTAGGGAAGCTGGTTTAGCTTAGCGGTTAAATCGGCGGCCCATGTACAGAGGCCACAGTCTTTGATGCGGCGGCATCGGGCTCAACTCCCACCCTGGGCTCTTTGCCGCGTGTCATCCCCCATTTTCGACACTATCCACTGCCCTGTCTCTCAATAAAGGCATAAAACGCCAAAAAATAATCGTTTTCAACATTTAAGAAATGCTTCCACTGACTCACAACCATTGTAAACATATAACAAAAGAGGGCCTTGTTCTAAATAAATTATATCTTGGGATCAAATTTCATTATGAATGATCCGCCAATTTAACATTGCACTACTATAACATTATCAAATGCACGATTGGCAGGGTTAAAGCAGAACCATAGACCAAAATCGGCGCCATCTTTGAATTATTTCCCCAGTTAGTTCTTAGTAATAAAAAAAATAACACATTTTATTTGTAGCATCCATGTTGTTTATGTCTAGTGAACTAGACAGGTAAAAAAAAAACTTTCCAGCAAAAGAAATGGGGTCATCTCAGGAGCACATGAATGCAACATTAGCAATAGCCAATGTAGCAACAAGCCGCTAGCCTCAAAGAGAGGTGAGTAGCGGCCTACAGAGGTCTAGAATGTTCTTCTTTCTAACTCTGCTGCTCTGAAGTGCTGTCTCATTTCTAGATTTCTAGTCCTGATCCCCAACAGATGTCACTTCTGAGACCACATAAGGCTTTATTTAACCAATCTTTTTTATATGTGCAGTAATGTTCCCCAAAACCTAAACAGGTCCCCTTTAAATTGCCATTTGAGGAAACGTGACAAAGAAGCAAGAGGGTTTATGGGAAATGGTGTTTTAATTGTAGAGGAACAGCACTAACCATAAAAGGACAGCAATTATGAGTTGTTAGGTGTCCCATCTGTTATTTTACTGGCTATATTTATGTTTGTTACTGGTATTTAGGTTTATTCAACATGTTAATTAATGAACTCATAGTTTCTGAAACTGATGCAGTTTTGAAACCACGTGTACAAAACATTTGCGTCACTGATTTCTGTTGCATTTACGTCAGTGCGAGTGCAATAACATGCATCCTGTGTCTGTGGTTTTATGGTGTGGATAATTGGGCTGAATACAGAGAGAATGGCATGTGGCACCATAAACGGGGATGCTTACCAGATGGGACGTCTCTCATATTCTCTCGTGATGCAGTCGTTCAGTGTAAGACATTTCCTAAATTATGTCAGCTGAGAATAAGACGGCTTGTAGAGGAAATGTTACAACTTTATTGTACTTTTGAGCATAAAAATATACAGGAAGGAAACAGGTAAAACAAATGATGACATATTTAGGACATGTTGAAGCAGCTTTCCCTGTTTATCCAACCCTCAAACAGCCTCTTCTTGTCCCATGGCCAGAGCAGTCCAGAGACTGTATTGGAGTGTCCGTCCTGGCCCTGCTGGCATCCAAAGGGCCCCGCCCACTGCTTAACTAAGTGGAAATGCTGAAACCAGCTGCATCGTTATGTATGTCTGTGTCCCGGGGAAGAGGCCAAATCTGGGTTTTGGCAGCCAGAAGTGGTGGTGCGTGTGTGTGGTTGTGCACATGCATGTTTTGCCTCTGCAGTTTGGTTAGCAGAGGATGGAGGGGGCAGGATGTTCTGTGGCGTAATCACTGCGATGTGCTTTTCAGCTCGAGTGGCAGTACATAACACAACATAATTAAGACCGAGAGAAGGAGATTTCTTCACAGTAGTGCACATGTGTGATTAATTAGCAGGATGTGCTGTTATTTTTTAAATTCCCACAGGTGTACGAGTTTGCGGTGAAGGAGGTCTTGATTCACCGCGTTCCTTTGGTGGATGGAGGCATCTCGCCCCAGAAGAAGAAAAGGAAACACAGGCATGATATCGACAATTATTCTCCCTCTTCTTTTACTAAACATGATTATAACATTATATTATGAAGAGAAAAATGCAGTCACTGAGTTATTGACCGAACCCTGTCATTGTGCTTGTTTAATGTGGCAGGTTATGGGCAAAGATTCAACTAAAGAAAGGTATGTCCTTCACATAATTGTTACAATTACATTAATATTACTGCACTGTGACCTCTGAAATACAACACAGCTTAATGTGCCACTCAGAGGGCTTTGTCCTCTGTTGCTCCAGATAACTCGTCCAATCAGGTGTACAACTACCAGCCATGTGATCACCCCGACCATCCTTGCGACAGCTCCTGCCCGTGTGTGATGACCCAGAATTTCTGCGAGAAGTTCTGCCAGTGCGAACACGAGTGTGAGTGTCTTATTCACCTGTGCGACCATGCTCTCGTGGGCTGTATTCCTCTTTCATTCTCACACAAACAAAAACACATTAGAAGCTTACTCTGCCATTCTGTGTTTTTTTTAACCACATTTTCCATTAAAAGTGCACCGCAGCTTCAAAGAGCTTTTCGCCAGGCCACAGTAGAGCAGGGCAGCAGAATGTAAATTGATTCTGCAGTATTCTGGCCGCGGTCAGAGGAGAAACTGTCCTCTAGCGGGGGAAAGGTGGGTGTCTGTTTAATACAGAGCTGTGATCACAATGAGGCATTGCTGCAGCAGCAATGACCCAGAACTGTGTTCTCCGAAATGGCCACATGGTGGAGGAATGGATTTAGTTGTTTGCCCTCTGGAGAGTTTACAACAGAGAAAAAGGGATAAGACGAACTAAACAGCTTGCTATGGTTGAAAAAGATGGTTCTGCCTCATTTGTTCATCTGTTCAGTTCAGCCACCTTCCCTCCCCCCTCCGCCTCCTCCTCCTCACCCGACAGTTACCTCGCCTATTCCCGTAGCAGAGGAGAGCCGGGGCCAAACAGGAAGCAGCCTCCAGTCCCACATGTGTGTTCACTAAAGAGCTGGAGAGAAATCAAAGGGACGTGACTGGCTCCGTGGCTGATATTCAACATCATCTGCAGCATCAGTATGAGTCAGACAGTTCCAGCTAAACAATGCTTGATGATACGGACACATTAAAACCCACACAGGCTGGAAAAGGGCATTACAGAGGAGACTAACTCGGCCTGCAGCTCTTGTTGTGGGCAGTTTTCCCCAGGCAGAGGCTGCTGGAGAGATATTTCAGTAAATCTTGCCTGATCCTTCGGTTCATCTGCCCGGAGGGTGTTATGTTACACCCTGCAAAATTGTATTTCAGCATATCTGCCAGCAGAGGTCTCTGAATGATGAGCTTCTGGGCGTTACTCAGCCATTGACTTTCTGTGCTGCAACTGCATTTTGAGCTGGAATCATGCATCATGCTTGTATTTCTTTCCGCTAAGTCATACAATGTGTTATCTTCATTAAGAATCTCAGCACGTCCCCGTCTCAGAGCAGCTGTGTGTCTAAATGCTTTCCAGGCCAGAACCGCTTCCCCGGCTGCAGGTGTAAGACACAGTGCAACACTAAACAGTGTCCCTGCTACCTCGCCGTGAGGGAGTGTGACCCAGATCTGTGCATGACCTGCGGTGCTGCGGACCACTGGGACAGCAAAGGGGTCTCCTGCAAGAACTGCAGCATCCAGAGAGGCTTAAAGAAGGTACTCAAGGACACTTGAAGGTCTTAATGTTTCAAATCGGATTTTCTTATTATTTGTACATTTATTTGACTAACCTTCATCTGCCTCTTTTCAGCACCTGCTCCTGGCTCCATCAGATGTCGCCGGATGGGGCACCTTCATCAAAGAGCCGGTTCAAAAGAATGAGTTTATCTCAGAATACTGCGGGGAGGCAAGTCGCTAGTTTAGCCTGATTTTAAATGTGTATTCAGAAGCTCTCGGCTTCATTGAAGTTTTGTACTTTTGTGTTCATGAGCAGCTGATCTCCCAGGACGAGGCAGACCGACGTGGGAGGATCTACGACAAATACATGTCGAGCTTCCTTTTCAACTTGAACAATGGCAAGTATTCCCCACTTCCCCTCTGGTCACAGCCGTAGCAGTATTACAGTATGTTAAGTAATTCTTAATGTGCTCTGTCTCTCAGTAGACTTTGTTGTGGATGCCACACGCAAGGGGAACAAAATCCGCTTTGCAAATCATTCAGTAAATCCCAACTGCTACGCTAAAGGTTGGTCACTTTGTTTTGCTGTGAAGTTTGTGGGATGAAAGCAGTCTCTTTTTCTCCGGCTGACGTTGTGTTTGCTGCCATTGCAGTGGTAATGGTGAACGGAGACCACCGCATTGGAATCTTTGCCAAACGAGCGATCCTGCAAGGAGAGGAGCTCTTCTTTGACTACAGGTAGAGTCACAGGCCTTTTTGTGACTCTCCATCAGCTTCAAAGTAAAATGAAAAACAAGGCTGCTGTAAAATGTGACTGATTTAGTGGCTTCTGAAGATATTCTACACTAACTCAGACTCTTAACTTCATCCATCTTTGTCTTCCACAGATACAGCCAAGCCGACGCCCTCAAATACGTAGGGATAGAGCGGGAGGTGGAGATAGCTTAGCTACCTGCTGCCTTCCTCCATAACCTTCCCCGACCTCCCCAGCCGCCCACTCATGCTTCTGTCCCTCCCTGCAGCGTAACATCCAGCGGAGGAGTTTCTCTGAACAGTCTCCACCCTCTCTGCTGCACTTCCAAAAATAGAAAGTCCCTGCTGTTTGCAGGTGCTCCTGCTCTGCAGACACAGTGACAGCCGTCAGCTCTCCCCCTCATGCGCCCAAAACCCACCCGCCCACCTGCAAGACTGTATACGACAAGCTTATAAAACTAATCTATTTAAAGTGGAAATATTATTAATCCGTACTGCTTACTGCACCAAGAGGATCACATGTTTAATTTTTTTGTTGTCAAAGCGAAGAGGCCACGATTACTCATCATGCTGTGTTATTCTCAGTTCTGTTACTGTACTTATAGACCGGCTTTTGTTCGACCTCTCTATATGTAATGCAAGCTTTTACATCGTACCTAATGATGATCAGTGAAATGCATGTGCTGTCTCTTGGATAAAAGAACCATTAAACATGTTAGCCGCAGCGTTAGCTTCAGTCAGATGCTGCTCTGTGTAAGTGGCGAGTTAAATTTATGTGCATTTATAATTCCTTGTTCTGCAAAAATAGGCAACGAGACGAGAAACCGACTGACTGAATGTAACCTGTAGATGATGGTGAAGAGATCTCATCCCTCTTTTGTTTCACACATTAACTAATTGGTACTCAGAGCTACGTATGCACATAAACATTTATTAACATGTTTACGCGATCTTGAGGTCTTCACACACTTCATAAGTTTACTCGTCACACAGTAAATGTCTTCCTTTAAGAATAATACAAGTGCCAAATGATTCCACACACAAAGAGGCTGAAACAGTGTGGATGTGTTGCATAATTAACAGAGACATATAAAAGGTGACCTGCAAGGTTATAAAAAAATGGGAAAAGCAAATTTATCAGTGTTTGACCAAATATTAAAGTCCCCCACATGTGAATGTATAAAACCATTTATCATCTTTTCTGTATTTGTCCAGATTTCTTACTTTCTGTATTTCATTTATAAAACATTAATGCCCACTTTGAAATGAGATCTTTCTTAATAGAGATGAACAAAATGGAGTTTACTGCTATGTACAGTGTATGCCTATAAAAATAAAAGTTTAACTTTATACATTAAACATGCGTGTGATGACTGTCACTGTGCAAAAAGCACCCCAAATACCCTCACACAGTTTCCTTCAAGCTTCTTTTATTGAGGTGACGATTTGGCTCTGCCTTGATTTACACAGTAATGGTCATTTACAGTGAACCTTTTACAAAACAAAATCGAGCATACTTAAGAACAGAAATAAAATCCTAAATTTCAGTGTGATCACAAACAACTGTAATGATCATTTCTGGTACCTGTTGCAGAAGGATTCAGTTTGTTGGTGCAGAGAAGTCTAACCGGTTCTAACCTGCCTGTTCGTCACTCACTGGTGCTTTATCGTTGGATTTCATGATGTCACTTATGACAGGGTATCTGCGGATTAATGTAACGAATTAGATCCCTAAAAGTGTTAATCATAACTTTTCACAAACCCCAAATTGCACCTTATAACCATTTTTCTTATAACAAGTAAGTTTTCACAGGTTTAACACCACAACGTTTATAATGAAATCAGTAGATACCCTGTCTGAGCTTACAACATCCTGCTCACTTGCTCCCCCTAGTGGCCATTTCATCTATATCCCTGTGCTGCAGCATGGACCTGAACATGCTGAACATGGACAAGCCACTCTGAACTACACCTTAGCCGTGTTCCTGTCACTTTACCACTGTTGGTGCGCTACAATAAGTGAGTTGGCATCAGTGCACGTTTGTCTTTAAATGAGAGTCATTATTTATTTAATCTTGGTGGGCAAACTATGAATACACAAACACCTAAACATCCCGTCAGTCACACGCACACACAGGCTACAGGGACCACGCATGATTAACTAGTGAGTGGTAATGACTGCTATGCTGAGTGTTTATAGTCCGTTTACAGATGAATACAGTGACGTGTATACATTTTATAACACATAAGTCGACACTTTCCTAATTGGCAACAAAGCATATGAGACTCAAGTTTGTTGGCTTGCGCCTGACATGAACTTTGAGTGGTGATTGTCAGTTTAACAAACTACTCTTTGTGTCAATCATAAACCCACAGTTTCACTCTGTTCACTCACTTTTCATTATCATTCATCTCCTCACAGAATAAAGAAAAATATAGCCTGTAAATGCCGAATCTGTACATTTCATACATTATTAGCAAACCGTGCCTTTACAGTCATTTTTACATCTACTGTACATTCTTTGACTGTACAATATAGCACAGTTCTGCCCATCTGCAACAAAAGAAAGCAACGATGTAGATTTTGGGAGGTTTGTCATTCTTTATCCTGAGCGTTCAAAGCTACCGTGAGTTCTGTTACTCTTAGTGCCGAGCGGCCTACAATGAAAACATCAGAGCAGGTCTGCTCATACATTACAGAGTCAGAGGATTTACATTCAAAGTACTCCATGTAACTCTTTTCTCTTGTCTCGTATAAACCACAGGAATAAAAAAAGAAGTCGCTTAACACATTATTCATATATTCACGTGTACACTTATTACACCCTATTTTCTATTGTGCATCAGCAAATTAAACTGAGACATCAACATCATTGGTGGCTGAAAGAAGCTCATATTATTGCATGTTACTGCAAAGTGCGCTCATGCTCTACAAATGCATAGCTAACATGTTACAACTGTTTTTGTTTTGTTTTTTGTTCACATACACAATAGTGCTTCGTAGTATCAAGTAGAGCTGCAGTGAGTGATGGAAGCCCTAAGCTTTGGTTGCAAAACATCAAAAGAAATTTCTTGCCAGAGGAGGAAATTTCATCACTAAAAGGCAGAATTTTCAACTTTCCACTGGAAGCAGCTAAACGAGCAGCAGCGGCGATGACAGCATGGTCGGCTACTGTCCTACAGCGTGATGCAAAAATATTCTAGCAGTATGAGTTGGAAGTTAAAGATTAGCATTTACACTCTTGTGGTCCTCTGTACAAATGTTGTTGTGTGTGTGTGCATGTGTGTTTGTGTGTGTGCTTCTCCAGAGAGCACTTCTTCCTGAAAGATGCTTAGTGAAGGATGTGGAAGGTTTGTGAGATCTTTTGTGATAACACTCCGTAGCACCGAGCTATGGACATTTTGACCATAATACAAGCAACCAGAAGTAAGACAGAAGGAATAAGAACGTGGATATTTACATCACTCCGTCCCTGGTGAGCTTCATCACTTCCGCTTGTGTTTTGATTCTTCAGTACACCAACAGTCTGTTCGCTCTCACACCAAAAGGTACAAATCGTCACACTCTCATTTCCGAAGCTCCGAGAATGTGTTCTGAGCATACTGTGATCGGCAAAGCTGCTATCTACTGACACTTAGGCAATTCTGAACCACTTAAATGTGCCATTCTGTATAGGTAATGCACTGTTATAGGCTGCAATACAACAAATATAAGCGTATATACCTTTAACGATCTGTATATGTGTCATCTCAAAGCTTAACATCTCAAAGCTCCATGCTTGTCTTTGTCTTCGGTTGGTTGTTTTCATCCATGAAAACCAGGTTTATTTCAGCGATCTGGATTTTTGTTGCTCTGGTTTAGTTTCTCACGGATTGTGAGCTTTGTTGTCAAAAACTGCTCCATGAGAGATTGTCATTAAAAGGTATATTTTAGATGTCATTTAATCTATACAGTTAGATATTCTTAGCTTTAATCGGTCTCAAAAATGGCTCAGGGAAAAGAATCTCTTAATAAAAGTCTGAATATTCTAAACTGATGTTTTAACTGGAATTAAATGTCCCTTAAATCCTGTTCCCACAGTGTCAAATCTAAACCCTATCTGAATAAGCTATAATGTTAAATTCAGATCAAGCTTGCTTAGATGAGGCACTTCAGTATTTCACCCTGCAATACAGTGTGAGACTTGTTGGCTTCTCACGCAACATGGGGCTTGATGTGAACTTTAAACCCTTACCAAAATACATACTATGAAGAGCACCAGGCTTTAGATTCCACTCAACTGGAGATATGAACATAAACTAAAATACAAAAAAAGAACTAAAGAATTAGAAAACATAAAACAGGTATCTGTGGTTGTTGTAAGTGCTATTTCCCTCTCCCCGACCCCCCAGCCAAACCCCGCCCACTCTCCCAAAGGTCCTGTGACGCTAGTCGCTCCTGAACTCCTCTTCGATTTCTGGAAGGTTCTTTTTTTCCCTCCTCAGAGTCTCGGTCAGCGGCCGGGCGCTGCTGGGCGACTCCAGGTTCTTGGGTTCGTTGGTGCGGTAGCTTCCCTTCTGCTGATACGCGTAGACGTAGATGCTGTACAGGCCTCCGAAGAGCAGCAGCAGCGCCAGGATGACAATGACTGCGGGATAAAAATAGCACAGTCAGACTTAATCTGTAACACAATGAGGAAAGAGACGCTTCTAGAAATACTGATGAGGAGCAGGCACTGTGTGACTGAATTTTTAATACTTTAATATAACATTCAGTCAAACTGTTGGAATGGGTGAATTTGGGTGTGACATTTTGTAGCATCAAAGTTTTTGAAGTGGTCAGTCCAAACTGCACACTGCAAGTTGTATCTGAAGCATCTGTGGTGCTGTGGGAGTTCTTTTATGCACCTCACATCCCAAAATGCACCTGTCAGTGAAACAGACCTGTAATAATACGTACTAAGAATATTTCATTTAATCTTCTGTTTTTTGGAAGGTGCATTTAAGGCGCATTAATGGCCCCATACTTATACCAATGGCTTCATAAGCAAAGTCAGGAGCAGAGACATTAAACAGCAAGAGAGAAAAAGTGTATGCATTACAAAAGCAATGGAAAAAAGAAAGAAAATATGGTATGAAAACACTAAATTGATTAAAAATGTCCTGAAGGGGATTATTTGTATGAAGTCAGTGTGAGTGCTCAGAAACCACATTAGGTTTTAGTAGGCTCTGTGGACATGATAGAGATCCGGCCCTGTGACCTCATAGGCCCGCTGGGTTTGTAAATTGACAGCATTATCTGATAGATGAGGCCAGGCCGGCCTTATGCACCCCGGAGGAGGATCTTAATTAGTTTTTGTCGACTCTGGTGATGTGTGCAAACTTTTTTTTCTGGTTAGGACTCATGCTGCTGCGTTTTGACTCAGCCGCAGTCTCCGAGAGGTTTCAGCTGGGAGTTCTGTGCACAGAGCACTGCAGTATTCCCGCCCGCTCATGACACGGTCACGCATGGTTTTTTTAGCATTAGACTGGGAGTGGGAGTGATCTCAGAGACATTTCCCAGATAGCAGAAGGCAGCGCCACTGATTCTTCTAATGTGATTTTAAAGGTCAGATCAGCATCCAAAATGACTCCAGGGTTTTGTCTTGTTTTATATGATTATGACATTAAGTATTCCCAGACCAGCTTCCAGGCAGCCTTTACAGCTACAAACGAAACTATTGTTCTGTAGTGCAAATCTGAAGGTTCAGACTTCAGGCTTTGTTCTTTCTTTTCAGCGCCCACCCTGCCTTTGCTTGGGTTTCCTGTCACAAGCCAGACATGCAGGTGAACTGGAGACATTCAACTGCCTGTAGGTGTGTGTTTGTTTTTCAGTCTGTGTTTTCACTGTATAAATATCTGGCAAGAGTCCACAGTGTTTCGTGCCCTAACTGCAAGTGCATGCTGGGAAAAGCATGGCCACCTCGGGCATATCCTGAAGAAATGGATATAGAGATTGGGTCGACTCTGTTGAAGCTGTTCATAAATAAGACTGCACCTGATACAGAGCTTTGATTACCATTATTATGATGCCTTTAATGACATACTGATATAGACAAACATGTCTATTTTACTTACATTTAATCCACTCATAAACTGAAGCAGATTAAAAAGATAACCTGGTTTGAGCTGAATAGAATCAAATCTAATCTCCAATGCGATAACAAAGCTTTACTACTGTCTGGTTTGGTATTCTATATTTCTGTGGGCGAGGCGGGTGGGCGAGGTCAGTTTTCTCTGTCATGTAATAGATTTAAACCCTCAGTCTGAAGCTTGAATAACACTCAAAATCCCACATTGGAATCTGTCAACCCTGCTCTAATTTAGGATTAGAGGATTTTAGGAAAAAAGTAAAGAGAATTTCAAAGGCTGACGTGTGTAATCTAGGACAGGAGAGACACAGAGAGTAAATCAGAGGAGGAGCAGTGCTTCAGAGAGGACTGAATAAAAAGCTTAATGTCACATTAATGGTCTTAGTTTTGATTCAGAAAGAAGTGTGTGCATAAATAATAAAGAAGATGTCTTACATGTTATCCAAAACAGCCCCAAGTCATCATGGATATAGAAGTACTCTGCAGGAGAAAGATACAAAAATCAGGCATAAACACAGACTTAATGATCTTTTTGTACTGATGCATTATGGGACATAAAATCTCACCTATGCCAGTAAACCATGGGTCCACCTCCCACGGTACATAGCCCAGAACAGGAGGGAAGGCGCCACAGTTGGACTCAGAGACGTAGCCTTGTGTCGTCACCGGCGGGTCTGTTTCATTTGGACGGAAGAAGGCCTTTAAAGGGGCGTACACGTTGTATCGCACTCCGGATATGCAGCCGATGAAGCCAGGAGCGTTATGCCTTTGGATCTCATAGTCGATGTCACCAACCTCTGAAAGAGCACATGGAAACAATACAACATCAATGTTCAGTCCTTAATTGTAAGAATGTACCATGTTTGCATCAACAAGTGATGAATGGAATTTACCCATGACTCTGCCCAGGAACATGGACTTGGGAGAATCAAACCTGGCATCCTCCACTAGTGTTATCTTTTCAACTATGGGCTCCATGTAATCCACCTGGGGGTGGGGCAAAGACAAGATAGATTATTTCACTGTAACATACAGGACATGAACCCCATGACATGAAGCGTAGATCAGACTTTACACAGTGACAGCAGTGAGGGCATGAACCTGTGTTTTGATGGTTCTGTTGTGTCTGGTTATGTTGACATAGTGGGGATATCCATCTGCCAGGTTTCGATGAGTCAGCTGGTACTTGTGTGTTATGAGCCCCAGCTTATACCTCAGATCTACACTACCTGTGAGGAGAGGGAGACAAAGAAATCAATAGCATGCACTCTGTTTATAAATGAGATTCTGAAGCTCTGATCTGGGAGTTCTGTGAATCTCCTGCCATACAAATGTAATTCCAGACTTAACATTCTCAGACAAAATAGTCCCTAAGCTTCTTCTTCCTACCATCAGTCTTGAGGATGATGGCGATGTAGTCTTGAACGAAGGAGCTGATGTAGAGCAACACAGCGGGCACGTGAACGGTGCTGAAACTGAACTCGATGTCATCCGCTGTGTCGTTGTAGCCCAGGCTGAAGTTGTCGTAGTGGGGGTCGATCCAGTTGGCCCACGCCGCTTCGTCTGTTATGGGCTTCTTTCGTATGTTGTATTTCAGCCACGAGCCAATTTCAAAGTAGGCTCCGATGTCTTAGAAAAAATCAATGTGAAATTAGATATCTCCATCTGCTCTATGTATTACTGACATCAGGCAGTTTGTCAGGGCTCTATAGAAACAAGTATGAACTCACCTCTGTGGCAGTAGAAGCCATCAAAAGCTGTGTTGTTACAGTCACAAGTGTATGCAGCATATCCCTCAATGCACTGGCCACTGTTTCGGCATGGTATGGTAGCATTTAGACACTGTCCTGTACAGTTCCTCCGTATACCCTGTTCTTCGTTTACTTTGCTCTCGAGATCAATAGGAACACCGTTCATACGTAACCCTCGCAGACACCCCAAGAAAGGGCGCAGTGTGCGGTTGGCAGCACCTAAGACAAAGAATACTCTTATTAGTGGCTTTTCATTGTCATTGAAAGTTGAGAGAACATACATTAAAAGTACTCAAAGTCATGCAAGATTGAAATTCTAAATTTTGAACATACCTACTAAGACAGGATGTGTAAAATCCATGGTGACGAAGGTCTGACCTGGAAAACGCGTAACAGCCCAAGGCTGATAATCGACCTTGATCCGGGCCAGCTTCACGTTAATTTCAGCCTGAACAAAGTGCCACTCATTGTCATTGAGTGGCACAGGCGAGCGTAGTGTCGCATTAATGATGCCGTCACCCACCATGAATATAAACAGAAGGTTGTGAGTTGCTGAAAAATGAAAGAAGACAGAAGAGAAATGAAATATCTCACAGTAGTTCTTGGATGAGTCTTTCAGTAGCATGAGGAGAAAGGATCTCTGCTAGCAGACGAGTCGACTCACTATTCATCTCTATTCTTATGAAGTTTCTGAGTTGGTCATCAGAGTTCTCCAAGAAGACGCCGTGGTCACGATAGGTTTTGAAGTGGAAGGAGATGTCGGCGCTGGTGCCGGGTCTGAAGGTGGGAAAGGTGATGTAGGTGGGCTTGGTGAAAGCTATGGTGTTCCAGATGTTTCCTGTGGGAATCAATGAAACCTATTTATATGGAAAAAAATACTCTCAATGTGTCAGCAACACAGAACATCACTGGTTGAGAACAATCCATAACAGTTAAACTCACTGTCGCCATGGCAGCGGAGGGGCCCGACTGTAAATTGTGCTTCTGACCCTGTCCTGTTGGTGTCCCCGACCACCACCTTCCTCACAGGCAGGTGGTCTCTAAAGTCCAAGTAGCCCTTATCTGAGTACCTGAAAGCCACAGAGGACATGTTCAGACTTCAACTTCATTTTCAGTTACAAGTTAAGCCTGCTGAATGTTTCTATCTCTCACCATTGTCTGTAGTCTGCGTCACAGTTACACTGAAACTTGGGATCAGTGCAGGTTCGGTTGATGGCACAGCCACACTTCTGGACCTCTCTGAATGTTCCACCCCAGTAATAGTGAGTCTCATTGTTACGACCGATCCAGTAACCAAACGGTCTCCCATCTATTTTGAAAAAGAAACTGTGTTAGTTTGTCGTTTAAGTTTCCTATCTTTCATATATTTGTGCACACTGACAAATAAATAAAGTCACTGAAGCCACTCACCGGGGGTGTTGAGGAGACGGGATTTGTAGCAGGAGTAGTCGATCCACTGCTCACAGTACAACGAGGTGTTGGCCAGAGCCGTGACCTCATCCCAGGAGGCGTTCCAGTAGTTGACATCTCCTATATAAGGCCGGTCTATTGAACTCCCAGTCACCTTGGTACCATCAACTCGATCATTCAAAATCACTGTCCATGCTTTATATGCTGTTAAAGAGGCAGGACAGAGGGATTTAATGTTGTGAAATAAGATAGATGGAGCAAAAAGGAAAATAATCATAAGTAAAATTATTTTTTTTACAAGATTTTCGCAAGAAAAGGTTAGACACAGAGCACTAGACACACACACACACACACACACACACACACACAGAAACAGCTGGACTTATCTTGTTTTATAAACCCTTTTATTTCCCATGAAATTTCTGCACACATTCCTCATTATAGGAACATGATAAGCTGTCTCTCGCTTTTCATTAAAAACCCACAGAGGATCCAACAAATACTGAACACAGTGCTGATGAAGCTGTACTTTATAATTGACAGTGATTACTCACACTTCATTTTGCAGTACACCTCGAATGGCTTCAGCGGGCCGCTGAGATCAGGATCGATGGTGTAGTTTCCAGACCAATACTTGCCGCTGAGTCTGTAGGCCTCGCATGACTCTTTATAAACCGCTGATCAAGAAATCAATTTTTTGTTATTATGAAAAAATATGGCTGGAGCCAAGTGTAATTTCCTTCAAATAAACACTTATTACAGCACTTACACATGTGGCACACCTCTCCTTTGTAGCCTGTGTTCTCACACAGACAGATAAAGTCATCATAGGACTGGATGCATCTGCCTTCATGTTCACATGGATTTGGAGTACATCTGCAAGCAAAAGATGTAATTACACTGAGTATTTTAATGTTGCAACAGTGAGACCTCTTTTATCCCCAAATCCTCTTTTTTCTGTGTTATTTATTTCTAGTTAAAAGCCATCAGATAAGGTTTAATGAGGTTATACTTGAAGATTAATACAACTTGCTAGGTAGCTTTCTATTTACATATTTGGTTGCTTTCATCCGTCAAGTATGCTTTATGCTACATATTGTAAATTAAGTGATGTTACTGACCTGTCTGTGATGCCACAGGTGCCCAACAGCAGCTCAGCATAGCGCCCCCACTGCCGTTGCAGAATAATGTCTATATCAAGTTGTTCATTGTCTATAAAAATATGCTGCATACAGCCGTGGAAGCGGTTCAGCTTGGTCTCACACTTCCTTATAGTGTTGTTGGTTTTTGGACACCCTAAGAGCAGGAAGGAAAATGCATGAATTGAACAGTACAGTTTTGTATGTTGATTTCAGGAAGTCATTTTCTCACCTCCAAAAAAGTAGCGATCTCCTGTCCGGATCGTGAAAGGGTTGGTGATCTTTAGCGGAGAACCCTCCTCCTCATCAATGGTGAGGGTTAGCAGGTTGTCTCTCGCTGCCAAATCCACCGTATGCCAGTAACCATCATTTAGCCTGTATCCTGAAGATTGGAGAAATGCTTGTCATGCAATGTTTCTGCAATGACATTCAGTTCAGACATCACACGCACAATGCAACAACATCTATTCAACATCAACAACAGCTAAATCCTTCCGCCAAACAAGGATTGTACAATCATAGCTAAGCAACAATGACATAGTCTGCCAGGCTTTGGATTTCTGTACATGCTACAAATGAGGTTCAGGGAATGTAATAGGAGCTTGTGTTCTAAAGCTACATTTAGTTATCAAGAGTTTGGAGGTTTATATCGCTTTATTGCCTTCAATGGACCAAAAACAGAAGAGATAAAGTTTAAGGAATGACTGAACAGTGTGTTTTTCTTCTCAAACACTAGCTGCTAAAGCTAGCAAGGCTGGCTAACAAGTTTAGCCTCAGTCTTTTAGCAAGTTAAGAGGAAGTAGCTATCAGTAGCCTTTATGTTGAAGCTGGAATCCAAGTTTGTATCCATCTCACAGAGTTTTAGCTCTTTTTTGTATTATCTAACATGGCCAGAAAATTGCATACGCCCACCTGCAGCAAACTGGAGTTTCTTCTTTCCAGGCTGGAATATAGTGACGTTTATCTGTCCCTCGCTTAATCCCAGCTCAAGGGCACCCAGGTCATCCGCAAACCGTGTGAACATTAGCAGTCCTGTGTAGTCCCAAGAGCGGAACTTAAACTTGACGAACATACGAGGCCTTCTGAAGAATCCCGGCACCTGCAGGTAGTTGTTGGGCCCAGCAAAAGTCATGGGTTTGAGCAGAATGTCTCTGCAGGCATAATGCATCTTTTTCTGCGGAGAAGAAAGACAGATGAGACTCGATCAGTGAAGGTGAAACATTTCCACTGATTAATTTTTATCGTGACGTTTTAAAATTATATCGCTGCAGAGCTGTATGATAGTTCTACCTTTCGCGGTATGCGGATGTCCTCTTCTTCTCTCTTTGCCTTGTCGATGATGTTGACATCATTGATGAAGACGTTCTCCAGGCAGCCACGGAAATTTGGTGTGGTGGGCAGGTGAGGCAAATTTTGCTCTATGACACCTCCGACGTATAACTAAGAAGGAGGTATGAGAGTGCTCAGTCATCATCATTAACCAGAACATTAATTCACATTTTAATGAATGAATTTCGCTTGTTAGCTAGCTTTTAATAAAAAATTAAATAAGAGTAAACTGAAGTACTAAAAATCTTTATAATTTCACCAATTGATTAAAGAGCAACTGAAACTACACTACACTGTGAAAATTTAAAGGGAAATCTGGCCATTTCCCAAGTTCAAACAATACATTTTATAACAGATTTATTACTATCAGACCACAGCTAGTGTTAGCATTCATCCACTGACTAGATATTACCGTTTGCTAGAAAGTGGCCAGAAGCTAATATTACAGTTTATTAATGTCTCACAATACAATAGAAAGATGTACCCATTAGCTAACGTCATGCTAGCAAAGAAGTGTTTATAAGTGGTAAAAACACTTCCTGGCTAATGTTAAGCTAACTAGGAAGTGTTTATACCAATTCCCAGCTAACGTTATGCTCGCTAGAATGTGATTATACCACTTCCTTGCTAACGTTAGCTGTTGTCTACTGTTAGCTAAAAGGTTATCGAATATATTGCTTTACATTGAATGTGACCCAATGTCCCTCTGGATTTTCATTATCAATAGTTTTTTAGTTGCTCATAAATCATAAAGTGGTGAAATTATAACAATTGCATGATTTGCTTAACATTTGATTAACATTTGAGTTTCCCACCCTGTGCATGACCTCAGAGGAAAATGGCATCTGTGTGAACATGATGAATTGATGAGGTACCTGCGTATCCAGATCCAGGTGTGTAAACTCTCCGTTACAGACAGCTGTCACCATCTGACTATCCACTGTAAAGTTCACCTGGCGACCGTAGCGCTTGATGGTGACATAGTGCCAGTGTAGATTATCAAGAAGGCTGCCAGCCATCAGTGTAGTCCGCCCGTTAACTTTGTGTATTACACTGCTTCCTGCAAAATACAGGGCAAGGTCAAGAGGAAAAATGAATGAATACAAGTGCTCAAATCGGCTACAAGTACTTGCTGCATTGTTCACAATAAGGAAACGACAGATGTCTTCTCAGCAATCTAAGCGGTAATATTGAAATGCACCAACTGTACCGAGGCTGATGTGCAGGTAAAGACGGCCTCTCTTGAGCTCCAGGGTAAAGAGGTCTCCTTGAATCCCCTCGCTGTGTAACAGCAGACCATCCTGCTCCAGAGTCTTGAAGTTTATGGCAATATGGTCTTGTAGTGTACGGGACCTCTTTCCAGGGTACATGTAGACCACTGAGTCGTCCCCGTTGTACTGTAGAACATAGGAATCTGCAGAGAAAAACTTAATATGGATTCATTACTTCCAAAAACCCTACAGTGGGTTTAGAACATAGATATTCCTCAGTTTTTAGGTGAGTTGACATTTAGTGAATATTGTTCCTGAGTATGGGTCAGGCCCACGTAATTTTTTAATTGTAGCATAGATTAAGTGGCACATGATCAAATATGATTAAGCAGTGGGCTTGTAGAATGTCCCTGGATGTGAGTCAGAAAATCCCTGTCAGTGGTTTTTACCATAAGGGCAGCCAAACAGCTCCAGCCTCACGCCGATCTTCCCTCCGTTCTCCGTGTTCCAGGCCAGAGGCAGCAGGCGAATGTGTTTAGCAGTAAAGGCGTAATGGAAGACATTCCTCTTCACCTGATAATAATTCCAGTTCCCAGGCAGCGTCTGCAAACAGATGAGAGCCGGCGAGAGGGGAAAGAGTTATTGAGTCACTGCAATGGTGTTAACGCCTTATTAAGGGACTGGAGATGAACTGATGGTGAGATTAGCCTTGACAGTGTTGAGGGAGACAATATGCTGTGCTGTCTCTGTTATACGGCCAGTGGCAATGAGCATAATGGAGCACCCTGACTGGACAATCAGCTGTAAAGATTACATTTGACTAGATAATCCGCGCCTCATCCCTGTCATGGCCTTTATCCCACCCCAGCCATCACGGCTCAGTGACACCTACAGAGTTTCCTCCTTTCATGATGTATGGCGTCCAGGAGTCTGGTCGATCTCCGTACAGCAGGGTGTACTTGGACACCCAGTCGTATGAGTTGAAGGTCCCCTGGGTGGCGATGGCCATCAATCGATACTTCCTGCCCAGGTCCACCTGCAGCCATGGCTGTCTGTCCCTGGGGGATGGGGACCAGCCGCTGCTGCCTGGGGGGCAGAAAAGGGAGTGAGAAATCATGACCCGGGCATTCGTAACAATAACTGAACCGGTAATTTATGGAAGAAACTTTTGTCAAATTTGGGTGCCGCCTTCTAATGTGCAGCGAGAATTTAACTATTGTTTTTAAGGGATTCGACAAGTGTTAAAGAGGGGGTATTATGCTGTTTCACATTTTAGGACATATATATAATGTTACAATTTTGGATGTCCAGACTAAACGTGGGTGAAGTTTCAAATCTGTAAGGAAAGTATGGTGGAGTAATCCCCAGGCATCTCAGCTCAGTCTGCTGTGAACGGCAGGCTTCACACTGTTTTTTCTACACACTGCACTTTGTGACATCACAAAATGCAGCCTCAGCAGGCTTCGGAGAGCTGGCCAATCGGAAGAAAGTGAGCTTGTAGAAGCGGGGTTTCTTAAAGGGACAGAGCTGGCTGAGTCGTTTCAGGCAGAGGCTGCATGAGGGCCTGCACAGAGCACCAGTGTGAGAAAAATTAGGGTTTTTTTTACAGTAAATTATGCTAAGCTATTACCCACTCATTTAAATGTTATTAGTTCCTTCCACTCTGCATTTTTTCCTATAAAAGGACTAAATATCCACCATAGGAAAGGTCTGCAAGGTCTCAAAGGTCAATGTTGTGAAATCATGAATGAACTCATCACAACAGTCAGAAACTTACCATACAATTTGGCAAAGTTGGCAGAGTAAAGGAAGTTATATCTGGATGAGGCCAGGAAGGAGGAGGCATAGAGCCCAGAGACCAGCGGATCAACACATTCTTCTGCAGAGGTGACAAAGGAGACAACAAGGTCAGGGGGCATTACAGGACTTTTTATAATGCTGCACTTTCAAAATGATTCAGATTTAAGCGACAAAGACCGGCACAGATGCACAGCTTAAGAAGAAAAGACCATTTTAAGCTTTATATCCAGTACATTCAAAGAGTAGCACATCACTTCGTCTTCTTGATTGTAAAGGTTTCCACATAATGAGATCACACACTCATATTCCACAGTAAAGCTTATTAATCATTCAAACTGTCAGGATGCATCTTTATTACTTCACAGGATGGGTCGGACCAGAAGATAAATACAGAACTAACAGCTACTGAATGTGCATCCTCCTCTGAGATAAAGTATTTTTTGTCAGGCAGTTGCACAACGCCCCCGTCCTATTTCAAAAGAAGAGTGTGTTGTTTAGTGCACGTCTGTATATTTATGTGCAATTTATTGAAAAAGTAGGGAGGTTTCATGCGCAGGAAAATCATAGTCACACTGAGAACTTCTGCATGAGACTGATAGGACCGTCACCCATCTGCTCTGGCCCGCTCCCCAGCCCACGGCTAATAAAAGTGACCATAATTCTACCTAATCTGGTCTGTCACTGCTGAGGATAAATGCTCCATGCCCTCACCTCGAGCTGCAAGAGAAACACTGTCTCATTTTAAGTGCCAAAGTATGCTCTTTAATGCACCCAAGAGATTTAATATAGATCGGCCTAAAAATATAGATGAATCTGGGTTTTGTTTGAATATGAAGCTAGACAGTGTGTACAATACCAACTAAAATTGGAATAAAGTCAATGAAAGCAGCTCCAATCTGACATCCCTTTACCTCCTTTCTTATCAGTATAATCCTCCCTTAGCATTTGGAGTTGTTTATTAGTAAACTGCAATTCTGCCATTGTAATCCCTGTTCTTACAATCATAGAGGTCATGGAGCGCAAGAGGGAGGCAGAAGAGAGTGGCTGTAAGCACGATACATTAGCAGAATTTGTATGCAGGCTGCACATAGAGCAAGATGAGGATGGGTACTGCATGTACTTTAATTCTAAGTAACTTTTTCAGGAAGCAGATCACAGCAAACCCTGAAGGACAGAGAGCTTTCAGACTGCCTTAAATTACATTTGAAACACATTATCATACAGCATGAATGCACGGTTTTATGCCTCATGTGGTATGTAATAAGCATGAGCTCTGTTTCCTTTGGTGCAAGAACATGCTGCACATTCAAGTGGAAGTAACATGCTGAGCAAGGGAAATGTGACCTTGACTTTCTGCTTTTGTCCGCCCTCCTAAGAGGCTTTCTCACAATCTCTCTCAAACAGAAATCCCTGCTGTGCTGCGCATGATCGATAATAGATTTCTGGCGCATCTCCGAAAAGCCATTTCAAGTGATCCACCGCTCGAATGGCTCTTCAGACCAAAATATTTTCAACCTTTATGCTGCAGCTACAAAGGCAGAGTTAATTTGCTGCTAATGGCCTAATGTTTATCGATTTGTTTTAATTCCTTAATTGGTCGTAAAGGGAAAGGTATTTGACTTTAAATGAGGAGAGCAGCTCAATCCCAGACTGCAGCAGGTTAACCCAGGCCACTCAGCTCCTCAGCTCCTCCTTTAGAAGGACTGTCACGCTCTCCAACTCCCCCCAAATTCATTGTCACGCTTCCATTCTCTCAACCTGAGCCCTCTCTCTTTATCTCAATCGCCAAAATTCATCCTCTCTTTCCCGCTCTCACTGCGTCCCATTACATCATGCTTTCTCTAATTATCCTCCTGCTATTTTTTACTTCCCTCTCTCCCTCTCCGCCCTGCTCTCTCCCCATGTGGGCGTTGTCATGTTGCAGTAGCTAAAGTGTACCTGAAGGCTGTGCGGAGCATCCAGTCACCAGGTTTTCAGCCCTCGCCTTGTGATCTCTGCATCCCTCCCTCCCTCCCTTCTCTGCAGCACACAGAGTATACTCTTTCTCCATTTATCATTAAGAGGCTGTGGCGAGCAGTGTGGCTGTGTGGAGCTCTAGCACCACTCTTGCTGAATCATCAGTCTGCTGTAAGTGTGGGCTGCTCTGTCTGGGCTGACACATCATTACTGCTGGTTACATACAGTATGCAGGGAGGCTCCTCCTCTGGCTGTCACTGGCATATGATGCGTCGCAGCCAGGAAATCAGATAGCAACCCAGATTTCAGCTGAATGTAGATGTCTATTAAGAGTATATTAAAAGAAATGCTGCAACAAAACAGCGCAAAGGGGCAGTAAAAATATAGCATGCTCTCTTAAAGGGGATCTTATAAATGATTCATGCCCAGGCAGTATCACAGCAGGTGGTGTCTGACCACTGCCAGGGATAAAAACACAAACTGTGCAGCACAACAGAATCACATCCACACTTAAATTCAGAGCTCAAACTGCTTGATTCCTCTTTCTTTACGAACAAAACAGCCAAGTTTAAATAAAAAGCAACACACCCCTCCTTCTCTAGATATCAATTCCCCTCACATGGACCTGTCAGTCTCCTGTCTCTTGGGCTAGTAACCACGACAGAATGCACAAAGCATAAAACTTGAGATATTCAACACACCCTCCTGTTCCAAACGCACACAACCCACAGCCTGTGCTCCACCCAAGACTGGGTCACTGTGCTCAGGGATCTAAGGCTCCATTTTAATCTGGCATAGCTCAACTGTGCACATCCACACAGCAGATATACAGAGAGCCTGGCCTGCAACAAAGCACCAGAAGGATGAACAATAAGCCAAGCCCGCAGGCCTCTACAGATGGAGAAGCATTCAGATATCCTATCAGGTTTAAAACTTACATTCAAATGCAGTTATTTTACTTCAATGTATTCACTCACTTTTTTAAATCTCGCAATAAAGACCCATTCACTTCCAAGCATACCATGTGCCACAGTTTCCCGGTATCAGCAGCATCATATACAAACAGATCTTTAAATGATAGCACTCTACAGGACTGTTTGTCTTAACAGGAAGTGCACACAGTCTTTGTAAAGGGGGTCCACTTACTTGAACACACAGTACTATTACTGTTACGCTTTTGTTTCAGGCATCTTTGCTTAATTACGTCTTTAACAATCACTTGTATGATTCATTTGATCCTCAGAGTCACATAACAAACAGTGGTTTCTGTCACTTTCTTATATAACTATAACGAATTACCACGATGAAGCATCCCTGTTGCCTGATCTCCCACTCATATAAACCTAATGAGTCACGCAATGCACTGTAAGGGGTTAATTACCAGTCAAGACCCTCTGAGGTCATCAAGCCTCTGACATCACTCATAAAGCTTATTAGTATGCATACAAGCTCTTTGATACATGGGTAGATGCCACCTTACCCCTAACCCCAAATTTCAACCCCAAACACAGCCCCTCCTCAGCGCAACTGAACCCACCACACGCGGCTTCTCTGATCATGCAGTGCGTAATGATTTCCCTGCCAGGTGGATCCACGCGCGTCGCGTGCAGGATTCAGGGCTCTGCGGACAGGTGGTGGGAACACAGGCTTCCCAAAAAAGTACTGCAGTGGGCTGGTCCCGGTCAGGACGCGGAGCCCTGCTCTCTCGACCGCCACTTCGAAATTCCGCTCAGCGGATTTTCAGCAACAACATCATGCACTGTTAAAGCGATTTGGAGATTATGATTTTAGAAACAACACATTACTCTCGAGCAGCATCGTGCTTTGCTAAGAAGTCGAGAGTTGAAGCCGCACGATGCAGAAACTTGCGTGCTGGCTGAGAGAAGCACTGCAATGCAGACAGTTCAGTGCGATGGGGATCCGCGTGCGCATCTTCTGCAGGGCCGATGCGGACTGCTTTAGACTTTTTTTGTGAACCCAAAAAACAATGCTTACTATCACATTAGCCAAGACAACAAGGGAAATATAAACATCTGTGTTTTAGGCTGTCCGGTTTTATCGCTTCGTGTTGCCCTTCAAAGATCCAAACACCTCAGGCTACATTTTGCCCTCCGGTGGTATTTTACACTTATTAGCCCATCGAATGTTTTTTTGCAACTTTTTCTTAAAACGAGTCTATACAATATGCAGATAAGGCATGTAAAAACACTTCAAAATATTTTAATAAAATACTAGCAGCCGATAATAGATGAACAATTGCGTTTTCACAAGACTTACGTGATGAGCAATGTTGAAAACCCAAAAATAAGAGGCATATGCTCAGTATTTTGCAAGTCATCCTTCACTTAGGACACGTTTCTCCGCATAAGCTATTTTAATTAGATCGTAGATTGTTCCGCAGCATCCTCTCTCCCCCCTTTAGCCCAACTTTAACTCGCGCAGCTCCAACTCCTCTTCCCGGGATGTCGGGCAGCCTCTACCGGGGCGGGGACGCGCATCGGATGCTGGTGCTGATGCTGCGCTTCGCCGAGAGCGCGCACTTCTTCTTTTGTATCCGTTAAATTGTTTTATTCACATGACCGTCATGTAGATATGTGGCTCCTGCTCGATTGCATTCAACATATCTGTAAAGGTGCTGCACTAGCAGAGTGCCTGTGGGCCAGGTTGTAAGTGGTCCCTCCCGCACGAGACTGGATGCAGAGGAGACTGGAAGGGAAGGAGGGGGAAAAAACTTTTTCAGTCCGCTGCAGATTCAGAGTATTGTTCCAAAACAGAAGAGAATGCTCAGAGATTGTCTTCAGTCTCAGAAGAACAACAATTTCCCATCTGTGCTGTGGTCATATCACCAATACACTAAACATATAATCCTCTTCTCCTCTGCTCATCTCATATCATCCCTTGGCACACTTTTCAAGGCAGCCAACTGGCTTAGACTGCTCTGTGCTAGTGCGGAAGTGGTTGAGAAGTGTTTCTCTCCAGGAACGCAGAACTCGACCGAAATAGGATCTAAGTCCTTAATATCCTGTATCAGCGGCAGAACTACACAGGATGAGAGTCCCAGCAGAAAAGCCGGCTGCACAATTCTGTGTTCTGTCTGTGCTGTCTGACCTTGTCCAGGTGCACGGTTCATGCAAGTGCATTCACAAATGAGCCCAGAACAGAACAGGTTACAGGATGATGATGCCAGCTGTGCCTGAACTCAGACTCATCCCAACACACACACACACGCACACACACAAACAAGAGGGATGGGGGCGGGATGAGACTGAGGCAGTGGGGGATTTGTGGCGATGGGTGGCACATTGACCAGAAATAAAAAAGGCTTTAGGATTAAAAAGTGGGTTTATGGGACGGCAGTGTGTCAGTGATGATGTGAGATTGAATGCCTGGGCCAGCGTGGGATTTACCGTGTTTTCAATCAAATCAGATTGTCAGTTTGTAAGCTCCATGCCAGCCACTGGTTTTCCCAGCTGAAATACTACCAGAGTATAGAATTATATCTGCAGAGGGAAGACAATGGCAAATGACGAGGGAGGGTAAAGTAGGACATCAAATCAGCAGGGGGAACTGGCGACAGATGCAGCCCACAGGCACTGCAGAGGTATTTATTTAGACACAGGTACAATCATTTATCTTTATATTTACTTCATTTATCTTAATTACAGTATAAGTAAACATATTCATCAAGTGTCCAGGACACTTAAAACAGCTCTTCTTATTGATATTGTTCAGTAATGTATGTATTATTTAAACAAGACGACTCAAACAAGCTGCCAAACCAACAGGCTCTAACCCAACACAGCTTGTATTAACTTTATTAAACTATAATTTATAGATCATTTTATTTCTTCTATTATGCTTCTAGACTTTCTTTAAGACTATTACGCAACATCAGTGACAAAACAAAAGTTTGAAACCAAGTGTCCTTCTGATAGCTTCTGTTCTGCTCTCTTCAGATAACATGTAAAGTACACACAGATATCCACACCCTCCCCTCCCACACATCTGCACCTAGCTTATAGACGTGAGGCCTGTGGTTAGGACAGATTGCCATCTGTTCCCCTCATGACCTTTTACATTTGACCTCATGGTAACCATAGAGACCGGCTGAGGTTAAACTACTCATCTCGGGAAAAAACAACAACACCACAAGGCTCAAACGATCAACTGATTAACACGAGCAAGCAGAGGCAGAATTTTCCAGCAAATATAATTTAAGCTTTTGAAAGCTCAACCTCACTCGCAAGGTCAGGGTTATTTTGGCTGCATGTTTGCAGCAAAATGTGCCTAAAATAGACCCAATCCCCATGTCTGTTATGTGAATAGCTTTGGCATTGGAATAAAATAACTGATATTATATTCACAATCCCAACTAACTGTTTCAAGGGGGGAAAAATACACACTTTATTCAACTGTCACTACAGGAATTGATTATTTTACCTTACTGGTGGTCATTTTTAAGAATGTCCATTTTACATACGAGTCAAAAATTAAATCGCTTGTTTAAGGTGATCACTTTAGTTTAAATGGAAACATACATTTAGTCGATAGTCAGTGATAAAGAGAGAAAATAAACCACTAGAGTTGTGACTTGGACACTTGCACAGTATGACTCACAACTCTTGATAACACATTGAAACCTAATCTGCATTTTGTAGGTGCAGCAGCAGTTTCAGAGTTAAAACACGAGTGACCACTAGATGTCAGATAAAGCTCAGACTTGGATCTCTGCTCCTCAGTCCTGATGTCAGCGTGTACGGTTTGACTGATAAGCTGCCGTCTAACTCTCTCCCACAATCTATTCATCACTCGACGATAAGATGTTGTTTAATGCTGCCAAAAGCTGAACATTAATTATAAATGAACGAGCAGAAGATCTATGGGTTAATAAAATGAGGGATGGGACAACATATAAGATCATTACAAAGCTGAAAAAAATACAAGGAGTTTTAAGACTAATGAACCACAAAAACATACACTATAAAGGTCATGACCTTTCTGGCTTCCTCTAACTTCTCTCTAAATACACACATGCACAAAGAAACTAACAGGTGGAGACTCGCACAGACTTTGTTTCTCACAGGGATTTTTTGGAATCAGATTGTCCGCCGCTCAGCCCCCATTAGCATTGTGTGTATTTTCCATAGGGGCGCCACTGTACATGTAAGTGCTGAGGGTACGAGCAAACAAACACACGCAAGCATCCTCACACATGAAACCCACAACGACGCCCAAGCAAACGCACATGTACTCACAAACAGGGGTCATGCCGTGACTCACGCAGAGATGTTTAGTGATGCTGATCTGTTGTCATGCCTGACTGCTGCTTGTCATGAAGATGGATGAAGGAATCTGTAAAGTTATGAGTGATAAGCACGTCCTTTATTTGTGTGTGTCTGATATGTCAAACACAAAACACAAAAAGTGGGTAATGCTGACAGCTGCTGGTTTGACAATGTGTGTCGGAAACTGGGGAATTCAGCAAGATTGTATTCTCGTCGGGATCAGAGACAGGTGTTTATTTTGGCCAGCACCTATGGGAACCTCCTGTTTCTGCAGACTGACGAGTGAGCTGCTATAAACAGGGCTATTAAAGCAGGCCGCTCTCAGGTGTCCATACACCGGTATGACCTCCTGCTGGCGAGGGCCAACGCCAGCTGAAAATAAGCCCAGCAGGAGATGCACAGACAGGGATCCCACCACTGAAGATCCCCCTGTAGTGTTAGCGCTACTGGTGAGACAGCTGCTACAACCTGTTCAACCCCTTTACAAATAAGAGTGGGCACCTACCAACTTAAGGAGACACACCAGGGGGTGGGGAAGGGGATCTTTCAAAACAGACTGACTGTGGATTCTGTAGGGAATCTGAGTTTAAAGGTAGAGTTTGATATTTCATTAACGTCTTTATTCACACATAATTTTACTGTTAGTTATGTGATTTTGGTCTCCAATGATTGCCTAAAAACTGATCCCGGCAAAAGAAAGTTGCCACACATGCCTAGTCTGAGATACTCAGGCATACAATCCAGATCCCTCAGCATTGGATGTCCTTCCCTGAGCATATCTAGCCAAAACTGTAAGGTGCTTTTCGACCAAAAGTACCAGGAACTTCTCTTCAAGGAACTCAATGGTTCCCATGGCCCATTGTTGTCTGCGTTTCCACTGCGACCTAAAGTCCCGAGAGATTATGCAGAAGCAATAAAAGTAACTGCACTACACCGCCAGTCCAGTAGGTAGCGGTAAGAACAAGATGAAGGCTGTACAACAAAGATAACGCCATAAAGCGCGATGAACAGGCCGGTATCATCATTTGTGTCACTTAGCCTGTTAGCGTGGAGGAGATTCAACTTGAGCTGTTTTTGATCTTGCTTTATTGCATTGATTGATAACGATGATAACAGTGAGCTTGCAGCTGCAGTGTTTTAAACATGGCGGGTGAATAAAAACGCTGCGAGTACTCAACCAATTGGAAAATGATCAGCACTGCAGGCCCTGCCCTGAAAGTTCCTGGAACTTTGGGAACTACTACCTCACCTCATTCAATTACCCCGGAACTAAATTTAGACCCTGGTTCCTGCTATCGAAAAAGAGTTCCTCAGTAGGTTCCTTGTCCGTGGAGAAAGTTCCTGCTGTCGAAAAGCACCTTTATATAGCTAATCCTTGTTAGCATCAAGGAAGTTAATACCAACATGTGATTCATGTTCCCGTTCTAGTCAATCCCCCCCTTTAGTTCCAAAGGTTGTTTCTCTGTGTCTGCCTGGTCAGTTCAACACAGGAGACGGTAAGCCACCAGAGCTCTCATCAGATTCCACTTTACAGTTTAAACAACCACACAATGTGTGTGTTGAAGTAAAAGTCATGACGCTTATCACTGCCCCATCTTCGCACATACATTTTCAAAGTTGATTTATCCACAGACGCACACCGACAGCTCCACAAAGACAACGGCACTGACACCTGCATTAAGTTTAAACACCAGCAACAGCTGCGACCTAGTGGAGACACTGAAACACTTTTGTTTCTCACGTTTGCTGCCAACACACACACACACACACGTACACATGCAGGGCCCCAGCTAGTGACACACACACTCACCGCTGGGTTGAGTTTCCCTCACGCAGCAGACAAGCCGCAGTTATTTAGTCTGCCTCCCAGTTTGTTTGCCCACTGTCTTCTCTTCTCTTTTGTTGCCGTGCCTTCGCCTTTGTTTGATGGTAACTGCTGACTGCAGCGAATGACATTTGCAGCTGGGAGGATGATGAGTGAGGATGAAAAGAGGCGCGCCAAATGACAAATTATGAAGGTGGTCAGGTTGGATAAACAGCAGTGTTTCAGTCTTTGTGTTTCAAAGCGACAACTGAACGGTCTTCCTCATACTCAGAAAGATAATACTTGGAAGGAATCAAATCTAACTGAGGATGAGGTCTAAAGCAAGTATTAAGGTCAGTAGTTCTCCTGGCCTGTTTCTACTTTCTACTGCACTCTGCTATGCACACACACACACACAAACACACACAAGATATCTGGCCAGACATGCAAACTGTGTCCTTCCCCTCCCCGGCTCAGTTCCTTAGAGTTGAGCTGCAGTAAAGTACCTTTGGCAGCGAGGCTACAGAACGGCTTGTCCTCTCAATGCTGGGCCCCACTCCACTCACAGCCTGCAGGAGGGGTGGGGGTTGGGGCATCTGGAGGGCAGCAATCAGTGCAGCTAATGGGCGGGAGGCCTGCTTTTAAGTGTTGAAACTAGTTTGCATTAAATCATACTAAAACTTTTATTAATGCATTAAATTGACTAGGATAATCCACCTCTTAAAACTAAAAACTCCTCTGCTTCCTCTGGTCAAAAAACAGAGAGAGAGAGAGATCATTAGTTGTGATGAGAGTGCCTAATGTACCACTGGTGAACAATCGCAGCCACAGGCCGAGCTAATAGTGTGTTTGCTGTATACAGAGTGCGAGTGAGGGTGTTTGCTCGAGGTAGGGGGAGGTTGCAGAAATCAAATACAGCCGTATACTCCTTGCAGGGTTCACTCGCTGCATCCATGAATGTTGCTGTTGGAGGTCACGGCACCTAGCAACAGCCTGGATCGAGTCCTGAAGGGAACATGAGACAGGCAGACATGCACAGTTTTTATGGTTACATACATTTTCCTAAATGCATCCAGATTAACTTTTTTGGCAGGTTTTTTTCCTGGTCATTATGTTGAACTGGAGTTGCAAAATGCAGTAGAACACATTTTCGCATGTTCACTGACTCGGTTATCTGAGATCAAACCACTGACTTATCTAGAGGGAGGAAGAGTGTTCAATAAAGTGACCCTATAGAGGTCGTTGACATCATCTTAACTTAAATCTATAAGGGCCTTGAACTCCTTTACAAATCAATGTATCTTAGTGCACAATATTTGTTTAATCTCTTGGTTTAAAACCAACATTAAATTGTAGATGTCACCATTCTCTCTTTGTCTATCCTCGCTCTCTAGACTCAGAAGTGTTTGAGAAAGATGAAAATGCCTTAAAGACTGCATCTCCTTTATAGTCTCTGTGCACTATAAATAGCACATTTCCATTGTGGACTGCGTCACATAATGTTTGATGATTTCCTGCTGATATAAACGCTTGATCTTTGTGAACTATGAACTTAAAAGATTATCCTGAAGACTAATTCCTCATTCCATGTCACTGCAGCCTTGATTTTCTTGGTTGTTACTATTTACAATATTGTTTTAAGGGAGTGCGATCACAGGAGTGTGTAATTTTGTTTTAGGGTGTGTTTCCCCCTTAAGACCCTCAGGTACACACTCGCAAATTGGACCGAAGCAATGAAGTTTACTCAGTTGCTCTGTGAAGGGCTGCTGGCCACACTGAGGTAAAGCAGTGGGCACGTTTTTCCATATTCAGTAATTATACTGCTTGTACAGCTAAGAGCCACTCTCCAGGCTGATATCTAAACACAGGAAACAAGAGCGAGAGCGAGCACAGACTCCTTCACAAACAGCCTGCAATTTCTAATGATTCAATAAATCTTTTTTTGACGTGTCCGTCTTTAAATGTTCTCCAACATGTACACCAACAAACACGTTATGAACACGATCAGTCCTGCATTCTCTGCTCTCGATTTTGCAGGCATGTGCTCTTCTGCAAAAGCTATCTTGTGCACATGCACATGCTGAAATGCAAGTGCACACAGACACCACTAATCCGGCACAGGTTCAGATTTTGGCAATGTGTCATCAATTCTGTGTTCAGTGTACTTTCACACAGTCAGCGCCCTAAAAATAGCAGAGGGACTTTGGTTCTGTGCCCAGCCTCCTTAACTGTCAATAAGTTATCTTCCTCCCTCACACAGACTGTAAAACCTACAGAACCACAACCGTTAACTGCACAAACACCACAAGCTGTAAATAATTCTAATATAGACGGCTGTAAGTACGGCATAATACGCCAAGAGCTTACAAGGATGTAATAAGCAGAAGCGTCTGCAGGAACTCGATCTGTTTTCTATTTCCTCTTTGATGTGAAAATACCAGACAATATGAGGAGGGCATGTCTCTGCTGTCTGTTTGCACTGCAGTCAGTTGTTTTGTCTCCTCTCCAAGTTTTTGACTTTTTATCTGCTCTGGTTTACTATCCATCCCTATCAATCCCCCATCATCCTCTCTGCCTCGGTGATTCCAGTACAGCTCCTCCTCACTTGGCTTCTGATGACGGTCACAGATAACAAGACTTCTTGTTTTGTGACTTGTTTTTCCCCATGCAGAGGAATATTTCTTTTCAAAGTAAAAGCTCTAGGTGGATTTTGATCCAGAGCTATGAAAAACTGAATTATGTAACAATGTGATTAAATGTAGCATGAATAATGGTATGGGCATATCTAAATGCTTGCAGGCACACTTGTTTTTAAAGAGTGATTTAAAGAGTCTTTAACTGAATGTAGTTGCTGACCAAATAACCCAAACAGTATTTTAACAGTATTAAAAATAGTGCAGGGACCTCCCTATTACTATATCATTTCTGCTGTAATAGAGAAGTAGTGCTGCTGTTATATGTGGTCAATAATGGATCCAAAGTCTTATGGTACCCCAGACAGACAGATGCCTCAGGTATAGATTACCCGAGAAGCCTCCTTGCAACACAATTATTCATCTATTGCACAAATTCTTCATGCACTTTATGTGCTAACAGCTGTGCAAGTGTGTGCAAGAGTCTGGAGCGTAAAGGGTTACTGTAATGAAGCCCGGCAAGGAGGGGGGGGGGGAGATGGAATGCGAGGGGTTAACTGGGGCGAGGGGGTCAGAAGTTGAAGCTGAGAAGGTTTTCCCCAGCCGGGCCCTCCATTGACACAAGGCCGTGTGCCACACAGTCCCCAGGAACAGATGTACCCACAGCCAGGGTTAGAAACACCTCCCTACATCCCTGTGGTGTCCCCGATACTGGTAAACACAGTTCCTGAAGCACGTTACAGGACAGGAAGACAGAGCCGGACATGGTATCCAAGGGAACTCATTGCGTGCGTAAGAATACCACTGTGTTAAGCATGTATACACTCTGTGGCAGGGTGTTTCTTAATCATTCATTAAATTAACTCTCCTCCATCATCATTTCATCCCATTTTCCTCACATTAAGCCTGTCTGTCACAAACAATCCACATGCACAGCTGGATATTTCACAGTGGGAACTTCAGGTCAAGTGGTGCAGTAGTTAAAGGGCTCCACAGCAGCCCTATCCCATTACATGGGCCAACAGCCGTCAAACAGCAGTCCTCTGTTCACCAACCCAAAGCCTAAATCTTTGCTGGGTATAGGCCTGTGGTGGAGGGGGAGGTGGCATGGCAGGATGAGGGTTAAGTTCAATGCTGGACACAGTGGGGAGGAAATCCTGTCTGAGTCAAAGGTGAGGGGTCACTGAGGGTCAGTTCCCATCCTAAATCCTCAATTTGGGGTTGTCAGATAAAGTCTTGCACCGGCCTTCTGAGGAGAACAGAGCTGCTATCTTGACTGCCACAGAGCTTCTTAGTGACTTACTTCTATACGTGCCTGCAGACCACATCGAAAGCTCAGTTTCAAATACAACCTCAAATGCAGAAATCTCAAAGCAAGAGTTCCCACAAAGGGAAAGAAAACATAACACAACTGTAAACCACGCAGGGAGCTCCTCGGCAGACAAGGTTTCACATCCCAGTCTGTTGACAATCAATCTGGTTCCTCAACATAAAAGTCTGGCTGTGATGCGGGCTGCAGTGAAACAGGATCCAGCAGACACAAACTCAAAAGGGAAAAGAGAGAGAGAGAGAGGGGGAGAGAGAAAGAGGGAGAATGGAGGAACAGCGCACGGCTCTGCTCTGCTTCCGATCAACTTGACATGTGCGACTTGTGTCTACTTTACGTCTCCTTTGGAAACCCCAGACTCAAATTTGTGATGTGGGGAGTGGGAGGCAGGAAGTGGGTGGGACCAGGCAGAAATGAAAAAGACAAGGTTTTATTAAAACGGCAGTTAAGATAAGTTAGATCAAAAGCAACTATCACATCCAGCATCAACATCCCAACACACTAAAAGCCTTCAGTTGCTTCTCTCTTACTGTAGATTCACACTTCCCTCTCCTCTGGCTTCAGGCGGGCTGGCTTGTGTTCATACTGGGAGCCCAACCAAATCATATGCCCTTCTCCTGATCTGCTGCCTCAACCTGACACACTGTATCAGGTTATCTTGCGTGCATCCAAATGTGTGTGTATGCGCCTGTGTGTTAATGGAGAATCATGTGTCATCTCCTGGAAAGAGGGGAGGAGGGCAACAGAGGAGGGGGGCTGAGGGAGACATAAAAGAGACTGAAAAGCTTGGGGAGTGATAGAATGTAATTGTCCTTTTATAGATGCTTCTTTGTCAACAAATAATAAAAGGTAATAGCGGTCAATATTTGGATAATGGCTTCTTCTGCTTTTTGAGAGTCATGCTGATGCATTTCTGCTTTTTGTTCTGACTTCAGCTTGTGGAGGGAGGGCTTTTCTCTTTTTTTCACTTGACTAGCGTGGGCCGAGGGAGTGAGCTCTAAAAATAAAACACATGTTCCTCCAGGTCTGTGGGAGCAGGGGCCCCCAGCGTATTGTTTTGGGATATGGGGGAGGACAGGGAGGATCTGGCCTAGAGACTGATACTGCAGAGTGGATACAGACAGAGGAAGAGCAGGGGGGTGAGGGCCGCTGTACTTTCAAGAAAGAAGTTGAGGAAATATTCTCTCTTGCATATGAATATGTGCAAGCTGTTTCGTAATGTACACTTATGGTAAAAGTGACTGAACTAATATACATTTAGTTGTGCAATCTCTCCTTTCCAGTAACCACAAGGGGGTCAAATGTGGGGCAGTATGTTCGTGTGTCACTTGAAAGTGTCTGTGTGTATGTGGGGTGAGGGGTGGTCAGGATTACTGTCAATAATGGTGCGCTGAAAAGGTGCATCCATGAGCCTTTTCATTGATCCACAAAGCCCTCAGGGACTCAGCGGGGACGGGGGTTAAAAGTATCCGAAGGGGCAGTGTGCACACTGAAGCGACATATAGTGTATGCAATGATCACTGAGTCAAAGGAGTGTATCCATCAAGCTAAAGTGGACAGACCAGCAGCCTTCTCGGTGAGGAATGAGTTAAACAGACTGAGATGTGTGGGGGGAAGTTTGCACAGAGTAGAGAAGGGGAAATGAAGGGATATTAAGGGAGAAATAAGCATGAGAGCCGAGGGGGCTGGATATATCACGTGTCTGGATTTAGCACCAGTCCTCCTACCTCCTACTGCTGTATCTTTGTAGACTGTTCAGCAAAGTGGAAGAGAAAAGAGTGGGGGAGGAGTGTGTATGCATGTGTGCGTGTGTGTGTGTGTGTGCAAAAAGAGCAAGTCTGATGAATTATGCATTCACACAAAAATAAAAGTTTGCAAGAGCTCTGACCCTTAAGTGAGAGTAATTAGTGCTATCATGACCCTATATGCTAATCTGCCCTTAAATACAGTCAGCATGCTCTAATATTCACCCTCTTCTGATGTAGACTGCTTTTAACTTTATAAAAGTAAGCTTAGAATAGCACCAGTACAAAAGTTGAGTCTATGTGCATAATAAAAGCACACTCATTGTAGTGAGGGCCCATAAGAAATATTCATAGTGATACCCAGGTGGAAAGTAATTTAAAAAGTACTCAAGTATCATAAAGGGCCATAAAGTAACTATAAACTTATTTTTGAGTTGTTGACAGTCTTTATTAAAAGAGGATTGCATAAGAAGTCTGAATTGATTATGAATACAGCATAATCAAATATGTAGCCTAGTTTTCATACCTGTGATTGGATTAAAATTATATAACAGCATTAGAGGACAAGACATTTATAAGACTAAGCATGCTATAATTCTATTTCCACTGACTCACTGCAATATTGAACATTATATTCCCAGAGATTAAACAGCTTGATTGAGAAATACCCTTACTAATGACTACTGCAGATGCAGATGCAGACAGTCGTTCAAGGAATAGCCGAGGTGTTTCGGATTACTTGATTACTATCATTTACAGGATGTACGGTGCTTTGTCAATGTGGATGGGCGTGTCCTCAGGAGAGTCATTCCGGGAGTGTCTGTGCTCAGCCAATCAATCTGCAGTCGGGAGGTCGGTGGGCGTGGTCACTCCTCCCACATTATCCTGTCCCAGCTGCAGCACGCTTTTGTTCAAACTCAGAAGTCAGACAGTCGGTGCCTTACAGAGGTGCACTTTGATGTTACTGAACAGTTTTGCCTCTGAAACGCTGATATCCACAGCTTGGCTCTTCATTCAGCTCGATTTATTTTAACTCCACTGTGCCTCTTTCTGAAACTATATTAGTTTTTGTTGTATTTTTATCGTTTGAAGTTGTTCAAACAGGGACAGCAAGGTTTCTCGAGCACAGCAACTGGAGTCCTGGAAGAGGGGAGGATTTTCCTAGAACCGGTTTCTTCGTCGGTTTTGTTGGAGTATGACTGCTGTCATGTACAGTTTGTAGACATTTTACGTGTTTGACAGAAAGGGGAGAGTACGCTTATGCTTCCCTTCATCCTCCTCGCTGGATATCTATGGAGAGGGGGTCCTGTACGCTCTCACGCAGCTCTTGGAGTTACTTGCGGCCGAGGCAACACTGTGAGTGTTGAATTTACCGACCTGGATAGCAGAAGACGACACACTTAACCTCATTTGAATGCCTTTGCAAGGAGTTTGCTGGTTTCTGTGCTGCAGGCAGGGCTTTAGTTTGCTCGGACGGGACTATGGGGAGAAAGAGGAGGAAGAGTCTTTTGAATTGCGCAACAAGGAGGACTTGACTCCCAATGGACGGGTAAAAACTCTCCACCTGCACCACACAACCAATCACGTGCATACTTATTTCATATACAGTACACTTATTCGACGTACACCGTTCACTGTTTAATTAAAAAAAAAAGTACTTAAAAAATGTATTTAGAATGCTAGGTAGTGACTGTAAAAGTCACGTAAAAGTTCATGTCAAAGTAGCCTACGTACTACATATTGTATTATACACTTAATTATAAGCCTGGGTTAATTCAGGGGCATAATTTTAATGTTGGTGAAGAAAGCAGATATGGTTTCAGTTCTTATATAAAAATTTCAAAAAGTAAATATGGATGGACATGTCTAGTTATGATCATAAATGCAACCTGTGTTATAAAAACTGCCCATATTTATAGCTAGCTACACTGTATTAGCTAATGTTGGCTGTTGTCTGTGGGAAGCAGTGAGACCCTCCTCCACTGATGCACTGCACAGAATGCACGGTTTGACGTTCAGGTTTGCATGATTTTGGAGACTTGGGTAACATTGAGCAATCCCACACACTAACGCTCTGATGCAAGCTGCAAAAGCCAGTGTGTTGAACTGATCCTGTGTGTTTGGCCTCTGTCTGCTCCATAGCAAATAAGACTGTGGCCTTGTCTTCTCTGTAATGTTAGTCATCTGATCAGGCACAGAGAGTTCAGCATTGTCCACCCACTTGTGAGGGGGCATTGTTGCCTTGAATTGAGGTAGGCTCTATCTGTATGACCCAGCGTACAACTCTTTTCATGTACAGTCTCATAGAAAAAAATCCCCCCTTAAATATTTATTGGGTTTGTGCGCAATTCCTTCATCATACTCGTTTTTCAGTGGAGAATGTTCTCATACAATTTTTAACCTTTGACCTGTGAAAGCTCAATTTGTATTATGAGTTATTTGGTATAATAGAGCAAGTATTCTGTGCTTCGGAGACAAGCTAACAGCAGAGCCTTGTAAATGAAATTAATACCGCCTGAAGCCACTACTTGCATAGACTTCTTATCTATTTATTGGCCCTTTTGTCTGCTCTCAACCAACCAGTGCAACGCTGCAGCAATTTGCATGAAAACGTTAGACACAGATAAGTTTTACACAGTTATTGCCTCATCAGAAGTCTAACACAACCAGCAGCCTTCAGATAACAGCAACATCTGTTGCTCAGCGGTATCCAGAGAGGTGTTGGTGTGTAGCACTCTTCTTCTTGGCAAACGTCCCTGTCTTGGTCATAATGTACCATCTGGCTGGCCATTGGTGGTCATAGGGAGCCAGCTGTGCTCCATATTCATGATCAATACAAGATCATAGTAACATGTCCCAATGGAGACGCCTGATGGCATTTGAAAGTGATACGCAGAGGTCTTATTTTTCCATAACTTTCCTGCATCCCTTATAAAAATGCAACCAAGGCTCCATCTGCAGAACTGCAGGGTTTAACATCGGTTTATTGAGCAGTAGATGGGTTGTTTGGGAAAGACCAGGGCTTTATGAGATGATGAAGGTTGAAGCATTTGGTTCTACCCTTTTTTTAGTCACTGCATTTTAATCGATGTTATTTTAAACCTTAATAATCCCTGAAACAAAGCTGCATCTTAAAGCTGTGTATGGCTGTGCAAAATTGACTAATGCGAAGCTCATCATGCTTCTCTTTCGTTAGAGCTGCTATCTATCCTATTGTCGTGTATATCACTTATTCGAGTCTTGGTTCTATTGATTTCTTGCTTGTAAATATTCATAAAATATTAGTGTTCGTGACTTGTATTGGGCCATAAAAGCTATAGCTTTAGTCTCAGTGATATATTTGTCTTTGAAGGAACAATCCATCATGTGGTTTGGCCTTTTCAATTTATCAGATTACTTCTTAATAGGGGGAACCACTTTATTGACTGATGTAACTGCCAGTGTTTTATTTATAAGCAGAAGGTAGGAAGCTACTGTTCTGGACTAAGCTTGCCTTTTTTGCTACGCTAAAGCCACCCAGATGTTCTGACGCTATTGATTATTGATTTCCTCATGCTTGAAGGTAATCAATCCACTTCCACAAATCCTGTTTCCTCTGATCTGTGTCACCGATTAATGCTATGTATTGCAACTCTGTGTCAATAGTTCACGCTAAGCTAATAATTAGGACCACAGCTGAGCCACTCGAAGCCAATATCATCAGCTGACCCACTCCTAGCCAACACAATTCGTTACGCCCCCAAGAGCCCCTCCCCTCTGAATATACACATCTAACTGTACTGTTTGGCTTTCCATGGTGTAAACGGAGGGGGTGGGGTAGAGGGTTGAAGATGGTCTGCTATGATTCCCAGGGAAAGCCCCTCAGGGCTACGTTCCACCATTTACCCATAGAGCTCCATTTCATCCAGAGCTTGGCACGCCACATTTTCAGACAGCAGGTCAGACCTCCCTGGGAGTGCGTGTGTGTCTTTTGGGCTTCGAAACACTATAATACTCCATTTAGTAGGCCTCTATCCAGCTCCTGCCAGGGAAGACCACAGAAACCCACAGGACTGGTGGAGTCTCCCTCGCTCGAGACTTCCAAAAGCATCACCACGATGTCCTGCGTCCAGAGGATCCCTCGATGTGTAGCCTCCTATAGGTGTCGCACTGTTCTCCAGGACTCTTCTCATTGAGGTTGGAATTATGAGTCAGTGCTGACGCTTGTGTAGGCTTGGCCCTTAAGAGCATAGGGCCAGGTCAGAACCTTTCCTGCATGTTTACAGTCCTCATTCAAAGAACCTGCTCTCCAACAGCTGCCCAAACAGTCACTCTGAGCTCAATGCCTCCAGTGTTGGGACAGCAAGGCACTAATTTTAGGACAGGACATCCGTCATTCTCTCTTCTTTCCATGTTTCCACTGAAACTTTATTCCGTTTTTACGTAACATGAACTCACGTTTACCAATAAACTTGCGTTCAGCCCTGTCTGGTTGTAAGTGTGGGCTGGAGAACCGCAGTGCATCCTGTTGCATCGAACAAATGGGCACAGTCTGACCGGCCTGAGAGCGGGTCCCAATAACCATCACTACTGCCCTCTGCCTTCAGAGGTGTCACGGTACGCTGGTTTATATTTGGTTTCCGTTGCGTCTCTGCCTCACCACCTCCAGGCCACACATCTGGTCTTCAGGCCGACACTGGCTGAGCCCAAGCATTTCCTCCTGGTTACTCAGCCTCCCAGGAGAGACGAAGAGAGAGAGAGAGAGTAGACGAGGGGAAAAGCGAGAGCGGAAGTCAGCCATGGAACGAACACATCACTGCATCGTTCCCTCCATGCTCTGCTTTAGTCTGGAGTGATTCATCCCCTGCCCGTCCAAAAGGAGAGCTTTTGCCAACTCTGCATCGCACGCTATCCTTGTTCCTCATCCCACAGCCCATTAACTCTATTGGAAAGCTATTTCCCTGTAAATTGTCATGTATTGTGGAGAATTACTCAAAACATTCCAACGTGATCTACCTGACACATTAGTTTATTGATTCTCTGATTAGTTTATATCACGGAATTACAGCTTTGTAGTCATTAATGTGATTAGCATTGATTTGACATGTTCAGACATTGCCGTCTTTCTGAATTCCTCTCTGGGGCTTTTGGCTCGGTTCAGTAATTTATGGTTTACACGGAGGGGTAGGGAGTTACGCTACGCACGCTCCTCCATTCAAAAGTCACTTTCTGACACTGTTCAGTTATTCCTGCCTGTCTGGTTTGACATTTACACTACCTCTCCCTGAGTTAAACATTAATGAAATCTCATTATCCAAACCACCGTCTTTTTCTTATTTGCCTCAGAGCCCATCTGTCTTATAAATATAACACAGGCTCCATACTCGTCTATAAATCTGCACTTCATGTTTTTCTTTCTTATTTTTAAGCTGTCCAAAAAGAAGCAGCAGACTTTTTTTTTGTAGAGCAAGGGCTATACTTAGACTAGGTTGCTCAGTAGTAAAGTGTGGTGTGTGAACTGTGAGGGGCCCACAGATGACCTGGATAGTGTTTCAGGTAGGCCAACACCCCTGAGCTGGGCCAGAGCCGCCACAGGAGCTGACTCAAGGCTGCGGCTGACAGAGACAACAAGTAAAGCCACGGGGACACACAGTGCTGCCCTGCACACCGGGGAATCAGTCTAAATGAGCACAGGCGAGCTCTGGTGTCTGTTGGGTTTTCCAAGGTCAGGTTGAAAATCTAGGGCTGTGAAAGGAAACATCCTTTCCCATCTTCTGCTTAACAGGGGAGTCCTGGAATGAAAAGTTCATTGTTCCACCCATGAAATCTGATTTTACGTGTCTGCCAGTGGCAGCCCCATTTGTAGTCAGTGGAAGCTCTAACCCCAGTTTCCATACAAAACTGACGTCCAAGAAAGAGGGAATGCGATTTGATACAAGTAGCTGGCCTGCTGTCTAAATAACTTCTCTAGCATTTAGCAAGAAAACTGTGCAAGACTTGTGCGTGTGTTCATCAGATGACCAACATTAGTACACCATCATTTCAGTCCCTGAATAAGTCTCATTCTCTTTATTTCTTTACATCAAGGTCACTTTTAACACCATCCTGTGATTGTATAAATGAGGATAGAAAGGATGAAGGCAACTTTTCCCATTATGAGTGCGTAACAGTCCAGGGTTACTCTTAGGTTAACAACCCCTCAGAGAAATGACAGATCTCAATATAGGCATCCCTGGGTTTTCTGGTCTGTGTGCATGCAGCTTTTGCACAAAAGATTCCTCTGTTCCCCTCTCCGATATTAAATGAGCTTGTTTTGCATGCCATATTTCTCTCCACCAGCTCAACCCTTGCAAGTGAAAGCCAAGCATTACAGGAACAGAGCAGCTATTTGCTGGGACTGCCAGGGGCGGCTGCATGCTCTACTGTACCATGGCTTCTAGAGGCAAACTGTTGAGGGATTACTCCTGCCTGTGGACCAGGTCTAAGGACAGACTACTGTTTGTGTTGCATTATCATCTATTTACACTCCTCTCTCTCTTCTGTTGACAGAGCCCAGCTGAGGTGACTGTTTCTCAACCGACTCGCACAGCCAATGGAACAAACGGGTAAGAAGAGAGAGAGAGAAACTGATTTTTTTAACACCTAAATTATAGGAAGTAATAGTTCCTTGTTTCTTTTCACGTACTTCCTCTGAGTGTTAGGGTTTTTTTGTTCTAATTCTCAGGAAGCCAAACGTTAAAGTACCGGCCAGGAACTTCATTTTCACTTCATCTACATTGTATAATGCTGTCATTGGGGGTTTTCTCGTGTGCCGGCTCATGACACATGTGCCAAACCTCATATGCACTCACATGCTCACATGCAGCGTGACAGACTCACATGTATATTGACAGATGACCTGACATTGCTCGCTGTAGTGGTGCATTGATTGCTGATGGATTATGCAGCTGTGAGATTTAAATAGTTAACCTCTTGATTGTTTGAGTTTTGACATTCAAAGGTTGGCTATGGGGCACATAAGCTAACTTTAATATACACAGTTATAAAGTCAGTTTAAATCTATGCAGCTCCAAATGAACAAGTCCAATCTCTTTGTTAGTTTGAACACTGTACATTCACATGTTCTGCTTACAAGGAAGCACTATTTGTCTCACAACTAATGCAATTCAAATGCTCATGTGGTTGACAAGTGAATGCGAGTGCTAGTGAAAAGGAGTAATTCATGGACGGCTTGATCCAGACTATTAGTGCTGGGCTGTGATCTCAGACAGTGATGCAGCCAGGCTCTGCTCCATTCTGTCTCTGGCTTCATGCCCTCATCGTTCCCGGCCCCTCTCCCCTCGTCGACAATCTCTACTGTACATCTGCCGACTCACAGGCAATCAGTCGGACAGATCAACTTATAGGACTATCAAACACAACCATGAATAGATAACAGTCTGCAACGCATCTCAACAAGAGGAGAGCTGCCCTTAGGAAGTGGGTGGAGAGTTGAGCCATTTTGCTGCAGTCATACAGGACGTGTTATCTCCTGACGAAAAGGAAGGAAGGGAAGACGTGAGGAGAGAGCAAGGCTAACTGGACTGGATGACTCAGTCCTACCTCAGCAGCACTCCCAGAAGAGGTGTGGCTCGGATGTGTGTGTGTGTGCGCGTGTGTGTGTGTGTGTCACTTCTACAGTATAGTGGAGGTGGCCTCAGGCCACACGGCATAATTAACTACTGGTTTTGAAGGGAGTGTGTTAAGAGCCTGGCTGTAATCATCACACTGAGTGCAGAGATTAGAGAGCGTAGTGCTTGGTTATTACCTGGCCAATGACAGGACACGCCCAAAAGTTCAGCTATGGAGGGAAAGCCAAGCCGGGCTGTGATAAGTCAGGGCATTGTGATGTCAAAAATGGTGCCTTTTATCTTCAGTGTCGGGTAACAAGCAGGGCAGCTCTGGTTTTTGTACTTTTATGGGGCTATTGAATGGGACTGCCCAGATGGAGACATTAATCTGAACTGTTAGTTTGAATAATGCCCCAGATGTGATGGGGATGAAGTGGAGGGATTGATGTTTGTTCTACCAACTTGAGGTTAATATGGTAATGCTCTGATCATACTGGTTGTACTGAAATTTCAGCGGACAGTATACTAAAGTTGTAAATGAATATACATTTATAGTCAGGGTGACTTTGCACATACCGGGATTTGTTTGTATTGTGCATTTCAAGTCTTCTAACAGGATGTAGATAAAACAAGCATTGTTACATTTATTTGTCATTGCTATTTTGATCTCGTGAAATAGCAGCAGAATTACTCACAGACTCAGTGTGATCAAAGCATCTAGCTATCACTGAAAATATGTGACACAGAACAAGCTAGTGTACCTTTCTGATTGTGTATCGTCGTAAGGTTTCTTTACTGGTCTTTTACAGCAGAGCCTGATCTGGAGGGGCATGTTTTTTTGTTTGTTGTCTGTTTGCACTGACCTCTCTGAGTTACAGTTTACAGAGGGTGTGGGTGATGAACAGGAAGACGGCGCGGGGTCTCCCCTGTCTGTTTCTCAGTCAGCATAAACTGCCAAAAAGCTTGTTCCCTCCTGCTGTGCTCGCACTTAAATCTGTGTTGCAGCACTCTTTTTTTTTTTTTTTGTCCTCACTTTCTTGACTCTGAAGTTCCTTCTCATGGCTGGATCAGAGCAGAGTACAAACTGTACCAGAAGGAAAGTGGACACTCAAGGACTGCTCCAACTCCTTTTCTCACCGTTTGTTCCGTCTGCTTTCTCTATAGCCCCGCTTTTTCTTTGACGGCTTTTGACACAACTTGACATTTTGTGGTGTTGGCTGCCAGGCTGCACTGACTGAAAGAGGCCAATGTTTCTGAGATTATTTCATGTGTGTAAATTGATGTGTGTGTGTGCTAAAGAGAAGTGTGTGTATGAATGAAACATGTGGGCATAAAAAGCTTAGAAAGAGGCCCCGTGATAATTGCCTGTCTGTCAGCCTGTCCATCAACTGTCTAACCCTCCCAAACCGGCCCCTTTTGTCAACATCAGCAAAAACAGGAAGTTTAAATTCACAGAAGAAGTTTCACCATGACAGTGGCTTCATTTCAACCGAAAAGACACAGAATTACTTGCTGATCAACACTCTCTCCTTCACTCACAAACTCAGACTTCCTGTAACACACACACACCCCACCTCCTCCTTTCTCAAAACATGACTTTTTTCCTCTACCCTCAGCCTAGTCCTGAGTTTCTTGGCAGTGGTCTTGAGTAAACAGCGTATTTTTAGCTGGGAGGTCATATAGGCCCAGTCTTAATCACCACATTCCCATTTTCCCACCAGCCCAGCTTCAGCCAGAGGCCCATGCACTGTGGGGGAGGGGATTGAGACTAAAGAGAGAGAGATGGATTCCTACAAAGAGAGGCTGATTATTTAGAGCTTTAGTATGACAGACTGTATTTTGATGAAGGTCGTCACAGACAGTCTCTGATGTCTCATAAACTGTGTAACTTGATGTATGGCCGTCACTTGTAAACTGCTCTGATCCTGAACATCAAACAAAATGCTGCTGCTGCTGCTTTCGAGGTCATTTGTTTGGTTCCCTTTTTGGTCACATCCATCCATAAATGTTTCCGTTTTTCCCAAATACATCCGCACAAGGGTCTTTTTTTTTTTTTGCAAACCGTGTATGTACTAGTGGTCAAAAGGCCCCACTTTGTATGCTGGAACATGTCTCCACTGTTTCCACTGCGGTCATCCAGGCCCGAGAGCAAGGACACAGCTCCTCTAACTTTAATTAGCGTCTCGCCATTTTGATTAGACCGTAGACTGAAATCAATTACTCATCGCTCAGGCCACTCCCACCAAACACACAGTCACAAACTAATCAACTCACTGTGCTGCTGGTACTTGGTGGTTTGAAGTGTGTCACCATCATTGCCACCATGAGGGGACTACAGACAAAATGATGACCTTATTTCAGTATGTGGAAATGGCCTGTATGCTGTAGATTGAGTCAATTTATGGTGTAAAAATTCTTCATCTATATAATGTCGGTATAATTGGAAGAACACTCTATTCATTCTTGGTTGTGCTCACATATTGTGTTTTGGGGTATGTGATTATTCAACAGGCGTTCGTAGCCGAGTGCCGCAGATGATAGCCGTGCTGATATTCAGTATAACATCACAACCTCGAGTGTGATATCGCTTTTATACAACAGCTACACAGCTGCAAATAGTAGTAAAAAGATGTAATCAACAATGAATTATTTTTTGCTTCACCAACCCAACTAGTTCCACAACTTAACTGAAACTAGACTGTTGTTGCCAAGCAACCCAAACATTCTCCTGCACTCTGTGTCTACAGGTTACCACAGATCAGCTGTTTTTTTTACATGTACATTTATCTTTATTAGGGATGCACGCTTTAATTCTGCCTAAATACTTGATGATTCCCTTAAAAAAGCTTGATGTAATGCTGCGACATTAACTCAGCACAAGCGTGCGCGTGCACTGCCTGCACCACGCCTCTTCTGTCAAGTGAGAAGAAGTGTGTAAGATGTCTGCGGTATGGCAGTTTTTCAAAGTTTCCGAAACGGATAGCAAGGTTGCTATTTGCAGTGGTTGCTCAGCATCGGTCAAGTTGTATAAATATTACAGTTTTATTTGAAAGAAAATGTTACATTCAAATAAATATTTTGTACATAACCTAAGTTTAAGTACTTTTCTTATATTGCCCAGTGAATGTGTACATTTTAAAAAGCACTGTATGATGTCATTTCTGTATCTGCCAGTGGACCACTACAATAAGAGTAGGCATGATATCAATTCCACTACAGGGGAGACTTGGTGTTCTCTGCAATTAGGTGGAAAAGAAACGTGCATAATATATCGGTATCAAAATCGGCAGTCGGCAAAAAGGGTTGGAACATATCGGATATCGCCAAAAATGTTGTGTGTCCCTAATCTGTATGTCTAAATTTACTATCAACCAATAAAATGAGAATGTTAATTAACAGTATTCAGAACACCTGGCTGATGTGGAGTGATACACAGAGTGAAAAGTCCTAGTGATGTTATACTCTATATCAGCACTCGTGAAATGCCTCTTGTCCAATCAGATTTTGTCAGTAGGACAATTATTTTTAATGAAATAAATGATGGAATGTTCATTCCTATAAAATCATTAGTTGCAGCACCAGCTGACTCACTTGTATTAGTTTTAATGATTCATTTTATTCAGGTGCATCTGACAGCTTAGAAGGATTTGTAGCCATTTAGCTAATGCTTTGTTTACACTATTTATCTCTTGTCCTTTTCACTAAGTGAGAGGTTTGTAGTTACTGTGCATCAAATGATCATGTTGGAAGACAGAGCAGGATCATGGCAGGAATGATGGGCAAGATTACAGGTAGTAAAGTTACAATGAGTTCACGTATGTGGCTGATTAACACTCTTGTCATGACTGAGTGGGCGTGTACAGTCTACTTGACTGTCGTTTCCTTGACTCTCCTGTCAGGGCAGGGCAATGTGCACCTTTATCACTATTTTAAGTACGGGGAATTTTCCACTAAATGAAACTAAACTGAGGAGTACTGTGTTGTACAGTGTCATTAGCGTTTTAAAAGTACAACAGTTTAATTAATAATTATATACCATTACAGCATGTTATGTTCTTGTATGGGGTTTAAAGTACTGGAGTGACTCTCTAATAAAAAGGTGTTCCCATGCTGCACTTTATTCCTTTGAGGCAAACATACTAACTTGTTGGTGTTTCTATAAGAGAAACTAATGATACCAAAGCAAAACCCAAATCACAGACGCATTTCTAACTTCCGCAGTTGAGTAGCGTGACATTCATATGATGCCCCTCCTCTGCAGTAGCTGATGTTCAGTCCTCGAGGTGCTGTCTGTAGATGTGCGCTCCCTCTATTCTCCCTGCTGTCTAATCCCCATGTCAAATTGTTTCCTGCTCTCCACAGGAAGTTGCCCACTAAAGGCCCCACCGTCACGGCCTCTGCTGGGGCTTCTGAGAATGTGGGGGCGGGTAGCATGGGGGGGCTAGGGGTTGAGTGAAGGTGGGGGTTTTAAGGGCTGCTGGACAGCTGTGCAGATCCAAAGCTCCCACATTGCTCAACGGGCCTCAAACATCTGCCCCAAGCAGTGAAACATTTAATGTTCTGTATTTGTCAGCTATCTTTTATTGTGTTACTCCATAGATTAGTGTGACTGAAAGAAGTAAAGATTGAATTGTTATTATGAAAAGAAAGAGTCTAAAGGTTCTTAATGTGAGCTTTACTATAGATTATACTAACAACATTGAAGAAAATGACCTCTTGTGTGTGGATGGTCCGAGGCACCCTCAGAGCATGCGATGACGAATCCACTCTTATACCGCACACTACAATGTCTTTAGACTGTAACTAGCTTTCACCCTATTGTTCTTATAGTTTTTTCTCATAAAGAGTTACAGAGCAGATGTTTTTGAGAAATGATCTGGGGAGTTTTTTGGAGGTTGGTATTTTGGACACAATGGTCTAGCTGAATTTGAAATTGAAGGTCAGGCTAAAGGTCAAAACCTGGGTTTGGACCTGTGCCTCTGCCCTCCGCCTTTTCCACAAGGCCTCAAAGATGCAATGACGTCAACTTAGATGAATTAGGTTAAAGTTTGGGGGAAGATGGTTAGAGGCAGAAAAACAGATTCCCGTCGGCATGGCGATGGCAAAAGTCGTGACATGAGATAATTGATTTTGAATTCCAAGAAAACTGTCAAAAGATTTATGAGCATGAGTACCTCATGACTCCCAGAAAGTGTAGATATTGTTTTGTGGTTGCATGCCACACAATAATCCAAGGCCTCAAACATAAACACCCCTGCTGTGCACAGCAGGCTCCACTCTCCAGTCAAGGCCCGGTTTTTCTATGAATCTAATCCCTCTCCCATTCGGGCGACATACAGACTATCTCTGCCTGTCTGCGTGCATGTCTGCGTTATGTAGCGGGGGGGTTATTAACAACCTCAAATAAGAGACGTCGCCACATTTCTGTGTTTATTTTGATGCTTATAAGTGGGGTCCTGGGATGCGTGGACTGTCAGAGGTCCCCAAAGAGCCAGTCGGAGTATAATGTGACACCATCCTGACTCTCTGCTTCTCACTTCTGCTTGCTCGTGATGCCCTGGACCACTTCACACACACACACACAAGAACTGTTCCACAATATAGAGTTTCATTGTGTCTGAACATTAGCTTAAATTAGACACTGATGCCTGTCTGTAAGGATCTACAACTGCAAATACTTTTCAAGTGCATTCAAGCATTGTAGTCTCTGTTTGAGAGTAATGTCACAGAGGTTAACCCGATACACCATGGTATAGACAGGATCAGGACAGTGCTAGCATATGCAAAAGAAATGGCTTCTACAGTCGTGTAAGTGGAGCCAAAGCAGATAAGGCTATATTCAGACTCATTGATTATTACTGCCTTCCGCAAGGAAGAACCATCCAGAATTATGAGATCAATAGCCACATAAATCAGCGGGTGAAGGAGAAGGTGACTAAGGCAAATAACCCCAGCAGGGAGGGTTCGATTCATTTCCTGAGCAATGATCCCAGGAGGTGGAGGAGGACAGGAAGGAAGGAGGGGGATGTCACTTATACCTCACATGCCAGTAAATAGAGAAAATAAATGAGTGTAGAGATAAATAAATGAGGACAGATAAACCTCTAAACAATCAAATAGACTGCAAAGGGCCTTGGCCTGAAATAACAAGTTTGTCCCAGACACGGCGTGATCGGATGTTGAAGCATCCTTTTGTGTGGCGGTAGCTGCAAACACGATCATGAGGCATTAAAGAAAAAAAGAGCAGCAGTTCAGCTGATTTACAGATGTTTTTTTTGTTTCTCATTTTAACTATCCAAGCCTGTGACCTCTTGAACCTTCTGCCTTCCTCTGACCGGCACAAGCTGGCTGGCTGAGAGTCAGGCCGGCGTCGCTCTGTCACGTTTATTTTCAGTCGCTCGCTCGGCTCAGCGGCCAAAGTGATAAAAGAGAGACGAGCTGTCCACAGTGGCGTGGTATGCATCAGTGTGTGTGTTTGTGTGCTTGCGTGCTGCTGGGGAGGGAAAGTGGAAGAACGCTGGAGGACAGATATTCGTGGCACTTCTTCCAGTCCCCCCTGCGTGACCCCCCACCACAGAGTATCAGGGAGACTTGTAGTTGGCACAGTGTCACATGTTGAAGGGGTTCGCAGCCAACTGTGTGTCTCTGGGCCAATTAGCTATCCAATGGGAGGGAGTAGTCAGGGGAAGACCTGAGTTGAGAGGGAGGCCGAGTTATTTACATTCTCTTTCTGCTCCTCCACACAGACACACTGTCTCAGAGGGGTCTGAAGAGATGAAGAGCCTGATCATTGAGAAGAATAAGATGGGGCTGGAGGAAGAGTCTGAACTGCTGGTCAAAGGTAAGTCTGACACCTCAAATAAATCTAACCCATTTATTGATTCTAGCCTGTTGATGGAAAAATGCTGTTTTTGTATTCGGAGATGCAATTTGAATACCTGTTGGACTGTTGGTTATACAAAATTTGCAGTTTGAAGACTTCCTCTTTCGGCTTTTGGAAACTATAATGGGCTCTTTCTTTGCCATCTTTTTTGGACATTTTGTGACAGATGATAAAGCATAAAGACATCCATATATAAATAAAAACTGAATGTAGTTTATAGCTGCAGCCTTACTTTGTCCTTACGTTAAAAAAATGTAGCCCTTGCAGGGCAAGGTTTGTGCTGTTAGTCTCATTAAGCAAGTTTATATAACATAACCCTAATTGTCTCCTAATAACTACTACTGTCCCAGCTACACGCTGTGCTGTTGCCCAGTAGCGAATCCCTCTGACCACATGTGGCCCACACCTACCCCCCTCACCCCCTGTGTGTGCATGTAAGGATAGCTACAGACATTAGGGGCGCCACCTTGGGTGTCTGATGCTTTTGAGGAATGATCTCATAAGATATTTCTGTATGATTTTTTTTCCCCTCTTGGCCTGCTTATGCGGAGCAGTAAAATGCCAGCACTTGGATAAGTTACGTCCTGTTTGGAATGGCGGCAGTCCGATTGCCTAATTCTGACAGCAGTTACTATGCACACTTGGCTAGTGCCCCTCCCTCACTGCTGTCCCCTCTCTCTCCGTCGTTGTCTCACTGTTCGAGGAAAGTAGTTTCCCTCCAAAACAGAGGGCCGCCACTTTCCTTGGGCCATTGATTAAAGTGTCACATGGGATTTCAGCTTTGAATCACACCACCATCCTTCAACAGACCAAACTATAACAGAAGAACACCTTAGGGTATTGGATAATCCTCTCATGCCTCTCTGTGTGTTGCACAAGGATTTGTTCTCAGAAGTTCCTCCATTTTGGCCTTTCCCCTGGTTTGGTTTGGTTTGGTTTGGTTGTGTTTATTTTCAGCAGGACACCCTGAAGCTATAAAGGGTTTATATGTAATGTAATATAAGGGTTTTTATGTAAAGAGGTATTTTTATTGTTGATTCACAGTTCAAAATAAATTCCAAAATCATGAAAATGAGCAGTACTAATATTCTTTGGTCAGCGCCACTGTTAATTTAAAAACTGTAGATTGTAACTGAGCAAGGTAAAAGAAGAAGATGAGGGTTTAGAGCATAAAGAAAGTAAAATAGTGCTTTAGTTTTACAGATGTTCCTTAATGATTTTATGATGAAATTCCACCATGCATATGCCTGCAGAGCACTTTATGCATGAAACAGCTGCAGCTTTGGAATGAGGGGCCTATGCATTTGTACTGTTCATATTTATGATAATGCTATATATAAAATAAACGTCAGGACTCATTAAGAAAGGAGGCTTGCAGTAAAAAGACGGAAATGCACAGAGAGAGATTGTTTGCTCAATCCCTGTTTGAGGGGGCAGGGCCCTTGGGGTCAGGGGTCACAAATGAAACAAATTAAGGGCGAGCCGTGGCCCCCAGGGGAGACATTAGCAGGCCACAGAGATGGGATCCAGATGGGGGACCATGGGAGGGGTATACAGGGGGTCCAAGTACTCCGCTGCTCTTCCTCTCTTTCTGTCTCTCTCCCTTTCACACTGGTTGAAGTTCCCAAAAAGAGCAGCATCTGTAGGACGTCCAGTGTCACAGAGGCGTCGTGGGAGCAGGAATGCCCTTCTCTCCATGTCTCTCACCCAGTCAGCTCGTCTGCCTCACCAGTCCCACATCCAGTCTGTCAGCAAGCTCAGCCAGACTTATCTCATGGTTTTTATTTATCCTTTTCACGCTGTGTTTTGATGCTGGCTCCCTCTGATGGGGGTGTTAAGTACCTCAAGGGTTTTTGCTTTGGGCTATATTGGGTAGGATTATAGTCCTGCCACTTATATCATATAAAAGCATTCTTAAAAGGGACATAACCTGAGAGGCTGATCCTCCAGCCCGCTGTACTTTTTTATTTATATTTTGGAGCAGCAGCAGAGACGGTGGAAGCTTTGCACTGTCTAGGAACAACTTTGAGGCAAGGATGAAAACAGGAAGAGAAGGTAAACATGGGAAATGAAAGCAAATTAGACGAGAATGAGAGCAATGGGAATAAAGAAGCAGGGGAAATGAGCACCGGCTAACAGGTGGCAGACAGCTTTCTAGCCACGGAGGAAGTTGTGATGCTGGCGTGGCGTCATTGCTGTTCTCACAGGGCAGGAAGCTAAAGCTACATTGCCTAATTGGTCCTTTTAAAATCACTCTCAAACAAGCCATTTGAACACATGTACACAAAGCCACTCCAGAAGAAGAGTGCTTCAACCCTCTATCAATCGACCCAGTCCTATGGATGAACTTTGACCCCCTATCAGGGCTCTTAAAACCTTCTCCATCCTTCTCTCCAGGCAGCAGCTTTTTAAATCTACTTTGAAATTAAATATCTATTAGGAACGATTTGCACATATTTCTGAGGGGGACAAGAATTTTACTGCTGTTTGGGAACTGTGGATCTGGGATGTTGCACTCTTTCCAATCCCTCAGGACTTTGGGAACACAACAGTCTTGCATAGTAGAGCCAGGCCTGGCAACACCAATGAACATGCCTATGAGCTGGCTGAAGGCATGTCTGCTCTCCTCACTGTGTGTCTCACACTGTTCCAGTACATCTCTCTCTCTCGCTCCCATTTTCTCACTCTGTCAACCTCTTAAGTGGTAATTATGTTGGCTACATGCAGGCTTTAATGTCCATGCCATTAGCTGGCTGTATTTTTATCCCTTAGTACTTACCCCAACAAGGCAGTCACATACAGACTGCTACAAACTTTATGGACAATTACATGCCTAAGGGATTATTCTTAGTGAAGACAGCACTGGTTTGGGAGCTCAATGACTAGCCAACCTCCCACCAAGACCTTTAAAGGGTAATGCTTGTCTTTATGTGTAACTACTCTGGGCTTTCTTTGATAGAAAGTATTGTTAAATTTAAATGACAATGGATGACCACCTATTTTAATGCTGATAAAACTGCCTCCAGACTCTTAAGCAGGCGAAACAAATGCTATGAATTGCTATAACTTTACTGGTTATAGGGTATATTTCTCTTAGTAAGGTTTTAAAAGTAGCATTTTTAGCTTATCAATACCAAAACATGGGTCTTGGCATGAGTATCAAACAATGATGTATGAGGGTTATGCTGGCATCTGTAGCTGTGAGGCAGATGAGTAATCTGGCAGTGTTTTCCTCCAATTGTCTATAAAAGATCAGAAAACAATGGAGGAAAAAAAACTTCTAAATGTTCAATGTCAAGAGCCCAAGGTAACATTTTTACTGCAGATGTCTTGTTTTGTTCAACCAACAAAACCCAAAGATTTTTGGTTTCCTATAAAGTTGGACAAGAAAAGCAGCAGGCTTCCAGTTCGAAGAAATGTGGTCCATTACTGGTTAAAAGATCTTCAGCATCAATGTTTCATAAAAATAAATATCTAAAGTTGCAGATTAATTTTCTTCCGTTGACTAATCATCTTGATATTGAGTATTTCTCTAATTCTACATGCCATTTTATTTTGAAACCTGAGTTTTCATCCAACATGTTTTTGAATCTTATTTTAAAGGGTGGCTGTTGCGGGAGGTGCGAGGCAACTGGATCAAGCAGCGTCGGTACTGGTTCGTGCTGAGCCAGGACTCCCTCGACTACTACAGCGGACCCGAGAAAGGGGCCCGCAGACTGGGAACGCTGGTCCTCACCAACCTCTGCTCCGTCATCTGGCCAGACAAGCAGACATACAAGGAGACGGGTGAGGGGCACACAGACAGGGCTGACTCACACATTTATGTTTACTTTGCTTTAATCTCTGTAGAGTCCAGTAGGTCCTTTTGTTATTTCACTTTCTGGTTAAGCGGTCGTAGGCTTCTTCAAAAATACCTTGGACACATGTTTTGGGTTTTTTGATATAGAAGTGACGTCTTGTGGTTCCTCTCCTTTCCCATGAGTTTTGTAGTTGTGAGTAAGTTTGGGAAGCCCCAGACGTGTTTGGTCCAAACTGAGGCTCATGATTGGTCAACTAACCTCACATTTGAGTAAGCAGCGGGGCATCTCCCTTCCTTCTCTGGAATGAAAGAAAATAAAAGGCATGCAGAACACAGAGGAAAGTCTTTGCTGTTTTGGTGGAGACAGAGGGATGACTTGTCCTTTTCGAGTCAGTGTTACTCAAACATGTTGTCCTTTGTCTACGTCTGTCTGACAGTCCCTCAGCCTAGGGGATTATGTCCTGGTGGCTTCACCACACCACTCAAAATGTCCCAAGCCTTGTGTACTCCCAAACCCACACAAAGTTCATACTAACCGAATAAGCCTGGGAACTTATCTGGACAAAAGTGTGCTTTTTTGTCACTAGCTCTTTTGTCTGTTTCATTACTGAATAACTACATCCATCCTAAGCCACTATGACACATAAGAGTTGCATGACATATTTACTTCCTCTATTTACTCTCTGGTTGTAACAATGAAATGTAAGTGTTCTCTTTAAGGGGCCCACTTTTGTCATGTGAGGGCATATATCTAACTCAAAGTGGTCAATATCAATACCAACATGTCATAATCTCAGTTGTTAAACCCCTCGTGTTTTGGGTTTGTACTTTACCAAGAACCCAAACAAAGAAGGATGTGGTGCCAAGTCACGTAAGCAGGAAAGCACGATGACATGGGGCTTCAGATCAGGCCGGGCTGCAATATCTAATACTTCCTCCTCACAAGGAGGAAGCATGTGTTTTGTTTTTAAACTATTATCACAGGTTAACCAAAAGGACAGTCACTTAGGGGTTTAACACGTGTGTCCTAGCTCATCTGCAGAATAGCTGTCCTTGTTTGGTTTTGGCGTGGTCTGAGGTTCCTCTCAGACTGACCTTTGTACCTCGGTGAAACTGAGAGAGGAAGTCAGGGAGAGGGAGTCATGCTAGATATGCATGATGTCTCGTGCTGAGAACACTTCTCTGTTCTCTTCCCCATTTTCTTTAATAACACTGTCAGATGTGGAGGCGCCGTTTGAATATCACTTAAAGTACTATTCTTTTTTTCCGTTTGTTCCCCTAAGGCCACTGGAGCATCACAGTATATGGGAGGAAGCACTGCTACAGGTTGTACACCAAGCACTTCAACGAGGCGGTGCACTGGGCATGTGCCATCCAGAAAATAATCGATACCAAAGCACCAGTGGAAACACCAACACAGCTCCTCATTCGAGACATCGAGGTGGGCCACAAAACACACACACACACACACACACACACACAAAAACATAAACACACATTTGCGGTTGCTCCCCCCTGCTCTGTTGCTATGGAAACCATAAAGGCCTCGTTGGGACAGGAGAGTCCAAAGTTTCCTCTGCTTGCCTTTCCCTTTTGAATGACTTCATCTTATTCCACCACACTGGGACAGCACATAATAACAGACCTGAGGCGGAGAGGTTACTTCAAAATAAAGGTATTTCCAGTTAAAGAGTGCTCAGAGAAATTGGATTTGAAATAACGTTTTTTTTTTTTACTTTCTCACGTTAAAGGAGATTAAAGTATTTTTTATAAGGGACAGTCATATTTTTAGAGGGGTTTCTAGAGAGCACAGCATATCGGAGTCTGATTGAGCAGACCAATGACTGATCTTGCATCAGCCAGCTGGAGTAAGAGGGGCATATTTTGCAGAGGAGGTGGAGGAGGGCTTGGCGTGAAGCAGCAGAGCTAGATAAGCAGTCCTGTAGCTGGCCTCCTGTCTCCGTAATCTCCAACTCAGAGTCTCTAATCTGAAAGAAAGTGGTTAATCTGCTTGCCTCCTTCTGCTTGGGCAGGAGGGGCCATGTTTATATGCTGGATGAAAAGCAGGGGTGCTGCTTTTTAACGTTCTCTTCATTCATTGTTTGGCTTTTTCTCCATGCAGACTCTTCCTCAGTGCTTCTCCCTGCTGCTGTCTCTCCCTCACCTTAAAACACAGGCACACTTTCTCAAATAGGTGCAGTGTTTTCCCTCTTGAGTGTGAGATTAGGACTGCTGCTGCATAAATCAAAGAGAATGAACAGTAGGGGCATTGTGTGAGCATGCCTGCTTGCTTATCTTAAAAGCATTCATGTTCCAGCAACTGACAAATGGGAGAGCAGGGATTTCAGTTTCAGCCTTGGACCCACAACTGGAGCCCATGTGCGAGAAGAGAAAAATGGTGGAAAGATCAGATTAGATTAAATGGGTGAATATCTTAAATCTGCATCACATAACATTTAGAGTATAATTGTGGTTTATTGAAACCTTATGTCAGTGTTTCTGTCACCAAAATATTGTTAAGCTCTGGGAACACACCCAGCTGAAATCTAAAGAAGCAAGTTACACAAGTAGCTAGGCGATCTTAGAGGTCAGCTGCACTTTTTTGGAAGGGGAAAAGAAGGTAAAACAAATTATTCCCTTAAATGTCCATTTTAAACTTCCGTAACAGGAAACACAACTCTAAACTCAGACCTTGTGTACTGCAAAAAATACTGTGGGAGTATAAGCTTAGACATCCGAGCTAAGCCCCTGCTTTATTTATGATATGTTTTATCATCTCATCAAGTTTGTGTGTCTTGCCTCCACTGAAAATTATATAATGTTTGAAATGTTGCTACCAAATCATAGCAAGAACCTTGGTAAGCACAGTGTTAGGAAATGGGCTTCTTTGCTTTCAATGCTGAGAGATAGGTGAGAAGATTGATTCAAGATTTTTTTATGTGTAGCCTACTCTCTCTCGCTAACTTAGCTTAGCATAAAAGCAGGAAACTCAGCAAGCTTGGACCCATCAAAATGTAACAAAATCAGCCCAGCAGCTACTCTAAAGCTAAAAGTTTTTTTCTTCAGAGGTGCTAAGCATTCATTTGTTACTGTTAGCTAGAGCCAAGCTAGCAGTTTCCTTATGTCCCTTGTTTTGCTAGCAAGCTCAGTTAGCCCTCTCAGCTCTTCTAAAGCGCTATAGTTACTAAAGCCCTATATAGTTACTTGCCCCCCCAAAGATATAGAGTGCTACATAGCAACCTTTAAACAGTAAATTGTATCTGTGTTTAACTTTTCAGTTTTTAATTAGTAAGCTTAAGAGGTGCTGGTAAGCAAAGCAGAATTTGTTACCATTAGCTAGAGCCAAGCTAGCAGTTTCCTTATTTCCCTTATTTTGCTAGTGTTAAGCTCAGTTAGCCCTCTCAGCATGCAGCTCTTCTAAAAATCTATAGTTACTAGTCCCTCCACATATATAGAGTGCTACATAGCAACCTTGAAGCTTTAAACAGCAAATTGTATTTTTTGAACGTTGCAGTTTCTTATTAGTAAGCTTTCGAGGTGCTGGTAAGCAGAATTTGTTACCATTAGCTAGAGCCAAGCTAGCTGTTTCTATTTCCCTTATTTTGCTAGCGTTACGCTCAGTTAGCCCAGCTCTGCCAAGCTGACTTGAGTGATAACAATATTTTCATCTAGCATGAAATACACTTGAACTATATGTGTCAGGGGTCGACCAAAACAATAGTGGACAGTTTATAGACCTAGACCTACATATGTACAGTGTATGCATAATCATCTGGGATGTTGAGCTATACTTCTGCATGTTGTCTACAGAGCAGCATCTCATTCCCACATTTCAGACAGACATGCCTGTCACCAGTGTGCACCAAACACTTCAGAAGAATGTGTCAACTTTGCCCCACTGAGGAGGGGTGAAAGCAGGCTTGTCTTGCAGCCAGAGAGAAAGAGCGGCTGATTTGGGGGGTTTCAGAGGCAGGAGAGAGCCAGAGCAGTGGCAATGTTACTAATGAGCAACAGGTGCTGGAGGGCAGTAGCATGGAAGCCATCTGTACCGCTGTAAGGCATCTATCCCCATAGGCAGCGAAAGACACAAACATACGCACACTAAACTCATTGACACCAGGACATAAAATATAACGTGTCAGTCATGCTTGTGTGGTTTGCTGGGTCATCACTTGACCTTCCTACTGCTTTGAACGTTGCCAGAGCTGAATTGTGACCCTGGTCAAATCGACCCCGGTCACCCCTGACAGACCCACTCAATCACCCACTCACTGACCTGCTTCTAGGTTGGCTACAGGAAAACTGAGGGCATATGAAAGTTTTTGTCTTTACTGTGTCTATTGATGTTAAAGCCACTTTTCACTTGTGTACTTTAGGAGAATAAGTTCAACCCTGAGGTAGTGGAGCACATCTACCAGCACAATCCTATCCTGAAGTACACCCAGGGCCCCCTGTATGCTCCTCTGCTGCCCTTCCCCTATGGCAGCCTGGAGCACACATGTAAGTAGTTTACATGTACACGTCATATATTAGTGTAGCAGCAGTATCTGAAGTTGCGGGTGGAAATCATTATAATGGTAGATATAATTTGTAAATATAATATATAATAAAACATACTATTGCACTGCTCATCTTCCTCCTTCCTCCAGACCACAGCGGGAAAGGCTACGGCTCGGTGCGCGAGGAGTCCGTGAAGCTCTTCAACTGCCTGCAGCAGCTGGAGTCGGCGCGAGAACCCGTCCCAATCATCCAGGGCGTGCTGCAGACCTGCTTGGACCTGCGGCCCCTCCGCGACGAAGTCTACTGCCAGCTCGTGAAGCAGACCAGCTACACGCCTGCCCCGTATACTGCAGCTCACCTCCGCTACTGGCAGCTTCTCACCTGCATGAGCTGCACCTTCCTGCCTGGGCCCATCGTGCTCAAGTACCTGCGGTTCCACCTAAAGAGGTGAGATTAACAGTAGTGTTTATTTTGTTTGTGAAAGTGATTTAATATAAGTGTAAATGGAGTCGTCAGGAGTGTACACAAGTAGTCATCCCTTTGCTATAGGAATAGGATATAAGACCAAGAGTCAGATGATGGTTTTGATACAGAAGCACGTGAGCAGAATTGGATTGAATGCTGGGAGATAAAGGTGAACTAGTAGTGTGTTGTAGCAGGAAATACACAGGGTCTAGCCGGCGCCAGCACTGTTGCCACCAGTTTAGATATAGAAGCATGGTATGCCTTCACATTGTTAGCATGTTCCCCTGGACAGATCCAGTGTTTTAGAGCTGGCTTTGCAGGTCTGAATTAGCCCCTCTGCCAAGCACACTGGTCCTAGTTATCAGAAGTGATAATCTCCTGCTCTCGATTTTCTGTCAAACGCCATGTCATGAAACCACTTCAGTTTTCTATCGCTGTGTCTATGCTGGGAATCACCCTGCAACTAATGGAACAGTTGCATGCAATGCCGATTCATAATTACGCAGTGGAACTTGCTACCAGTGTGTTTTGATACGTCTCGCTGTCGCTCTCACGCACTCTTTCACTCTGTGGATCAGTGCTGAGGCTGCAGCTGGGCAAGCTAAGAGCGGAGCTGGGCAGCGGGCCCACAAACCCTCCTCCACTCCCCCAGTGCCCTGAGAAACCCCTAGGGAATGTCTGCTGTCAGAGAGAATAGGCCAAGAGAAAGAAAGCAGAGGAGAAGGGGGAAAGAAAGGAGGAAAGAGCAGAGAGGGGTAAAGAGGAGTAAAGGAAGGATCACACAGACTCAGTGGAACATTCCTAATTATGTTTCAGCAGGACAAATCCCACCCTGTGGCCATAAAGTTATGAGCGAGTAAGAAATCGGAGGGAACGAGAGGGCCTCTCTGTGTCTGGCAGAATGTTTGAGGCCCTCATTCGCCCCTCTCTGTCCTTTGTTGTGTGTATTTTGGGACGAACTTTGCAGTATAATTGTTTCCTTCCTATTTCTCCCTCTTTGTTTACACAGGGCTGAGCTCATATCTCCGTCAGGTTGTATTTCACACCTTTCACACTCCGCAAAGTGTGTGAGACTTCAGGCTCCAGTTGCAGCGTGTTGTCCGCTGCCTTTGTGTCCCCTCTTTTTTAAAACAACCGCACACACACACACTCTCACCTACCACTCCTGGATGCTCCGCTGGGAGGAAGTGGCAGGTCATTCCGGTTCACAGGAACGGAAACACTTTTTCCTGTTTCTTACGCTACCCAAAGTCAAACGTGTTTTTTTTGTCATTATTTTTTTCTTTGAAGGATTGAGGGATGCTGAGCCTTTTAAGTCCCTAAGAGCTAAAGTGAGAACATTTGTCATTCCTCGCCTCATTGACTTCTGAGCTTTGCCAGCCCAAAGAAAATAAAGAACTTTTGAAATGATGACTCGAAGTCCATAATCAGCATAACACTTTTCAGGCTTAGAGTCACTGTTAACATCAGAAGCAAAACAAACTCTCCCTTTTAAGTATTGGACATTTTCGTTTTGCTGGCATTTATATATTGCGATTCTTAATGTGCTCCCACAAGCATTCACACACATGCTATGTATTCACCCACCTCACTCTCACTCTTTTGTGCAGGATCCAGAGCCACAGTCCTGAGTCTGAGATGGATAACTACGCATCATTCATCAGCGAGGCTCTGGAAAAGACCAAGTGTCGGGAGTGTGTGCCATCCTGGGAGGAGATCCAGATGCTGATGAGTCGACAGGAGATGCTGTGCACCGTGCACTATCCTGGCCCCGGATCCTGCCAGCTCTACATCAGCTCACACACTACCGCCAATGAGGTGTCTTTACTGTTTGGATCAACGTTCATCAATCTTTCAGCTACTTTCAAGGCCGTGATAATGACATCTATTCTGTCTTTTCCTTGCCCCCTCACCAGGTGGTTCGAAGGATGCAGGAGAAGCTTAGCCTGCAAGAGAGCAAAAACACGTTTGCACTGTATGAGCAGAATGCACTGTGGGAGCAGCCAATCGCAGGCGGCACTCTGATCGCAGACATCCTGACCAGGTTTGAAAAAAAAAAAAAAAAAAAAATGTCAGTCATGTTCGCCCTGTAAAACTGAACAGACACACTGTGAGGAAGTCAGACACAATAAAACCAAGCAGGCAGACACACTATCAAAACACTTTGTCTGGCTGGAATCTGAGCTATTTGTCACTCGTTAGATGAAGCGAACAGAGCAGTGGATTGTGTATTTATTTCCACTAGTCCAAATCCCACGCTGAACGTTATCTAGTTCCCTTGATAACTGGTGACCTTGTCTGGTCTGGTTGGTCAAACATGAATCCCTGCTGGGAAACTGGTCCTATTTCTGTCGGCAAAGCCTGCCAGCCAACATAAAACTGAGTACACCATGACGTTACCAAACAACATTACGCATTAGGAGGTGGTATCTTGTAACATATTAACATCTAGGCCTAAGATTCTTAGTGTACCATTTATATTGAGTATATTTGTTCTTTTTCTGTCCCTGTTTTGTGCAGCCTCTCCACCAAAGAGTCAGAGTCTAAATCCCAATGGAAACTGTGCTTCAAGCTCTACTGCCTGTTGGATGCTGACAGCATATCAGTGGACAGCGTTGAGTATCTCCTCCTCTTTGAGCAGGTAATGGAGCAGAAAACAACTCCACAAAGGGCAGAGTCCTCCGTCCAGTGTGTCTTTGTTATGCGAGACCATTTCAGCCAGAAAAAAATGAGATATAATTTATTGTCCTGCTGTGATAGATTCGTCATATTTCATTGGATTATTAGGTTTTTACTTAACGGTTATTTATGGCCAACAGGCTGTGATTGCAATAAAATGCAGTGCATAAAAAAGCATGACTAAGAGCACTGGCTGAGGTGCAGAGGGGGCAAGAGTCAGCCAGCACTGGCTTCATTTAACATTTTTCCTTGGGACTCTCATAAAAGAGTTATGGGACTAAATAAAGCAGGGTGGGGGAAGAAAGGATTGATGGCAGGACTGAGACTTGTACTTGGAAATCGTGCCTAATGTTCTTCCTGTTTGGTCTCTCCCTGTTTGTCCTGGTTTTGGCCTTTGCTCTGCAGTGTCATGAGATGGTGGTGCGTGGCCAGCTGCCAGCCTGTGAAGAGGACCTTCAAGCCTTAGCTTCTCTGAGGCTCCAGTGTCTGATGGGTGACTTCAGCACACACGCCCCATGCCCTCCTCTGGACGAGCTCTTCCCAGGTCACATGCTCGAAGCCAGAGTCCTCATGTCCCTATCTGCCCCCCCGGCCCTGCCTCCTTGTCAGGTGGCGGCGCAGGGCTGCCCTGCAGCACAGCGCTTCCCCACGGGCCTCCTGCAAGGAACCCTGTGGAGCCATACTGCTACAGCAGCGCACAAGCAAAAGGTGGAGCTGGACCTGCGTCTGCGGAGCCGTCTGAAGGAGGAGGCGGCAGCTGTCATGGGATCCATCTTGGAGCGTTGGAAAAGTCTGTCCGGTTACAGCTGCAGGGACAGTATGGCTGCCTACCTCACAATTGCACGCCAGTGGTCGGGCTTTGGATGCACTCTGTATGAAGTGGACTTTTATATTGTAAGTATTCTAAAGTCAGGCTTTGGTTTTATTGTTGCACTTTTTGCTCCCTCTGAGCTCAAGAGTCATTTGGACTCGTGATGTAAACGAAGGGATGTCTTTGAGCTGGTCTGACCTCTGCTCTCCCTCTTCCTCCTCCTTCCAGAGTTCGACGGGGAGTTTTTCCCAGAAGCTGTGGTTGGGTGTAGCTGCTACATCGGTGTCTCTGTATCGGCAGGGAGAGGCAGAGGCCCTTGAGTCCTTCCCTTACGGCCAGATCTGTTCCTACGGGGTGTCTGATAGCAACACTTTCAAGATCACAGCAGGGGATCGCGATCTGCTGTTTGAAACCACCAAGGTATAGTTTCTCATGTCCCACATGAAGATAAACAGGCTGAAAGCTTGTGGAAGTAAAAGGTCCTATTACTGGAAGTGTTTCTCCACTAAGCTTAGACACAGTTTATCTTCACTGGAGTCAAGATTCAGTTTGTGTACAGTGCAGGGCCAAGTGGTCTTATCACCAGGCAGTGCTCGCAGAGCAAGTGAAAGCAGCACGCTGTCTGCTCATGATACTCCCTCCAGCTCCCTGACCCACTTTAAAAACACTCATTAATTTGATCTAAATAGAGAGCACACAACCTGCCCCTGCTCTCCAACTGATGCTAACCAAAAGTCTGACTTCCTGGCATTAAAACTGGGGGTGAGCTTTATTGCAGTGGTTAGATTAAAATATTAGGAAACATTTCTCAGAAACATGGCTGTCCTTCCAAACAGATTTTTTTTCAGTAAAGAACAAATCTTTCCTTTCACGGAGCAGATTTGCTCTCATCTTCCCACACAGAACAAAAAATCCCTCTGTGATCTCTCATGAGGTACAAAAGTGGCTTTTATTTATTTATTGGACGCACTGGCAAAATTAAAGTACATCCAAGAAAGGCTCATACTTTCAGGAAATGAAGGCCTTGTATTGCTCTGACATAGAGTGCAGGGCCTTGAGCGAGAAGAGAGAGAGAGCAGATTTGCAGGGGGTGATTATGGTTAGGCCTGGAGTTATGGGTGAGGACAAGACTGGCTGCTGATTCAAGGGTGAGTTGGAGAGTTGGTCTAGGCTGAAGCGCTTAGACTTTAGTCTGTGTCAATCATGTTTCAACAGGCATAGCCAGTGTCCTCATGCGTCATGTTTAGACACATAAAAACAGGACAAGAGTTATGGAAATGCTGGCGTATGATGGCTGGTCGTCATGTCCACCAAGGTCTGCAACAGCCGCTGAGCAAAATATGTCAAAGTGATATATCCACACACATGTAAGGCCTCTTTTTTCTGATCAGGGTGTGTGTGTGTGCGTGTGTGAGTGTGTGTGTGTGTGTCCTCCAGAATCTGACTAACTGCATCATCCTCAGCTTCTAGAGGATCCAGTTTTTCTAGCAGCTGAATGACATCATCCATCTCCACCCTCCTGTGACAGTGCCAGACAGACACTAAGATTGCCAGATTGACCTCTCTCACTCTCTATGTCTCTGTCTCTCTCTCTCTCACTGTGTCACAGCTGACTGAGATCATGCAGCTGATGAATGCGTACTTCAGTGCCATCCGTCGCCAGCGAGGGAAAGGGGAAGATGCTGACATCACCATGGCCTCCACACTGACGCCCACCTTCCTGGAGCTGCCCTCGCACCCCGTCTGAGAGGCACCCATACCCGGACACCCTCAAACCCCCTCACTGTCCTCCTACACGTGGCCCCTTATGAGGCCCAGCCCCAGTCCTCGGGACACCACGCCTCCTCCACTGGGAACGGCACGGCAGCCAAAACAAAGAAAGGGCTGTTTTCGCTCCCCATCCGTGAAAATAAACTCTCGCCGAGCTTTCCAGCTGAAGGAGCCGGCCGCTGGAGGAGGGTAGGGGGTCGGGGAGGAGTGGGGACAGGAAGGCGAGGGGGGTTCTGTTTTGCAAGTGAGGCCAGAAACCCGCAGAAACCAATGCGGTTGCTGATGAGCTGTCACACACCCTCCACACCATCCTGTCACGCTACCAACTCTGTTACCCTACCTACATGGCAACACCACCCCACCCCCCCCTCGACAATGTGAGACATTGGCGTGAGCCTTTGCTACATCAGGGAGAGATAGCATCATAAGAGTTAGGACTTATGGCAACAATAAGCTGTGGTACTCCACTCATGAAGGTATGGCTTAGAGTGAACTCCCTCTCTCTCTCTCTCTCTCTCTCTCTGTATTGTGCCATATTTGTGCTGCCTTTCCTAGAAGGCAGTCGTCCCTCATGCACTGCTGGAATAGTGTTGAGAACATTCAGTGACACATACACACACCCTCCCTTGTCCTTGGCTCTCACTCTCTCTTTGCTCTTTCACACACATGTACACACTTGCTAACTCTCCCCCTCTCTCACGTGCCCTTACGCTGACATGTTCATCAGAGACGGTCAGTTTTCATAAGGTCCCCGGCAGGCTTGCATTACCTGGAACTGTTGATGCAGTGAGCCATGTGAACTTGGAACTGGAAACAGATGTTAAACTCTGTAGCTAAGTCACTTTGGCTGCCATGTCAGTGCAGACTCTCACCTATGGGATTATCAGTGTGTGCGTGGGAGGCGGGCGTATGTGTATCTTTCAGATCAAGAGAGAGCCGTTTCCTGGATGACACATTCAGGAGTTTATTGCGTTTCACATAAACCAAAGGATTTCAGAGATGTTTCCTCCTCGTTTCCACCAAATGCTCTCATGTGTCCTTTGTCGTGCTGCTTGTCTTGGCCGTAATCCTCGACACAAGACTTTGGTTAACACTTGACTGATTTGACTTGTTTCAGTTACTCTCCTAATGCAGCTATACTCTGCTGACAATAACAGGTGCTTCTCTGTTTCTTATTGTTATATTCACGATGTATATAGATCGGAAGGAATTCAACCATTAGTACACATAAAACCCCTAATCGGATATCTGGATCATCTAAGACGTGACGCCATATTTTCCCTGCATCCTCCCCCTGCTATTTAAACAGAAGCCTTTTTAATCACAACACGGATGCTTTTGTAGAATTATTTATGCTATTTTTTACTGTCCTTTATGTCTTAAATGCAGACTGAGATGTGTTTTGACATAAGGTTAGCCAAAAGCCATGAAAGCTTTTGCTCCTTAAAGCTGTTTTGTAAAATCCTGTGTAGCTCCTTCTTTGAGTATTCTTGTGAAGCCAAAGTTTCGCCAAGTCGCGGATTTGAGCACGGACCAAAGATGTGTTTTTTTTAAATAAGCTTTCCTAAGAAGAAATGACCCCAAAGCAGACAGAAAGACAGATCCCCCCGTTTATATTAGACTCTTTTCACACCAACTTTTCTTTAAACTTGAATGTCAAATACAAAGACATCCTCATGTATACATTGTACACCTTATTTTAATGTAGACGACCTTTTAGACATCTGAGACCATAGATAGGCTTTGTAAATATAATTTTTTAGAGTACTGTCTGCTCCACAACCCCACGCAATAACAAGCCTGAAGACTTAAACCCTCTCACCGTGAAAGGCCTTGACGAGTCACTGCACAGTCAGCCCTGTCCCCTGCTCAGAAGCAGGTCTTTGTTTTTTCTACTGCAGCTGCAGGCAGCTCACAGCTACATGTATGAAAAGGAAAAAAAAAAAAATCAAACTGCGGATGTTGTTGCTCTGTATTAAGCTTGTTTGTATTCTGCATGGTACCTTTTTATGTAATGTGTGTATAGTTAATTGCACTATTGTTTTTGACTAACTTGGAAGTGCAATAAAGACTATAAATACTGTATGTAATTAATAAAACACAGCACCGTTTTACCAGATTGTCTCTGTCGTACCGTTGTTCAGCCTCAGCCGTCATTTCCTCTCTTTCATTACCACAAAATGTGCTTTGACTAGTGAAGCAGTGTAAGACTATTGTTTTCAACCAGGCACATTTTTATAAAAGGCTGAAGTTTGGCGCCAGAGGCTGAGCTGAGAGCGACCTCCCCCCCCCCAAAGCTTTCCTGGTTAAAAACAATAGCTGGTTGAGCAAGCGTTGCTAAGTGCCTTTACGTTCCCCTGTGGTAATGAGCCTTAACTGAGCTAGATGAACAGCCACCACTTCACAGCAGCTCCAGGTGAAGGAAAACGGTGCTTTATCATTCTGTAGTAGCGTTTGGTTTGATGGATGGAAAGTAAAAAGACGATTTTGTCCTCAAATAACATCAGGAACATTTCAAATAACAAATAAAAAAAACATGTTTATTCATCATTTTAAACCGGTCCAACAAGAAAAGCACTGCATAACTGTATATTCATTTTAAACCATACAGACGCTATTGAACCAGCTTTTTTTTTAAGTATATTTACAGGCATAGAAATGAAGTGAATATTTCTCTATGGTAGGTGACAAATGCTGTTAAAATATCAATGCAGTTTATACGGTATGCTAGGTGTTTTAGCATCATTTCTGGCTGCAGCCCAACTTCTACTTGACATTCTTGTTGGTCGTGTACGGTGGCAACTAATGAGTAATGTGTATCAGCAGCAGACAGTAGAGAGCAACCTGCCAGAAATGTGTGAGGCAACACAAATTCACCTACTCCCTTTTTGTCAAGGTAACCATCTGTAGGTGGTGGACAATTTACTGTAAAACACCTGAAAGAAAACCTTAAGTGCTGTACTGAGTGTGAAAATAGACCAAAACAAGGCAACAGGTTGTCTTACATAAGAAAAAACAGGGAAACAAATAGGCTGTTAAGGGGAGAAAGGAACAATTAATGACATTTATAGATGTTCCGCTTTCTACAAAGACCTGCAGGAAAGAAGTACTCTTACTGGACATCAGATAAGGGTTGCTGTATTTAAACTGGGTTTGAGAATCTCCAGGATGTCACACTAAACAAATGCATGCTATCAACAAGCCAATAAATATTTTTGTCAGAGAAGCAGCTATAGCCAAATGCCTGTCTGTTTTGGGACACCTACAAGTCGGAGAAATATTTCGAAAGGAGACAGGACATAGGTTAAGTTAGAATGAACTAGCTAAGCGTGTATGCACGCAGGATTGTAGTTGAGATAGGAGACAAAAAGCCCGCTCATTGTTCTTGCGTGCCCCAGGAGATGTAGTCGGGCCGCGTGGCCGCGCTGTACTCATCCACCAGCTGCTGCACCACCTCACGAGAGTTGTCCAGCTCATCAAAGTTGTCCTTGAATATGTCCTCTTTGCGGAACTGCTCCAGGAAGGCCTCACGCTTACGCAGTTTGTCGTACTGCCGGCACGTCCGCTCGAACAGCTGCGGGACAGCCACAGAGAAGGAACCGAAAATGAATCACAGACACCGAAAAGGGGATCGTTTTCAGGTTATTGTTCTCTAAACAATACTTGAACTCTTTCAGTTTCTTTTTCATTGACTCGTAACTTCACTGAAACTTAATGCGATCACTCAAATTTCCAATACGAAGAGAAAAATGTTACATTTTGGCGTCTGAATTCGACCGTCAACAAAAGCTTTTTAAATCAAAATAGGTAATTTAATGGCTTCACAGCTCATGTTTTAAAAACAGGAAAGGTTGGGAAAAAATCCCCCAAACATTTAGTTTCAATTGTCTAATTTAGCAGGATCACAATGCATAACTTATTTTCTCTGGAATTCCCCTCAAACTGCTGCTGTTGAGGTTCAACTTTAGTTTTCAGACAACGGAAATCCTCGAGTATTGACTCAGAGCAAACGCAGACAGAGGTCTCTACTGTACACACACTGGTGGAGAATGCAACTGAACAGGCTGTGCTGACATAACTCTAAGACGAGCACTTACGGAGGAGATGCTCGTGTGGTTGGCCATCATCAGGCCGCTGACTCGGTGGGCCGAGGGCAGGTACGGGGACTTCCTGGACAAAGCCACCTGGATGCTGGCGGGACCCCAAGGGATGAAGCTGGCGAGTTTACGCTCCCGGATTCTTTGGAGGCTTTTGTGCACCTACAGTCGAGGCAGTAAGCACTGGTTTGAATACTCTTCAAACGTGTTGGAGGTCATGAGAGCAGAGATAGTGTGAGCTCTTACCTGTGTGGGGTCGACCTCTCCCTGGATGATATTAAGGATGGCGATGTAGCAGTGGCTCGGCTGCCTCTCTCTTCCTGTGGACACCATCACGTTCTTGGGTTGCAGAAGCCTCCTCATCACATCCAGCACTGTGGTTTTCCGCACACTAGCAACCTAAAGCACAGAGTCATAAGTTTTATTCAGTCCTAATAAACCAAAAACTTCAAGTTACAAGAATAGAAAGCAGATTTTATTTAGTTTACAGAAATGTTTCTCTATCCCTGCTCTGAACTCACCGACTGGTCGGTAGTGAGCGGTGTGTATCCAGTCATAAGGAAGTGGAGGCGGGGTGTGGGGATGAGGGATGCAATCAGGCCAATAAGGTCGTTGTTCATGTAGCCTGGGTAGCGCAGGGTGGTTGTGCTTGCAGACATGATGGTGGAAACCTGTGGGTATGAAGGTTCATTAGACACAGAGCTTTATACTAACTATCATCAGGTAGCTGCTTACAAGTAGGAGGAGTCAGGCTGAAGTGATATTTCTAGTTCTACACAACGTTCAATATGTCATCAGGAAGATAATTTTATCACAACATGCACAAAAAGATTAATTTGTGAGTCTAAAAGTAACTTTGACAAAAGCTGGAAACATGAGCTGTTGTGAGTCTTCACAGTCCCGTCAGCAGCAACCTGAACAGTTACACTATTTGTGCAATTGATGCACTTTTTGGGAGTCTTGTGACTCTTGCTCTTTAGCTGGGTCTGATTATCTTGTGGTGAGTTGAAGATTCAGAACACTGATCTTAGCTCCCTGTTTATGTTTGCTGACAAACTAATCGGGTCACAAGAGGTGTAGTAACAGGAGAATACTAAAGAGTTTACTGATTATACTTTGTTCAGTCTGTAGAGAGCACCAGCTATCAGGCTAACTCAATAAACTAGATTATTAAACTGGAAACCAGTTCTCTACTTTGTAGCCAAATCCATCGCGCCCTAAAAAAAACATAAAATCAAATCTTCATGTGTGTCTCCTGTCAAGCAGATTGACACTATTTGGAAACTCGTTTCTAAGAAAGCTGAAATCCGGTCTGACGTTTAACTGACTCGCCAAACTAGTTTGTGAATCTTGTAATTTTTGTAGTGAGCGACTGGTGTGTCGTACAGTCTGTCTTGACGTTTGTCATTGTTTAAACAGAAAGCTAAACTGAAACGTGCTGACTGACGAGCTGCGACAGACAGCCGGGGGAGGATGAGCCTGTAGCACAGTATCTCACTCACCAGCTGATTGATCTGGGAGAACGAGGGGTTCTGGATGTGCAGCCTGTCTGTGGCTATGCGATTTAGAGCTGTGTTATCCAACACCACCTGAAACACACACAGGGCAATTATTAAACAAATAAAGAGGAAACAGAAAGGTAGAGATTTCCTCCAGCACAACAACAGGGTGAAAGTCAATACAGTGCTGACTGTGATGTTGCCGAGTGAGAGGGTATCGGAGTAAAACACAGTCAAGGAAGCTCTTAAGGAGCAGCACAGTGTGCTGTTGTTAGGAGAGCTGAAAAGACACACTGTACAGTTGCAACAGGGGGACCAATTCTTGGGCAGATTCTGTTAGGCCTCCGGCTAATTTAATTAGCATTAGGGCCTCATGCAAGACCCTGGAGGAAGTGGTATTAGAGAGGAAACACCATTAGACTGTCGGAGCATCTCAGACTAATACAATCAGCAGTTTAAGTCGGGGATTTATTAAGTTTGATTTGTAATGCCTGAGTGCTGGCACTGCAGTTTGCCTCTTTATTAGTCTGCTACACAAGCACTGCAGCGTAGTGAGGCGTTCAACAAGTTCAGAAAAAAGAAATCGATAAACTACGACTAAATAAATCCGACAAACTACTAGCTGGTCCAACTATCAATTCAGAGCTTAGAGGATGAAGTAACAATCTGTGTAGTCGTATTTGGGGGGATATTCCTTGAATGGCTAAAACAACATTTAACAAGCCTCGCTGTTACGCGTGCCCACACACTGCAGTGTGGATTCCTGCTATAAAACACAGCTTTATGGCATTTTGTATGCTGCCTGTGAGACTTTAAGTTTATCCTTTAAAGAGTTTCCTGTCTTTGATGCCTGACATCACAGGTCAACATTTGTTCTGACCCCTGCCATTTACGTCAGAAAAAACAAGGTGTAATTTATTTAACAGTCTTACATCATATCATAACTTTATTGGCCACTTCACTGAACACTTTTTTATGCAGCAGGGCAGTAGAACACTTTTGCTAGCGAGTTGTGTTCTGACTTTTTGACAACCAGTGCTTGTAAGGAAACATGTCATTTTTATGCCATCTTGTGAGGTAACATCAACAACAGAAAGCAACATCCGACTGACAAGCGCTGCTGCTCACCACGCAGTCGGCGTTCTGGGTGAGCCTCTTCAGCGTGAGCAGCGAGTTGTACGGCTGGACGACCACGTCACTCATCTCATCCTGGTTTGGGAACACGGAGTAAGTCTGCACCAGCTTTTTCGGGTACCTGGAGAACAGATAATGTAGATTTAATTCACCAGAAAAATGTCAACCTCTAATCAGTTGTGCGGGAATGTTTTGATGCGTGTTTGCGGACCTGTCATTGAGCTTCTCCAGCAGATACGATCCCAGGCCCGAGCCCGTCCCCCCTGCGATGGAGTGACACAGGACGAATCCCTGCAAAGACAAAGTGTTACTGATTACTCACAGTTCAAATTCACAGCATGTGCCACGTGTGTGTGTGTGTGAAGCTTACTGTAAACTCTACTGATGCAGAGAGCTGGATGTGTGTGGGTGAGCGAATGCCTCTCCTCCTCTGCAGTTATATAAATGGGAGTGCAGCCCCACCTCGCAAATAGGCTCCCTCACCCCCAAAGACATCCCTGTAATACCTGCCTTCTACGCTCGCCCGGCTATTATCACCAGACTTTCTACACGCCACACCCTGCCAACATACACACGCTCACGGCAGCTCAGCCCACCTTCCATTCCAACGCACACATGAGTGCACACATTAAATAATAATGTGGGGTCATAATGTGAATGACTTACAGAATTGCAGGCCTTAGAGAGGAAATGTGAGTGTTGTTTTATGGGAGGCTGGCAGCTAAAGAAAGTTCAGCAGAAAAAAAGAGGCTTAAAATAATAGTGAGGCATGGCTGGGGCTTTGCTAGTTTGAAGATGAAAGGCACTGGCAGTGCTTTAACACAGTTCCTATCGAGTCATTCATTTCTTGTAGCAGTTTACCACAACAAAGACACAAGCAACTTTTGTTGTGGTAAAGATTGGTTTAGTACGTCAAGGGTTCCCTGATGCTATTCAAACCATGGATGGATTATTTAACAGGCCTTTTGGGCAAGGTTTGGGGGCCAACTGAAGTACACCTGCAATATGTGACTGAAATACCCCTTTCTCACCGAATCTAGTGCGTTGGCGCAGGTTTTTCAGACCCAGGAAGACCTGCTTATAGATGCCGATTGTCTCTTTTCCCATTGTCAGTGAAGTATACTCCTTTCGGTCTCTTTTCTGCTGAGTCACCGTCTGACGTCACAAACGCGCCCGAAACAGGGTTAGTAAACGGTGAGGATGTTACGGTGGTTAGGTCTTTTTTTGTATCAAATACTCATTTAGTGTGTTTAACAAACTCGGCGCAGACAAATTTGGAACGATGTTCGAGCACTGCTGGGACTGAGACGGGCAGAATTTGTTGCTGAGATGACAAGGAGTCGCAGAAGTTACTGACGGAGCATCGCATCGCGCCGCAAAGGTGGTGGAGATTAGCGTGTCTACACGGGTTTTGTGTTCCCATCAATGCCGATCGGAGCCAAGGTGATAATTACCCGAGTGTACTGCAGAGTCATTTGACCTGGGTCTGAATGCTGATTGTAACCTTTCCCACTAAGCAAAATAGCTGTGTGTTAGCAGGTTTTTTGACCAGTGGGAAAGCGGCTAAAGTGACCTCAAAGACATGCAAAGTGACCACAAAGAGATGTAAAACGAGAAACAAATGAGCACAAGGACATTATAAGACATTGCAGAATCGTTTGAAGATGATTTTGGACTTGCACCTACACAAGAGTGAGAGGCCTTTTACACCTCAGTGTTCAGAGAGCTATAAACCATCCATGCTTTAGAAAAAAGCCCTGTTTTACAGGTTTAAACTGAAATCTAATTAACTACAAACCACAAATATTCTACTATTTTCCTACATGTTTGAAAGTGTTAGACGTCTCTCTTGGGTGTGGTAAGAGACTGTGCTATGTAATATCTCTATAAACAGCAATATGACATTACTTTTAATCAGTTTTTTAAATTCCACACGACAAAAAAACCCAAATCCCTTCTAGCCCTGAGGGACAGCTGGTATGTGATAAATGTTAGACTTGCCTCCAGACTGTCACTGCCATCTGCCTCCCGGTCAATGATGTCAAAAATGTCTTCTTGGATTTTTTTGCCCTTGAGGGGGGGGAAAAAAGCAACAGTGGAATTTTAAATGCATTGCATTTTTGTTTCTTTAACTAGGATTCACTGTGTGGGACTAAAGAGAAAAATATTTTCAAGTAATCACCTGTGAATATCCACTAGCCCAGTTATTCCCAGCACCTCCACCATGCTCTGACAGATAGATGTTCTCGGGGTTGTACAGGTTTGCATAGGGAGAGTTGAGGATGGAGTGGATCACTCTTGGTTCCAGATCGAGGAGGACTGCTCGAGGGATGTAGTGCTCATCGTCAGCCTGTTGAGTTTTATGAATAACCTGGGGTTAACTGGTGATGCTGCATACAGTCTGCAGGTTACTATGCCCTTGCGGGGCCTTGATTACTTCAGTTTACGCTACAACCACTCCCTCTGGTGGCAAAAAATGTTGTTGCACTGAGGCGAACAAGCATCACCCGAGAAAGACTGAACATAAACAGTATATATGCATCAAATACTTTCCTTTGTGAGAGATAATAAAGTGTAGCAGTGATTGCATGATAGAAGAACAATTACCTGATAGAAGAACACATCCTTTCTGTCAGTCCCCTCAGTTGCAAACTCCTCAACAATCCCCTCTGGACTGATGCCATGCTCTGCACACAGCTGCTTCCAAAACTCAAAGCCGACTGCAAATCAAGAGGAGGAGCAGGTTAGCAAAACGTTCACTTTATGTCACGTTAAGTAGTCATTTATGACATTACATACATGTTTTAAAAAATAGTTAACACGTCAGTTGTCCTAGCATCCAGTGTGAACAGAATGACAAGGCAATGGTAGCTGACGTTGACTTCTATTAAGTTTAATTTGCTATCCAGATACCTCATTAGCCACAAATCAGGTAAGATAGCTTATACTGATGTCTTCACTTGTTCTGTTATATTGCGAGCCTAGCTAGACTTGATGCTAGCACTTAGCCAGAGTCGTCACACAGCAGTAAACCTGACAGATCTTCTTCGCTAGCTAACATACATGCTTAGCAACGTTATCGAAACTGGGGGATGCTAGTAGCAATTTCAGCTGCGCCTGCAACGTACTTTGATTTCCGCACTGTCCAAGTTGGAGCGTTATGATTTCCCGCGGCATGTTCAGTCTTCAGTTGCTCCTTATTTAGCTAGCCCGCTAGCTGTTTGCTAGCTAAATAATACATGAAAGGTAGCCTGCTGACCAAACCGTTGCACCACCAGCCCGCTGGTTCCCGCGTTCGGTTATGACGTCATTTTCCTGCGACATCGCGGAACCTGAACGCAACCAACGCCGTTTGAATGAAGTTATTGAGCAAGCTACTGTTTATGTTATGTTTAGTCTGCTGCACGTCAAACTAAACAGTTTCATTATCTCAGATTGGATGAGTTCGGGAGATTATTATGTCGGTTCAACGTTAAGACAATGTTTAAGGTCATTTAAAATGTATTGAGCATGAATACAGCATTTTAAAAATGTCTATACCGTCGAATTTACCTTCTAACTTAAGCAACTGTTTGCTAAAGGGAGTGAGAGCAGACAAATAATTGACGAGCTAAGCAGAAACAGATAACTTGTGTTTTCAACAGTGGCTTAGCGTAAAGATAATAATTTTTAACCAGCGGTCTTTTCTGGCAAGGATATTCCTAATCAGGAATATAATATATCAATGACTATTAGTAATACAAAACTATCTTCAACTACAAGTAATTATATCTGGCTATGTGTGTATGTGGAGTAAACTAGCACGTCTGTGTATTGCAGCAAGACAAGGTCCAGACAGCTCAAGTTGCAGTGACAAGGTTTAACAGCTGGAGCTGTGTCTGCTGCCCCAGTTTTAAGAGTTGTTGCTGCTATTCCTGCAGCAATACCTGAGGCGTGAATGTCATAAGAGGGCCATTGACAACCTTAATAGAGAGGGGAAGAGGCTTGGACAGCCAACAGAGACTTGAAACCTCAATGCCCCCTCCTTTATATCCACAACTGTCCTCAGTGGGTTTGGGTTCTCACACCTAAAGTGGGTGTTATCTAATTTTCTTCATGGGTTTGAATCAAATCAATTCTTATCAAAGTTACTTGTTTATCTGTATGGTTTCCAAAATACCTCATCAAAAGCGACACTGACCCAAGCAGGAAGGTTCTTGGTCTCTCATTAGGATGTGATTATTTGATTTTATTAGAGAAATACATAATTAAAGTTTTTTTCGCTTTAAAGCAACACACCAAACACAAGTACTTTTTTATGTGAATGAAATGTATTTATTTATGTAAGACCAGTAACACTATAAGACTATTTACAATAATCTATTAAAAACTTGTATTCATGGAAATACTTAATTTTTATTGGTGTTTTCTTTTTTCCCGAAGGTTAATGCATGAACTCTGTGTGAAAGGTATTGTATTTCGTTATTATATATGTTCGTTTTTAAAAAAAATAAAATAATAACATGTTTTAAACTTTTCTGCACACAACGAATCTTATGCATTTTATTTTGGAGTAATTTACCGGAAGTTAATTTAACTGCGTGCCCACGCCCCATGCACATTGAACACAGTAAAATTGAATACCGCCATCTACTGTACTTAAGTATGCCAACTCATATATTAGATTAACTGACACATTTAAAATAGAAAATCCTATCAAGATGTACAAATTCTTTGCCTCTACAACCCCAAATCACTACCATCAAGGTGGCAACCTTCCTCTGGTCTGAGCAAAATTCTCAATCTCTGGTTTTAATATCCGGCCGGCTGCGTTAGTTTGAATGTTTTATTTAGATTTTCTTTACCGGAAGTACTAGCATGCAAATATTTTTTGCTTTGACACGACGCAGTGTGTTATAATACTTTGGTGCCCCCACCTTTATGTTTTTTACTTACTTACTTATTTATTTATTCATTTAATTTACATATTGACTTTAATTAACATGGCTAGTAGAGTTACAGTCATATGGTCACGTCAATATATGTTTATATATATATATATATATTACATTATTAATTTTATATAATACATTTTTGCATAATAGTTTACAATTTAACAATGTATTCAAGCATGTATCATGTTTACGGTAATAATCTTAAAAAATATATTTTAGTAATGGAGCCGATTTTAATAATCCTTTCCTGCGGTCTCTGCTTCTGCTTTTACATTAATGCCGTATACAGTAACGTCGAACACCGCCCTCTAGTGGCGACAGTCAGTAACTACAATTAAAGGCCAGTGTCTAGTTAAGTTAGACACAATAGTATTGTATCACTTCCGGTTATACCATTCAAAGTAAAACCTTTACAACGGACTGTAGTTACATATTGTGACCACAAGAGGGTGCTAAAGATGAATGGGAAATACGAGATCGTCGATTCTTTCTGTTAACGAGACCTCAAATCTCATACAAGACCAAAGCCAGAGCCAGACACGTTTGAATACTAAATATCCACACTTTCCTTCTAAATATGTGTACAAATAAGACAAAAACAAACATTTTAACTTTAAGTCTTTTTTTTTAATTAGAAATCTGTTGCATGTACATGCCATAAGTTGGCGAACTTGTGTTTCTGATTTGATGACATTTTAAATAATTCATATTTATAATATAAATAAGCGTATAAAGTATTGAAACTCCATCTTTTTCTACATAAACCAAATACATTTCAAATCGAATTCGACCGAGCTGTATCAGAAAAAAAAACATTTTAAAACTGTTTTTGTTTGATGCAAAACCATATGAATATATGAAGGGTTGAACAAGAAAACTTGTAATGAAATGTGTACATAAATATTTACCAAAAAAGAGCTATTTAATGTGTCGTTGTGTACAGTAAACATAAAATCCAATTTCACTTGAACGCAGCATGACACAGGGGCTCGTGCGCGTTGTGATTGGGCAGCTGACAGAAAAACAGCTTACGCCATATTGTCAGCTTCCGAAGACAGCGCTAAATTCCTTCAAAATGACAAAATAGTGAGTGTCATCTTATTTCCAAATATGTTCACGTTGTCCTTGATAATGTGTAGATTTTGCTGTAGTCATACGTTTATTGTGAGAAGCAAACACAATGATTGAGCTGGCGTCGCTAGTTGTTAGCTTAGAAACTCATTAGCATAGAGCTGTTAGCCGATGTTGTGATCGGAGCTGCTCCGTGGCGCTGTGGTGCTCCTCATCAGGCTGTTTACCTGTATCCACTTAAGTCTTTATTTTCCAGGCTTACTTCACCGACAGTAAACGCAAAAATGGACCACACCGGGGCAATGGAAGGCGTACCCGTGAAGGATTGTTCTGCTACGCAGGGGTCTGGTGTCTGCCTGCGAAGTCGACCATGCTCTACCGAGAGAGACGGTCAGGTGCGGGCTGTCAAAGCTGCTCTGCAGTCCAGGTTGGGGCCCTACGAGCCTGTCCTGACCTACCTACAGTCCGTCCTCCTGTGGGAAAGACCCTTTCAATGTGTGCTTCTCTACATTGTGGTCAACGTTGTGTTCTGGTGAGTTTCAGTTAATGTTAGTTAGACTTAGAACATTTAATGAAAAACTTGCACCGTTTCTTTGGGTTGTTTATGTCAGTGTTAAAGCTCTCTAGATCCAGACAATACAGAGACTGTTTGGTCGTTGGGTGAAAGCCAACCGGACTGCAAGCAGCTGGGGATTTTACACAATGCAAATGTTTCACCTGTCAATTCAAGACAGCACAGATGGCCGGCGAGTGGTACTATTTATAGACACGCGCTTCACAAAGCTCTACTTTAACTCTCATTTTACTCCTCAACAAACCGTTTTCTCTATCATTTAAACATTGTGGTGCCGTGGATTATCTGCTTCAACAGCTGTATTGTTTCTGAGGTCAATCTGCTAGTTACAAGGAAAATAAATTTTTAGTTTGGAATTAGTAAAACAAATTTGTATGGCCTTAAATGTAAAGCGCATGTCAGTGAATATTAGTTTATATATATACAGCATTGATTTACCAAGTTAAATTACATTTGCTCTGCCTTAACATTAGGTCAGTCATTTACTGAATATGTACTTAACACCACATGTTTGAAGAAACTAGAGAATGGGACAAGTTTTAGCTAAATTAGGTGACCTTGATATGGCTGTATTGTGAGACTCACTGACCTGGGACAGAAAGAGAGAGAGAGCTGGGCTGCCTGACCTGCTTGTGGAGCTCAGGCATTCAGCCTTTATTTGATCAGACCACTGGGCACGTCCTGTCTCCCTTTAAGTGTGCTTCAGCGCGCACTCAGGCTAGTGTCTGCCCAAAGAGATGCATTCATCAGCTATTCTAATGCATGAAGTGACTGATGATCAAGCGTTAGATGGAATAGGGAGGCAATATGGGCGACCTGTGTGACAGAAGGTATAGACAAAGCTTAAACAAAGAACAGGTAACACCATAACGCAATGAAATGCAAGTGCATATAGGTGCTGTAGAGTTTAAAGATTTGTTAATGGGAGTCTTTCATGTTATGTATTCTGTTATTGTAAAAGTGCACCTATTGCGTGTGTACATATGCATTTTAAAGTACTGCAGCATCTAATCACTCTCCTACCCTAAATACTAATACACCTCCTTCTTCCAACAAATTCTTTGTTGTGTTAATCTGCAGCTGCTGATTTGCAGGATCATGCAACATTGCAGTAAACACATTTTCACAAGTCTTGTGATCTGAAAGCAGAGCGACACTCGCGGTTTTACATTTGTTTGTATAGTGAAATTATTGTAGATTTAGAGCCAGCAGCTACAACTTTTATTAATCATCACTTTCCAGATTGTTCAACTGTACATGTAATTACATCATGTAACAGCAGCGCCTTCAGGTTTGAGAGGGAAAAAACAAACATACTATTTTTAACTCATTTTTGTGTCATCCTTCCTGTTTAATTCCGAGTTATAAATAATGTGTATAACAAACAGCAGAGGTTGGCATCACGTCCTCTTCTTCTTTGTTCCGACTCAAGAAAACAGTAATCACTAAGAGCGTTGTGATTTCATGTACCAAACGGTTGGACTGTGACTCTTTGTTTTTTGTTTACTCCAGGGGTAACAGGCATTAGGAGTGCTTTGTTTCTGCTTTCTGCTCATGTGTTTGCCCCCTCCTCCAGGTTCTTCGCCCTGACCTCACTGCGCCTGCTGTTCCTGCTAGCTTCTGGTCTTGCTGTGGCTGTCTGTGTTGATACATGGAGGAATAAGATCTGGCCGGAGATTAAAGGTATTTATGGACACTATTCCTATCATTCTAACAGTCTCTGACATGATCTGTATTTATCTTTAACTTTGACCGTTTTGTTCGTTCCTTCTTGTAACTTTATATAATCACCCAGTTTAACTGTGATTGCAACAATTGTACTTTGTCAGAATAGATATGACACCTGTCAGCAACCTTTTACTCTGGACTTTACACATGATATATGTAGATCCCCCCTCAGAGTACAGTTGAACTAAACCTGATTTTTAACGTGTGACTTCTCACATGCAAAGTGTCTCTCTGTCTCCACAGTCAGGCACCAAGATGAATCCGAAAACGAGAGGTGTGTCACTGTAACAAGAAAATATCCACTTGAAGATAATGCCAACAATAATAATTGTATAAGGGGAAGACTGATAAAGGTGTTTATTTTCTTTATATTTGCAGCTGGGGTCTGGTGCAGCCCGGCATCCTCAGTGTGCCTGAACTGTGCCACCACATCGCTGAGGCCTGGGTCAGTGCAGCGGTGCTCACATCCAGTGTGGTGCAGTACAAACGACAAAACCCTGGCAAGGTGAGCACCACACACACACTCTGAAACTCGTCTTAAAAATCCATCCTTTCCTATTATAATAATTGAGTAAATGTCATATTATTGTTTGCATTGTAAACATGCACCATAGTCAATACACATTGCAGGTGCTGACTTGCTTGTATGTGTTCGCTCTGCGTCAGTTCTGCTTCATGACCTGTGGAGTGTTCACCTGTCTGGCTGTGATTGGACGCTATATTCCTGGACTGGTGCTCTCCTACTCTGCTGGTGAGTCCCACACGTTTAACCTGTCCAAACTACTGATCCAGGATCCTTCACAGGCACAGGTTGGCAGGGAAGCTCATCCTCACTGTTCCTATTAAAAATGCAAAGGTGTGACACTCGATCTATGGGGCCCCTGTACCAGTGAGGTGATTAAAGCCAGGATGAGACACACACAAAGAAGGAGTGAGGGGTGGAAAGGAAGCAAGCAGAGAGCTCAGGAGGTCATGCTGAGACCGGGCTAATCTCCTAACCTCCGACCAGTGCAGGCTGCAGAGCTGGGGAGGCCAGAGCTGCCAAGGTCCTCCGCTGTGACGTCTGAAACAATCCACAGCAGCTTGTACACTCCATGTTAACTCCCTGCTGCTCCCTCTGCCTCTCTTAGTGTGAAGTGAAGCTTACACAAGCTTGTACCTACTTGCAGTGATGAGACGGAACAAAAATGCACACTGCCTATGTTTTATCATGTTCCTCCTTTTTTATAAGTAGTAATCTTTTCCTCTCCTCTAGTGTTGGCGACTCTGCTGGCCCCTCTGGGAGCCTACCACAGGATCTTTCAGCATGTGTGTGTGAAGCTGGAGCCGGCCCTGCAGCGGCTGGACTTCAGTGTTCGTGGATACATGATGTCAAAGCCAATCGATAATCAGTGTAAGTGGATTTTAAAATTTTTGAACAACTTAACTCTTAACAAACAAATGTAACATTAAGAATACCTTTACAGGAATACCATGTAACAACTTGATCTTTGTTTTCACTGCATAAAACATAAGTGACGAATGATTAAGTGGCAGCTTTCCCTCCTCCGTCTAGACGAGCTTCTCCTGTGAGTGCAGTATTCATGAGTTGTTCATTTGTTTGTTAACAGTCCTGCGGAGGCCGATACACGGTGCAGCCTCAGGTGAAGCCAGTGACAGCGAGGAGGAGCTGGCTGCTTTCTGCCCAACGGTGAGTCTGTCTTTTTATATATCTGTTATTCTGCTGACATTGATGTAAGTGAGCATGGTTACCTTACTGCTGTTTGTCTGTCTTCTTTTTTTTCTTTATGTGAAAATCCATGTGTGTGATTTAAATCTTTTGAACTGTGCTCTAAGAGTAGTTGTAAGAACAAGCTGCACTCGGGGCTCCTTAAAGGTTAACTGTCGCTGAACATAACCGTTTTTGTGTGTGTGTGTGTGTGTGTGTGTGTGTGTGTGTGAGAGACACATGTCAAAACTTGTTTTTTTAACATGACATGACAGTTAACGCTTCTAAACGTCATTTATGGAGCGTCAATACCCGTGCCTAATTGTTTATTCTATGAGAAAATGTGCTGTTTAGCATTTAAAGCAGCTTAAAGTGAACGCACTTAGTGTGAAAGAGAAAGTATTCATATAAAGAGTTCACCACAAACCTGCTCTTATTTCTGAACGGGGTTAGATACAGTAATACATCTGAGCAACTTCCTGCTGAGGTGAAGAACTTCACACAACATGCTCAGCCTGTTTGTTTTTGTCTTACAGAGGTTGTTTGTGTCAGTGTTTGCGTGTGTGCAAAGTAAAGCCTGCAGAATGTATGAGTGTAATAGCATGAGTGTATAAATATAATTTGACTAACATTTAAAAAAAGACAAAGCACAGCTAGGAAAGTATTTAACCTTTTCCATCTGCTGTCTTTCCTAGTTCGATGATGCTGTTGTTGCGAAAGAACTCGCTCTGACCGACTCAGAGCATTCTGATGCTGAGGTGTCCTACACTGATAATGGAACATTTAACCTATCACGTGGCCAGACGCCACTCACAGAGGGCTCTGAGGGTAAGTATGCAGGTGCTGCAGATTTCCTTTTCCTGTCTTGTCTGTTGTGTTCTTGTTTCTCACACTTTCCTTGTTTGTAAGATCTTGACAGACACAGTGACGCTGAAGAATCCTTTGCTCAAGACCTCCCAGACTTCCCCTCCATAAACCCTGATGCCACTCTGATGGATGATGATGACGACACAAGCATAGGTTTACCGAGTCTGGGTCCGTCTGGGCTGGCTAGTCACCGGGCTTCAGTGCTGGATGTAGATTCTCATCTAGATTCAGACCAAGAGGATCTGGATGCAGAGCTTTCTCTCAGCGGCCTGCCACCTGCCGTTGATTTTTCCGGAGACCTCGCCGGAGTCATCGCTAGTAACATGATCCAGGCAGCACTGGCTGGGGCGATGCAACCCCGGCGTCCTGCCCAGCGCAGAGAAGGCCCTCCCAGGGCCAGGGCTCACCGGAGTTACCGCAAGCAGTCCAGCTCTGAGCTGGACACAGACTTGGACGTAGAGGATTTTGAAATGCTGGATCAGTCAGAACTGAACCAGATGGATCCCATTGGAGGAGGGGGTTCTAGACGGGGAGAGAGCCAGGGGTCTAACTTCTTGTCAAGCTTTCTGGGTAAACCACAGTAAGGCTTGTGTGAGTGTGTGTACATGCTGAGGTGCGAGTGTGTGTTGTGAGAGATGACTTAGGTTCCAGCAGCCCTGCTTCTGATTAGCATCAGTTTATCACTGTGAAGTTCTTTATTTTTTCTATCTTTTCAGACTCTTTTTCTCCTGAACTTTGAAACACTGATCATCCAGAAAACGTTTACTTTGTAGGCTGAGCAATAGGAAGTGCAACAACTTAAATACAACACGTTCACACATCTAAGAAACCAGCATTATTGAGCCTCATCCCAGTCTTGTAATGTTACGCACCCATAAGTTACAGGGGTACTAGATTAAGAACAATAGTGGCCATACATCTTTTGTACCTGGAGGTCTACACATACAGGGCTATTTAACAAGGGACCAAATATGACATTCCTGTTGGTTGAACTGAGCCATGTTGCTGTGATAATGACATCATGAAACGTTCACACATTTTAAACAGCAGTTCATGTCGCTGTTGATATGACTGCTTCGCTGTCCCTTCAAATAACACATGGCTGTGATCCTTCATTAGGATTCATTAAATGTTACAGTTATACATGAATAATTTAATGTTCTGTAAACAGCTTCTGTGGGTTTAGACAGCCTTCTATAATAGAGATAAATCGTCTTTCCTCTACTTCATCTTTCCATATGAAGACAATTTTGGGAGCTTGTTTTGCTTTGGTTTTTTTTTTCAAGAATGATACATTACAGTCTTAAGATACCGGACGCAGAGGAACACTTGATGTTTTGTTTGTTGTTGCCCCAGGGCTCAGATTATTTTTAATTTTCTGCCCTTTAACTACAAATCAAAAACATATTGTGTCCATGTTCAATACCTTGGATGAGCCCACAGCTTTGTGTGTGTGTGTGTGTGTGTGTTTATTTTCATTTCAAAATTATATTTAAACAAGTTTCTTTTCATCTTTTATCCTGTTTGTATCTTATGTAGTTAACATGCTGAACTTTTTAAGAGAAAAATCAAATGTTCCTCAGTTCATGGATTTTTGCTATTTTAATGGGGAATATGTTTACAAGTAAATTGGGTAAATAAAGTTCTCCCTGTATCATTTTTTAAAAGTGTTAGTATGTAAAGGTTTAAAGTGGCTTTTTTTGTGCAGGTCAGCCTGATCTCCCTGTGGAGGTTCAACCATGTCAGTATGTCAAAACTTAACAGTTAAAATAGCACTTATAACTTAAAAAAAGCCACAGTTTAGATTTATTGAAATGGCAATATCAAATAGCCTAAAAATGCTGGGTTTTAAAGGAGGAAATCAAAGCTATAGCACTATAGAAAAAACTGCTGAAACCACATTCATGGAGATGAAGTAGAAAAAATGTGCACTGATAGGAAATTGCTGGGATTTGGAAGTCTCAGTTTAACCAGAATGTTGCTCATTGCTGCTCCATGAAGAGTCAGTTCCTCAGTATGAGTGATCTGTAGTCAGTTTGACAATGTAATGTGCAAAGTAGTGTATTTTCTTCTCTGTATCTGGTTTTGATATGTTTTGATGTGCAAATCGTATTGAATAAAATGTTTGCAATTAATTCTGTCTACGGTGTTATTTTGTGTGAAAGGAGCTGAAAGATGTAAATTTATCTCAGATAACAAATTAGCAACAAAAGCCATTGACTTTTAAACACTTGCAGTATATAAAGCACTAGTGTTGTGGATCTTTATTTTTTTAAATAATACATTTAATTTATGTTTGTCTATTGCCCCACATATTGCATTGGTTTGTAGTTTACTTCCATCGCCTCATTTAATAAAAATCTTAAGAGGATTTAGTAAAATGTTGTAGGACTGGACCATGAAATACTGTTTGTGAGACCAGCCAAAGCCACAGAGGTATCACTCAGGTCTTCTTTCTTGACATCGTAATGTTTATTTAAAAAAAAGAAGTTAGCCATAAAAAATCAACGCAGAGTAATTACTTTATGACAAATGGATATCGACTAAGAGCCTTTCACATGCAGGGGTAAAATGTTTTTAAGATTAATATCAACGGGGATAAGCTCATCCGCGATGGCTCTCCACGCCAAACTCACAGAGTCTGTGAGATATTTCTACATCTCTAAATATATACGATCTTTCCGGTGACGTATATTTCGCGCGAAACTTGGTTTTTGGAAGCTGAAAGTGGGGATTAGAAATGAGTAAAAAAGATAACGGTAAGAGTAAACTTTAAGTCACGACATCCTTCTCTATACCACGCTGGTTTGCGTATCTGACAGTTGTATGTAGCGAATGACGAACGTTAGATTTCAAAGATAATAGGTTAGAAAGTCGAGCTAAGGAGCTAGCGGCTAACATTAGCTAACATCACATCACATACATACATAACAAACCTAATAAGCTCGCTAAGATGAGCTCAGGGCTTTGAAACTTCTTTATGTAAGGATACTCCGAATACTTAATGATACATTTTTTATAATTCACCATCTGTGGGTTGTTTTGCATTATGTTACACGGAATATGACTTAATCGTTCAACAGTGGTAAAAGTGTGTTAAACCCACCAAGACCCATGATGACGTATAACACTTTAACACATATAGTGATACTCCTGTGAACCTAATACGTATAAAATTAAAACATGTATACAAAAAAACTAGCTGTCATTTCTAGCTATATTTGAGGTTGATTCGGTTTAATGTGTTGAATTCAAGTACCATTTTGCAATATTTTATTTAACGCTTATATGATCAGATACCCTGCTGTCGTCCACAGGAGCCACGCTCATCCTCTCATATCTGAATGAGAAGAACCGTCCCTACAGTGCTCAGGATGTCTTCTGTAATTTACAGAAGCAGCATGGGTTGGGCAAAACGGTGAGATAAAACCCTTTTCATAAAATATGCAGTAGCATGTAGCCTATAATAAATAATTCATGGCATGTTTGTAATTCATTAGGCGGTGGTGAAGGCCATGGAGCTGCTGGCGCTGGAGGGCAAAATTAAGGAGAAAATATATGGGAAGCAAAAGATTTATTTTGCCGATCAGGTGAGTCAATTCATCTGAAATGCTGTCCTACTGGGGTAAGAAAGTAACACATGCACAAACTGCTATTCATAATTATCTGCTGAACTCTTCCACAGGCTCAATTCAAAGATGTGAATGATGCAGACCTGAAGGCCATGGACAGTCAGATCTCTGAGCTCAGTGCAGGGGTGCAGTCCCTCACCCAGAGCTGCAGACAGCTAGACGCAGGTGGAGTTCACAACTGATCTACGCAAGTTTACATTGCAGCAAGATATTTTAATTTTGCACTATTGTAGGCCACCATTGTTTTCAATAAGATTCCACTTGAATGAAGGGACCTTGTTTTTCAGAGCTTAAGGAGCTAAACAGTTCCCTGACAACAGAGGAAATTGAGTCAGAGATCCAAGAGCTGAAAGCTGAGTGTTCTGGGTATGGAGCACGCCTGGAGAAGATAAAGTCAGCCACAAATCACGTCACACCGGAAGACAAAGAGAAGGTTGGGAACCCTTTTTTGGGTTTTTTTCCGTTTGTTTTTGCTGTACAGTATAGTAGCACCTTGCTCATAATATTTGAATTTACAGGTCTGCAAAGAGCGGGATGTTTACGTGAAAGAATGGAAAAAGAGGAAGAGATTGGTAATGTGCAAAGATCTGTGACAATTTGCTGTTGTTCTGTGTGATGCATTACAGTAAATAATTTTTTTTTCTCTATGTTAATGGTATCATTTTACTACTTTTTTTAACATTTAAGTTTGTAAATATTAAATTAAAATGTTAAATGTAAAAAAAAAAAGCAACATGTTTTTCCTATTAGTGCTAGTATTACAGCGGTAAACAAAAAGGGAGATATTAAAGGACTTGTGTTGAGAAGACTTTTCATAATTCAAGTAAAACACAAGTGAATTCCTAAACTTGGTTGTGCTTTGTTTCTTTCAGGCGTCCGACATGATGAACGCAATCCTGGAAGGGTATCCCAAGAGCAAAAAGGACCTCCTGGTGAGTGAAGGCACCTCGTTAACCCACTTTCAGAACTCAACTTCCTGCTTCCACCTGCAAATTTTTCTTGTGCGACTGTTCTTTTCTGCAGTATTAATGAATAACACACCTGTTGTCGCCCTCACAGGATGAAGTTGGAGTGGAGACTGATGAGGACTGTAAGGTTGTTGTTCCAAGCACTTGATAGAATAAGAAAACACCTCTTCATGCCCTGCATTAATGTTAGCCTGTACAGTGCTTAGCTAAGAATATATTATTAAATACCAGAATGTCTGAGCCCAGCCCATCCTTTATTTATAGCCTTTCTGTTGAACAAATTGTACATCTTTAATAAAAGTTGAATGGAAAAAAAAAACTTTATTGATTGTATATTGCTACAAAAATAGTTCTGTCATTTGCAACACTAACACATCACATTATTGGACAGCATTTAGGGATGCTCGCTACCTTAAAGGCAACATTGGTTTATTTTTTTCACCCTTTAAAGCCAAAAAACAACCCTGAGCCTACATAAAAATATCAATAGATTATTATTATAGGTTTAGGAAACTGTATATGCTTTGTTGTTCTTATAACATGTTCACCATCATTTTGCCCTTTGGGGGTTTCCCACTTTCCCCTTTCCTTTGTTTATCATCTTTTGCTCCGTTTCTATATTCCTTACTGCTGCTATGTTATTAAATGTTGATTACAGATATTGTACCGCTGCCGAGCTGTATAATTTGCCCTTTTCTTACTCCTTATTGGATGGTGATATACAGTGGATGGCTTTTATGAAATAACGATCAAAACAAAAATGCCGTAAGCAACAAGACAGGGCCAAAAATCAGTATTTCCTCATGATTAACAGTAAAACAGCTTTGTTATACAATAGCTTAAATTATGTGTATGACTGACTTTACATAAACAAATACTGGAAACTAAACGGTCAAAGTCGTCACAAAAATTTACTTTTTATTACATTTTTAAAAATCTATATACAAAAAACTTTAAAATAAGTACAGCGGCTGTAAATCTCTGTTCATGGCCTGTCCATGGTTCTCACCTGAATGACCTGTTACTGATCATAAAAGCCACTGATGACCAACGTAAATAGTATTTTTTATGTTGGAATTAAATCCACACAAATCTTCTTCTGGTCTTTTATACCTGGGTCCTATTTTTTCATTTTGGGCAATAAATAACTTACCGATAAGTACAGAAAGAACACTTACACGTACGTACGTACACTTTGAATAACAATCTAGACAATGTACCAATTCCAAATCTTTTTTAACCTTTGGCCCAGGTTTAAAACTCTGAGATTACCTTTAAAAACATCTCTATCCAATGCAACTTTCCCATCTCGTCCTGCAGTGTGGGTTGAGGTTATCCAATTGCAGCCAGGGGGTCACTGATGTGATAAAAATGAGTGTAAATACTGTGTTATGGCCTGAAGCTGATAGGAGTTTTTACTCCACCCTGAGAGGCAAGAGCAAGCCCAAAGTCAATATCATCTGGGAGGTCAGCCCAGAGGTTTCACTCGATCAATACAGCTGACCATTAAGCTGCCGGAGCACCCCGACGACGAACTCTCTCAGCGTCTAGGAAAGAACAGAAGAAGCACACTAATAATTATCTCAACATTAACTCAGCATCATCTGACCTGCTGCCCACACTGTATTGAAAATATTCCTCACCTGAGGCTTGCAGTGCTCCTCAATCCAGCTGAAAACACAGGCGGAGAGTTCTTGGAAGCTGCTCACTGACACAGAGCTGCTGAAGGACTGAAACAGGGAGTCCATGATGCTCTGAAAGATGTTGAACTTCACCTGGTCCGAGACCTGGTCCTCTCCTTGCTGTGGGTTGTTCTGGTGAGCCTTAACTATGTGCTCATAATTCCTATTAAAATGGTTCAAAACAAAATGTAATTAGTGGCTACAACTGATGAACTTGAGCCAGTCTTTCTATGAAGTTCATCTATTGGTTTGCCTCCACAGAGAGTGTAATATGGTCACAAAAACAAACCCCTAACGCAGCATTTAGAGCTTATATTTGAGCTCACATGGTTCCATTTTAAAACTGTAGATCCAATAGCAAACTTTAAACAAGTGTTTTAAGATTTAGTTCTTTGTCAAAGATCTGCATTTCTTTTAAAATCCATCTTTGTATCCGTCTGGATATAAACCACGTGGGGAACTCTGTTGATGAATCACTGTCTTACGTTTTCATGATCTTCAGCGCCATCACTTCTTTTCTTAGCACAGAAACTTCCTCCTCTTGCTTCTTCTTTTCTTTATGAAGGAAATGGATGTAGTCAATCGCTGCAAAAAAAAAGAAAGGCAACAGTCAAGGATTTATTAACTCCATATAGATTTAAGTTTCCATTTTCCAAGAGATGTTGTCCATCCACAAAACCAAAATGCTGCTACTTCCTCCTTTTCCCTATGTATGGAAAACCCAGAGAGTGCAGATTTATCAGACGCTTGATATAACCTTCTTTCCATTGAACTCCGATGACCTGAACATGCTATTTATCCAACCACTCCCTTTGTTCTCTTCCATTATTGTCTTTTTGCTTGCTTTGTGTTATGTGAGAGCGGTACTGATGGAGCTGCAGGTGGAGGCTATAAGCAGCATGCAGATTTGCGTCATGTGACTTAAGTGAGAAATATAAATTGGACTCTATATTTTAAGGCTATGTTGATAATGATATGTCTAATCAAACCCTTATAGATACATCAGTTGCTATGGTGACCTGTATGCGTTCATCCAATAATATCACATCTTCCAAAGACATCACGTCTTACTTTTCTGCAGTACAGTAGCCTTGCTGATCTTCTGTGCTCCGACTGCAAAATCAGACTGCTGCTGGCAGGTCGGCACTATCGACTGGAGGTCTTCATAGCCTTTCTGTAGTAAAGAAAATAAGTCATTTAGAAAGCCAAATCACAAAGACCTGCATCCAATTTGCAGTGCATTGTAGTCTTACCTTGATAGCATCCCTGCGCTTCTGCTCAGCCTGTGTGTGCGCTTGCCTCCGTCGATCTTTATACGAGTTCTTATAGGACGTCTCCTGTCTGTAGTCACTGTCTTCATCATCTGTATAACAATACATTGACACTCAGATAAAAACGCCTCCTATGTCCGACTGTGAAAGAGTATACTAGTTGGTATCTTGCCAAATGCAAAATGAACAGCTTGTTCTTGTTCTTGTTCTTAAACATAATGAGGATTTACAATTTTAGGTTTGTCGATCTGGATGTTTTATGGATTTACTGTAAAATGCATAACGCCATTTAAGGCTGTAATGCACTTTTAACTGGCCTAAGCAAGACATCGTTCATAAGAGCAAACAGCCTGCTGACAGAGTCTAAACAAAAGCCAAAAAGATGGAAGACAGCTCTGCATGCAATGCATTTGTTTAACTTGTAATAATAAGATCTTCATTAGAATTAACTACTCGCTCTATGTGCCCTGTTAACTATACCACACTCAGTAGCAAGACAGGTTTTTATTCCTATAGGAGGAAGGAATCGGAATAAAAGAAGCAGGAAATGTTTCGGTCTAACAGTGAGCTCATACTTTGAAGGGGGAAATACCAATAAGGGCAAAGCAGCATGAATTGTCTCTTAAAACTGATACAAACACAATACCTGTATTTGGTACTGAAGAGGCACTTGTCGAGCCGATGCTGTTGGCCCTGGACACGACTGTACCCTTTCTGGCACTTTCAGCAAAGAAACCTGCAGAGAAACACATCAGACATGAGATACTTCAGCTCAAGACCAGAAACAGATTGACTTACTAATCTCAGAGACCAGAAACACACGGCCTAAATCACACAGCCTAATAGATATCAAATGACATGACAAAACAACTGGATATGAACTGACGGGATACTCACTATGGTCAAAGCCACTGTCGCTGAAAGCACCGTCTGTCTGCCGAGCCATCGCCAAACAACAGAAGATGGAAAAGGAGAAAATAAAGGCTTAGATGCTGGAATAATGATGAGGAAATTGTGCTGCCTAAAATACATTGACAATAGACCAACAGCTTGCCTGCCTGATAGACAGTCTAAGCCCCCACAGAGCATTGTCCTGATTTGTCCAATTCTCGTAAGCAGGAGGGTAAAAAGCAGCAATAAATAAGCACATCAATCACAGATCCACTGTTTAATCTAGGACACGGCAACACAAGCTACTTTAATTTGTACCTTGCTCTGTGTTTATGGTGTTTGACGAGGACTATTCTCACTAAAGGTTTCAGTCACTCTACACCAGAATCAGATTAAAAGAGGATGCCACAATAAAACCTTATTTTATGGATGCCTACTAAAATACACGACTACACCTAAGGGTGAAACAGCAGCTATTTAAAAGTAACAACTACAATATAATCGGATATCAACTAGGGCTGGGCAATATGGCAATATATATTATTAAAACAATATGAAAATGTCTATCGTTTGTGTTTTTCTATATCGTCTCTATGGTGGTGTCATAAAACCAGTGGCTGAACTGCTTTATGGATCATCATTTTGATATGCTTTACGTTCTAATCCTTGCACGTGGGAGTGAACCTGGAGCGAGCCATAGAGGGAGGCGCCGTTTATTAACATGGACAATATCGTGCAGAAAAGGACTCCGAACTTTATATTTGTCAAGTATTTAATTCACACAGGATTATCAAAAAATAGGCTTTACCATGTGGTTATTTCCTATGTATGGAAGCCCTTGGTGGACATGAATCCATACATTGAATTTACTCTATTTTCCTGTGGCAATGACTTATTTCTGGTCATTTTCTCGAGATCTTGACTTATTTTGCCGTTATCTCGGGATAACAAAGCTGGTTTTCCTGTGATAACGAGTTAATTTCAGTTGTTTTGTGGAGATCTCAAATTATTTTTCTCGTCATCTCGGGATAACAAAGCTGGTTGTCCCATTATAACGGATTAATTTGGCCCATTATCTCGAGATAACAAAGCTTGTTTTCTCGTGATTACAGGATCACTGTGATATTGCAGACCAAATGCTGCCATTGCCCACACTATGAGATTAATTCTATGTCTGTTTTGTGCTTTTACAACTAGGGATACGAGTTATGATCATCTGACGTTATGGTGGTGCCGCGTCGTTATCTCGTGATAACATGATGAATAAGTCGAGATCATAAGAAAACAACCAGAAATAACTCATAGGAAAACTAAGTAAATTAAATGTATGGATGTATGTCCGCAAACGGCTTCTGTACATATGGACTAATTATTTGTTAAATTACCAGAAAACATTGTATATCGTGAAACATCCTATATCTTGATTAGGATTTTGGCTATATGCCCAGCCCTAAATATGGATAATGATTACACACCACCCTAAGGAAAGCTTCAGTCAATGGTTCTGAAAAGGGAAAGTGGACCAAGTCATTTCCTGGTGACTCACATACATTATTCTGATGACCACTGTTAAAGGTCGCAGGTTGAATTCATACACGATGTGTCAGGGAACAGCCATAACTTTGCAAGCTCATAAATAAATAGTAGATTTACTGCATTGTTCTGTTAACCTCTGGGGTAAATCTGCACTTTATATTCACATGAATGTTTGAAAGAACAACGCAGAGAATGAAACAACAGAAATGTTATTTTAGGTGGGTGCACATCTTTCTGGGCACACATGAGGAACGTGAGTTGCCATTAAGGATGTTTTGTTTACTCAAGCTAACTAAAGCTCGCGACGTTAGGAAACATTAGCTAATGTTAGCTGTCGAGCTAACAAAGCACCGCTCCTACAGAACGTCAGCAAAAACTTCAACTTTGAGAGAAAACAATGTTGGTGACTTGTCACTACTTTTAGACGAAACGCGTAGGAATCACGTTGACAAAAAGTTGTGGTTAGCTAACACTAGTTACTTACTTTCCAGTGATCCTCTGGCGAAGGGTCCGTCATTTTAGAATGTCAAAATAACTACTACCTCTGTTGAGTTTGCGTGCGTCACGTTAATTTGTAACTTCGTCTTCAAAAAAGATTAGGACAACTAAAATCATTTCATTTACATATAAAAAAGAACAGATGAAAAGGATTACTCACAGACCCAACTAAATCTGGATAAAACTTTAATACTTTGGCTTTTTTGAATTGATTCACTAATAATTTCATCAACGGAAGAAATACCTGCGCGCGACTAAATAAAACGGCAACACGGTAACAAGTTAGTATTCAGAAGCATACATCTCACCATTTGTTTTCATGTGTTTATCGCACTCATTAAGAATATCTTGAATGTTATATCAAGCTTTGCTCTTATGTCGAGGGTGAGAAGTAGAATTTCCGAGGAGAGCACGAATGCAGCAACCAAACATGCAGTTTTTAGCGTCAAACATATGGGGACGCTGTTGGACAGTCCTCTGTTGTCACTCATGACTTACCCTTACCTGAGTTCCTCACTAATCTGACCTCAGGTGACTGGAAATGACCAAAACAAATCTAACCGCTGGGCCATGCAAGTTGGACGTAAACTTTAAGACAATATATGGCTTCAATGTAGTGAAAGTGAATTGGTCAGAAGTGTGAGGAAGTGAACATTACTCGTGGGTTCATTTTACATCTGCACCTGCTTGGTTAGCAGTTGTCTTAACCTTTGAAACTCTATATGCATACTTTAATTTCTGGGCTGCCTTATCTTAACAAATCTACCTACTCCATGCATGGTACATGTAACGGTTACCGTGTTTATCTTCCACCCTGTCCTCCACCCCAGCTTCTGTTGCTGTCATGCACAGGAAGTTACTCTTCTGCTTTTGTGCTTCTGTGGTTTCTGTCTGTGTTACAGAGTTTGTCACACTCCCCTCTCCTTCCTCTCACACGCAGCCCTCTGTACTCACTCACCAGAGGAGTTCTCGGTCAAATAGTGTAGAGAATACTGAGTGACACTTAGGTGGGTCTTTTTCGTGGAACCCAACAGGCCCCCATTAAGGCTTGTTATTTTCAAAGAGCTACAGGTTGATGAGAGGACGGACATGAGAACAATCTATTTTCTTTTACCAACCACCCTGTCCTCAGGACCAAGGCAGGTTCAGTAGACCTGCAGGCCCAAAGACTGATTTAGGCCTGCTTGTTTTTGTCATTTGGAGTGGCTACCTCTGTTTTGGAATAGACTGATTTCTCGGTAGAAAAGGTTTGTACACAGCTTTCCTCCTGGATTACTTCTGGAGATTAGTGATGGGGAATGCGGCTGCAGGGGGCTTGGAGCAGGAGCCGGCTGAAGGACGGGAGGCCAGGAACTCAGTCGGGGCAGCATCAGGAATGAGTGACCCTGCTCCTACCTTGCAGAAGAAGCAGCCGGCTCCCCCCAAACTGCCCATGCCCCCAGAGAAGGAGCTGGAGGAGCGCTTCAATGTGGTGCTGGTGAGTGGCTGCACGTGAGATTATGCTGCTGATGTTTTTCCAGTGCCAGTTTTGTGTTAGAGTATGTAAAGGTTTGATAATTAGGCAGGTACAGATTCAGAGGCATAAAAACAACCCACATCCAATCTATCAGCTGCCGTTTAAAGTTATGAGCAGCAAGTGTTCTGAGTCCTGTTTTGTAGCTTTACACTCACTGACTGATTAACTGATAAACCTGTTTGACGTAAATACCGACTGCGTCTGATGTCAGACATCCTCCATTTGTAATCTCATATATCTGATGTGTTCAAAGAGCCAAACTTGAGTTATAAATGTTGTGTTTTCTACGCCAACTTTTGCCAAACATCTTTTTACATGTGATCTAAGACTCGAGATTTGTCAAATCACATGTGCACAAAGGTCACCGACAACTGCTCAGTTCAAAAGAGGGATATCACAGTAAAAAATATTGTGATCAACATGCTGCCAGATTGATCAACATATTCTCTTCACTGTTAAATATAAAAATGTCAGACAGGAACATGGTGATTAGAGCATGCCCGGGGAGCTGGCCCGAAGAGGAAGTTGAGCAACACATTTACATGAGTGAGGCCAGAAGACCCGAGAGCAACTGTTTCATCATTCTTTCAACAGTCTTACAACAAGTTGGAAAACATAAAACTCTTTACTGAATACTTGAAGAATTTAAGACATTGTAAAGAAAAATACCAAAAGCTATAGTTTGATATAAAAAATCGAAAATGGAAAAACAACAAAAATGTAACATGTTAAAAAGAATAGTTAGAGATCAAATTATGGGTTAAGTTTGGGATCTCGTTTTATTTCTCCAGCTGATCTAAAGGCTGATCTAAGCAGCTCTAAAAGTGAATTTAAGTCAACAGAACTATAAACTGTTGTCATGCACACACACAGCCTGCAGTAGCTCCATTTACACCAATAAGGAGCTCTTAACTACACTCTGTCTGAAATGTAACCTCTACATGGGCTTCATCCACTTTACAGTCACAGCTTATATCTTTGTCTGCTTACTGTTAAAGCAAATCAAATACATCCCATCTTTAAAGGTCTATGATGCTCCACATTACAGTAACATCATGGGTTATGTGATGGAGCAAAATGTTCCCTGAATGAACAGCATGAAGTGCGATGATGTGTCATTGATGAGCAAACAGACCCTTTATACGTTAGCAAAGCTCTAACTATACTACATTTATAAAACTCCACTTTCAGGGGTTGAAAATGGTTCAACAACCATCTAAACATTTAAATCAGCCCTGAACCTTACTTATATTAAACTATGTAACAGAAAAGGGTATTAACACCCTCCTCAGCCCCTCGCCCACTTTTTAGCATTTTTCAAATGTGCCCAGTGGGTGATGTAAGGCGGAAACTTTGGGGTGGGGTTACACTGTATAACTGTTGTGTGCCTATTTAAATTAGGTTACAAAACCACTTCTGAGAATGGAAATGCCACGGAGAAGACGTGAAATTGTGGCTATCGGGTTTCATTATATATGAGACATATTCTGGCCTGTGCCATATCATGCCGCATTATATGAAAGCATGACCTCACTTCCTCTTTCAGCAAACACTTCCAATATAAACCCTAGAGAGATGTCATTTGTACCTTCCTGTCTTCTGAGAGTTTGTGTCTTAATGTTTGCGTAACAACTTTAAGGAAATGAGAAATACACTGTCTTGTTCCTTTCAATAGTGCTTCTACACTTTATTTACATGCAAGTGAATGTGCACGCTCGTCTTGTTTACATGTATTGGGGTTAGCATTCTACCATAAAACCCACAATGAGACCCCTCCCTTACCCCACCAAGGATGAAGCTCCATCTCCCTGCAAGCTAAGCAGCAGGCCGTTTCCGTTTCTGCTTCTCTTTTTTGGAGGTGTGAAAAGGAAACTACGAAAACCACGTCTTGAGAGTACAGAACTTAAGATCAACGCCCAGTGTCAACTGACATGATTAGTCGTGTCGGTTAAACATCAATAATAATGGGATCAGTGCAATCAGTGATGAGAGAAGGTGCTTTAAATGTTTAGTAAAGCCGTTTTATTTGACTGACAGTGATAGAGGAGGGTTCTTTCACACTCACAGTTTTGCATATTTTATTTCAACACAAAATCCCCAATTACTTTCTGAATCATTTATAGGACCCTAATGAGGACTCATAAACCCATTTGACTCGGGGGAATAACCTTTATACAAGGAGTGAAACATTTCAGTCTGGGCAGATGGTGACATCACAGATGGAAACTTTTTTAAGGCACGCACGACTATATCGACTGTCAGACGCCTGAGTCAACCTGCACCAAAACAGGTGTGGAGGCGGGTCGTTCTTGTTTTGTGTAAAATTCTCCATACAGTTGAGAGGATGTTAGAAATGTTAGGTACAGGTTTAATGTCAAGATAATGATCAAATGTTGATCATTTGAAGTAAACAGAAAGAAAGTGTCACGACAACTTGAGATATCAAAAGGTCATAGCTCAATAAATGTTATGTTTTGAGGTACCCACTGGCAACCATTCTTCCATACATGTAAACACTGAGTCATGTTTGCTTCCGGCAGGTAGTTACCGCACTTCTGCTTTAAACGTAATGTGCAGATGTGGTTTGGTAGATTTGAATATTGTTTCTTGAGCAGGAAAGAAGGGAAGAGAAGAAGATCCTCAACTGCATAAGATTTTATGCAATTTAAGATTTTTGTGTTGCTCCCTTTAAAACAGCCTCTCTCTTTTCTTCTCTCTTCCAGAGCTACATGAACTTACCTCCAGACAAACTGAAGCTGTTGAGTCAGTACGACAATGAAAAGAAGTGGGAGCTAGTCTGTGATCAGGTGAGATCTTACAAACAAACATTGATACATATGTCATCAGGAGCCTTGCACCGGGGCAGAGTTGACACAAAGAACACAAGCAGCCAAAATGGATGTGTGGTAAAGAGCAGATTGCAATGTGAAAACCTTGCAGTTCACTTTCTGTGGTGATAGAGGCGTCGTCTTGGAAACAGAGAGCGGTTTGTGTCTGATGTGTTTACTGGCACGGACAATAATAGCTACAGATGCTGTGCGCCAGTAACTGTGCAGCCATCCTTCTGATGATAAGATGAACTCAGTCCTAAAGCCTCTTTTAACTGTGAATCTTTGCCTCCCCAGGAGCGATTCCAGGTGAAGAGCCCCCCCTCCACTTACCTGACTAAGATCAAGAGCTTCTACCAGGACCAAGGAGGGGTGTCTCGCAGGGTTAGTGTAAAGCATAATCTTTGTTTTATATGTGACATAAAGTTAATTTTCTACCTGTACAATGATTCTCACCTCTGCTGCTTGTTCAGCTGAAGAAACGGATCCAAGATGCCACCCAGGTGCTTAAAGATTTGGAGATATCACTTCGCACCAATCACATTGGGTGAGCATTTTAAGTTAGGGTGGGCCCTACTTTATATTTATTCAAGTATTTAATTTATATTTATTTATCTTAGATATTATAATTCCATTAGAATTAGCATCTTTGGGTCGCTGGTTTAGCTTAGCGGTTAAAACACAGTCCTCGATGCAGCAGCCCTGAGATTGAATCCCACCCTTGGCCCTGTGCTGTGTGTCATCCCCACTCTCTCTTTCCTCAGTTTCCAACAATATCCACTGTCCTCTCTATCTCTGAATAAAGACATAAAAGGCCACAAAAATATATATATTCCCCTTTTTATTTTGGAAAGATTCAAATTAAGTTACATAAACTTTTAACTTGTAAAAGCATGTTCTCGTAGAGCCTCTAGTATTACAAAACACCATAGGAATACCTTCATAATGGATGCTAAAGAAAATACGTTTTTAATTCAATCACAATTTACTATGATTAATGTCTGATTTCAGTGAGCATTAAACTATTTACATTCCCTAAACATTACAAACCACAATTGAGGATATTTGTAAAAGTGAAAATGTGTAATAGTGGCATATAAATCATAAATTCAGAAAACAGTAACGTGAAAGTTTGCTAGCATATGCAGCATTAGCTGCTAGTCACACCAGACCAAGTCAAATTGTTACAGAAAAAAACTGATTGTACTGAATGTAATATAGGATTTTGTGTGGTTTGTTGTTATTGACAACATACGGCGGCTGTGGCTCAGTGGTAGAGATGGTTGTCTCTCAATCAAAGGTCGGAGGTTCGATTTCGACTGCTATGGTCACATGTCGAAATGTCCTTGGGCAAGACACTGACCCCAAATTGCTCCAATGAGTATGAATTTGTATAGATACTGAGTGGAAATTCACACTTGGGCCTTTGCCATCAGTGTGTGAATCAGGGTGTGAAAGGGTGAATGTGACATGTAGTGTAAAAGCGCTTTGAGTGGTCGCAAAGCTAGAGAAGCGTTATATAGTACAGTATATTTACCATTCATATATAAGATGTTTTTCTTTTTAAAGTAACACAATCTTGGTTTAAATCATATATGAGCAAACAATCTGTTACACACCATAAGAAAATATTCCACTATGAGTGTTTCGTTACACATTTTTTATCCTTTGTAGATGGGCCCAAGAGTTTCTCAACGAGCAGAACAAAGGGTTGGACATTCTTGTGGAGTACCTGTCCCATGCACAAAGTGACGCCTCGTGAGTATCAGCATGTTGTGGAAACTCTCCTAGAAACTGATGATGCTCATATAATTAAATTCTTAATCACCAAGGATGCAATTTTTTTAGGTATGACGTGGAGACGGTTGAAAACGGCGGCGCCCTGCCAGACAAAGGAAAGCCCGCAGAGAGGTCGATGGAAGACTTGACCAAAAGCTCCAGCAGCTCGCAGTCACACGGGATGACCAGAGCTGCGCGTGCACTGACTGTCAGGTAAGAACTTTAAACAAGGATTTACACATGCACATATGATGCATTTTGTCATAATGCCGTTTAAGTAGATGTGCTGAACTTTGTCCAGTCCATTTCTTTCTGCAAATGCAAAAGATTTGTTACATCTTTGAAAAATAATGCAAACAGTGCAGCTGCTAAATGTCTTTCTGACTTAATCTATGTGCATGCACTCTGTTACTACTACCCTTCTTGATACATTTCATGGTCACTCTAATGCTCGACAACAGCTCCTTTTAAAATTGAGACATTACAACCATGACAAATACCTTGATTTGATTTGAGTATTTTAATCTTTATGTCCCTTCCCGCCACGTGTCAGCTGTCATGCAGATGCACAGTGGATGTCCTAAACAGGGCTGGAAGTGGAATAAGCTAACTGCTAACTGTTTCGCATGTGTCTAAGCATACACTTGATATCCCTCTACAGAATAAGCTCCACTATTGGGAACAAGATGCACAAGAAGTCCCCTTCTTCCTACCAGAGAGATGATATACATGTGTGCATAATGTGTCTGCGAGCCATCATGAACTACCAGGTAAAGCTTTAGCATTCTACGTTTTATATGTTGTCTTTCTTAAAAATGTGCTCTTACTTGAGTTTTTGCTGCTTTTTGTTTGAGTCGTATATTTTTACGATGTAATTTATCTCAAATAAAACTTTTCCTGCATCTTTGAACACATCAGTTTTTTTGTCTTCTTCATTCAGTCTGGTTTTAACCTGGTGATGACTCACCCGCGCTGTGTCAACGAGATCACCCTCAGCCTCAACAGCAGAAACCCCAGGTGAGTGCATATGTGTGTGAGCACACTGTGTATCATCTGTCTGTCTGTGTGTATCCATGTCTAACCCGTCGTATGCTGTGACAGGACCAAGGCGCTTGTGTTGGAGCTGCTGGCCGCTGTGTGTCTCGTCAGAGGAGGACATGACATCATTCTCTCTGCTTTTGACAATTTCAGAGAGGTGAAATTTGCTTTTTTCATAAGTCATTTTATGATATTAGAAGGACCTCGTTTGACTTTGACTGTTGCTTGATCAGTCAAGCCATTGTTCCAGACTTCCCCTCTCTGATTACTCATCTTGTGACTGACACAATCCAGCCCTCACATGCAATGTGGTCACAATTGTAGCACATGGAGAACAGTCAAAACACGTGTGTGTGATTTTAATTCGAGGACAGGTCAAGGGTAAAAACAACTTTATTTGTGTAGTGTGGAAAGAAAAGACCCATTTAACCTCCCTTACGCTTCCATTTGGGCGACAGACAATGTTTCTGTTAAAAAGTACATTCAAATAAGTTTCCATTTTTTCTCAGGTGAGCAGAGAAAAGAACCGCTTTGAGAAGTTGATGGAGTACTTCATCAATGATGACAGCAACATTGACTTCATGGTAGGTTTAGAAATGTATAACCCACACACTGACTGTTTAACAGCTACTTTTAAGTTGTGGATGTTCTTTAACAGACATCGTGTCTGTCTCCAGGTAGCCTGCATGCAGTTCATAAACATTGTGGTCCATTCAGTGGAGAACATGAACTTCCGTGTTCATCTGCAGTACGAGTTCACTCATCACAGCTTAGACAAATATCTAGAGGTGAGTATGTATAAATATCTCAGTGGTCGATGTAAAGCCTGTTGGTTTCTGCAGGTCTTTCATCACTAAGGCTTAGAAAGTTAAAGCTTCTAGAGTTTATATTCTTAATATAACAACAGATCAACTGACAATGTGAAAGGGGTCACTCACAGTGTTGAACCCAAGTAGAGAATGATCAGCCAAATCTGCAGCTATCCTCGGCTTTATGAAGCTTTATAGTAACTTTCAACTCACTGTAATCATGGAGGTGTTTTCAGTCAGTCAATCCTGATGCCACATGTAAATTGTGACATTTACAATGCAATAAATATATGATTCTTTATTATACTTAATATGAGTTAAGTTAATTCTCATAATACAATATTACTGAATGTGTTTGTGTATTAGGGTCTGAAGCAAACAGAGAGCGAGAAGCTGCAGGTGCAGATCCAGGCCTACCTGGACAACGTGTTGGATGTGGGAGCCCTGCTGGAGGACGCCGAGAACAGAGGAGGAGTGCTGGAGCATGTGGACGAACTGCAGGAGCACAACATACACGTTAGATACATATTAAAGAAAGAAAAAAACTCACTCAAAAGAGTGTTTGATGTTGTGATATTGAAGTTTTGTTGTTTGTGTTGTAGCTGAGTGGCCGGCTTCAGGAAATTGAGAGTCAGACAACAGAGAGAATATCTGACCTTGAGACTCAGCTCATGCAGGCCACCAAGGAGAGCGAGCTGCTCAAAGTAAGTGCTGCTCTATGACATGGACAGTGTTTAATAGGATTAATTAGCCTGGCAAGGTGAACCTTTCTCATTGTGATTAGTTATAATGAGTTCAAAGGACTGGCAGTTCACATTATAATGATTATCTTTATTTAAAAGTCCTAAAATCTAATCATCTTCAATATAGAATAAAAATTGAGGATGTACATATTTATATCATGATAAAATTTTGTCCTATACTTTGCATCTGCAAATATTAGCATGCTAACACGCTAAATGTTAGCTGTCGCTAGCATGGCTATAGACATGTATCTTTATTAAATTTGAAGATAGACTGCATATAATGTGTTGATATCTGTGTGTTTGTGTCCTTTAGGAGAGCCTGCGAGAGTCCTGCTCCCAGGTCAGCTCCTTGCAGCAGAGAGAGCGGGAGCGGGAGCTGGACAGAGAGAGGGAGAAAGACAGGGAGCGTTTGACCACCTCCACCCCTCAGATGTCCTCAGAGATGGAGCAGAAGATCCAGGAGCTGCAGGATAAGGGGCTGATCCGACTGGGCCGCAGCGCCTCTGGAGGCCTGGACATCCAGGTGGTGCCTGTGACGGTGATCGAATACGTTCAAACCGAAGCCTCGCCCGCACAGCCTTCTGCTGCACCCTCTGTCACTGAGTCTGCTCAAACACCATCCAGCCAACCTGCACCTCCCCCTCCCCCTCCTCCTCCTCCTCCTCTACCTGGTGGTCCAGGGGCTGTTGCCGCTCCTCCTCCACCGCCACCACCCCCACCTCCACCAGGGGCTGGTGGTGCTGTGCCCCCACCCCCTCCTCCACCTCCTCCTCCACCTGGTGCAGGACCCCCAGCTCCACCACCCCCGCCTGGTTCCGGAGTCCCGCCTCCACCTCCCCCATTTGGTGTTGGACCCCCACCTCCTCCTGGAGCACCAAGCGCTCAGTCTGGTAAGTCAGAATCAGAGTGCTGAAAACTGTCCTGAGGTGGCAGCGTTAGAACAATAAAGGTAATATTTGTTTGATCGTTGTTCTTCTTCGTCTGCTTCCTCAGGGCTCAAGGCTAAGAAGCCCATTCAGACCAAGTTCAAGATGCCATTGTTGAACTGGCAGGCCTTAAAACCAAACCAGGTGACGGGCACCGTCTTCAATGAACTGGATGACGATCAGGTCTTAGGGGTAAGAAGAAAGGTTATTCCTTCAGAAAACTGCAGTTTCAAAGTACTTCATTATCCTGACCCATTCCGCCTCTCATTCTGTCTCCATCAGGAGCTGAACATGGACATGTTTGAGGAACAGTTTAAGACGCGAGCTCAGGGAAATCCAACAGACCTGTCCAAAATCAAGAAGAAGACGCTTCAGAAGACCCCAAGCAAGACCACCTTGATTGACGCTAACAAGGCCAAGAATCTGGCCATCACTTTACGCAAGGGGGGAATGAATCCATCTGGTATCTGCACCGCCATAGAAAAGTATGTGTTTCATGATGGCATGTCTGAGCTAGCCTCCACTCCATTTCTCCCCCACACGCTAACTGGTGCAACTTTCATTACTCTTTGTTTCAGGTATGACCAGCAGTCTTTGTCCGTTGACTTCCTGGAGTTACTTGAGCCCTTCATACCGTCAGATTATGAGTTGAAGCTGCTGGCTAACTATGAGAAAGATGGCCGCCCGCTCGAGGACCTCACTGACGAGGACCAATTTATGTTATGCTTTGGGAAGATTCCTCGTCTGAAGCAACGTATTAACACTCTCATCTTCATGGGAAACTTCCCAGAGACTGTCAAACGCCTTCAGCCGGTCAGTTTGTCAAATACATTATAACTTAGACTGAAAAAAACCCTCAGAGATTTTAAGTTCTAATTTTGTTTTGACTCCATCCACAGCAACTGAACTCCATCATTGCTGCGTCCATGTCCATTAAGTCTTCAGCCAAACTGAAAAAGATCTTAGAAGTAAGTAAAAGTTGACGACATGCTGATGTTGCTTAAATATCACTTTTTATCACTCGTTTCATGTGTTCTATTTCAGATTGTTCTCGCCTTTGGGAACTACATGAACAGCAGTAAGAGGGGCGCAGTTTACGGTTTTCGGCTGCAGAGTCTGGACCTTGTAAGTAGCTTTTGTTTGTACATTTGCTCGCTCACTTTAAAACAAGACTTTTGAAAGAATAAAGAATGTATTTGTTTGACCTTTTTTACAATTAAAAAGAGGCCTCTGTTAAGGATAAGTTACTTGCCTTAACTGAAGAAAACTAACCCAAGCAAATTCCCTTTTTTAGCTGCTTGAGACCAAATCAACGGACCGCTCGCAGACGCTGCTTCACTTCATCACCAATATCATCCAGGAGAAATACCCCGACTTGACCAACTTCCACACTGAGCTGCACTTTGTCGACAAGGCAGCCCTCGGTATGTTAACACAAACTCTTCTGTAGCCTAGGATTTAAATTGTCATTTGTTTTAAACTCATTTCTCGTTTGTTGTGCAGTATCACTGGACGGCATTCTTCAGGATATCCGCACATTAGAGCGGGGAATGGAAATGACCAAAAAGGAATTCCTGGTGCAGGATGACAGTCCTGTATTAAAGGAATTCATCAAAGCCAACAGTGAGCAGCTGGATACTTTCATCAAAGACAGCAAGACGGCACAGGTTAGCCTTTCACACTAATCACCCTATGTCATGCTTTGAGATGTAGATTCATGGTGTCGTTGTCTGACTCCGCCTGTCTCCCTCCAGGAGGCATATTTCTCTGTGGTGGAGTATTACGGAGAGAACCCCAAAACCACGCAGCCGCCCATGTTCTTCCCGCTGTTCGGGCGCTTGATAAAGGCCTATAAGGTGATGGATGGTAGCTTTCTGATACTTATCCATAACGGTTGTTGTATGTAATGTTAATTATTTTGCCCCTGATTGAACACAGGCAGCACAGACGGAGATCGAGCACAAAAAGAAAATGGAGAGTGAGAGCAAAGAGGTAAAAGAGACAACGTCTCCAAACAAGGCTGGGGCACAAAAGGTAAAATACTTTCAGAAGTTAAATATCAAAGGTTTAATTTAACTGGTTTTAATTACTTAGATTACAAATGTGTTTGTTTTTAACCTCTGCTAGGGGCCTATGATGCCCAAGATGCCCCAGATGGACCTGATAGCTGAGCTGAAGAAGAGGCAGGTGAAACCGCAGGTACGCGAAGGGAAGGACGGCGCCCTGGAGGACATCATCACAGGTACGTTGACGTGATTCTTCTCGGAGGAGTCGCATGGTTTTAAGCATGTCGGATGTTAACAGGCTGCTGAAATTCACCTGTCTTTGCTCTCACTCAGATTTGAGGAACACGCCGTACAGGCGGACGGACGGTCGGCGGCCAGCACAGCGCCAGGACACTTGAGCGACTTCTGTTCCAAGACTTTTCACAGATGTAACTGGAATCACACGCAAGCATACAGACAAAAGAACAGGCTTTTACATGTTATGTATATACAGTTTTAAAAAAGATATAATTAGCCGTTTGGCAGTTTGAATTTTTGCAGACATCTTAGCATGAAGTTTCTGTGTAAATAGAATTTAAGATGTAAGTATTTTTACTGCAAGACATTCATTTGATTCCAAATTGTGCTAAAAAAGAACAATCATATTATTTTTTTGGCGGCTCATGGCTTTGTAAACTCTAAATTTGTAGTGTTGGTACCCAGTAAGTAAAAAAACAAACTGTATTTTAAATAAACCATTTTTTTATCCATTCATTTCTGTATTTGTATTTTCTTAACAAAATAAGAGCCTGAAAAATGATGCAACATCTACATTTTGTGTGCATATTTCCTGACAAGAAAAGGCAACATTAAGAAGTTATTATGAAGCAAGATGAGACGCCACCATTGTACAAGAGAGCTGCACTTTATTGGACACACAATCACAGCAAATTATGTACAAAAGAAGGCAGAGTCAACTGCCTACTGTCTTCTCACAGGAAAAACACACACATTTCTCACAGAATATCATGGCATCCACACTGATAAATTAGTATCTCCAGTATCAGTAGGCTTTTAAATTTATATATTATTATATCATAGATCTATTTTCTGTATTATTTTTGTTCTTATATCACACTACTCTACAAGTGGGAGAATCACTCAGTGGAAAGAGTTCACCATCACCGGCGACTTCTCTGGTTGGGGTGCGTTCAAGCATTCTGAATCCTTCTGGACATTCAACACTCTCGGCCACCGTCATCGTCATCATCTTCATCGTCACATAACATCACAGTAAGACTGAACATGCCCGTGTCACAGAAACCAAAATAAAGTCTCATTCTTCCGTGTTCGTGAACCTCTAGAAAACTGTAGAAGCACGTTTCTCTTTCTCTCTCTTTCTCATTTTTTTGAGAAAAACATGTAGACAACATTTTTTTCGACTGCACCGTGCGATTGCTTGAGACTATTCATGCATTGTTTTGTATATACCTTTGTACCCATCGCCATAGTTTTTTAATAAAACATCTTCTTTTGGACATAACAATTTGTTGAACTCGCTAGGAATGACTCGACCTATTTACAAGTCAATTTTTGTTTTTCTACTTTTGATGCCAAGATTTTTGAACATCCACACATTCATGTAAAAATCTCATATACATACTATAGAATGTAGGTTCATTATAAAAAACAAAGGATGGCAAAAGAGGAGAGAAAACTTTAAATTCATACAGCGCCACATAATTCCCTTTCTGATCCATCTTAACTAGCTTAAAATGCTACTTAGAGCCGCTCAGTGTAACAACTGGAGCTGAATAAGCAACAAAACGTACTTCCACATGTTGTAAAGATTAAGAGCCTCTGAATGCTGAGCATTCACATTCACATTGCTACCACCCAGGTCCACATGCAAACATGACACAGAGGAACATTAAAGCCATATACTTACTTTTGTCAAAGCAGCACGGCTCTATATAAAGCCTTTGAGCCATAAACTGACCTTTCACAGTAGAACCCACAATATATATTTGTCTCTGACCGTCCCCTGCTCGCTAATACCAGCTGAATCACAAATACAGGATGGGGTGAAACAAAAAAAGAAAATAAAACAGACCACAGGTACAGAAAACATCCCCCTTAAACAAAAACATAGTAGCAAAATAAGCCCCTAAGCACAGGCACTGGTCCAGCCTCTCGCACCTCAATAGTGATCCTTCACATAAGGAGGCAAAGGTGCAGATGAGCTGGACGAGCGTTTTCAGGGACAAGCTTCTCAAAAAGCAAAATTACATAAAATCTAACTAAGTGTTCGTAAAGAAAATCCTAGAATTAAAAAAAGAACTTCAGTGTATATTACAGAGGGTAACTGTTATCTATACAGATATTTTAAACAAATATAAAAATGTTCTGCGTATGAATAAATAATCTCAGTGTGAAATGTAATTTCTCTGTCAATGAATTAAAAAAGAAAAATCTGTACAAAATGGTCACTAATATATAAAAACTGAAGAGATGATGACATTTTACAGTATATAATTTAATCTAGGCCTATATATATATCACACTTTTCTTCACAATTATAATATCATACACAAACATCTCACTTAGATATATTTATATATGTATATTCTTCTATGTTTGATTTCAAGTTTGCATGAGTTTTTCTGATTGCCCGGGGCATCCACTGTGAGTGTCTTCAACATGCCCTGTAAGCCTCCGGCCATGTTGAAATCACAGCCCACTAACACTTGCCTTGAAAATGTTATTCCAGAGAGCACTGTCACGCATTTCTCAGAGGTTTCATCTCAGACTTAACTTGGGGAAAGCAGCCAAGCGTGAATACTTCCTCCCCAACGCTCACCAGACGCAATTGCAGCAAATTTAACTCCGAGAGTTATGGATTGAGTGTGGAACAGCATGAGTAAGTGAATTTCTTTCATTTGACTTCACTCAATATGAAACCCAGGGCTTGAACCTGCCTGGCAGAGCTACAGAGCACCCAGGGTGAGGCTTAATTCGCTGTGCTGTGAGCTTGCACTTTTGCACATTGTCAGAGCTCGGGGAGAGTTTAGTCAAATGCCACCGCTGCAACCTGACACACTCTGCATTTCAAGTGCGCTTTTCTTATTCCAGCGGAAAAATGGGAACAAGCCCATTCCCACCGACTCTTCTTTGGGTAAATGTGTTATTCTGTCGCTGCTGCTGATCTAATACTGTAATACAAGATCAACTGGGGATTTCTGGTCTTCGAGGCACTGGGAAAACATGTTAACAGGTCCGTGCAGACAAACAGGCCTTTCTCAAAGGCAAAGAGCACTGCCTTGGTAAAATTGCAAGAGTGCTAATTACATATTGCACACTGTTAGTGTTCATGAATCGAGGCCCATAAAACTTTATCCAAGGATAACCTCAACTGAGCGGTTTTAATTTCACAGACCAAAGACAAAGCAAAGTGAAAGGGGCAGGGGAAGAACAGCCGCTTAATGGCTCTCTGACTGTCAAACACTTCCTCTCATCTCTTTGGGGTCTTTTATATCACAAGCACCCTCGATGGAGGGTAGGCAAGTCAAAGCCGGCCTTATTAAAGTAGCCTTCAAACACATGTCCCCAAACTAATCCCCTCTCCTCAAGCTGCCGTCTCTTTGACACACGCTCCTTTTACACGTGTTTTAATCTCAACGCCACAAAGAATTGATTTCACACAGTCGTCGTGGTGAACGACTGAGAAAAATATCGCTTTGTCTGTTCGACCGTTATCTCCCCAGCGGGCAGCCTTAAGGCAACTACACAGGACAGGAGGCTTCAAGAAGGTTCCTTGTGCAGGGTGTACACTTAGGGAATCACTGACAGGCCTTTGATGTGCTTTAAATAATGAGAACTCGACTACTGTAGTTAAGGCCCGTCATGGGCCTAACATTCAGATCAGATGTTTGCAGGTGCAGTATGCAGGTACTAAACATCACTCTGTTCATCTCACTGTAACAAATATGAAGGGGTTTTCTTTTCTTCTTTTAGGAAACATTTGGAGCTTTGTGCTTGTCACGGTTAGCCAGATTCAGAGGGTTAAAATGAGGGGTCGTGCATTTGAGAGAAATTGTGCTATATTTCTGTCCCTTTAGGGCTCAAGCTGTATCTGAAACCTCTAAATTTGTGCTGATAATCATTCTAAATTGTGTTAAATCACTTCACTGCAGAGAAAGATGCATTTTGTTCTCCTTCAAAGAAGGTACAGTGTTTTAAAATAAGACCTGCAAATTGCTAAAAACTTTGGAAGCAGCTTCCCAGGAGAATATCTTTGAAGTTCAAAAGAAACCAGCGTCCAAAAAAAACAACTACCTGATCTGTCACTCTGCAGATCAGACACCTTAAAGGGTGAAATCATGTCCTGGTTGATGCTTTATCGGTGGTGCGGCAGCTGTGACTTAAAAATAAATCACACAAGATTTACTGAAACAAAAACGAGTAGCGTCGAAGCTTCAGCTTTACACGTGTGATAAAAATGTGTGTATTATTCATCAGTGTGTGTGCTTGAGTCTTTGGGAAGGTTTGTGACGTCAGGTGCTTTAATGTGAGAGCAACCTGTGAGATGCTACTGCGGAAACATCCTGATTGTCATGATTAAAGGACTAATACACATATACAGAAATTCAACAGTTGTGTACAATTCACCGTTTATATATTTGTCCCTCCTGTTTGTGTAACTAAAATGTGCTGTCATAAGACTACTCCCTAAAATGTGCTTTTGTGAAAAGAATTTCTAGTTTAAAAAGGAAGTTTTAATTTTAAAATTCTTCAGTGTAAGGATCTCTTTTCGTAGGGGTGGTTATAATATTTAGTATGATATGAATCAAAGCCAGTGGGACAGTGGAATGTACACTGTAGCGTCGGTAGAGATCAGATTGTGAGGACATAGACGTAAACATCAGTGTGTACAAACAGAGGGGAAAATATAGCACCAGTTGAGAGTTTAAAACACAGGCGATGCACACAAATGCCCTTCCAACACAAAACAGCTTGCCACCACAATCGTCGTGATCTACTTTTAGATTATGTTAGGTTTGATACGTGTAAGAGAGAGCAACATTATCCTGAACACACAACTGGACTTCTGGACTCCATTTTTTTTAAGATAAAAGTTACAGCCGATAAATGACACCCCAAAGACTGAGGTTACAGTATACACATGACTGCTACTGTTAGTAAACCCATCGAGACCGTCTCAGCTTAAAACAGACAGCTGATAGGAGGGGAGGCCCGTTTGTGTGCTTTCTATCTTACAAACTGGCAGTATAACTGCGTGGGAGGACTTCAGAGGAGCTACGGAGCCAGATCAGAGCAGGAAAATTGAAGAAGATTGTGACTTCATTTACAGTCCTGTAGTTCTTTCCATGGAAATATGAAGACTCTACAGACTGGGAAAAGCAAAGCAAAACAGTCATTAAACAAAATATGACTCCAAAATAACGTAGTTGTTTTCTCGTCATGGTTCATGATGCGATGGTGCCTGAATTCTCCAAAGTCCTCCTCCTCTTCATCACGGAGAGCTTCCAGGGGTGAGGTCCTTATTCACAGGCTCGCTGCCGCCCTCCCTGCAGCTGTCGAGGCTACAACCACTGCGCTTAAGAACCGCAGAAGAGAGGCTGATGGTACTCGAAGGGGTGGGAGAGGAGGGAGACAGGGAAGGAGTGGGAGTGGTGGGTGAAGAGGACGAGGGGGAGGGAGTAGCAGGGGGAGTCGGGGAGGAGGACTGGCTACTTTGCAAGGGCAAAGAGGAGGCTCGCTGCTCGCGTAGAAGGCGGTGATGACGGATGGCGGAGGAGAGGAGCAGGGCTTCGGCGCTCAGGCCGGAGGCTGACAGGCTCGCCAGCAGGGCCTTCGCATGGCTGGAGGACGCTGTCAAGGAGGGAAGTGACCCATCCTGGGGGTATTTCCTCAGGCCAGGGGCAAACCCAGCTGCAGGAGGGGGCACTCGGCCTGAGAAAATGCCCGTTTTGATACCAGAGAGGTATGGCTCGATACTGCCACCGGTGCTGTTGGTCCCCAAAGCCTTCTGGGAGAGCAGGGCCACAGGAGACGGGGAGGGGGAGGGGAGGTTTTCAGGGATCAAAAGGGGAAATCATGAGAATTAAAGTCTGAAAAATTGACTGGGCACTGTCCCCTGCAGCACCTTCCCTTCCCATTACAGTCAAACATGCCCGTGCATGCATGCTTGCACACACACACATAACCTCACACTCTTCCAATAACGCACACAGACTGGGATTCAGTGTTGATTTTGGAGGGGGAAGCTGATAAAGTAAAAGGGGCAGATGGATGTGTGTAGCTCTCCATTCAGGTTAACAGGAGGAGGAGGAGGAGGAGGAGGAGGTTGAAGAGGCCGGACACGGACAGGTCGCTCACTGCTGCAGGGTCACACGAACAGTAGGTGGGGTGAGGTAGGCCGCAGGCACAGGTGTCAGAAGAAACATGTAGTGGACGGGGGAGGGGGGTGAGGAGGAGGAAAACAGAACAAGAGACAAACACAGGAGATCGTTATTCAGGTTGATATCAGCATGTGTGATGCAAGCCATGACACAGGCTGCCATCTCCACATGACGACCAAACCACTGATAAACACAGCTTCTGTCACCGGGTGCAACACTAAGTCACAGATAACACCTTTATTTTGACACTTGTTTTAATGATGCTTACTCATTAAAAAATGCAAAATATTGTAGTGGACAGACGGCACCACACGTTCAGTCTCTTCATGTAATGCTGGAATGAGTCAGTAGATGGCACTGTTCCAACAGTATGAAACCTGCTGCACATTCACAACATGTATTTGTCTCTCATTTGCAGGTGGAGTTAAAGTGAATGAAACAGCCTGATATATTATGCTCAGTTTGTCCCCTACTACTGAAACTGATGACAGGGCGAAACGAGAGTGAGAATCTGCTTTTAAGAGGCTTTTATTGTAAACAATTTCACTCAAGAGGGGAGCTTTATTTCAGCTTTTCAAAAGAAGCAAAGGGAGTAAAGTTTTTTGCTGTGGCTCTGAAAGTTTTTAAATGTGTTTGTTTAGGGATTATACGGATTAGTTCTGTATGAAAAGAGAGCAGGTGTGCTAGTCTGGGCTGTGCTGCTGGGAGGCTTTCACCTGCTCTGTTGAAGTTCCAGAGCCTGTGCTGCCAGCCGTCCCTGGAGAGCGAGGCTGTTCCTTCTGCTCGAGGAACTCCTCTCAAGGCCGGCCGACACATTTATTCTGGTCTGTGAGTGCGGCAAGCAGCCGCCCTTCATCTCTTGAACTCAGAGCTGCCTGCCAAAAGAAAGCCCCCCAGGAAACGCCCTTACAACCCCCCTCCTCATGCCTGGTACCTTTAACTAGCCTGTTTTACCGCCAGAAGTAATAAGAGACCAAATGGGAAATGGAAATAGGGTTTTGCGGCGTGAAAGTGATTCACATTGTCATGCCCTCCTTGATCTGTGCCAAAGCAAATGGACAGAAATTGTGGCTTTGAACTGTCTGTTTTTATCCAGCACATTGATTTGAAGGATCCTCATGCCTGGAATGCTTTAATACCTCGGAGTAAGGCTTTAGTGAGCAGACAGCCCGAGCACAGCAGCACACAGCACCATCAGAAAGGCTCTGTTAATTTTAACACCCACAATTAACACAGATTACATCAGAGCTGAGACTGACGGAGAAACCTGATGCTTTGCAAAAAACATAATGCTTTTTTGCTCCAATGATCAGGCACATTTGGACTTCATGATGCGTAGGGGCACGTACAGGAGGGTGGCCAAGGGAATAACACCTGAAATCTGCCACCCCAGGTGCTACCACAGAATCCCAAAACTGTGATTTGCTGAATGGCACCTTGTTCGCTCAGGCAGCATATTTTTTCTTGATGAAAAAAAAAAGTAAGAAATTAAATTGGCAATGCTTTACACAGGACTCACATAAAAGCAAAAACACAGTGATGTCTTAAAAATGTTTAACTGTGCCTCCAGCTGGTGTTCATGAAATGTTAATGTGCACCAGCTGCCTTCCATCCGAACCGGTGGGAAATGTTACGTCATTGTACGGATATGCTAATATTTAGCTCTATTACTGTATTAGACGAGGTTGGGAGGTAGTAGGGCTGTGAAAGACTCCGAACTGGTGTCATCATTTCTTGATTTTGTGCACCAAAACACCCTAAAAATGTCATCATCAGTTGGCCAGAGGGGAACAAAAGCAAAACAACAATGGGAACTGGAAGAGGGGTAAAAAATGTGGGGTCACGTTAGGGGAATTATGTCCAGGAGAGGTTTAACGGAAGAGACACCTTTACCTTCATGTGTTGGCTGAGCAGAGAAGTCACCCAGGGTGGGCACGTCTGATTGTCAGAACAATAATATCAGTCAAAAATGTGATCAGCAGGTGTGTTCAAGGGTTAAATGAGCGCTGCGGTGGCTCACCTCAAATAGGGATCATTTTAAGATTGCCTAACCTCTTTACTTTTTAGTTGTGGAAAAAGTAGCAGAATGCTCAATTTTAGAGGCTATAATTTGTATTTCTCTTCAGAGAGTTTATGCGCACAATGTCGGACAGTAAAAAAAACACTGGAGTGAACATAAAGTCGGGAAAAGTTCCTAATCAGCTTCTGGAGGCTGAATGCGAGCGAGCCGGCCGCCTCTATAATTTGATGAGATGAGCGGCAGATAATCAGCGTGTTTTTCTAGCACAGTCCTTCCTCAGCTGTTTCACTGAATTTAAATGGTTTAGTAGACTTTTGCTCAATCCGTCTGTAAGCTAAATTGTCATGGTCTGTGCTGTTTTTTTTGCTTTGACATCAAAGACATCAGGAATCTGACCAAGAAGGAGCGATTTCAGATTCAACAGCTTGTGGAAGCCAGTGAGACAGAACCAGAGAGTCAGAACCGTGCCTCATTAGGGTTTGAATAATATTTGTGGTATTTTCCACCAAGCTCGTGCTACAGTACTCTGGCACTGAGAGAGTTTACAATTTAAGTTTATGGAAGCCCAGATTTTTTTTTATGGTATATTATTTTTTATTACTTTATAATGCCACTTTTCATCAAAGTGTCGCTTCAGCAAATTGCATGTCCACTTCCCCTTCCACAAACAAGCTCAACAACTGCTACCTAATTTAGCCAGTTGGCTCCTGTTGGCTTGAACTACAACAATGCAGTTAGAGGCTGCTGCCAGGGCACAGAGACAGTAACTGAAACTGCTCACTTGCTCTTTCTCTTTCACCCAAGAGATTTCTGTCAGGCACTGTGTGAAACAAAAAGTCAACACTGACGTTTCATTATAGCCCAAACCTTTTCTGAGATATAACCAAGTAGTTTTGGAGTCTAAACCTATAAACGGCCACTGTTCACAACATTAACCACTTGTTAGAAACATTGCAAATAGGGTAGTAGTTTGATTAGGTTTAGGCACCAAAATTACTTAGTGAAGTTTAGAATAAGATTAAGGTTTGGGCTTAAATAATAACTAAAGATGATAAAGACCGTATTAACCAATTTATCCACCTCACCTATGGATCTATTATTAAGACCTGAATAACTGAACCACAAATTCAGTCCAGTAAGAATTGCTCAACTGGCACATGCGCACACGAAATTTAGCTTCTGGTTTTACCTCTGGTGTATGCAGCCCACTGTGTGTATGTTCTTCCTGGTGGTATCATTCCAGCTCGGCCCACAGACTTTACATTATGATGATAATCCAGATTTTTGAAATGCTATCAGCACAGGTACATTTCTAAACCACTTAGGATCAAAGGATCTATTAGCAAACTTTTCTGGGCCTTAAGGGAATTTTTCAATGCAATACCAAAAGTGGCCACAGGGTAAAATTGAAATCAAGGCTGTATCTGCGTCTTAAAAATACATCCACGACCCAGACCTTTTCCATGCATGTAATTAACACTCAGTACAAGTGGAAAAAGATCTTGCAAGAAACTTATAGCACGTTAAGCGTGTTACATTACAGCGACAAACAACTGTTGTTTCTCTAGCTAACAAGAGCTAACTAGCCAAATCTGGTTGCTGTTGCTGAGCTAACTAGCTTAAAATGCTTGAGGGCATATTATTGGCTTAAAGGTGAGAGGGTGACCTTTATCTTGGAGATTTTAGCAAGTTATGAAACAGACTGAAATTGAAACTATATGATCTTTTTTTCCCCTTCTATTTTTCTTCTATTTCCACGTAAAAGATTCATAGTGAAATATCCTCACGTTAGCTTTAAATACTCGCTGCTCCGCATACTTCAAATGCAGTTAATGGCAACTGTACAGTCTGGGACAGCTTACTGATTATTATCTTGGTTTATATCAGCTGGTTCTTTGTTTCTTTTCTTATTCCTCATGCAGTTTTGGTATGTTGCCATCCTAAATGGCCTGGCACCAACTTCCCATGCTGACAGTTAGTTCTGAGTTTCTACTGTCCCGATTTTGCTTTCACACATGCAGCTTCTTTTCACAATCTATGTTTTAAACAGTTTGTGGACAAAGAGAGCGTACAATGTGTGAGGGTTATACCGAAATAATGGGACTAATTTTGCTTTCATTCAACATAAGTAGGAATCAACTCTGCTCCCAAATCAAAAGGAATGAGAGAGACTGAAAAGGGTTGAGTGAAAAGGGGAAGGGGGCAGCATGAGTAAATTGCAGAGTAAAGAAAGCGGAAGAAGGAAAAAGGCACGAAGAAGAGGAAACGTGAAAGACTTAATGGTTGGGAAAAAGAACTGTCCTCTTCATATTGAATAACCAGTGATTGCCACTGACTCAAGGGGTGATTATTTCATGGCACTGCAGAGATTACTCCCAATCTTCTCTCAGTCTGAGGCGACCCAAGCCTCATTACTCCCCCTATCTCTCCCTCTATGCCCAACACATTAATTTCTCTGCAATCTTCAAGACTGAGTTTCTCTCTTAATGCTATGTCAAATTCTGTGCGGTATGCAGCTTTAGGTTCGCTTCACTGATTCTGTTATTTTTCAAGTTACACTGACATTAAGTTTTCGTCCCCTGTGCAGTGGCATGGTTCAAAAACCCTCTCTTGACTTAACTGGACTGATACGCTTCAACGGTTCAATTTTCTCGCCTGTGGAGGCCATCGAGCATCCTAATGTCCAGTTCTTTACATTATTTATACACCAGAATGCTGGTCAATTAGAAAGAAAAAAAGGTGTCGAATAAGCACTGAGGAAAATGTTATAACGACGAATGTATTGAAAGAAGCTCAAGCAGGGAATTTGCGTTGAAATTAAACTTCAGTGATATTAACTTTTTAATACCACTTAGAATTAAATTACAGGCCTTTGTAGGTCTGTGTGACAGAGATGATTCCTCATACGAACAAAGAGGCCTATTTTACACTTTGAAGACTTAAACAGGTTTATTATTGTAATGAAATATGCAAAGTTAGTGCATTTTTAACTTTTTAATGAATTAAGATGCAATAATTAGAGAAAACTTTAAGACTTTAAAGACCAGTCATGTTTTAAGACATACAAAATGCTTTGCTTGAAATAGTGAATTGTGTCTGATATGTTTTTTCGGCAAAATACGTTTAATTACTTTGTAAAAATCCTCCTAAGGCATCTCCTCCTTCTCCCTCAATAAAAATTCCTGAATCTGCATAGGCCCCGCCCACTATGCAAATGTATTCTTTAAACATGGCTTCTGCGTTTCAAAGAGGAATAATCTAGCCTTTATTTAAAAAATAAACCCTTATGAAACGTGAGCTGAGGAGTGGCGCATGGTGGGGACGTGCAGGTTCTGTGGGACAAGGTGAGGACAAGGTGGAGGTGAAGAAGAATGATGATAATGGCCAGATAATTGGTCCTGACAGTGCTAAATATAAGACAATACCTGCTGCTGGCCCTGGATCTTCATGAAGTCCTCTCTTTTGCCACTTTTAGTCTTGTCTGTGCTGTTCTGCTGCAGGTGCTTCAGTTTGGAGGCAGCTGAGGAGTGGAGAACCTCCCCGACACCAGAACTGTTCCCTCCCTGTGAAGAGAGGAGAGGGGAAGTTTAAATCAGAGCGTGGACACACAGTGCATGTTTGTACATTTTATTTTTCCTGCTCAGTGCCTTTAGTTTATGCCTTAGACACACATCAACTTTATACAGAGTTTGATTTCAGCAAGCAAGCCCCGTCTCCCGAGACCAATGAGGGTTTTAAGATCAGAGCTTGTGGCTGATAAAACCCAACAATCCACTTCACAGAGTTTCACCATCCATCAGTGGAAAGTGACAAAGACCAGAACACAGAAATGCAGCATCAAAACCGTCGTCGCGTAGCTGAGACTCACTGCCGGATCCACGAGGCAGCGTGCTTAATGATCTTTCCCGCTGAGTTACTCTGTCTCTAATACGCACAGAAACAAATACATGTTAAGTCAACATCTCTCTGACTGTGCCTGCTCTCAAACAGAGACATTAACTGAAGGAAAACTAACAAGAGATTAGCTGCAGTAAAGTGAAAAAGCCAATCTTTCTCTGCTACGTTAACTCAACTCTCAAATCTTTCTTTAAGCACTTTCTTCTTTGATGTGAATCTGTACTATGACTTGCAGACATAAAATATACAGTACATTTGATGCTTGATGGATACGTCTTTATTCAAACGTGCTAATTAAAACTGAACTGTAATGGAGCTTGAAAGTAGATCGCCTGTCAGTGTGAATTTGGAGCGCAGATGAGCGAGCGCCGGACGAGAGTAGGTAGAAGGGTCATGTTGAAATGATGAACGTGGTTGAAGCTGAAGTGATGAAATAATGCGTGAAGACTCTGTAATCCTCAGTCATGCTCACGGGAATGCTGCCTGGCTCTACATCAGAGGGATGAAACTCACCGTGACAGTGGGACTTGTCAGGGATTGCAGCCCTGCCCTGATTGGGCGGCTACATGCAGAGCAACAGGGAATACTACGAAGCTGTCAAGACACCTTGCTGAAGCTGCAGCTGAACCACGGACGCTATTATGCTTTTGATTAGCACTAATCTTTTGTTGTGTCACGGTCAACTGGAGGTGAGTTGTAAGCAGGCTACTCGAGTTAAACATGTGGTCGTTAGATATTAACAAGGAGTGATATCGGCCTTTGGTGTGAGAGATTTCTGTCCTCATGCAGGTTCCTGAGTAAAGTAAGAACGCTAAGTTGCTCAGAATTATTTTGCTTGACATTTTACTCACTATCTCTTTTACCTTAAAGGAGCAATTTGCCCCTGGAAAAGGACACTGTCAGTCAAAGCCGGTCTTCTCTGCGATAGAAGCAATAATATTTCGCCCATTCTACATTCCTACAACACCCAGCGTGCATTGCACCCCTACCTTTAAAAGGAACGGCCCAGCGAGAGACGCTGTAGTGAAATACTACCGTTGTGCTGCAGGAGATGGCTCAGAGCGGTACAGAATCTGAAATATGACGAGAATATACCGGTAGATCGTCTAAAAAATCTTCAGTCTTCAGTCTACATTTCAAACCTGACGATTTTGAATGAGACTTTTTTTCCCCCTACCATAATGGCATAAGCTCCCCATAATAGGACTGAGGTTGAAAATTGGCGAACTGGCCCTTTAAAGTAATCAAGTTATATTTCTTCCTGTGTTCTGGAAACACAAAATATAATAAATCAGTATCCTGATGTGTGAAATTAAAATGCGACACAGTACCTAACAGATGCCTTTAAGCTTGTTAAAAAAACAGCACAGCAGCTGATGTACCTTAACATTTCCGCATTCTGTTTAAAACTATTTCTGAGGGAGAGAGAATTGATTTCAAGACAAAACAAACAGGAGAAGACAGATTAGTTTGATAGAGCTTACAATAACAGGAACAAAGAAGAGGAAATTAGATGTATTTGAAGTATTATCTATACATTAAATGTTACTGCCTGTTTGGTGAAACAGGCACGATGTACAGACAGAAAACAGACGACAGAGCAGATCGAACAGAACAGATTAACAACAGTGGGCTCAGCCGGGTAGCAGCTCTAATCACCGAACAGACAAGAAGGGAGGAAGTCTGTTGTCTGTCCCCGATTTCATGATTTAATTTCAAATACAATGAGAGGACGATTTAGTCGGGGACCAGACATCAGAAGCCTGAAAAGTGAAGTTCCACCCAGAGAGAAGCAGTGAAGGAAGACAATAGCGCATGCTGCTTCAGACAGGCGTAATCACTGAACCTGGGTCGATGCTGAGCTCCAGGAGGACGGCTTGGGTGGGACTGGTGGCTTCCTGGCCTCTGAGGTCAGACAGTCTGTCATCTGTGCAGGAGTAGTTGTCTCAGTGTAGAGCTGCTCTGCGGTTGGATGGCCGCTGATCTCTATCAAGGTGTTCTCCAGCTCACGAATAGTCTCCTCCAAGCTGTCCAGCCTCTTGTACGTGCTGCGTCGGACATCTTCTCTTGTTTTCATCTGGCTCGGGTTGTCCACAGAGCGAGTGGACTTAAGACTAGTGTTCACTGACTCAGGAACTGTGTTGTGCTCAAGTGTCAGCACCCTATCCCCTGTCTCCATCCCTCTCTTCAGAGCCTCAACCAGAGAGCTTTTCTGGCCTGAGTGGAGGGAGGATTTGATCCTGGCCTTGGGCACCGGCTTGGAAGACTCCAAAAGCGAAAGCAGCAGCCTGTAGGCCTCCCTGACTGATTCTCCCCCTTTGAGGAGCACTAGGAGGGGCCTGTCACTTAGCTGGACCTCAGAGACTTCTTTTGTCTGTGATGAGATGGTAAGAATCTGCAGAGCTCCGCCTGTAGTCCTGCTGAGCTGCTGGGCCTCAGCGGGAGACACCACCCTCACCTCCAGCTCCGTCAACAGCAGGGCAGCTTCCCGTTTTAAATCCATATCCTCTTTAATACAACGCTGCTCTCGCTGTGGCTGAGGAGAGCTTACAAATGAATGCCTCTCTTTTGTAATTTGAGGGTGGTAGACGGTGTAATGACCAGTCCAATCTTGTGAAGGACTCGCTCTCCCGGGGTCATTTGCTACATCTCTGACAGGCTCCTCTGAGGCAGTGGGAGAAGCTGGCAAACACTCTGTCAGCACGATGGAGGGGACAGGAGACAAGCGCCTTTCCTATAAACGGGGAGAGCACTTCAAGTTTTAAATTAAACACTGAACACACTGGACTTGCCTTAGCTTTAGCAGAAGCCTGCAACTGGGCGTGTGAGATGACCACATAATCAGACAACTTCAATATGAAAAGAAAGAAAAATCATCTGTATCGGCGGTGGGGGAAACGTAGGAGGAGTGCATGAGTGGATGTGGTTGCAGCCCGAGCAGTAGCTGGTTGTTTCTGTGTGTGGTAGGTTAAGAGGAAAAAAGACAGAGGTATAGGAGAGCAGCAATCCACAGCACTCAGGGTCAGCCAGAGCGTTACCTCAGTGTCTGGGGCCTCAGAGAGCCAAAGGTCCAGTCTGCAGGGGGGTACACTTTTCCTGCTGTAAGGGCTAACAGGCAGGGAAAGGGGCTGGGGAAGGGGGAGCCTGAGTGGGGCTCTCTCAAACAGCTGGGAAGGGGAAAAGGGAGGTTCAAAAGCTGTCATAAATGGATAAACACACAACAGCAACTGAATAATCAAATTCAGTCTCCGCTGACTCAAATTTCAGGCAGGGCATCTCACAGTCCAAGCAGCCATAAAGGTCCATCTGTCTGGCTGTGATCAGTGAGCCCTGGGTGATGATGTGTGTGACTGAGCAGTATGTGATCTTTGAGCCCTCCCAGTGCCAGGGGCACGGGGACATATGGCACCTGCTGCTTGAACATGTGGTAATGATGGTGGGCATGTCTGCTTGTGAGTGTGTGCACGCAAAAGCCAGTGGCAGATTGTGGGCGTTACATAAATGATAAAACAAGAGCAGTTTTCCCCCTCATTGAACAACAGCCCATTGAGGATATAATCAACGTAATACACAATTCATGTCTTAACCTACCTCCAGTTCAGCAGCGATTTTCTCCTCCTCTCGTTCCTCCTTGTCTCCAGAGGCAAGTGTGGGGGGCGTGGATGCAGGGCGGGGGTTTTCAGACACAGCCCTCCTCAATTTGACGTGAGGCTTCTGGATTTCAGTCTCTTCGGATTCAGACTTCTACCACAAACACAAAAAGGCTTTAAATCTATCATATTCCTACGAGACAACAGATTAGTGCAGATTTTCTTCTGTTTAAATGTTTTAATTGCAAAATTCTAATACCATTTTTGCTGTGACTCTTTTCTGTCTTACCTTTATACTTTTGCCAGGAATGAGGGGCTCTCCGCTGCGGCTGGTGATGCCTGGAGAAGACGGGAAGCTGCGTCTAGGTGGCGGGGGAGGAGGCGACTTTGAAGGTTTCTCTGTGCGATAGCGCGGTACTGTCAGCTCATCTGAAAAGAGATGTTACTCAGGCATCTCGAGGAAGGAGTTATACGTGCATAATACATTCAAAGTAATTTTTAACTTCACTTTTTTAAGGGAAAACGTCCTTGAGAAAATCTGAGGACCTGAAGGGCTTGCTAAACTATTTACCAACTAATTGGATTAGTTTGAAAAATGCACGTAGGTTTAAAAACACAAAGCTGTTATTGTAAGCTCTTAAAAAGTTGGTTGATTTTCTTTTGACAATAATCCACGATATTGATGAAGACTGAAGCTCTCCGTCTTACCAGAGCCACGCCTGTATCCTCCCTCTTTCCCAGAGAGCTTGTGCTGGGGCTTGCTGACGCGGTGCTCCGGGTTTCCTGCCACAGACTGGGGATTCTGGGAGGATGGTGTGTTGGAGGAAGGCTTGATCTGCTTGGCAGCAAAGTCCAGGTCTGGAATAGCTTTCATTAACTCAGCCTGAGTCTCCTCCAGCAACCGGTTTATGTCCTGGGCACTGTACTGGGTCAGGCTGGCCCGCTTCTCCTCCCAGTCCCGCTCTGCTGCCTGTGAAGTGGAAAGACGGATCTAAATTTATAAACACGCAGCTAATGTGGTTTTCAGTGCTGTTGTAACTGTGTTCGGATGTGATTCGACTATGTGAGAAGAAAAAGGTCAAAAACAGCAGAAATAAATCCTACCAGTCGGACTTCCACGGATAAAGCTTTGTCAGCGGCAGCTCGGCGTTCCAGCTCCTCCAGGGCTTTGCCCTTGTGGGGAACAGGAGGATGATTGTCCTTGTGAGGGCCAGACGGGTTCCCATGGCCTCGGCTGATGCTTGAGTGGGGGCTCCAGTTGGACAGGCTGTTGCCGCCAAGGTCATTGATGGTGAGCGGTGAGCTGGTGGAGATGTCAAAGTCTGAAAACTTCCGCAAGTCGTCGTTGTGCTTTGATGAAGGAGTAGAGAAGTCCTCCTGCTTCTTCCACACTCCCTCATTTGCTTGTCTGGTAAGGCATGAAGATGAATTGATTAATCAACTCTGAAATGTGACATAAACTAAAACATTTACCTAAGTGGAAACAACTGCTGCCGGATACCAAAAACATCCAAAAAGCCGGAAACATCTCTGCCAGTACTGAATACTTCTCCAACACTTAAACCCACAAAGAGAGAGTAGAGAGAAAATGTGATGAGCTCTTCTGATCACTGAGGTTAATTAAACCAGAAAGAGAGGTGCTTTTTGGACAGAAGGCTGATTAGGAGGTAGATTACAAAACGCTGAAGGGCACATTTTCAAAGCCCACACTCACCATTAAATGAACAAGTCTCTATTCAGGACACCTTTTTGTGTCATGAAGGTTTTAAATGATCTCTCTTGATCAGCTAGTTTGAAGAGATTTGGCTTAAAACAGTGAATGTTTCTCAATCAGTGAATATCTAATCTAATTACACACGGTCCAAGGCCGGACTGTGCTTAATGTCCTGCTGATACACAAACAATGAGGGGTGACATATGATCGCCTTGTCAGAGGTACAAATGGAAAAGCCTTCCTTAAATTGTGTCACTATGTAAGAATTTATCGGGCAAATGCATTTCCATCCGTATTTATAAGATTGTAATTTACGCTCAGCTTCTTGCATCCAAAGTAAAAAGATGCTGTTAGGCTCTCAGGTGGAGCAGGTTCATACTTGCGCATGGTGGCGAGGGTGTCGGTTATGGACTTGCAGCGTTTCAAAAGAGCATCCAGCCTGTGCGGCTCTTCTTTCAGGAATTTGACGGCCTCCACCTCCACCCTGAGCACCACCCGCATCTTACTCTGCAGGCCTGGGAACTGATCTGCAGGAGAAAAGAAGAGCGGGGAGCCAAACGTGTCAATTCTACTCGTCAAAGACGTTGAAAGCCTTTTGTGGTAATTAAACAAAACATTTTCAAACAACTGTTAATGGTCACACAGTCCATTAAGACAATGAGCAATCTGAGCAATCTCAGACTGATTAAACGTTTGACAGACTGGCTGTGGGTGACTAAAGATAATCATTGCCTTGGTGAGTAATTAGTGCATTATAAACTGTCTGCCAGAGCAAAAGACTGTGTTTCTGTTTTGTGCACAGAATGTGAAATGCGCCAGCTATGACTCACTTTTCAGCTCTGTGAGTGTTTCTCCCAGCTTTCTCAGAACAGCGGCCTTCTCCTCCAGCTCCTGCACTGTCACCAGCTTGTGGTTGACAGACGACTCCTTCTGGATCTCCTCCACTGACTTCTCCAGGTCGCTGAGATGGAACAGACAGACGGCAGCAGTGATTCCTCTGCTACACTTTAATTCTACTGAATATTTATTTCTACGCGATTTGAGTTGCAGTAAAACTGCCAATAAACTGTCTTTCAATCAACTGGCAGTAGGATTAAGTGTTGTGGACAGCTGAACTGGAGGAGTAATGTGAATATTTAAAAGTTTCATGCAACAACTGAGGTGAAAAGTGAAACAGAGAATCTATACAAATGGGAGTTTGTTCAGCTCTAATGAGCCAGTCTTATATCATTTCATATAAATCAGCCTGAAGTTATGTAATGAGGGGAAGTTCCATGTATAATTAACCAAAATAAATTGGCCATTAGCCAGGCTGAATAATAGACATTGATTAGCTGAGATCATCTAACGGTTCAACCAATTAGTCCCCAATCAAAACGTCGCTCAGAGTGATTCAGGATTTTTTTTAACAGCTCACAGAGATACCCAGGAATCATTACAGCAAGGAACATTTCCCCATATGAGGCAGAGCAAGTTATCAGATTATTAAATCACAAGGTAGCTCTCTGCTCGTGCTTTTTCAGTCACTTCAATTAGACGCTGGACCGTCTCACATCTGCGATCTTAATAAGCATCTTGCTCTACGCCGGGCTTAATTACAGCTACATTTTCATCCTATCGCCGCACCAACCTGTGAGTCATCTAATTAAAAACAGATATGAACTCTGTCATGTCTGAAGAAGTAATGAAATATGTGATAAAAACTCATCTTTAACTGGAGAGCTGTCCACATATGTACAATACAGTGACCAGATATCATCCATCATGGTCTTTTGATTACTAATGTTACTAAAAGATTCGCTTTGGGTGAAGTAAAAAAAATCGTATACTGACTGGAGCTGCTGGATGATGAGCTCCTCCTCGTTGAGGTACTTGAGTCTCTCCTCCTCCACCAGGAGGCGCTGTCTCTGCAGAGGATCCTCCTGCTTCCTCAAGGCGTCTGCCACACGCACGTTCAGCTCCGCCTCTGTCCGTTTCAGCAGAGTTCGCACCGAGTCCTGGTTCTCCAGCTGCCCGCACACACACACACACATCCACACACAATGTTACAGATAGCATTTCTTGCTCTTACTTCAGCAGGACATGTTGTACACTCAGCGAGTATTTGGTTATGAATTATATCAATGTTAGCCTCGCTGGCCTCATGAGGATAGCTTGTTGAAGTTGTGAAAACTGCTGTTGCTGCCGTTGCAGCATAATAACGGGAAAAGGAGGATGAGAATTGCTGCCGCCTGAGGCAAAACAGAACTTAGTGATTTACAGCAACTGCATTTCTGGTCCCATCCCTGAGAGGGCAGAGTGTGTGGCCTCTTGTTTTACTGTCCTCCGCCTTTATACGCCCAAAGAACATTTTACTCTAGCCTTGACGGCTCTTGTGAGTTTTTATCCTTACATAAACGCAGCAAGTAGTTTCCTCTGTGAGCGTATCAGCTCTGTATATAACATTTCCCCTAACACAGAAAGCTGGGACGCCCCGAGGAAAACGAAGGATGTCCATGACAGAAGCACTACGCGTGAACCCAGCTACCTCTCATTGTTATGAATGGAATATTCAACAGGAGTGCTGCATGTAATACAACTCCCTGAGATGAAAGCACCTGGTAAGCAAGAGAAATTAATTATTGATCAGCCTTATGTTTCAGGAAGGGGAACAAGACAACTTTATTTTAGCATTTAAAATTAGGGAGAATGTCCCATTCAGCTGCTAATGTGCTAATGTGTTCCTGATCGGGATATGATAACATGTTGTAAACAAATATTTATATATGCAGAAAATACATTTTTAGACTGTTTTTCTTGCAGCACTGTTACCTCTCTCCCTGTTGCCTGTCTCTCCTGCACGCTCGGCTCTGTATAATTCATGAGTCACATGTAAAATTTAAGCTGCCAGCCATCGCTCTGGGTAACAATATGGCACCGGGTGCAGAGGTCACACTCGGGCAAACTTGCAGGTAAATAGCAAACTGTCCTCAGCGGGTACAGCAGAGCGTCGGCTGTTTGGATCTCTGTCTCACTGTTTAGCTAGTTCAAGCAGCCCTCGTGAACGCCGTCAGGGGAACAAACACAAGCACTGCACGCCTATCATCTGTCACTCCAATTACTCCTCCTTTCTCCTTTCCCCCTGCAAGAGACTTGAGACCTCTCCTCTGCTTCTGAGAGCATTTATCTCATCATCTCTTCCTGACGCCTCCTACAGTAACCATGGCATCGCTTGCATCAGAGATAAATGGAATAAATCAGGAGCTCATCTCCACACTTCTGTTAACCCTTCGTTCCTCATCGCTTCTCGTTCTGCATCCAGCACGACCTCCTGTATCTCTGTAAATTACGACGCAGCGTGAACTGAGCTTTTATCTTTCACACCTTCTATTTCAGCATTAATCCCCCAAAGATATAATGCCCTCAATGTGTCAGGCAGGACAGTTATGTGAAGCTGCAGGTCTTATTTACAGTATTGAAGTGCAGATCAAATAAACATCAAAGCCGTGTGTGTACGTGCATACATGTGTGTTGAAATATGGTATAGTAAACTCTCACATCAAACGTTAGATCATGGCTGCACGTGAATATCTTTTCTACAACTGTAGGGCAATCCTTTTGCACCTGGAGCAAACCAAATGTACAGTAGAAAGTCACATAGAATATATATATATATACACCGATCAGCCATAACATTTTGACCACCTGCCCTAATGTTGTGTAGGACCAAAACAGCTCTGACCCATTGAGACACTGGACTCCGCTAGACCTCTGAAGGTGTGCTGTGGTATCTGGCACCAAGACGTTTGCAGAAGATCCTTTAAGTCCTGTATGTTGCAAGGTGGGGCCTCCCTGGATCGGACATGTTTGTCCAGCACATCCCACAGATGCTTGATTGGATAGAGATCTGGGGAATTTGGAGGGCAAGTCAACACCTTGAACTCGTTGTCGTGTTCCTCAAACCATTCCTGAACCATTTCTGCAGTGACGCAGGGCGCATTATCCTGCTGAAAGAGGCCACTGCCATTAGGCAATACCGTTTCCATGAAGGGGTGTATTTGGTCTGCAACAATCTTTAGGTAGGTGGCAGGACCCAAGGTTTCCCAGCAGAACGTTGCCCAAATCATCACACTGCCTCCTCCGGCTCGCCTTCTTCCCGTAGTGCATCCTGGTGCCATGTCTTCCCCAGGTAAGAGACGCACACGCACCCGGCCATTTCGCATGATGTAAAAGAAAAAGTGATTCATCCTTCCTCCATTACTCAGTGGTCCAGTTCTGATGCTCACATCTCCATTGTAGGCGCTTTCAGCGATGGACAGGGGTCAGCATGGGCATCCTGACCAGTCTGCGCCTACGCAGCCCAATACGCAACAAACTGCAACGCATTGTGTTCTGACACCTTTCTATCAGAACCAGCATCAACTTTTTCAGCAGTTTGAGCTACAGTAGCTCTTCTGTTGGATCACACAGGCCAGCCTTCACTCCCCACGTGCATTAATGAGCCTTGCCCGCCTCTAAACCTTCCTTGGACCACTCTCGGTAGGTCCTGACCACTGCAGCCTGGGAACACCCCACAAGAGCTGCAGTTTTGGAGATGCTCTGCTCTGTGTAGCCATCACAATTTGGTCCTTGACAAAGTCGCTCACATCCTTGTGCTTGCCCATTTTTCCTGCTTCCAGCGCATCAACTTCAAGGACAAAATGTTCACTTGCTGATCAACATATCCCACCCTGTTATTCACTTCACCTGTCAGTGGTCATAATGTTATAGCTGATTGGTGTATTTATGTATTTTGGATTCACTGAATGTGGTTGGCTTCATTATAACTTATAGGCCCAAAAACAGACTCACAGTTACTCTGGATATTTCCACTAAACATGCTGACAATTGTTTTCAGAGGGAATAATAGGAAGTAGTTAATGACTCACAGTGAATGCTCAGAAATGTACAATAATTTATACATATTTTAAAATAGTTTCATAACACCAGTGGTTATAAAAGTTGGTCAAAATGGCAGTTTGCGTTGTGCGTTTATGGACCTGCTCCATGCTCCTGCACGCTAATCCCTTAGACGCCGTTCTTCTATCCAAGTATAATAGCACTGAAACAACATACTGTTTTATATCTACTATATTAACCCTGCAACAGATCCTTAAAGAAACATCAGATCAATGTATGAACTCCATACCTGTGTCTTGCGTAGCTGGGTGAGCTGTTTACGCAGGTCGTTGGCGTTTTGCTGCAGGCCGTGCAGGTGGAGCTGCATCTGCAAGCGGCCGACGCTGTTAGAAGGCGGCGGCGGCATCAAAGCTAGCGGTGCTGATGGTGTATGAGCTGCCAATCACAGAGCAGGACATGGGGGGGTCACCAGTAGGTCATTGGGAAACAAATTGGTTAGTTTGCTGGGGCTGTGCTCCGGTGAGATTTGCAGTCAGCCAGCATAACACGCAGTACAAACAGTAACACACCCACACCTGCGCACACACACACAGCAGAAAGGCCCAAAGAAATGTACATACAGAAAATCTGGGCAGATACACATACACACACTGGAACAAATACAGTGTGTGAATGTAAAAGAAGCGCCATATTCACAAGACTCTAGAAGCCCACCGGGAGAAACGTGAGCTCATGCTATTAGTAACCCATACAGAAGTGCAATTAGTCTATTAAGAAGTGACACACAGGGGGATAACCATGCTCTTATCTTAACACAGAGCTTTGTGAGTATGGCCAATACGTCCCCAGCTATTCTCACACACACATATGCCTCCCGAACACACACCTGTACACTCGTACACATTTACAAAGGAGTGCATTGTGTGTGACAGAACAACCCTCCGAAATTCCCAAAGGAAAAACCAAGCAGAAATTCAAAAGGTAGAAACAGAGACAGGACGAAGGGGGGGTCCACTCTCTGGGAAACCAGCCAGGAGGAAAACGTGAGGATAGACACCGCCAGCTACCCAGCAACACCACACACCCAGACAGAGAGCAGAGAGCCATGAGAGATGTCAGATAGGAGAAATCAAAAGGGTGGTAGAGTAGGAGATGGCAACTACCTTTCTTCTTCAGCCGTCCAGCTGGAATATAGAAAGAGTGAGCCAGTTACCGGGGGAGTAATGAGGAGCGATAGAGAGACAACTAGCGAGAGAAAAGTCTTCAAAGTTTATGTGTACAGATGATGACCCTGGAGAGCTTTTTTATTGACTGCAGCAGAGAAAATGACTCAGGTAATGACTTTCTTTTGGACGAGTTTTGTGAAAGTGTCCTTGCACTGGCCCGTGGAAAGGTGCAGAAAAAAAGGTGCTAAAAAATTATGGACAGGGGAGGAAAAAAAGGATAAAAACAGGGATGAGAGGAGTAAAAGAAAATCAGGAAGATAAATGTTTTTATTCAGTCATACTTATGTATGTACAGACTACACCCACTGAAAAACGCTATTTTTAGGAATATAGTAACAGTCTAATATTTTGAGAAATACACTCAAAAATATGATTCAGTCTTTGCGCATCCCGTACGGAGTCAAAGCGGAAAAATAAGCCTGTTAAATACTTCAAAGCTGTCTGTCTTATTACCTCGCCAGGAGGGTTATGTTAGCAGTCTCGTATGTTTGGAGCTGTTGAGAGGTGTTACAAAACAAAAAACATTTTTTTTATTTTTGATAGAGCCTGGGCAGCGTGTCTCCGCCGCTTCCAGGAATTGTGTTTAGTGAGTCTCAAAATGTCTCGATACGGAAAAAAGAAAGTGATGAAATTAATACTTTTCTCATCTGGCTGAGTCGGACAATACTCGAGCGTCTGTCCCAGGCACTGGAGCGCTCCTTTAACGTCTGGAAATGGCTTCTAATTTTAACAAGTCTATAAAATGGATCTGATCAGTCATTAGTTGGGGTTTTTTTTGCAGGGTTTTATAATGGTGGATGATTTGGAATTAACTTCTCCACTTCAGTAGCTGGAGGAAGACACAGATGGTGAAAGAGAAAGAAAAAAAAGAGAAAGAGATGAAAGAGGTAGAAATCTCGCCGGATTCCTCAGTGAGTTTTTAAAGGTTTGCTCACACTTGACCTGTTTTATTTTAGTCGAAACAAACTCTGGCACTTGTGGACTAAGGTCTTGGCCTGCTTCCAAGAGAACGCTGGAAATAAAACAAATGGACCAAACCCAGAAATGCTGTTTTCTGTGAGTTTAGCATTATTTCAAAGCTGAACTTTTATCAGATCCAGCTGTTTTTGAACTCTAATGTGCATCAGTGGGAAAATCAAAAGCTGTAAAACCTGTAGTGTGTTCTCTTGGTCTCCAACTCAACGTACGTGTGTAGTTCTTTCAGTTCCTTACAGGTGTTGGAAAAGCGACAGTATTAAAATGTTACAATGTTTTAACAGTGCAGATTTTGGCACGGCAGCAGGGTTAGTAAGTGAGTAACGGTTCAGTAGAGGGGTCACATATATACGCTGCTGTACTCACGTCCAGTGGCGGAGCCGTCGCTGTTGGTTTCGGTCTTCTCGCTGGAAGAGAAAGGTAATGGCCGTGAGAACTCCGTCCCTTGGTCCGGAGGGCAGCCGGCCATCATGCAGAGACGCAGCAGGCCGCATCTGAGGATCAACGGCCACAGGGCAAGGCAATTACAGTGCTAACGCTAACAGCACTTCTACTGGATACTATCAGACTGATTGCATTAACAAGTGTTCCTCTTGTTAATGAGCCTCTGTTGGTGCTTTAAGGTGCAGAGATAACAATGTTCAATGTAAATGAGGAACTCTGCTGGAAAGCTATCTGACAAATCTCTACGTATCAATGTATAAATCAATAGCTCTGTGCCCCGCAGCTAATGTTCAGTGTTCTGTACCTGTGCTGTGCTCGCACAAAATAGTGTACCACTTCACTGCTATGGTGCTGATAATGGCTCTGATAATAGCCTGCTGCTGCTCCTGTCGATAATGCTGCTGATGTGTCTGAGCTGTGGCAGTAACTGTGAGCTTCAGAGGGTTAATGGGGTATAATGGAGAGTCTTACGTGCTGTCGCTGTCTGGTGCTCTGGTCAGCACACTCTGGACGAGGCCAGTGAGGCTGGCTATCTGCTTCTCCATCGCCTCCATGCGCTCCAGACGATGATCTCTGCAGAAGTAAATGCCACAGATGTATCACCAGATGCAAATACATTCTGGCATTTGCAACACAGGGCTGTAGAGAAATCTTTTCAGCTTTGAAAGTAAGAAAAAGGTTGTCAGGTCGTTCTTTAAAAAGTACAGCCCTGACTCGTACTCACCTGCTGCTGTCAGGGTCTTGTCCAGACATCGAAGAACCAAAGCCAGGTGTAGCCCTGCCGCCCTCCCCGGGTCCGGCTGTCAGACACAGAGGTTCTGAACCTGAGCTGGGCCTCGACTTCGGGCTCTCCACAAACACAGAGGAGGAGGCGGAGTCCTTGCGGAACGACTGCCTGACAGGTGAGGCTCTGCTGGGTGAGTTGGAATACGAGTCCCTGTCCCTCAGCTGCATGTCGGGGATTTTCTGCGGGGACGAGGGCGGCATGCGGAAACCCATGCCCAGAGTAGCTGAGGAGTATGTGTCAGAGTAGAGTGAGCCTCCAGGCTTGTAGAGAGAGTCCTCCAGGTCCCCCTGAAGGGCAGCGGCTGAGTAGGTGCTGAGTGAGCGCACAGAGCCGCGGCGGTACAGGCCACTGGAAACAGGGAAGCTAAAGGGGTCTCCGAGCGTGGCTAACGACTGGGTGGAGGCGATACTGAGGCGGCCCTCGTGCATCAGGCTGTAGGGATCCGCATACAGTGACTCGTTCTTCATCAGCGCCATGTTTTTTGCAGAAACTTCTTCATCAGGCTTGACGTCGCGGCGCTCCAGGATGGCGCTGGGCGACGGAGACAAGCCTGCGTTGGCAGCGTGGCCGGCCGAGGGATGGTGGGGATGCCGTTGCTGTTCATGCTGGGAGTGTGACCCGGCGAAGGACGGAGGACGGCCCCCGCTGTAGGAGAGGCGCGAGCGGGACGGGGAGCCAGAGGATGCTGAGCCCGTGGAGGAGGGGAGGGTGTTGAGGCGGCGAGTTGGGGAGGAGTCGCGAGAGGAGTACACCATCTCCCTCTGAAAAAGAACAACAAGGGATGGGGGTAACCATGGAGACCTACGGATGACAGCAGTGTGTTTCCCATGTGTCAGTTTGACGTGAAGACGACTGAGATCTGACTCACAGTCGACAGGCTGTCATAGTCTGTAGACGCTAAAAAAAGATCCCCAAAAGACCAATTATTCGTGCCATTGCAGATTTAAGTCTAAGAAAATGTTCCTAAATGATTTTTTTACTGATTATTTTATCTTACTGCGTCTACTGAGCCAAATGAGGTTTTTGGTAGGTCAAATCCCCAATTCTACCATAGTTATTCTGCATAAGCCAATTACTTTTTTCCACTTTTCATAGAACTTATTTGTTTCTTAACTTGTTTTTCTTCTCTTCGTTTGCTTCTCAGCATCCTAGCTCGCCCTGTTACGGGGCACTATGTAATACAGAAAAAATACTGGAGCATAACAAAGTAGTTTGTGCTGCTTAGCATTTTATGCCCACGGACAAATTCATATACATGCTATGTACTGACACTTGTATATGAGGAGGTCTTGTTCGCACAAACTTTATGGACACAACTTGAACAAGAAACAAAGCAGCTAAAGAAAAACTTTAAGCCTGGAGTTGCTACACAAGACAGCAGCAGACACACAACGTGCACAGGAGGCAAGATGCTTTTTAAAAAGCAGTGTCTCCTACAGATAAAAAGAAGAGGTGGCCTGAGCAGACTTTAAACATGATGGGTTTCTGGGATGATTTGCACAATTAAATGTTGCTTTAAATCATGCCTTTAATATTTCCTTGTATTAAAATGCATGTGTGCTTCTTTAGATTACAGTTGCTGGTCAGCTCTCTCTTTATGTTTTCATCCTTTTCTGTGTCTTGTACATGCAGGCACAAACAAGCATCTCAGCATGCACAAACAAATACTGTACAATATGCAGCAGAATACATGCTCACACAATATTCACGGCCATAATTGCTGCTTTTCACCGCCTGTTTGTACGGTTAATAGCAGCCGTATTCTCGGTATTGTGTGAATAATGCAGATGGTAAGCAGGGTTTTGTGTAAAATAATTAAAAAAATGTCTCCCTCAGGCTTTCTTGATCATCACTGAAGCAGAAATAGCTTCGGATGTTCGAATACGCTCATTTCACAGAGGAACATTCTTCTCTGGTGTCTGCACAGCAACAGATGGCCTACTTGAAGATAAGAAACTACATTTCCAGGAGGAATACCTGTTAAATTGCTAACCCATATACATCGAAAACAGCCTGTCAAAGTTACAAAGAAATATAAAGAAACGCTATTAACTCGCTAAAGCAGCATGCTGCTCCTCTTTATGTAAAGGCACAGAATTGCTGCTGTTCTCACTGACAGCTCAGTTGTCAAACATCAGACAGGATTATTTCTCGAAAATAACACAGTGCGCCCTCTTCACCTCCCCAATCCCTCCGCTCCCATCTCCTCACCCGCAGGTCTCCGTTGGCCAGGTGTGCAGCAGCAGGGTAGGAGGCATAGATGGGCTCTTTGCGGTAAATCTTGATGATGCTGCGGTCCTGGATGTCCCGCACGTCCTCCAGCTCGTAGAAAACGTTGCGAGCCTCATCTTTGATCAAGATGGCCGTGTTGGGCGATTTCAGCATGCCCGCTGTTAGCTTCTGAGGGAACATGTGCACGATGAGAGCGTGCAGAGTGTCCAGGCTGCTCAGCTCGTGGGTGATGTGCACCCGACGTGTCTCATCTCCGTACTGCAGGAACAGCACGCCTGGAGAATAACAAAGGAGAGACAGTAGAGTTAGAAAGCGAGGGCTTTAAGGATTTAAAGAAAAGCTGGCAAGTCAATTCTGTGAAATCCTGTAGCATTTTTGGCCATTTTGAAATATATAGTGTTCAAATATGTCCAAAATGTTCAGCCTTTCCGTACACAGGATTCAATCAGAGTAAATCAGAGTCAACACCACTTCTTTCTTTCTGGATGTGAGAATAAGACTGTTGTAGCCGTGTGAGAATTCACAGCTAAGGTGCAATGATACGAATTTTTACTACTTCTGTTTTGTCAGTGTAACTTTAACAGCTATCAATAATCAAAGAGCAATATTGGAAATTAAATAAGCACAAAAAATTGCCCGTCTTCATGGAAACTTGTCAGAAACCTTTGATTTTGTAGTTAAAGATGAGTCTGATGCCTGACTAACCTGAAAATTCATCTTCATACACCGCAGGACAAACAAAAAGAACAAACAAAGCAAAGAAAGACCAGTGATTAAAAGTCAGGCAGAATAAGTGAGATATTACAGACGAGTTTGGGAGAGAAGAAAACAAAGAGTTGTTAGTGAGGAGACATGGAGAGGAGAGAGTCGCTGCTCTGTCTGAACTCATCACTCACTGCCACTTTAGTTTTACAGCCACTGTCTTATCACACTGAAGGTGATGTAACACCACACCTTAGTCTTTATGAGTCTGGGCCAGCCTCACGCTAATCCTCTCTACACTCCCAAGGCCCCTTTGTAGTAAACCTGCCCTCCACTCTGTTGTTTACTCTTGCAGTTGCAAAAATACATTCCCTCCTGTACAATTATCACAACTGTGCAGTATGAATAAGCGTAGCAAATTAACTTGCGCGTGGATGTATTTTGACTATATTGTATTTACACTTGAAATAGAAGTTGTCTAACCATGTAGGAAACTTTTGTTATCCGAGGACTCACAACAACAACAGTTCTCTCTGTGCCAGAGAAACAAATCTAAAACTGTTACGGTAAATGAAGTGAGAGTGCAACACTTTCTCCTGCTCTCTTTAAGCATAGCGGTTCACTTGAGCAGCAACATGAGGTAAACTGACAGCTGCAAATCTGCCTTTAGTTCCACCAGCATGTTGTGACAGAGCCTGCCAGCGGAGACTCAAATCTTAACCTGGAGATCGTAGCTTATTCTGGCTGGCAGAGCGGGACAGCGGCAGGCTCTGGCGAAATCGGTTCATCCGGTTGAACCCGATGGGGATGTCGGCTTCTGACATGGTCTCCAAGGATTCGGCGGAGGCAAAGGAGAGCTTGGCGGCCTGGTCGGCAAGCCCAGACTGGGTAGACTGGGAATGCCGTGGACTGCGGCTCTGCAGGAGGAGAGGACACACAATCATTTAGTGGGAGGTAAAATCAAGGCGGAGAGAATGGATTGGACGTGGCCGATGGAATAAGACCAACCAGAAAAGAAACAGCAGGCACACAATGAGACATCACACAATGAACCACATAACAAGATTAAGAAGACCTTGACAATGGTTTAGCCACCAGCCATTCACCAAGACTTACTAGTGTCACAGTATTTTACATCAGGACAATGCTGCAGCAGAAAAACACAAAAACTTGTTCCCTAATCGCACAGGGCTCCAGGGCACCAGCCTTCATGAATCAACTCTGGTAGGTAAGAAGCAAAATTAAGCCTAAAATTTTGCTCCAGCTTAGCATAAGTAATGTCATGTTTACTCGACTCTGCACACCTCCCATAGCCCTCATCCAGACTCTTGTCCCCGTGCTGCGACAAACTTTAAACAAGCGCTTGCGGGATGGGAGGAGAAGCTCATGCAAATCCAGGGCTGTCACTGTGGGTTTATCCTGCTGGCCTATGCCCAAGCGCCTCTTTCCGAGAGACAGTTATTGCAGCTGGGGCTCACTGAACTGGCTCCCTGATCCCCCCACCGCTGTAGCACTTCCTCCAGCTCAGAGGCTGCTGTAATGAGCTCCCAGAATGCTGTCTGCTGGTTGTTTGGATGGCGGAGGCAGACACACCCTTAGCCATACAGTAGCTGAGCCTGTCTCCTCCTTCTCGCATCATGAACACGCCAGTTTTTCTCACAAGGATTTTCTGCTAACCCTTCTCTGCCTAACAGCAGCATGAAGCTATTGTGGCTTAGATTAATGTTATGAGTAAGGCGCAGGCCAAATATCTTCTCCCTGCTCCTTTTTGGTCATTAAATGTGAGTTTTTTGATTGTGAAATCCTTTGTTTCTAATTACTTATAAAGTTGTGCATTCTGATGAGTGAAACAAATAAAAAGGAAGTCGAGTAATTGCATTAAATATATGTAAGAGTCTGACAGAAGCTACACAGAGGGCCATCTCGGGGCTCATTAACAGTCAGCGGAACAACAAAGAACATACTTATTCACCCATTAATGACTTTGTTAATTGTGCAATAAGACAGAAGCCCATACAGCACAATAAGCTAGAGCTGCAACTAAAGATTACTTTCATATCGATTCTTTCCCAGTAAATTAATTAACTGTCAAATACATAGAATATAGAAAAGACAGAAAACATCCCAGAACCCAAGTCAGCGTCTTCAAATTGTTTGTTAGGCTCCCCAAAGGTCTGAAACCTAATCCAAAAGATATTTAGCTCATTTCAAAACTGAAACTAGCAAATGTTTAATATTTTAGCCGTACAACCAGCATGACTCTATTAGTGGAAAAGGGACCATGTCTGTCAGTCCACCACCTCAGACTGTAATATCTCTACTCTTAGATTGCCACAAAATTTTGTTCATGGTTCAATTTTCTTTAATACTTTGTTTTCATAACTAAACATCTAACAGTTAGGTGAACTAATTCCCATCAGCCTCAGCTTTATTTATTTGTAATGGAAAATGACTGCCTTTCAATTATCATATTGATTGACTCACAAAAAAAACAGAGTGAATTTAGGGTTCTTCTATAGAAACAAACGCGGTTTTTCTTTTGTTGCAAGAATAAAAACTGATTCAAGCTACATTTGTATCAGTTATTGACTACTGCTGGACTCAGTGTACCATGTGGCATTGCAATTTGTGTCTGCTTTGGGTTTCTGCACCCATGACTGCATCTTATACGAGAAAGTTGAATTGTCTTCATTATATAACCGTAGGATGAAACCTTTCTTTACAAGGCGATACTACATGAACTGCCTTCTTTCATTTATGTTGTCTATTGACTCCTAAAACTTTTGGTAGCTACAGCCTGCGGTCACATGGACACGTGATGTTTGTCATTCATAATGTTTTTGCTCCTTCAGCTTGATCTGATCTACAGGGTCACCTTAAACTTGTGTGATTTATTAGCTTGGAAAAAAGAATTAAGGATCACTTCATTAGTGGATGCAGCTGTCTTAATGCTTAAGTTATTGTTAGATGAACTTGTTAGATGGACTCCCTTGTAAAATAGATTTTGTATCTCAATGGGATAATTTACTGATAAAATAAAGGTTAAATAAAAAGAGATATTTTTAAATGTAAGCAATGCTTAAATGCTAAACAAAGATGGTGAACATGGTAAACATTATACCTGCTTAGCTTAACATGAGCATGTTGCCATTGTTAGCATGCTGATGTTACAATTTAGCGAGGGCACTGTTCTGCCTACGTAGAGCTAGCCACAGAGCAGCTAGCATGGCATCTTGTTTGATTAATAGGTTAAGCATTGTGTGTTCATTGTGTTTATTACTAAGTAAAATGATTCACCCTGTCAGTCATTTAATCAACTAATTTAGTGACTACTACAGTAATTTAAAGCAAATGGGCCGTGGCAACATTTAACTACCGGTATCATTGACAATTTGCTCTTTAAATTACCTGCTATGCTATCAGATGTGTTTATAAGGCAAGTTACAAACATCAAGACTGAGAGGCAGAACAATCCGTTTTATAATGTACGCTCCTTCTGTCACGATCATACATAATTCAGTCACACACACACACACACACACACACACACACACACACTCAGCAATACAGTGGTGGTGTCCTGTGATAGTGGTGGGAGACGGTGTCTGAGAACACAGAGGGACGGTGATGCTGACAGATAACCCCCAGCGTGGCTTCTAATAGGGTCATTTATCTCAACTGTGACCACACTGAACAAAAACACAAGAAACAGCAACCCAGAAGAACGTACTGCAGTGTTTCTTTGTGACCAGAGATATGAAAAACATGAGGAGATTAAATACAGAACCATACATGATAAGGCTGGGGCTCTATAGCCTTTTATCATGTCTCAATGTCGTGCTGAATCCACAAGAGGAGTGAGATTCTCTTTGAATGCCTTCTTTCTGTTTAGGTTGCAGCAAGAGCTTGAATACAGTAACTTCACATTTCTATAAATAGTTTGAAACTTTTCAATATTTGATTTGGTTTTGTTTCCAAGACTCAAGACAACAAGACTGATACCACTCTCATGTCTGTACAGTACATTTCAAACTATCCCAAGCAGCTGGTTAGCTTAGTTTAGCTAGCTAGCCTGGATCTGCACAAAGCTTAAAATCCGATACCCATTGTCAAACAGCTAATTGTCATTTATACACAAAGGACCCTTTTAGTAAGGACTAAACAAATATGATTTGAGCTTTAGAGGTTATAAATGGTTTGTGTTTCCCCTGTTTTTCAGTCTTCTTGCGAGGCTAAGCTAAGCTAATCAGCTGCACACTGTCTTCTAATGTACAGATGAAACGGGTATCGATATTCTCATCAAACTAAGCTAGTAGCAGGCATATCACATTCTCAATAAATAAATGGTAGATAATAAAGGCATTGACCAGTATTTAACCAACTGGAAGCATTTGAATGAGCCTTGTCTTATTACTTAGCCAAAGTAAAACACAGATTCATATTTGGCAGAGAAATGCAGCGACAGCTTTAGTACGAATATGAAAGTCTGACCACGGTGTCTCAAACATTTCGAAGGAGATTTGTTCTCCGACTATCTGTTCATTTGTTCCTGCAAGGCTGTGACAGAAACAGACACCCCTTTTTTCTGAATCTGCAAAACATTAGGATTTAATTTCAAGGCTAAATATTATCTAATAGGAGCTTTTTTATGAAAAGGAAAAAGAGACTTGAGGAATATTGTTCTGCCTTGGTGACCTTGCTTCTCATAATGCCTGCATACTGAAATTGAAAACTTGATCTGGCTGAGACAACAAAAGAAACCTGTGAAGACGAAGTGATTAACTCTATATTCTCTCATCCCCTCCATGAATGTGCTGCTGAGCAAAACAAATGTATGAATCTGTTCAAGCTTCCCCCAGCTGTCAGAATATATATTCTTTGTCATCTTGCCTTGTTGCAAAAGGCTCCAAACACTGACTTCCATATTGAGGGTTTATGTGAAATGAAAACTGAAATATCCCTCTTCGGTAATTTTGCATTGTAAATATAAAATGTGAATACACCATCTGGTCATGCATCTGGTCCTGCTAGACATACCAGTGTTACACATGATGGTGTTAACAGCCTCCTCTGAGGGAAACTGGCTCTACCTCTTTCTAATTTCTTCTCTGCAGCCCTCCCTCTACACCTCCCCCCTGCCCTCCCTCCACCTCAACCTTTTCTTTTCCAGTGATCCAGACTTTTTCAACAGCACTCAATTACTGTCGAAAACTCTACACTGTTATAAGGGCACGGGCGGAAAAGAGAACAAGTAAGGAACAGGATGATCTTACAAGGAACAGAAGCGAATGCAGTGGAAAGCGGGACACGGCAGCCTGACAACAGACCTGAGGCAACAAGCTGCATTAAACTCGATGCAACCTCCCACCATGTCTTTTCTTGACTCGTGCGCTGGTACGCACAAGCATGAGCGCTAACACGCACGCACATAAACATACACTGGGAAGATCTGCTCTTAAGGTCAAGTGATTGCAGCCTTGGTATTTGTTTTTTCCATGTTTTTGGGAGCACATCTCATCAAACTCTGTCCGACATTATTCAATGTTGTGTCTGCAAAGAGGATTTCTCAGTTTCTGGTCGATATAAATGTCAACTTAAAATTGATTTGCAGTTCACCCGCTGAGTGTTTTGGTTAGAAAAAAATTTAATTTCCATCTTGAATTCTTCTGACTTTTCGTAACATCAACTCTCATTCCATACGCTTTTTGAGGGAGGTCACAAGGCCGGATTTCTGGCTTCAACCATGACTGATCTGCCTCTGGGACGGATTTGTTATATGTCTGAAGGTTATGTTGAATTTAATGCAGGAGCCTTGCGGTACAAAGTTGCTGTTATAGAAAATCTAACCTAAGTGAGAGGCAGACTGACAGACCATATTGTAAGCCTCTTTCCACCCCCTGGAGACTATTTTCTTCTCACTTTACCTTCAAGTAGAATTGTAAAAAGTGCTGTTGCCTGACTTTCCTTTGGTCAACATTTTTGGAAATGCTTGTCTCGTCTGAATAAACTTTTTTGGCATCTTCGCTGACAAGAGGTTGCATGTTTATGTTCACTGTTAGCAGCCAGGGTTCGGCTGGTGGACCTGGAAAGTGTATACAACATAAAGTTTAATTAGAAATGCAGTTTTTGCTCAAGTTCAGCCAGACTTCAGGATATCACGTGAGCATATCACTCTAGCACATACAAAAATCAGATGAACGAATACGGATGTATTGAAGAGCAGCTCCAGTCATGTTTTAAGACATATAAAATGCTCTGCTTGAAATAATGAATGTTGTCTGATATGTTTTATGTGCAAAATACACTTAATTACCTTGTAAAAATCCTCCCAAGGCATCTCCTCCTTAAAAATTCCCAAATCTGCAAAGCTCCCGCCCAGGATGCAAATTTCCAACCGCCCCCTCTGTCACGAAAAGTGGTTTAGTGGCGACTTGTTGAAACTTAGCTAGCTTGAAGTTTAGTAATTAGTAGTAGTAACATTAACGTTAGTAGTCAGTAGTGAGTTACGGATACGATGACGGTTACAGCTGGCTCACGCATTGCCGAAGTGGTTGCCATAGGGTGCGCATAATGACATGCATAGCGTCACCCCGTCCATTAACGGAATTCGTCTCAAACCTGCCAATCTGAAAACGTGTTGTTCAGCCTGTCCTTGGTACACTGCAGTTTAAAAGCAGACAGGCCCAGCCATGGAGATGACTGCTTATGTTGTCCCTGATATGTCTTGTAGCACATGAAGAACACCACATGGAGATGTAAACAAGGTTAAACACTTGATTTTCACTGTAGGGGGTCTTTAAGCAGCTGCAAAGGTATCTTAACAGGTCTGTAATAAATGGTACTGAATCTGGTCCCGAGGTAAGCTGACCACACGATTACAGGTCGGCTTTTCTTTCTGATCTTTTCCCCACGTGTAATAATTTCCTTATTAAGTGATATGATATTCTGCCGGACTTGAGCAAAGAGAGAATACTTCAACCAGAAATGTCAGCGTGATTCATGTGAAACGGCAATAAAGAGTTTGTGTCCTGGTTATTACCTGGAAGAGACTGCCATTCAATTTTCAATATCACACCCCTCATGCCTTCATCTCATCTATTATTTTTTCCTGCAGCTTCTTTTATGACCTCTTATGATCTCTTTTTCTAAAAAGCCGGCGTCTGTCTCTGCCTCCAGGTGTCTGTCTTCTTACCTCTCATTTTATCTGCTGTCACTCATTTTTCCCATCCAATCACTCCCATAGCTGACTCCTGATTCTCGCTGAGCTGCTTTCCATCTACACGTCTGCCTCCACCTCTGTCTCTAGAGGCCAAAGTTACATTCAGGCTTGCTCGAGAAGGCATTTTATCCCTCTACCCATAACCTGGCTCTTTTTCCTCACAACAAAAAGGTTCACAGCTCTTACTTTTAGAAAACAGGGTGAGTAACTGCTCTCTAACATCGATCCATCCCTCACAACCGTTCGTCTCTACTCGCACTTCCCCCGCTATCATTATTTGTCTCCATCTTTTTCAAATCTGAGGCCAATCTTCTGCCCCGACACATTATGCCCATCCCCCTACACCCCTAGAGTCCTGTCTCCTTATAATAACAGGAGTCATCAATGTGCGAAACCAATTGCTTTGCCAAATAGCTGTGAAGTTTGTGTTGATGCAGCCGCTTTGCTCAGAAGGAGAAGGAGGGAAATGGTGTTGTGTTCCAGGGGGCAGATGATGGCTTAGATAGCTGGTAGTGATTCTCTTGTCTGATAGAAAACAGAAACATTAGCCTGGAGATATGTGCTGCAACCTGCATGTTCCAGGGTGTTACTTTAAAGTGTGTTTTTAATGCCCTACTTCCTTGATATACATATTTTTTAGTAGAAAAATTGTGCTAGCATGATAGTTTCATTGAGTGGTTATTTTCGGCTGGCAGGTGAATCCAGAGAGAGAGTTAAGCTTAGATTAGAGCAGGTGGGATGAGGGAGCAGGGTGAGGCTTTCAGAAACCTTTGTGCAAAATGTAGGAAATTGAGCAGGATGAGGTGTCGACATAAAAGGTGTCAACGACACGGTGTGTGCTGAAAGCAAATAGCTTTAGATCTGTTTGCCACATGGACCATTTAGGGTGTTTCATTCTACATTTATTACCCCTGCAGCACCTTGTGAGGCCAATAAATAAATTCAAACTCTCTCTGTTCAGTGATTAAACTGCCTCACTTGATGCTTTTCTGGGCTGCTGCAGAGCAACTGGAGTGATTAACACAACAACTTGCTGTACTAGGAAGTGCAAGGAAACAAAAGTAAGACAGCAACACGAGTCGATTAATCGATCCCCTGAAAATTAACAACTAACTAATTAACTGCATCTATTGTGATAACAATAAACTGTTTCAGTTAATGCTAAAGGAAGAGCTACATCAGTGTCTGGCTTCTAAAGAGTATTATCTATATATATATATTAATCTCTATTTACAGATTCGACATTTCTCTGCAGAGCGGTGGGTTATAGGGACGGCAAGTGTTCTGGTTTCCGTTTGTACTACACTTGTTGTCCGTGTAATATTGACCAATCACGTATTAGCAGACTGTGGCATATGCAGGAAAAACAGTCTGTGTGGAGAGCAAAAGCAGGCAGAACGTAATGCGCTGTAATGACATCCCGGCTCCCATCAGCGTCATCTGACAACGATTTAACTTCTTATTAATCTCTATAAACAGACATCTGCAGCAAGTTCAGCTAACAATCAGTTCTAGATCAAAAATTCAACTTCTCTTGACGCGGTGTCACGAAAGCCATTCAGCGTTAAGATTTTCTGAGTCCCTCGAATGCATCAGAAACGATCCGACCTCCGTTCAACAAATGAGTATTTTAAAAAGTAGTTTTCTTCTCCTCTTGAGGACAGACCTGAAAAAGCGTTTTTACTTTTTACAACTCTGCATCATGATATTGAAATTTCGGCAAAAGTAAGACCTGTTAATTAAAGTAAACCACAAGAAAAAGAAGAGTTTTGAATTGTTGCTGGACAAAAGAAGACATCCAGAGAAGTCAACTTGGCAGAAATAAATGATGAGCACTTTCCATATTTTATGCAGCTGTTTTATTATTAAAACCATAACAACAGTTTCAGTTCTGTTAGAAATTATTTTCAGAACAGATAAAAACAACAGTATTTGTGGGTTTGATTTTTTAAAGCTTCATTTTTTCCGCTGACATTCCGACAAGGATTTCTCCAGCCCCCTCAAAGTCCTGCAGAGTTGAAATAGTTTGGTTGTGTAACAGATTTATGTGACAGACAGGGCTCTAAATTCTATTTCATATCATTCTTGTTTGAGGTTAAAGTCCTTGCGAGGGTGAGGGATAAATTGCTTAGCCTTCCCCACAGGTCAGGGCAAATGGCTATTGATATTCAGTGACATTTCCACCCAGTCCAAATGATATTGTGAGCAGGGATTCAGAGTAGACTACACCGCAGATAAGCCCTGGGCGCTTCTCTCACACACACACACACACACACACACACACACACACACACACAAACATACATCAATACATCCTTTAACTTGCTCTGTTTGATAGCACACCTCCCTGCCTGCCTCTGTGAGGTATACTACCACAACAAAGTTACACACATTACTACACATACCAGCTAACAAATAGGCTCAGCTTTATAAAATGAGCCTAAGAGATACACACTTTCAATATGTCTTCATGCCGGCCTTCCCTGCTATAAACATCCCATACTTCCTGTCCTCAACCTGTGGCTAAAACACATTCAGCAGCCCGGCCGTGATTCAAGCCTTTGTGCTAATGTCGAAGCATTATTTCCGTAATGCCTCAGCGGCACGTCTGAAATGTCTTCTTAATGTCTCAGTCAGTCTGAGTCATACTTCAACAGGGTCACATGGCTGCTAGCCATTAATGCTAGCTGACTGAGGTATCATAAATCCAGAGAGAATCGTCTTCTGCAGATTAAATGCAGCTGGAGAAGTTTAAGCTGTCGCCGTCCCCGACACCTCTGCCTCCGCAACCTACACGCAAATACACACACGCAGACCCTGCCCGAAAAGAGCTTGGTGTCGCATGAGCCAGAGGACCAAAGAGATTGGCTGGTGATGCCCAAGGAGTCTGACGCGCCCGCACACACACACACACACACACACAAAAGACAGACACATAGACACGCAGCACTGACCTTAAAGCTCCAGTAGTTGGGCTGTTGCTGTGGAGTTCATGAAGGACAAAAAAAAAAGGGAAGGGAGGGAGACAGAGAAAGAAAAGTTAGACACTCACTTCTCCTATAATGGCTGAAGTTCACAGACAAAAACACACACTGTAAAACAAATAGTGCACAGAAAAAGCTAGACAGGAGAAGAAATAGAGTCTGACTGCAGGCCTTTGTCTCCAAATCACAATGCATTTGTTCCTGAAAAGCATAATCAGCTGCATTTCCTAAATTGTTTCCATGTAATTTGTTCCCTTTCTGACAGGCTATTTATGAAACTCATTAATATTGTTGACAGCTTCATCTAATGCGACCATCTAAACCACAATCATTAAGTTTGATTGGTGTTAATGCAGGGGGAGGCTGTGTTTTCACAGGCGTCGGTTTACAGCGCACCTGAAACAAGATTTCACTGTTGACTGTAACAAAGGGGAGGAAATGAAAAGAGTGAAATCGAATCAAACAGGAGCCCACTCTGTTTTTCCAATGTTGGCTCCTCTCCCAGACTTCTCCACCACAGACAAGCAACCGCTCTGTCTCCTCCTCGCTCTCGATCTGAACCTCACCACCTCACCAGGGTGTTTGCACCAGCCCATGCTGTATCTCCCTGCTGCTCTGCTATGTAAGAAAAAAGGTGCTCGCATGTTGGCTTAAGCCTCGGGACGTGAGCTCTCCATTTAAACATAATTACCCCCGCAGTCAAATCCAGGCCGAGCCACTGATGGCCCAGAAATACCTCAAAATGACGTGGAAAATTAAAAGAGATTGTGCAGAGTTCATGAATTTTAATTCTAATCCAAACTCTTATTCTAGGTCTCATTCTTATCTGCAGGCAATTCTCAGTCCGAGCAGCCTCCCCTCTGCAGGACCCACATTACTCTCCTGGCGCAGGGAAGAAAAAAAGTGACAGGGAAGTTTTGATTTATGATAGCTGGTGGTTTTTCATTATCAGCCTTCCATTTTAATACTGCCTCAACAAAAGCCCACATTATTTCAGTAAACAGAAGCGTGATATCCTTATTGTAATCTAATCGCTCACCTAATGTTCCCTTGTTTGGCCCTGATGCCATTCTCTGACAGACTCTGACAGTCGCTTTTACTCTACGGTCTCTGTTTCTCTAAGTAGTGTGGTTCAAATTCTTGCTTGGCTGTAATACAATAAAGTCTAACTATAATTATCTATTAGAACAAAGATGCATACATTATATCATATTATGTAGGCATTAGAATCTCTCTAGACAGCTCAACATGATCGCAGTAGGTTGAGGTGTACAAGAGCTTATACAAGAGTGTTATTGATAAATGATAAAATCGTCTGGACATTTCTGCTCACAGCTCGGCCAGACTCACTCCTGCACAGACGCTGTAATTGTTTTCAGAACAGTTCTGTGGGCTTTTTTACCACCATCTACAATTTGTTTTGTTCAAGCTGTGAGCACATTTCCTCCACGGATTACATAACGTGACTTTAGAGTCAGCAGAAAACACTAAGAATCAAAGGCTTCTTAGTAATCTGCTTAGTAGACTGTTTTGGGTATATATGGTCATTTTTGCCTTCCTAATACCTCCCTCACTTGAGTTTCACTTGTGACATAAGCACATTAAAGGGCCAGTTCGCCAATTTTCAACCTTGCCTGCAGCGAAACGGTAGTATTTCACTACAGCGTCTCTCGCCGGGCCGTTCCTTTCAAAGGGAGGGGCGCAATGCACGCTGGGTGTTGTAGGAGCGTAGAATAAGCGAAACCACAATGTTTGTACGACTTTCTCCACAGCTATGGCGCCAATTTCATATTATTGCTTCTATCGATTACAGAGAACACCAGCTTTGACTGACAGTAGCTTTTTCCAGGGGCGAATTGCTCTTTTAACCGTTAATGTATTTTTACACTTCACATCTTTTGTCAACCTTGCCAACTTTGAAAATACACCACTTACATACTGCATAGATGAATAATATTTAGATAAGTAAAGCAATAGTATGATAATCGGACACAGCATAATGGTGTTTAAAAGAATAAAAAATTGTATTCATTGCAGCTTTGCAAACTGTGACACAAAACCAGAGATGAACTCACAGTGATCGGATGCCAAAAGCGAAATTAGAACCTGCATTCTAAAGCGTAATAGCTACTCCCATGCATTTTATTGTGTATTATATGTTTGGCTGGTGGAGAAGGGACTGTGTGCTCTTTGTAATATTAAATGTTAAAAAAACAAAACAGTGCATTTATCTGAGAGCGCCTCGCCATGCTGGCACTGAGACAAGTGGGACTCTGAAAATGATATGGAGCCTAATCTCAACCCACGCTTGCTTCTCCCCATAGCATATGAATTCATACCAACGTATGTCAAAGCAATTATTATTAAAGGCACCGCTTTGATGTGTCACTGAGGAGAATTTCTGTCTCCTGGCTAGTTGCTCTGTTTTTTTTTTTGTGAATCCCATATAATGCTGCTGTCCAGGGAAAACCATGTATGTGTACATATAGTCTGAAGGATTTAACTCCCCATTATCAGTTAATAAAATAATAATTAAAACAACTTTCAAAAAACAGCCTAGATTTCCCAAAAAGGACGTATCTAGGCGGTTCGTGTTTTTTGTAGCAAAGTGAGAGATCTGCCTTAAATAGAATATCTGCATGTTTTTAAATTCAGGAGGGTAATTCTCAGTCAGGCTCAGGGGTGAAAGGTCACAGTTAAAGTGGGTCACTCTCAGGTATAAGATAACACATGAGGTTAGTCAGGCTGGACTCGTATTGGCCTTGAACACCTCATCATGTGTCAGTCATTTATTCTGTGTACTCAGCCAGTAAAGCTTCGTCCTTGACAATCTGCTGAACTGAGGGGCATCATCGATGCATCATAAATAATTGCTGCTCACTTGTTCAGACATCCTTAATGATTTTATTTTCCCACAAAGCTAACTGAGTGTGAGGGCTGCCTTTAATGGTGCAGAAGTGATTTGTGGTCTTGTGTGTCTGCCAGTGTTTCTCTGTTTGTTGCGCTGATGAGGCTTACTCACAGTTCTCAGGTAAAGTAAACACATTCGCTCTCGACAGCCTCGTGTTGTTTTAACCGTTGCTCAGCTGACAGCTGCAAATATACTGAACTTGGACTTTGAGTTGCAAATACTGCGACTACTGAGAGGGTGTGAGAGCAAACTCGAGGGGGCTTATTTCAAATGTTATTACAGCTTAACAGTCCTCCATGCTGGCAATCATCAGTGCAACCGATGCTTTTATTCTGTGCAGAAATTAGATTCAAGACATTATTTCACTCTGTCAGTTGTTATCACACCAACTCCAGCCTTAATCCCTGATGGCAGATGAAACTCTTGACTGAGCTTAGCTCAAATGTACATCTTGTAATTTTTAACCTCCTGTTAAATTAAAAGTGCTGGGAGCCCAAAGGAGACAGTGTTGCCGCTGTATGTTTGAGACATCAGATTAATCTCGGGGCTGAAGGGCTTAATGCTTTCCTGACTGCTAAGTAAAGACACCGATGTACACATTTAAACCCTCAGTCGTGTGTGTGCACTCACTGGAGTTGCCAACAGAAGGACGTAGCCTCGCAGAGCGGAGCGCTGCATTACCTGACCTGCATGTAAAGCAGCCTGCACTCACATCACCCCCTCCTCCAGCCCCGTCTCTTTCTCATGTCGTCATCCTCTCTGCACCCCCACCACCCCTGTTCTCAATCATTCTTACTCTTTCCCCCTCAGTCCTCCTCAGGTTTAGTTTGGCGTCTTCAAGCTACCGCAGCCTCGCTCCCTTTTAAAAACACTAGTCTGCACAACAAATCAACACCCACCCAAAACAGACGCACAATAAGCTCTGTGTACAGTTTACACAATCGTCCACTCAGCCTTGGTCTAGCCTGCTGAGCATATGCACACCGTCACCACAACAACCACAACAAACACAACACGGCGTGGAATCTAATCCCAGCTGGCACATCCTTCTCCCCCACACACACACAAACACACACACACCTCTCTAACACAGCCTCCAGCCTCCAGTCCCCTCTCACCTGCAGTGCACCTGTGCCTGTCCAACACTCCTGTCATCCCCGGCTGTCCGTCAGGTGCAGCGAGTCCTCATCGCGTTTTTGCCCGTCTCTCCCTCCCTCTCCGCTGCTCTTACCCTCCCTCCCCCCTCTCTCCCTCTATCTCTCTCTCAGTCTCGCTCTCCAGTAGCACATGCGGCGGATACTCTTTATTTAATTCATTACAACACCAGCCGATTAACTCCTTCGCAGATGGGTGGCTGGCTCCTGCTGGTGCTGGCTAATTGAGCGGAGGGCTGCTTGACTGGCTGCTGCGCTCCTCTTCAGCTCCTCCTCCCCCCCTCCCTCCCTCCCTCCTTCCTCCCTCCTTCCTCCGTGTCCACGCTCTGCACATCCACGAGATGACAAGGAATCCTGGGCTGTGCTGCTTCCTCCCTCTGTGCAGTGAAAATGCCCTGTCACTTCAGGATCCGTTCCTCTCGCCGAGCTGCTCCTCACAGTTTTTTTAACTGTGTGCCTTCCACGCGTTGTTCCGCTCTCCACTCTGTCTTCATTATCGTGCAATTCCTCCTTCTCTACACAACCTGACCTTTGCAATGCGATATCCCTACTTGCCATTTATGGGAGTGGTTGCCACGGCAACAATGGACTCCACCTGTGTTTCAACCGCCCACCCTCGCTCTCTCTCTCTTACATTCTCTCCCTTTCCCCTGATGTGCTTTTGTCGCTTCATTTCACTGAATTTACCCTTTTAGTAAATACACACACAGCAGCAGCGCTCACAGCATGTGAGTGTTGTGCGTTACAGTGCGTGTGTGTGTGTGTGTGTGTATTTTTAAGCATAGAAGCTGTTGAAGCTGTGAAAAAAAGTATAAATTCCTATTGAAGGCTGAAAAGATACGTTAAACAAAAGACGTTATCTTAATAGAACAGCATTATTGTATTAGCATTGAGAAGGTTTATGTGTGACTTCCCGTCTAACTTCACACACCAACAGTGGCAGTCTTGCTCCTCTAAAGTTCTGCAGATTCTGGCAGCAGAAACAAAGAAAGTCTGTCTTTGACAGTTTAATGACGACCTCTAATAACACATTTACAATGAACACCTGACAGCCTTCTATTATTTATTTTCTCGCCCTCAATTATGTCAATGAGAGCAACGAGCCGCCTTGTGCTGCTTTCTCTCTGAATGTTATTTAGCAAGGGGCTTTTTGTGTCCTCACTTCACATGTGACTGTATTTGTTTATGATGAGCCTTTCCATCTCTTCCTCATTTTTACATCACTAAAAGAACAGTTTAACGTACTGAGCACCAAATGAAGTGTTGCATAAAATCGAAATAATTTGACATTGTGTTAATTTCTTGTCACTGCGTACCTGTTCCCGTGCAGACCGCTCCGACGAGCCCCTCATGCTGGCGTGGGAGGGTGAGGGCGATGGCGGGTTGTGGTGTGGGCTGTGGTGCGGATGCTGCAGCTGCTGCTGCTGCTGGTACTTGCTCTTCAGGTGATCCATGAAGGCGTCCCTCTTGCGCTCCATGTCCACCTTGTGCAGGTTAGTCAGGGCCTCCAGGCTCTGGGCGGCGCTGACGCCATGGCGATGCTCCGACGTGTGCACCAGGCCCACGTTGGAGAAACGCCGAGCGCTGTTCCCCAGCGTGCGATATTCCCTCGGATATTCCAAGTCATCTGTCGAGATCATGTGACTGCCACCACGCTCGGGATCTGAGGGACGAGGACAGGAGAAGGGAAGGAAGAAAAGAAGGAAAGGAAAGAAAGGAAGGAAGGGTAGGAAAGTGCATGAAAGAGGTGAATCACCACCCACGCAAGCATGCAGAAAGATTTCAGGGTGGAGGCGCACATACACACAGAGCAGGCACACACAGGTGGAAACAAATGGAGCAGAAAGAAGGAGAGTGGCAAAAATAAGGTGCAGAGAGGACGGAGGAGAGAGAAAGAGAGGGAGGGAGAGAGAGAAAAAGAAATGGAATGGGATGTTAGACTATTTGCCACCAGGACAGAGCGGTTCCCTGCAGAATTATTGATTTCAAGTTCTGAAGGGAAGAGAAATGAGAAAAGTAAAATGCTTCTGCAATAGATCAAAGGAAGAGGCTCCAGCTGAATTTGCTTTGCTGGATATTCCATTGTGATATGCCCTCTTGTCATCATAAGTGGCTTTCATTGTTTCCTTAAGAAACAGAGCTGAAAAGTGAGGTGATGAAAGTCAGGTGGAAATATAAAGGAACCATTCCTTTATATCTGTCCTTGTTCTGGCTGTTTCATACCGACTCCGTCTGTCTGAGCTTTCCCTCCATCCCCTGACACCCTCTGCAACTGCCTCACATTTTCTCACTGTCTCTTGTCTGGAGGTTCCTGATTCTGCTGTCCGGTTTTCAGGAGGCGTATCACTCTGACAGCTCTTGGCCTATTATCAGAGCTCTAACTGACAGACAACACAGCCCAAGGTGGAAGGCGCACAGGAAGGGAAGGGAGACAGCCGGGAGGAAGACGGTATGGTTACACAAAAGAAAACTAAAAATATGCGACTGGAAAAAAAACGAATGAAACTCAAAGCGTGATAAAAAAGAGCAGGTCGCCATTTGCCGGGTGAGTTACCTTGCTTAGGGAAACAGGCCCCGGCGTTGGCTGGAAGACAAAACATGCCAAGGGTTAATTTCTGTGTTTGTGCACGGATGTGCGAGCAAACACACCAGAACACTGAAACATGAGCATCAGAAAAGAGCTATCCAAACGATGGCTCTTTCTCTGAATTACAATTAGTCAATGCATTATGCATGCATTATAATGTATTCCAAAGGGTTAACATATAGGGAAATGGTGTGCTATGAATACTAAGAGTGGCTTAACCTGAAGAATGGCAAGTGAATATGTATATCATGCAATTTAATACAGGAGATATTACACTTATTCATATTTGACAATAAGTTCATTAACTCTATATAAAGTTTAGACTTAAATCAGGTAGAGAAACTTTATTAGAGGTAAGCTATAAGCATTAAAGGTGCTAAGATAAAGTAGGACCATCTGTACATTAGAGGCTCATCAGCAGCGTTAGTATAAGCTGAGTAAGAAAGCAGCAGAGGGAACCTCCTCCAGGCTGCAGCAATAAATGGACTGTTAATGAATGCAGAGAAAGAGACAGAAAGCTGGACAAATGGAGGCCCAACGGAGCGGCATCGCTCCCCAGTGGACCAAACTTCAAACAGAGGACGCCTGACGAGGGGCAGGAGGTCTCCGAACACTCAAACAGCCGCAATCAAACTCGCTGTAAACCCATTTCTCGCTCTATTCAGTCTTAGAGAGATATCGCACTCAAGTGTGATCTGCTGTTTCAACACCATGCCCTTACATCCACTACATTATGAAGTGCTGATAAACTGAGCAGGGGTGAGACAAAATGGACTGACCTCCTGGCTAATAGCATTAGCATTGAGCTCTCCGCTGCGCACCGAGGCCGCCGGCCATATTCATGCAGCCCCCTCGCAGCCTCCCAGATCTCTGGTTTACACTTCATTAGGCTGGAGCTTATTGTGCATCAGCTAACAAGGACCTGACTCAAGGGCCTCATTACAATAGATGGCAAAGCTGGGCCCATGTACTATGGCTTATTATTGTGACTGAGCATTCACAACGGCAGGGAAAAGCTGAGTGGGCTCCTGCCTCTGGACAAACATAACGCAGCAAAGAGAAGAAAAGACTGCATCAGGAGCACAATATCACTAATGGGTATCAATAGAAGAACGTCCAACAGAAGGTTAATGGCCTACCAAAAAGAAATGAACCCTTCTGAAGCGGTTTGGAACGCAGCCCAAAAAGTTTCCAAAGTGTAGCTTGTGGATGTACTTTTCAAAGCCGTATACAGAAGCCTCATCTTAAAACCAGCGGGAGTAAAAGTTGTGTGGGCAGAAGAGTAAGAATAGAAAACAGGTTATTCATCTTCTCTTCCGTCATTCGCAGCCAATGCATTTCCACATAAGCTTGCAGACAATAACCCTGACAGCCAAAACAATCTGTGCAAGCCCACGCAATGCCAGCACCATTTAAACCTACATAAAAGAGCCTTGATGGGGTGGGCTTCTGCTTTATCACAAGAAAGCCATGTCTGTCAGAAAGCCTGAGTCTGCAGCGGGGCAAATTGCGACTACAAAGACCCGGAGCTTCGAGGAAAAAGGTGCCGCAGGTTGGTCCAAGGAATAATAGAGGAGGTGAATGACAGAAGGAGCCGGCAATCAGAAGCGATAAGATCTGGGAGAGCGGCCAATGAGGCCTGCGCTGCATTGTCAAGATAGAGAGCGCAGTCAAGAGCATTAACCCGATGGAATAAAAAGAGCCTCTGCGGTAGGCTCTGGGAGATAAGACAAGACAAACAGACAAGGAGAAATCACCTGCACAGAGAAAAAGAGACTGTAATGAAGAACAGACAAAAACATCTTATATCCAGGACAGCCTGATTTAGCAGTCAGAATCCAGTGTTTATAGGGAACGGATCAATGTAATGTAAATAAAAAGCCATGTTTTCCTTACAAATATTCAGATCTGTGTGCATTTCAATGAGCCACATTCTCAACTTTTTTACTTTTTGAGTCACCAGTCTCCTCCGCCTTCGGGAGGTTATTTTTATTTGTAGGGAAATTCAGCCCGTGACACGAAGCATTTGCCAGCCCACCCACAACAACTATAAACACAGGAGCATAATAATATTCTGTACCAGCTCCGCCAAATCCTGGATCACATCCTTCCAAAGATAAATGTGTGTTTCTTTTTTCCTCTACAGTCACCTAAAGAACTTTGAACTCAAAGAAGTCCCGGCTCATCGCATCCATGGACACGTGGTACGGAGGTGAGAGCGAAAAGTGGATTGATGCTTTGATAAATTTGGAAGAAGCAGGCGGTGTGGGTTTATATTTATGTCAAACAAGTGGGTCAGAGGGAGTAAAAGGTGTAAGAGAAGAAAGCTGCAGAATATGCAAACAGACCTCTGGATTCTTTAATAGTTAAATCAAAAAGAGCAGGTACTTCCTATAGACACATATGCAGCCTGAGGCTACATGAGTTATTCCTGTATTAATGCAGCATTGCAAAAGGCATGTAAATATAAAATGTGAAGAGTTAAATATGCATAAACTTTCTGTTGTGGCAAAAAAGGTAAAGCTGCTAAAAAAACACCTGCTTGTTTACACTGCTGCAACTAACCATTTCTTACATTTTTTGATTATTTTACTCTGTTAGTGAATCAATTTTGTCTGTAAAAATCAATGACTGTATATATAGATGGACGACGCATCTCCATGTACTCTCTTTGTACAAAATTGAAGCCAAAATACGATGGTGACGTCATTTGGAGCCACAGCTGCGCAGTAGAGATCGGCAGGTGGAGCCGCCGTAGCCACTTCCGCTAACCAAAACACACACTTAACTTACAGATAACAAATGACAAAGATCCTGCAGGTCGGCGTGTTTAACAGCAGAAGAGCTTCTTGTGTTGGTCTGACTGTAGTGATTGTTTTAGTTACGTCTCCTCTCGCCGTTCCTCCTCTACTCTGCTAATCTGGAACAGATCGGCTGCAGGAGCCGGATTTGTCAACAGAGCTGTCAATCATCATTTTACAGCATCAAATAACTAATTAAAAATAAACTTGTCAGAAACATGAACACTTGGATGTAAATCAGCATGATAAGAACTAACTATAATGACAGAAACCATGTTTAAGAAAAATGTATTTGACGTGTATTTTGATTTTATAGTTTGACTCATGTCCCATCTGTTAACATGGAGGAGGCGGGCTTTATGACCTATACTGCAGCCAGTCAGCAGGGGGCGCTCCAAATGTTTTGGCCTCACTTTTAGGGAGCTGTCCTGTTGTCCATCTTTTTTATACAACCTATGGTAAAAGTCTAGAGTCCGAGGTAATCTTTTCCTATATGACAAAGTAAAAAAGCAAAGGTATAATATTTCAGCTCTCGTATCTCTGGAAAAAGTAGTTTTTCAGACACCAGACAGATTGTTTTTGAGAGCTTTGCAGCTGTGAAATGTTAATTACTTCTCTCATTCTCTGATTATTGTCTGTCTCACCTCTTCTGCACATACAAGGTCTTTTCTGGCTGCTGGTTGAATAGTCTCGACAGTAGGAAGAAGAAGAGTTGTCGTACAAAGAAAAACATAAAGCCAGGTTAAAGAAACGGTCCTTGAAACTGAACTTCAAAGAGTGTTTACACTTCAGTTGTGCTTATTTGAATGATCGAGTTAATGTCAATACATTCTGCATTAATGTATCAGTCATATTTGTATTAAAGAATGTGCCAAAGTCTGCCAGCCAATTCCTGGAGACAAGCAAATGTGTAAAATAACATTTAGGTGTGCCAATAATTATAATTCAATCATATGTTCTAATAATCTATCTGTGCTTTTTTTCTATATTATATTCTATTCTATATTATAGATATTTTTTTATTCCTCCATGTTTGGTTTATTTGATAGCGCAGTGTCCTCCCTAGAAGGTCTGTCGTTATGCAGATGGTTGGGGAAGGCGCGGCGAGCTCTTCCTTCTGATACGCAGCCTAATTTACTGCAAGCATGGCAGGGCTCCTTGTGGGATACTGGCTGTGACAGCACAGGGCGGATAAACCGGCTGAATATTAACCAGAGGAGAAGGAGGGGGGGGAGGTAAAACTGAGGAGAAGTAGGTGAAAAGAGACGACACAACAGGACTTCTTATTTGATTGTAACTCTACGTATACGCTCTGGTGGGAAAGGTCAAAGGGCATGGCAGGATGGACTTCTGAAAATCCACCAATTGGGCCTCCAAAGGACCTGAGCTGGAGTTCAACATGTATAAAATGACAGCTGAGGGACATGTTACCTGCAGCCTTGTGAGCACAGTTGGATATCCTGTAAGTTACCATGCTTAAAACAGCTCATGGCTGTTAACTCTCTATGTTGTCGTGAGAATGACTTTCCCTGCTGCATAATTACAAACCCTGCAAGAAGAACAAGAGACTGGCAAGTGACTCTCATCTTTTGCCTGAAACCGACATGCGGACCTTGAAATTCGCTGCCACAGACATGTTCAAGCAGAAATTCCAATGAATCTCTAACCGGAAAAGCGTCTCTAAACTTGAAAAGGGAACTTTTGTGTTCATCTCCCTCATCCGCCTCTTTCAGCGCTACTCTGTGGCTATAAAGACACACAGCCCAGCAGGCATGTGCACTTCCCTTTTTTTTTTTGATCTCCATTAAGGTAATCTCTGAACGCTCCGAGGCTCTGCTGTGCCAAGAGAGGAGCGTTAAAAGGGATGAAATTGACGTCTGGGTGGAGAGAGAGTGAGCCAGCACAAGAAGGTCGTACGGCTGGACGTAGTAACAAGAGAGACAATCTGTTGCTGCGCTCAAAGTGGTGGGAACGCCCTCCTCATCATTAAAACACGTACGAGACATAAGAATAAGAAGTGAGGCTCCCATCCTTTCACCTTTTGCTCTCCTCTGTCTATTAGCTGCCTCTCATCCGCCCACAAACACTCTGACCTGCAAACTTAGTTTCCCTGGGCAACGCTTGAGAACACTGTGGAGGCATTTAACTTAAATTGCAGCAGTAATATGGAGCCAGTTAGTGCACTCAGATAATCAGAGCTTGCCGGGGCTCCAAGGCAACATCTCTGGGGCTGAAAAGTACAAATGTGTGTGTATTCGACGAGGACAAACGCAAGGGATGGTGCATAAATGTGACACAGGAGGAGGGGTTGAGGGTGGCGAGCATAATGCACCTCTTTGTTTCACGTGTCATCCTGGTAAAAGCAGCCTGTCTTTTTGGTGAATAACAGCCGGCGAGCAGCAGGTGAGAGAGCCTCTTAATTACAGCCTGTTGCTGAAGCAGGTCCGTAACACACTCCTGCAAGTGTGTGTGTGAAGACATTCAAGCCACACCTTGTTACGTCAGTGCAGCTCACTTGGATGGGAGGTGCTACCTTAAATAGGATGCTGGATGCAAACAGGCAGAGGTAATAGAGTTAAAGAGATGGTAGAAGGTGAATAAGATGTCGGCATAGCGTGTAGACTCCATGCCTGCCTTCACGCAGAGCTACTTCAAAGAGTTGCACCTCCTCTGACAGTGGTGCGCAGACCTCTGATCTCCGCAGGGCGCATCTGTGGCTGGTAGTCACAGGTGGAGGAAGCTGCAGTCAAAGACCTTCACAGCACAGCGGGAAGGGATGCAGAGCAGCATTAATCACCCTTCAGTTGTTTTACTCTTTGTTTAAAGCGCCACGCCAGTGTTTTTACAGCCTTTTGATTATTCGCAACAAATCACACTAGATTAAAGTCAAGGCTGTAGCCATTTCATGTCGTTTCATCTCGTTATAAAAGTTTGATTTGATGCCTCGATTCTGTTAGATCAAATTAACACCACAACTACTAACAGGAAAATAGTGGCTACCTCAACGCAGAAAAACAGAGACACTACATACATGAGAGTAGCCCATTGAACAACATCAGCACAGTGTTTTAAAGCAGAGCCAGTAAATAGCATGGGATGGATTTACATGCTGAAAGGCTGTCCGTTATTATTGTTACTCTGATGCCTTATTGATCACTGCTGGACACACACACTTCCTGTTTGACCCTGGCAAGATGGAGATCAGCGTGCAATGCCAGTGACAGAACAGCCTGTGGTGCTGGTGTTAAAGGGCCAGTTCACCGTTTACAACCTCAGTCCTATCATGCTATCATGGGGAGCTAATGCCATTATGGTGGGGAAAAAGAAAGGCAATTTCACTCTGTGCCTTTGGAGGACGCTATCCGCTTCTCCAATGGGCCCTGAAAAACCTCAACCAGACTACGTAAAATGCGTCATCTGGCGGAGGCCAGGGAACTTGCTAAACTACACTTCCTCAATCTAAGACGTCGCCTACTCCTCCTGCCTCCTGTCATGTCTCGTTTAAAATCGTCAGGTTTGAAATGTAGACTGCAGACCTGAAGATTTTTTAGACGATCCACCGGTATATTCTTGTATTTCAGATTCTGTACCGCTCTGAGCCATTGCCCGCAGCGAAAACAGTCGTATTTCACTCCAGCGTCTCTTGCTGGGCTGTTCCTTTCAGAGGGAGGGACGCAATGCATGCTGGGTGTTGTATGAATGTAGAATGGGCAAAACCACAAGCTATTTGTACATCTTTCTCCACAATTATGGCGCCAGTTTCAAATATTATTGCTTCTATTAATTACAGAGAACACCAGCTTTGACTGAGAGTTGCTTTTTCCAGGGGAGAATTGCTCCTTTAAGCATCAACACGGAGGATGCTTGCTGAAATGAAGGGTCGAATCACTCTAATCTCACTCTACGCCTCTGTCCTTTAGTCTGAAGTATTACTGTAACCACAGAAGAAGAAAAGGCAGCAGGAGGATGACTCTGCACACCACACCTTGCTTGAAAGTGTGAAAGTGAATGCAGCATCTCATCCATCATGTAATGGGCCAATTTAAACTCAAACCAGACTTGTTGCCTTTTCATATCTTCCAAGGAAATCGACAGTCATTGTACACAAAAACAACAATCTTAAGCCACAAAGATAGACACACAAAACAAAGTATGTGTACGTGTTGATTTCACCCTGCAGCTGTCGAAGATGGCGGCGCTACTTCAGTCTGAGAGAAGTGCCCAGTGTGCTTTCATGCTAATCTCAATGGATTCATCAGAGCAGCACGATGCAGCGCGCTGCTGAGCCAGTGAGCCAAGTGATGAAAGCAGCAACAAAACAAAGCATAAAAGAGCGATTTTGCAGTTGGGGAACACCATCACCTGTGGTAACATCCAGCTGTCTGCTTCTGGCCTGGCAAAAGGCGCATATTGAGCTGTTTTTGTCTGTGAAATGTAAAAACTGCAGGAGGTTTTTGTGATCAATTTTCATTTAAAATAGGAACATCCATAAAGTAGACCAATTAAACACCCTGATTGTCATCCAGAAGCCATTTTAATATATTCTGAGCTAAGAAAACACCTGACAACCAGATGTTTTTTATAAAGAAATTATTCCACACAAGTGAATGTTGGTACAGACAGACAGAGATTTCAGGAGACGCAGAGAGGGTGGGGAAAGATGCACACCAAGGATGGAGAAGCCAGACTTTCCTGAGGGGCTGACCAAGACTGTTTATCATGCAAACAGGCCAACTCGAGCTGAGTCGGGTGGATGAAAACAGTCGTCCAATCAGAATCTGCCAGCTCTTTTTTTATCTGACTCACATATCTCCCTCACAGCGTGCACCAAGAGGAAAGCATCGAAAGGAAAGGTTCACACGTTAAAGGCATTCTAGGAACTGTACGGCAGCGCCTCGGCTGACAGACAGGGGGCGCCACAGTTAATAGAAAATAAGCGGGCAGAAAAACACTCAGGCGGAGGTCACTGGTAATACACATGCCCTGATGATGTCTGCCAAGGACTCCATACTAAATCACTCAGGTCTAATCGGTCATTATCTGTCCCATAGGCCCGATAACATTAACAGCACACACACATCCAGATGCAGGCTGGTGCATAAAACGCTGCAAAGCTCCCGCTAACTAAATATGACTGATGGGGTGAAATTTAGTCGAGTAGCTTAAGCAGCAAAGAAAATCTAAGGACATAAACGGAAGATTTAAGAAGCCTTTCCTATCTGAGCGGCTGCATATTCATGAGACGAGCAGGGTTATTATGAAGGAGGGGGCACGCAGAGGAGGAGGAGGGCTGGAAGGGACTTATAAATCTTTACACAATTGTGTTCCTGCTTCGTGTGTGTGTACAGTAGGACTGTGTCACGCTGTGGCTCGCTTGCGATACTGTACTGTACTGCTCGTGTTTAAGAGTGATTATACTTCCCAGCTCAACTAATATGGAAGTTTTATTTTAACAATGAGTCAAATAACTTCATATAATGTGAAAGAGGTGGCTCACAGTGATGAACCCACTGAGAATTATCTCCCAGCTCTGCCGCTCTGCAAAGCTTCTCAGACATTTTTAGCTCGATAGTTTTAGTTTAACAGCCCACAAATTTACTCTAATGGCTCGCTCTCATCCTTAACATTTTTTAAACCTGCTGCAAATGAATGCTATTATTTCCCCTCGTCTCCTGGATGTGAAAATAGGCAATAGTTTAATCGCACGGTTGACATTTGTAACAGCTCTTCACACAGGGGTGTGGACTCTGGAGCCGGACTCGGGAGAGGAGCAGTTGAAAGAAATCTGTTGTTGCTAAGACAGAAGAGTGCGGCTGCAGGTAATCAGTCGGCGCTGTAGCTCTCTGGTCAATGACTGGGAAACAGGGCTGGTATATTTGCTGGAGAGATGATGAAGAATTGGGGAATAGATGAGCGCTGTTGTATCACGGCTAGAAGGTTCCTAGTTCGAATCCCAATTGGGACGTAGTGGGCCTTTCTGTGTGGAGTTTGCATGTTCTCCCCGTGCATGCGTGGCTTCCCTCCGGCTACTCCAACTTCCTCCCACAGTCCAAAGACATGCTTGTTAGGTTAATTGGTGACTTGAAATTGCCCGTAGGTGTTAATGTAAGCGTGAAAGGTTGTCTGTCTCTATTACCCCTTTCCCACCGAAATTAGCGTGTTGACGCGTGTTTTTTATAGATGCCGATTGTCGGAGTATACTCCTGTCGGTCTGCGTCACCGTCTGACGTAACAAACGCGCCCGAAACAAGTTTAGTAAACAGTGAAGATGTTACCGTGGTTAGGTCTAAATTGTATCTATTACTCATTCAGTCTGTGTATCAAACTTGGTGCCGACAAATTTGGAACGATGTTCGAGCGCTGCTCGGACGGAGACGGGCAAAATTTGTAGCTGAGATGACAAGGAGTCACAGTAGTTACCAACGGAGCATTGCATCGCGCTGGAAAGGAGGCGGAGATTAGCGAGCCGACCCGGATTTTGTGTTCCCGACAATGCCGATCGGAGCCGAGGCGATAATTACCCGGGTCTGAATGCCGATTGTAACCTTTTTCCATTAAGCAAAAAAGCCGGGTGTTAGCGGATGTTAGTGGGTTTTTGACCAGTGGCAAAGTGGCTCAAGTGTCAGCCCTGTGATTTACTGGTCAGGGTGTACCCCACCTCTCGCCCAATGACAGATGCCAACTTCAGGGCAGGTGGGAAACGGCAGGTTTCTGGAACAGGATTTTAATGACGACTAAAAACAGGAAAAAAGAGTAAAAACTGAATTGCTTTGGTTATGTCAGTGTTTTATAATTGGGTCCCCAGTTTTGATCGTCTTGAGCATGCACATTCAAACCAATGGTTTTCCACATTATCCTGCTGATCCTCAGCACAGCTAGCAGTTAAACACCAAGATCAACAACAGAATGCAGTGACAAAGAAAACTGCTAGCAAGTAAACATAAATGGGAACAAACCCATTGCAAAATGTTCCAACAATTGTGATTTCCAAAAGTTAATTAAAAGAAGTGGCTATAAAACAGGTTTTATGTTTCATCTTGTTGGTGTTGTTGGTACATTATTGCTCTCTACACGTTTGTGGCTGCTTTCACAGAGCCTGAACGCTGCATACTGTGTGATTTTGAATTTTAATATTGTTCTGTTTAAATATTAATAGATTAAAATCATCACTTTTACTTTCAAAACAGTAATGCTTCAGCAATTTCTTAGGATGATATTTATGTAATGTGGGACTGTGAGTGTTGTTTCCGTCTATAGAAGCTGCCTGACGGGTCATTAGGTCGGCTCTGGACAGGTCAGAACCTCTGACTGTTTCTCGCCTCCAGAGGCCAACACACTGACAGCATCAGGCTGATTATACAACAGCTTCCTGCAGGCGTGTTGCCAAGCCTGTTAAGAAACGCAAAGTGTCAAAACTTCTAAACTGTATGTAAGAGAGAGAGAGAGAGAGAGAGAGAGCTGGAGTGGTTTTTTTAAAGATACTGCAGCAACTAACTTTCAAGTTCTAAATCTGCTAAAATGCTCCCTTGGGCAAAACCTGCAGGTACATAATGAGAAGCGTAGTGGAAAAAAAAGAGAGCTACAACATGAAAAATCAAGGTTTGTGTGTACAGGATGGCAACTTGAGTGTTTTATCTTCTAGTGAGGAAAATCATCCTATTTTTCCGTGACGATCAGACAGGGCAGATAAAAGATTAAATAAATTACCGGGGAGCGACGAGACGCTAAAAAGTGTCACAGAATATCAAACCGACTGCGACTGAACTGTGAGCTTGAGCGAGACCAAACAATGATGGCAATTACCTGAATGTTTTGAGGCCTACACTTAAGGCCCTACTCATTGTTAGCTATTATAAACTGAATTAACCCCTGAAGTGGCAGGTTTCTCTGCTACACAGCCCTTCTACTGTTTTTATTCTTGTATCTCATTAAACAGTTAAACAAGATTATTATTATTCTAATATTATTTCAGCAGAGCGAAAGCCTAAAACCCGATTTGTGTTGCTTAGTTTTGGAGCCTAAGGTTTCCTAATGATCGTGTAATGATGTGTAATTTGCAGTAAATCTCGTCATCGCTGCTGGTTAAAAAGAGGGCTCTCTGTGCTGCTGGTGGAGCTGCGCTGTTCAAGTTACTTCTCACACGGGGCAGGATTACTGACATGTAGTTTGTTGCCTCCACTCCCCGCAGACCCGCTGCCAAACCTCTCGTAGTATTAACACGCTGCCGTGCTCGCCGCAGACAGAGCCGGCGGGCTAACCTAACGAGCGCTCTCCCGCAGGAACACATCTGTTGTCAGATTAGCTCGGCTCTGGCCACGGGGTTATCAATCAGAGAGGTGAATTACATTACACACTGAAGTTCATTCATCAATCACATCTGCTGATTAAATGATTTAGCGGAGCAGATGCAGGGAGCAACGATGGAAAGGTAAAGAGAGGATGTATTCGGTTACACGAGCCAAGCAGAGGCGAGTTTGGAGATCATCTGCGGCTGACTAAAGCAACGCTGGCAGTAGATTTGGCTGCGTTTCACTCGGCGGCATTTCATTGTCATTGTACCTGAAGTAATATTACACTCTAGCCTTGATATTTGACTTCCAAACGCACAGTAGCAGGTGTTGATGGCTTTTGTAGAGAGTTTTTGGTGTGCAGGTGTGCAGACATAACCGAGCTCCGGGTTATTATCAATGCAGCAGCAGCTGTGTGCAAACAAGGCCAAACATGAGGACCTTCAGGGACAGCGGCAAAGGTTAAGCTGGAGTGCAAAGATTGGGACGATACTGGGTGCAGGCACAGACAATGAATGACCTTAATAGCATCAGAGCACGCTGCTCCAGCTGGAGGCGAAACACAGCTCCTTTAGCAGAGCGCTCCTCATCAGAGCCGTGTTTTCTGACCCTTGTAAAAGAACCACACGACTCGTCTCTCTCGTCTGCTACCTGGAGGGGCAATTTTCCTCCTCGTCCAGAATTACACTGACAGTTTAATTGGAGTGCCACTGTCTGATTTTTTTTTTTAATTAAAAGAACGAGAGGGAAAAAAAATACCTCCAAGAAACTGAAAAAGAAATAAAAAGAATCAATCAAAACAGCCAGACGTTAGCTGAGACGAACAGGACAGTGGCTGTAGCCTTGGCAACAGGTCAGCTGTTTTATAAAGCCGTCTGCGGGTAGCTAGCCCCGACCCACCCACACACACGCTCAAACACACACACAGTCATACAGACACATTTGTCCGACAAGCAAAACAGTGTAAGGTCGGTTGGTGAGAGACACAGCCAGTGACAGATGCGGCACACGCAGGGCGGCAGAGATTACAAGTTGTCGAGTCAACATGGCACCGATCTGTGTTATGACGCTGATAGTCATGTGTCACAGTGCAGACTGCTCTGTGTCAACTGGCATCAGAGAAATGGAATGGAAAATGAGAGGATGAGAGGAAGGGTGCCTCGCAGGAAACTGCTTTCACTGCAGAGGGTTGTAAGAGAATCAAATTAAACAACATCTTTTATCATCAAAGCACATTTTTGGTGTTTAAATTAAACCCCGATCTAAGACGACAGATCACAAAATAGACACGCAGAAGCAGAGTCACAAACACAAAGACGTCACGTGTGTTTAAAGTAAAGAGAAAACTGTGACACAGCTCCGAGATGAGATCCCATTATCTAGAATTCATGCCTGTTTGGGAGGGTTTCGTCACGCCTCTCATGATCCCAGAACCAGTGTGGAGATGAGCGGCACACAGCAGTCCCTAGTGGGGCGTTAGAGTAATTGCTTGTTTCACCAGTCCCCAGAGGATATCACAAAGTGGGCGACAGAGGAGACAGAGGAGCTGGGAAAAACACTGCTATAACAGCGGCCCCACCTTCTGTCTTACATCTCCCGTCATCCTCGGCTGCCTGCCTGTTTGTCTCCGTCACAGAGGAAGGGTGAGAAAATGGCACAGCCTGAAAGACATGATGTTATGCCAAACCCTGAAAATAGATTTTAGACTTTTTTTTTATTATCAAGAAATCTTTTTTTTTTTTACTATGGTGGGATTGCACACTACAGGAGCAAACTCTTACATGAGTGTAGGCCTTAAAGAAGCATGTCTGTTGTTGCTGTAGAGGAAGGAAAGCAACGTTAGACACCTGCAACAGTGTCCTATAGGTGTGTAAATGTGAGCATTTCTTAGTGCAGAATTAAAAATAGAATTTCAGTAGTGCAACAAGGGATTTTTACAGCTTTTACATGTCTCTTTTTCTTGAGGACTTGAAAGAACAGCGAAAGGCTTTGCTTGATTTCAGTCTGAAGTGTTTTGTCGCTCGTTTCGAGGACATGTGGAATACATTTCCCACGATACATAATTGAATCTGTCGCAAGTCGTTCTTTGATTCAGTTTCCCCGAACAGTTCTGTGCTATTATATCGGCCGCGTTCTCCATCCTCTAATTATTCCACGTCCTTAAGCTTCTGTTAGGTCTTCTGTGCTGTGTTATTGCATAACCTTGACCCCACCTGACTCGCAGAAATAATTCATACGTCTGCTCATCCGTCATTTCTCTGCCAATGACTGGCTGCGCTATACACCACATTAGTTCCGGCACTAATGGTCATGCAGTAATGTATGTGCGTGCTTATGTTTGGATGCAGGTTTTTCCATTCGCTCAGCACACTTTCATTGATCTTTTAGCATGCATCAAGGGTATCAGCTTAAAGGCAACACTGCGCTTGCTCCTCCTCCCTCTCTGTCTCCACCATGTGTTTTAAGCGTCTGATTTGGGCTGGTGTGCAGAGGGATGACAGGGCGGGGCAGATGGATGCGGGGGTTTCTATGGTGATGTGCTGTAGGTGAGCAGGGAAAGAGCAGCGGGGTTGGCACGAAGGAGGAGGAGGAGATGACGAGTTAGACGTTAACAAGCTGTCACTGCCAACACAACACAGCACCCACTGCAACAAACGAAAACAGCAAAGACAACCCCCTGACAGGCCGGGTGTATAAACAACAACCTAACAGGCCTAACAGGCGAACACTGTGTTCCACCCACAAAGGAGAGGAAGGAACCACAGGTCAGGATTGGACCGGTGGAATAAAACTGAATGTATTCGGAGGAAAATGAAAGTTTTTTTTTGCTGGAAATTGCACTTTTACTTGGTGAAAGTTTGAAAGACTGTAGCAAACTTTCAGTCCCCTTGCAGACTAACCTCGATGTCTCAGCTTACTCCCAAATGGCTTACCGCAGCAGGACGAGGATTAGCCACTGTTGCTAGCGCCACTTCAAAACTTTCCTTCAACCGCAGCAGTCAGAATCGATCAAACCCAAAAAAAAGAGAGAAGTTCAAAAGTGTCCTGTGTGGGCGACTTGGCTTTGTTTTTCACATCAGTGAATCAGCAGAACATTTAACTCTCGATTTCTCTCCTCCCTGGTTGATTCAACTTTACAGGAGGCTCATAAAAGGCCTTTAAACTTCAAGAAAAGGTTTGATCAAAATACACTTTTTGATTCAATAAAAGATGCGCCACTTTTAATCTTTTAATGCTATGATCAAGAATGTCTCCTACAGTGTTCCTGCTGGTATATTTTTAGTTACACGCTGTACTGTGTGTTAGGTTTAATAGCTGCAGGGCTTTGATGCAGACATGGCAACTTTCAGAGCACCAAAAAATAAGTTGAAATGAGATTCAGGATGAGTCCTGGGGTAACCCGATTGGCAGCGTAATCACATTCATGGGATAGCTGCCTCTCCGGACACAGAGTCCTGTGGGGGCCAGCAGCTCTTTAAAAAGTGAGACCACAGTACCATTCAGTATAAATTGAGACATCAGGACTTGTCTCCACTTTGGTAATAGTTCCTCCCTTCATTCCCGCCACCTGCTAGCTGAATGAAACCGAAATCTGACAATTGTTAATCGTTCTGCCCCACAGCCCCAGAGCACTTGGCAGAACGGCCCATCGCTAATCCAGTGAGCACTCGCGCTGACTCCCAACTAGCCGAGAGACGGATAGAGATTGAGATTGACAGAGAGGGAGACGGGGAGACAAAGGCAGCTCCTGGAAGAGAGACGGAAATGAGAATACAGAGGCTGGCAGAAGTGGGTTGGCGAAGAGGAGACAAATTGATGGTGATACAAAAACAAGAGGATGTGCAGGGGGAAGTGGGACAAGCAGGATGTTTGGACACAGGGAAAAGAAAACTAAGGAAGAAGTGGGTATTGGGGCCAGGGGCCTGAAGAGTGATGGGAGAGGAGGGAGCGCGGTGAAGGAAGCGAAGGTGTGGAAGGTGTCCTCCAAATCCATTTGTCACCCAGAGACTCATTAGTGTTTGCGAGTGCACGTCTGGTTATAAATAGGCTTTGGAGCGTGTGTTTGACAGGAGAGAGTCGAGGATTTGATGGCAGGACATAAATCTCAGCAGAGAGCTCCTGGGAGAGACGGTGGGATTGACAAACAGACGGATCCCCCAAACTAGAGCAAACTTTATCAGTTAGCTTCGCCCATCTACTGTCTCACATTTCCAGCCTGAGTGCGCCGGACACTTACGCCAATTTAACCTTGAGGCCTCCTTTGAAAACATGGCTGTTTTTAAAGGCAGAATCTCCCTCCATTCTGTGTCGTGCTCTTCGTGCTTCGCTTGACGCTTTTAAAGTATTTCCTGTTCCTGCGTCATTCTCTCTCGGCATGTTCTCCCACGTGGTTGTCTCTTTTAGGCCTGCTCCGCTCTTATTTGTATCCCTTCCACACAACCCTTAAAAATGCAACACTCTCACTGCCTTTAATTAGAATAAAAACCTCATCTGCAGCAGACATCTGGTATGTGTTCTGTCTCTGACCTGCTGTTCCTCTCGCCCTCCGGCCACTTGGAGCAGATGTGCACGCACGCTTCATTCTCTCCGTCTGTAGATGGCGCCTACAGCTACAGCTTTGCCCCGATGTCACCCCCCTGCCACCACCTCCTGCCACATACAAACTATTTCAAGCTCCACAAATCCAGTCCTGCCAAGCATCAGCACGGATCCTACACAAACCTCCGGCCCCGCAGGTGCCCCCCCTGCTGACCTCAGCAAGGCCCTTTTGGCCCTCCTACACTGTGCATCATGGGACGTAAAGCTGTCGCTGACTGGAGGGAATGAATGAAAGCGGCTCAGAGCCACGGCTCAATCGTGACCTGAAGCCATCTGTAAATAGTCCCCCCCCTGCCCAAGCTGCTTTAAACTGACTGATCATTACTAATGACTGGTTTATTGATTCTGTCTAGTCCTCCCACTCCTCACTGCCACCTAGTCCAGGGGCATCAGATTTCCCCTGGTGACATAATCCAATCCGTCAAACACCAGAGAAAGAAATAATATTTGTACATGCAAACATTAAAATGTTTGAAAGAGTGATGCAACAATGTGAAAAACACAGCTCTTTTTCATTTGGTTGAATGATAAACCTAATCTGTAGCTCCCCTGGGTTAGATGGTTATTACAGTTTATTTTTAAGCTGTTAAGCTAACTTTTGCTAGCTAACATTCTGGTTGACTCGCTCTGCGCCTGTAGCGCCACTTTTGGCTGCATCAGACTGACACAGTTAGCGGCTGTCTGGTGAAAATAATCGAGCATTTAGCAGTTACTAAAGGTGGTGGAGGAGACCAAAACTGAGATAAAAGAAGAATCGGACTCATGCAAAGAAATATGACTGATAAAATTGCTCTCTAACAGCTGCATGAGTTTGCTTGATCAAGTTACGCCCGAACCCCACAGGATCCGTGTCCGCCGAGTTCCGTGTGCGCCAAGGTTCTGGTCCATCAGATGGTGTGCACCCTACCCCCCACAGGAGGTGCAGCGCAGTGGAGCGCTGGCCCAAGCAGCTCGATTCGCGAGACCACAAGATCACGGGAGAACTACATTATCGCACAGTAATTGTGAAAGCATGGGATAACATCAATGGTAAAACAGAGCAACGCACAAACAACAGTTCATTTTGCACCTCTGAGGTGCTTCTGCCATGAGTGAGTACGCCAATTAATTAAAAGTTTTCTTTTTCCAAGATTTCAGTGTGTTGTTGTGATAATTAAAAAAAACGGGAGTCTATACATGGTGTTTTATTTTTGAAATGGCCAGATGCTCTATACTGTTTTCGTGTCTGACTTCCTGGAACGATCTGCTCTGTTCAGCTTGACGCGTGCTTGAAGCGATCTCCGTCAAAAATAGACTCGGCACATATTTCTAGCGGAAAGACCAGAAAAGACGCTTCTGGGATGCGGCGGAGACGGAACGTGGTGCGTGCTGTGGAAACACGATCATTGACTAGAGTGGGCGCGATCAACAACGGAGGCAGCGGGGCACACACGGATCCTGTGGGGTGGAGCAGTTAAAGGTGATGATACTTCGGGGATGTCTTTATAACTTGTTTTACAGCCAAATAAGTGGCCAAAAAAAAATTCTGACAGCTAACATATCCACTGAAAAGTTTTGATGACTGCAATCCTGCAACACTGTACTACAGAAATAAATTGCAAGTCATAGCACACTTTATTCTCTCTCATCATCAAAAAGAGATCACAAAGACACTGAGATAAGAACTAGTCCTAATATATTATGGCTTATGGCCAACAAGACAGAAAAACATGACTGGCTATGAAGACAAGAAAAATTATTGACAATTCTTAGGATGAAAAAAACATCTTGGTTTTAAGTATTAAGGCGATTATATAGGATTATATTCAGAGGAAAAGGTTTTGGCAGAATTATGAGACTTAAGATCATTTGTTCAGTTTAAGAAAAGCTGCTGTGGGGTGTTTAAGACGCTTGAAAAAAAATTCCCTTTAATTTCAATCTCAATTTGCTGCTTATTAAAATCCGATATCATTATAACATTGAAACTAAATGATTTTTAAGTGATATTTTGTGCAGTACATGCATTAATAATGACACCATGCACTCTAAGGCAGAAAAAGAACGACTTTTTAGAAACTTTCCAGCCCCCGCTGATAAATTTAAAATGAACATGGGTGGTGAGAACACATTCCCACAGAGAGCTAGTGCCAGAGGTCGACTGCTCGTGTCGTGCCAATGTGACTGCACAGGAAGAGGAAAACGTATCAAAGGGAAACATCACTGAGAGGGAACTCTCTGAATTACTGAGCCACGGGCCTTCGTCGTCTCCTGTCTCTTCACGACCAATTTCACCCGCGCGTCTCGCTTCTCCTCTGCACTGTAGTGACAAACGGTGCCGATGCGAGGCTTCAAGTTTGACCCGTAAGATGCGTCCTACTTGTTAAGCACCAACCTAATAAACAGGCTTTGTTCTGAAGTTGATGTTACCTGTGAAGCCGGATATCTCTCGCACTATTAGAGCACTTAGTTAACAGTCAGGATCGAGCGTCAACATTTTTGATGATTAATTCTTTATATTTGGTCAGAAAGAAGCAGCGATAGAGATTTTTGGCTGTAGGACACTGTGACATTTTCAAGACAAACCAATGAATCACTTCCCTGCATTTTTAGTTATCCAATCTTTATTTTGACTAGAAATTATTAGCTAAATTTCACATTCACTGTAACTTTAAAGTAGGTAAAGTAAGACCGCCCCGCACCTCACACCTACGCACTGTCTATTATCCATCACAGCTATACATCTGCTTCCAACCCGAAGAAGCCGCAGCTCAAATACAAGTCAGCTGCTCACGTTTGGTTGCCCACAGCTTATACTGCAGCTGTGTTGAATCCTTTAAACTCATTTTAAGAAGACCAAAGAGTGTAGGTGTGTTTAGAAGAGGCGGATGAGGAAAGTCGTTTATGCAGGGAGAATTCCTCGTCTTTTATTCTCTGGAAAAAAGCACCTCTGAGTTTGTGCGTTAGCTGTGACTCTGCGAACCCTGCATCCTCTTGGCATCGATTCAAAATGCACACACAAGCAGAAACACGCACACATTAACTCCCCATTCAGTAATAAGATTGAACAGAGAGCATGATGAATAAATAATGGTTTAAACTCTGGAGCTTCACTCGACTAATTAACAGGGGAAAAAAGATTCTTCAAGAGAAGCAACATAACAAGAGAGCGGCAGAAGGCCAAGGAGCAGCTCAAGGATCACTGCTTCATAGGCACACAAAACATATACACACACGTACACACGAATGTGCGCACATCCTAATTTGCGATTCGGTGCTGTGAAGGGAAAAGACAAGAGCAGGGAGGAGAGGTGTTGGCCTCTATTGACTCGAAACCTTGTGGGCTAATGAGAAGTCCAACACACAAAAGACACACGCACACACACATTACTGTCATAAGGCTGTGTCGGAGTATGAAGGCACAGAACTCTTCAACCGAGGCTATCGTGGAAGATTTTCTAGGAAGAGGAATCCCAGTTACCTCCCATCGTCCTTGACGTTCCTTATCATGCGCGCACACACACGCGCACACACTGTAAGGCCATTAATGTGGCATAATTCTGAAGAATAAGCAGCCTAGCTGGCCCAGCTCTCCTGCAAACATCATCCAACTACTTCTCCCAGATCACACTCTGTCACTGAATCTGAGCAGACAGCAGAGGGACGGGGAAATGAAAATGAGGCATAGTTGGAAAAGGGAGTGGCACCGCTGACTGACTGAGCGCTTTTATTTTCGCCATGCTGACATCTCCTTGGAAACAGATGTGTTCGATAAGCAAGGAATAGCGGGGACCGCCACAGAGACGTGACTCCAAATAAGCTTCGACGGCAACAGAGAAACATTTCCGCTCTCGCAAACATGCAAATATGAATCAGCAGGAAGCAGCGATAGAAATCAAATGAACTAAAAGTGACTGGCAACAAATGGTTTAAAAAGTCCCAAAGGGGCGCACGGGAAGCCACGACAGAGTTTGTGAAGACGCTTGTCATGAATGAGGCAGCGGCAGCAGCAGCAGCAGCAGCTTGAGTCCTGGAGGAGCCACCGAGCTCCACAGCCTTTGAACGTACAGGAGGCAGGCAGCAGCAGAGCTACGTGACTCTCATGACAACAACTACAATCACACAAATACACAAAAAGCACATCCAGAGAGTCCCTCAACGCTGGGATAAATTCCACAAGCATTCAGGCAAATGCACCAAGTAAAAAGGATGTTTAAAGTGTAAAGGGAGAAAGGAGTAAATAGACAAAAACAAACAGGGAGTGGGACATGCAGGAGGAGGACGAGAGGGGGACCACTGCGAGCGCCCACCTGAGGGTTTCCCAGCATTCTCCATCTGTGCTCCTCTATCCCTCACTCTCTGTTCTCCTCTTGGTCATTTCTTCCCTCCACACATTTTTTCCACAGTCTTCCCCAGCCGTCACTAACCTCACTGGGACACTGGCTCAGGCGGAATATTGTGTAAAGGAAAAAAATGAAAGAGAGGGAAGGCAGGGAGGGACAAAAGGACTGTGAAAGAGGTGGGAGAGAGGAGGAGAAACACGGCACGAGAGAGAGAGGGAGAGAGAGAGAGAGAGAGAGGGAAGTAAGGCTGCCAGTTCTAGACAGTGTCTCTTTTCTGTCTCTCTGATTGTGTGGCCCTTGTTGGCTCGCTCTCTCTCTCTCTCGCTCTCTCCGATTCCCTCATTATGTCCATCTGAGTGCTCGTGCCAGGCTAGCAGGGCAGCAGGAAAAAAAGACATGGCTGGCTGTGGCCTCGCAAAACACCTTTCAGACTGGCCACCTCCTGCTGGACACTGACCGTGCACCAGTTCACACTGGTTGTGTGCTGGGGGCCATGCACGGAGCAGCAGTGTGTGTATGTGTGTGTGGGACTGTCATGTCAGCCAGCCAGAGCAGCAGATTACTGACGCTCCACTGGCATGTCCCACTTCATCCTTCTCTCCTGTCACCCCAGCAACACCTCCGCTCCCTGCCCACTTCCCCTCGTCCTGCCCTCATCATCCTCCCCTCCTCCTCCTCCTCCTCACCCCCTCTTTTCCACCATCTGCCTCCACTTCTCCATCCCCACCTACTTCCTTCCTTCTCTCGCCGTAACCTGAGCAAAGAGTCTTTAAATTTGATTCCATCCATCTCTGAAATCTTTACCGGCAGAGCGAACTCCGTGTAGCCCACAGGAATAGTAAAGATCGTCAATCTCTGCATCTCGATTCGCTCTAATAAAAAAAGCCCCATCAAAGCGATGCATACACACACACACACACTGCCCCCAGGGTACTTCCACGCTAAGCTAAAGATAGCCAATCACAGGCTGGGGAAGGAAAAGGAGCGGAGATGTAATTAACACCAGTGGGCCCGGGCTTAGGTCCGTATCAACACTCAGCGAAGCTCCGAAACCACACTGACCAACATCTACTGTTAGAATTAGAGGTGTATGAAGGCAAAGGCTGTGCTTCCTGCTCCTCGGAGATAGAGATGATGATGGTTAATTAACTTGAGAGATTCAGTCCGGATCTTCATATAACGCAGGGAGAGGTCAAGGCGGCCCTCAAGGTGAAGAGCCCTGATAGAAAACATTGCAGGGAATGGATCTCGAGTGTGTTTGTGTATGCGCTTGTGTGCATATGTGTGTAAGGCCTGGTTCATGCATAATGCTCAACTGTGACTTTATGCAGAAGAATCAGATCAGTTTACGCAAATTTGGATATTGCACTTAGCCATATTGCGAATTTCTTCTTATTTCATCCATTGGTTTCTGAAGAAGGGTTTTGAAGCCTGAATTGAGCCGGCGCTGGGGGTCGCCATATTGGAAATGCCAAAGCCGGCTAATCCAGAGACGGGCAAAGAGGCGGAGCGCGAACGAGCTGAAGCCTTAGGCTGAGGACTGTGGGCGGGCCCCATGAATCAGTCAGTTACAGCTAAGAAGCTAGGCTATATGCTTCTCAGCGTAGCTAGCACTTATTAGCCATAGACTGTATAAATAATGAATGAGCTTGTTTAAAGAGCTCAGACCAGAAAGTTCCATAAATCCCACAGAGAGACACATGAATGAAAAAATCCCCAAAAGGCTCCAACAACACAAACAGGCGTTAAGCTCAGTGTCTGTTTGTCTGTGTTGACGTTTAGCAGACAGCCAGCAGGATCCAGCTGTCAATCAAGTGATCCGGCCCCTATGATTTAAGGCTTAATATAATTAAAACAGGTGTGTTATAAAAAAATTCACCCCCCGTACAGTTATCTTGAACAATAAAATAAGCTATTGATAACAAAACCGTTTTCTGTGCCATGCTGTAAACATGTTTATTTCTGCTGTAAATATTGTCATTTTCCCATCTGGTCTAATGTTACGTCTTGTTTTCTGGAGGAACTGCAGTTTTTTACACATCCGCATTGGCTTAATTTTTCAACACCGTAGGTTTCTTTGCATGCACTGACTGTTGTGCAAAGAAAAGCAGGAAACAGGTGGCATGAATGTGTACGGTGCCACCAGCCTACATGTGCACAACACAAACAGGAAACCACTCTTAAAGTACAGCTGCAAAGTGCTACTGTCATTAAAAATTCTGTCATTAGTGTGTGTGTGTGTTCTGTGATTGCAAGACAAAAGGCCCACCCACGTCTCTCACTAAACAGTAGCCTGAGGAGCAGCGGATGACACCCACAGATATCTTACCCTATGCAGAGCTTCACCTGCTGAGCGGTGCAAGGTTAACAGTGACCACATAGGGGCTTGACAACTGCTGAACATGCAGATTTGCTTCCCACAGAGTTCACACACATGCACACACACTTTCCAATTATTTGCCGGCATCATTTGGAGCACATGCATGTATCATTTGAGATGTGTGTATTTGTGTTCACACTCTCTATTTTAGTGCCTGTGGGGATAAATGACACACAGGAAGCGCGTTGTTAAGCTAACACAGAGCGCTAATGCCTCACAAGGACAAGTAAACAACAAGCAAACAAAACAGCGTATCCTCAACCCACCAAGCAATTTAGCACCTACAAATACATACAGATGAGATATTAATGGCTTACTGTGTCCTCTTTGACCTTTTAATTATTCTGATTTGTGTACAGAGCAAGCGTGCCGTAATTGCATTAGCATCTCTGCAGGTTTACTTAATGTTCCAGGAGAGGGGGGATAGTGATTCAGTGAGCAGATATGATAACGCTCCCTTCCTTTAGTGTACACTAAATGATCCAGTGTGTGTGTGTCGCTGCGTGTGTGCGTGCCTGTGTGGTTGCAGTAAATCACTTGAGATTTATTAGCTCAGTTACCACTAGTCAAACCCTCTGACGTGCAATTATGCACTATCAGCAAATAAATGATTTGGTCATTACAGGCCATAATTGGTTATGGAACAAAGAGTACAATATATTGTCCGTCTCTTTGCGGCTGCTATGCGCGCTGTCCGGCTCTTTGCTGCTTGTATTACCGGAGAACTCCACTTGCCCCCTGTTCGCCCCCGCTTCCTATTCCCCACTTCCTCTTCTCCTTCCTCTGAGCATTTCCCGGGAGAGGACAACTGCTCCTTCCTTCCCTTTATCTTTAGAGCGACGCATCTGGAATACAGGCTCCGTCTCCGCCACTCTCCATCACATTCAATCATCCCAATGTTTATGCAGCTCTCCGCCCTTTCCCACCATCCCTCCACCTCCCTGTTTCCCTTCCTCTCTCCCATTCGCCTGCCTCAGCTCTTAAACACAGCGTCCCTTATCACAGCCCTGCATCTTTCAATTTCTATCTATCTCTGCCCAATTGTTTTCTTCCCCACCATCTTGCCTCTGCTTGACAGCTTTTCCTCTTACATTTCCTCTCTGCCCTTACAGTGCTGTTGTCCTGGGAGATGCTGTACAATCTTTATTGAATGAGGATAGAGGACACACATGGACCTGTGAACCTTCGCATCCTACGTGATGCAGGAAAGCTCTGAGGTATCTATAGTATTCAGACTCATCTCTACAACGTTGTAGCCCTGGTGGTCACTGCTCTGACTTAAAGACGGAATCTGAGACTAAATTATCGCCTCTACCTCAACCCAACTTGTGTGCTTTGTTCCTGCTCGATCTACACTATGTTTCCTAATAATTTTCTCACTAAATTTGTGAGTAATACCCCTTTCCCACCGAAATTAGCGTGTTGACACAGGTTTTTCAGACCTGGGAAGACCCACTTAAAGATGATTAAGGAGTCCTTTCCATCTCTTTTCTGCTGCGTCACCGTCTGACGTCACAAACACGCCCGAAACAGGGTTAGTAAAGAGTGAAGATGTTACGGTGGTTAGGTCTTTATTGTATCTATTACTCATTCAGTCTGTTTATCAAACTCAGCGCCCACAAATTTGGAACGATGTTCGAGCGCTGCTCGGACGGAGACGGGCGGAATTTGTGATCATAAAGGGTTTGCTTGATCTTCTAATCTCTAACATATGTAGTCTGTTTGTAGTCCCAGTAGTAGGACAAAAGTGTCGGCTAAATGAAATTGTAACATTGTAGAAGTCGTCTTTCAAGTCCAACTACATTCAGTCTTAGTTACAAGTCTGCTTTCAACAATGATCAGCGTACAGAAGAGGAAGTCCTGACTAAGATATCCCTCATCCTTTCTTTAGACGTCTGTTGGCTACACCGGAAGCCATGAAATATCGGTCTTTGGCCCAAGCGTCTTAATCTTTGTCAGATGACAGCCGAGGGGTTAACGCCATGAGAATCACATGACAATCTGTTGGATGATAAGATAACCGAATAAGGATGATCCATTGAATGACATACCTTGCAAATAAAGCTGCTTCAACAAATCTATGCAAATATACATTACATGCATTACATATCTATTATATAGAGCCATGGTTCCCAGCTGGTGGGTCCGAAAAAAAAGTCGATGCTGCGCTTTTATTTTGAAGGATGGGTTTCCTTTGACGTGCATGCAGTAGTAGTGTAGTTTAACCACACTCCGTGTAGCCACTGATTGGGTAATCGCAGCTACAGTTACAGTCTTGAAACTTGATGAGCTCTAATGTAGTTGCTTTTATGTTGCACTTAGTGTATTTCTGTTAAAAAAGGCCGCTAATTGAAGGAATTGGAGAGGGAACATTTTCCTCGCACTGCTACCTGCTGGTCATTTTGGCTGACTATTATACTATTTCAGAAATCTGGTCGGCGTTTTGTCATTAAGGAGGTGGTGGTGGGTCCTGAGGCGAGATCAGTTGAGAACCACTAATTTAGAGCGTTGTCTGAATCTGCACTTTACTTTGGTAAAGTTAGTGTACAGTCAGAGGACAAAATGTACAAGAAAGTTCATATGGAAACATCTTGTACGAGTGGGCTGAGGTACAGGGTACTTGCCAACTCCAAATCCAAGCATGCATATTTTGGTTCGGTCAGGTATCGCAGATGGAGTGAGGCCATGATGAAATGAAATACATATTGGCAGTGGGTGAGGGTGATTGTGGTAAGGCTTTGGACTGCAGAGCCGCCTGCCACTTAATTAACACAGCCTCGTTCTGCTTCAACAACCTCTTCAACTGGGGCATCCACAGATAAGTCAAACAGAGAGACGGAGAGGAAGGAGAGAGACAACACAACAAAAACAAGTGTGACCTTTCAGGCCAGATCTTATTTTGACACGTCAACTCATTCCCACTCATAGATAGAGAGTTGCTAGAAGAGGGATGAGGAGGAAGCACCCGTCTTATTATATCCTGCCTCGGCCACACAGGACAACCCTCTACTTGGACGAGCCGACAGACGCTGGAAGAAAACTTTGAGTCGATGAGGACTTGTCTTAGAAAACGCAGACACGGACAAAAAAAGAAGAGCTTGACAGAAGTGCAAAGAGGAGAGGCCGGGGAGAGAGGGTGGATGGGTTTGCAGAGTAAATGGCTGCGAGCTAATCATGACGCTAACAGTAATGGATAGGCAGGCTGGTCCAGATTGCCTCATTTAAGGACACTTGAGTATCGTTTAGGTAATCTCTCTGATGCATTCACCACGGATGTGAGTGGTGGAGACAGAGTGGTCCGTACCGAGACACACGACGAGGACAATTTTTTTTTTTTGTCACAAAACTACCTACGTGTTCCATTATTGTATACCACGGCAGGCAAAGCGCCTGACCTGAGGTTTGCACCCAGGTGTTTAATGATGTAAGCCGTGTAGGAATGCTCGATCCTCGCTGAGCTTGACATGGAGTCAAAGCAGAGCGCAAAATCAGATGAAACTCAAGATGTCTTTCCCTGAGTTTTACCCTCCTTTGATCCTCAGCTGGAGGCAAAGTGCGGGAATGAACATCAGCGACCCCGAACAACCTTCGCTGAGTTTTCTTACACACTATCCACACAAACTAAACACCATTACTATTACCTTGGGAATGGCCTTTGCACTCTGACACCATTTTTAGTTTGTTCCTTGAATCCAAATTCTCTCCACGACTTTGTTCCTCCTCTATATTCCCCTCTAATCTGTTTTCCATCTTCTCTCATACCTGACAGCATCTAGGCTCTGATTCTATCGTCCTTCCCTCAGTGCAGTCAACAACACCTCAGAGGACCCCTCAGAGGTGTTGTATAGTGTACTGCAGTAATCCACTGTTATTGGGGGATGCTATAACTCAGTTTTATGTGATCAGGAGCCCCATATCCCCGTCTACAGCACCTCGTGACAAACGACCGGAGTCAGAGATGGCAAGAGTGAGTCAGCCACACTGAGAGGCAGTGACGACACCAACTCTTTAAAGCTTTTATATTTCTGATGATTCCAGGCGAGTGTGCGTCAGTCATGGTGCGTCGCTGTGTGGGTGAGTTTCTCGATCAGTGAAGAGTTGGCGCTGCAGAGTTACATTAACATTAAATGTGATCAGTCCGCCAGGAATCCAAAACAGACAGCGCAGCCATGTTGGGAGTTTAGCTTTTTCAAAATGCTACAATGTAAGACGGCGAGTGAATCACAGTGCTGTCTGTTTATTCTGCACTCTCAGTGGGAAATTCCCGACAGCTTTTTCCTCTCGCTTAACTAAGGGCCTCGACGACGGCACGGACCAAAGCAAACAGCGAAGGACGTTCAAACGCTGCCTGCTCCAGCACTAAGCCGAGGGTGAAAAGGTCTTGTTTTTTTGTTTATTAGCATTTCCTAGCCCTCATGAACCAGCCTGAGAGGCGAGCAAACAGCAGCTGTCAGGAGATTTAGAAGAACGCAGTGTGCTAGCACCATTTATAAATAGCCAGAGTACATAATTTGAGCCTGGATGCATTATTAAGAGAATCAATGTGTATGAGAGGAGGAGGGCAGAGGGGGGGTCAGAGACTGGTTCTTCAGGTGAGGTACTGAAGACGTGTCATCAAGTTAACCCTAACACTAACACAAATCAACATGTATCATACATTTTGTACTTTTTATACTTAAGGCCTCTTAATTACACTTTTTACCAACTTTTACGAACATCTCACTCCCTTTTTATGTCTCTGCACAACCAGAGTTTATCCGAAGTTTCTGTATGCACGGACCACTTTCAGCGCTGAAAAAAGATCCCACTAATAGAAAGTGAAAATCTGGGAGAAAATACAAATGAGCAGCTGATTATGCACCAGAGTCCCTCTAAGTAGGTGCAAAAACAAACTGTTAGACTAAAGACTGTTTGCGCTGCAAATGGTATATTTAAAACACAGTTTTCACAGAGTTTTGCATGATTGATTTCTTTATACACCGATTGTGTTTCAGGAAAGAGGAGCCTTATATATGCAATTCAAAGGAACTCAAGTGGACCATTGTTCTATAGGCTTCCAAATATAGACAGGGCTTTACATTAATCATGTTGCTATACGACGTCAGCAGTTCTGTGAAGTTGCCCTCTCAAGGTCTATCCATCAATCCTGCGTCCCTGATGACCGCCGGGTTCTATGACGAGGAGGAGGGCTGTCCTCCTCCTTCAAAAGCCCTCTTGGATAGAGGATGGTGGCCAAGATTGAGCCGAATAAAGCGCCTCTTTGCAGAGAGGGTTAAATGATCTACACTCGTCACGAAACCCTGCAGATGTATTTATGTGTATTAATTATGTAGATGTTTGTGCACAAAGGACAAAAACACTCTCTTCCAAATTAGCATCAATAAGTTTAGGACGACAGAAAAGGAGCCCAGTGTACTGTGACATCCTAAGCAGCTTTTTAGAGACTGCTGGAGAGTGCTCATAGGCCCCGGGGCTGAGGGGACGCATTAGCATTCAGCAGCGGAGAACACAGAGACTCAGTCAGGTCTGAAGGAGATCCAAAGGGAGTAGGGCGGCTCTTTGAAAGGGAGGCCGGACAGGACTGTGTGACATATCGATCGGCTATTGGCCACGCAGTACTGCACTGTGGGCTTCATCACCGTCACGGCTACACTCTGTCACTCCCTCTTTTCAGCTGTTAATTTGTGGGACTATGGATCTTAACATTCTGCCCTACGCTTTGGCAGCCAAGTCACTGCTATGACAACAGGAGTTTTAACCAATCAGGAGCAGCTAAAATCCTTCTAATGTTTTTATACACGTGTTTACCTTGACTTGCTCCTCCATACGTCTGTCCTTCTACATTACCCTGCATTCACCTCCTAATCTGTTCTCATGTCACACTTGAACACATTCATCCTTGATTCAGCCGACACCCTGACATTGATGTGCCGCATTACAGTATTAATATTTCCAGGGTGGCAAATTACGAGCGCTTCCAATATAAGAGGCTTTCCGGCTTCAGCAAGCAGCTTTTTAACTGTTGTACTCGAGCTTATCGGTGCAAATCCAGACGTCCTTGTAAGAAAAAAAAAAGACAAGGTTTCTGCTGACAATAAGGCGTAAGAAGAGAGCCGCACAATGTAAAAGTGAAGTTTCTGTTCGGTCTTTGTCCGCACAGATGTTGACTTGGATAATCTGCGTGCAGAGAAAGAGACGGTAGCACTTACGAATCCACTAATTGGCTCTGTAATTGGCTGCAGTTAGAGAGACATCTGTATCAAACAGCGAGTTAAAATATCAGCAGTAATGACCTGCAGTATCTAGAAATGTACCAAATGAGAGGGAATCAAGGTTATCACAGGCTGGGGCGAGGGCGAGATAAAAGGGAGGGAAATGGCTAACAGTGGTGAAACGGGCAGAATTACAGACTAGCATAAAACTGAACCACTTTTATACCTTACATAAAAGGCAAAAATGTTTGTTTTACAGGGGTCATAGGTCGGTTTATGTTCTCTGCTCGGCAGGGCAGCTTCAGGCTTTCCAGGGGCTCTTGATGAAATGTAATTTGGTCTCTTCATTCCTGGCTCTGTGTCAATGTTGTCAATACACCCACCACAGTTTATCCTCAAAGCATGAGTCAGCTTCATAAAACACACAAAACAAAACACTGGAATAGGCAATAAAAACACATGAATTTAATCATGTACACCCAATTTAATCTTAATCATCTGCCTATGATTAAATTAGCTGATAAATATTCAATCCTCATAATAATAACTTAATAATAACTGTCAAGACTATTGACCATATTGTCCATATTATGCCATAATGATTGCTCTTCTAATGCGACTAATACAAGCTCCACTGAATTTATCAAATTAGTCTTTTTAACTGAAAGTCATTTCTGTGCTGTCCCGACCGTAAACGTTGCTTTGCCATCTTAAAATTGATTTTAACACATCTCTTTGTGTCGCTGTAGAGGGCACTGATGGGGGGCACAGTTTTGACAGACACAATCAATACCAATAATACAGCATCTCTGACTAATACAGTGTTTGTATACGTTTGTGTGGACAGGCAGGTCAGGTCTGCTGTTGCACAAAGAGCCATGCGTGTGGGGGCGGAGAGTCTGCCTCTTGAGCCGGTCGCCGGCTGCAAACAGAAACCATCAGGGAGAGAAACCGGCAGAGTGCCGCTTGTAATTAAGAGCTGATAAAAAAGTTGTTTCACATTTCAATGCTGCTGTTTTTTCAGGCTCAATCCAAAACACAATCTTCCAGTGAAGAATCCTGTGCCTTTTTCTCTGCAGCTTTTACAGTGCCCTCTGATGGCTACAGGGAGGAAGATGCTCAGTATGGGAGATCTTAAAGGTTCCTCCAAGTCTTTGTTGTTACATTAGTCCTGTTCCTGTTGGCAGGCCGATAGAGAGGCAATGTTTTGAAGCCGGAGCCAAATATTATTTTTATTACTATTACTATTTTACCACTCCTGCTGCTGTCAAGTGTCTTGCTGGTTCCAGCTGCCCTGCTATAGAAGACTACTGTGAATTGAATCTTACTTAAAGGTTCCCTGTGGAGCAATGATTTTATGTGTGGTCCTCGCCTGGTTGGCTCTTATGCATTTATGCAAAGACACACATATAGAAAAAACAGGGATGACGGGATACACATTCAAGCCAATGGTGTCGCACTATTTCACTGATCAACAGGTGGTGTTTACTCGTCAAGGAACACATCAATGTGACATAAAGGCGGCGAAGAAGAAGAAAACAGCAGGCTTATAAAGATGTTATGTAGCATACAAACAGGGTCTTAAAACGTATGTAAATTATTTGTAAGGAATAAATAAAGATGAATACAAATTTACATTACATTATCGTTTTGTGTATCTTTTAAACACATGATGGAAATGTGTCTCAACTGCCCTGTCTTGAGAAGAGTGCCGACTGTTACTTCAATTAACGCTAAGGCTGCACGATTATGGCCAAAAAGATTTTGATCATTATTGAGATCACAATTGTTAATAATGATTATTTATTCATTTTAAGAGATTGTACTTTCACATTTAAATAACAGCCTGAAAGAGCAATGCTTTTAGTCCCATCTTGTGCTACTTTCTGGCTCCTGTACAAATTTTGCACCGAGCCAAGACTTAAAATTCGGTTCTTTACCTGAATTTGGTTCATCTTCTAGGAGCTAAAAGAAAAAGAAAATTGTACCAAAAAACCTTTTTACCTTTAACAGAGCTCAGAGAGTTTTCACTTCAAAGTGCTACATTCCTGCTAATAGCAAAATCTTTGCATCAAATTAAGGCTTAAAATTAAAATTCTTGAATTCGGTTCCCCGAATTCGGTGCATCTTTGGTTATTTAGGTCTGTCTTTGGGAGTTGAGTGGATCGGGAGCTGTACAGCGTCGCTGTTATGGATGCCTGACTTGACGCCTTCATACACTCATCCTTCTGCACTTCGTGGTGTTTTTTCTGCTGGTCGAACAAGTTAGTTGTGTTGCTTTGCAGCGCAGACACTGGTTTAAAAAACTCTTTGCATATCATTTTTTTCTTGCTTAACATCACTTACTCTCAACCCCAAATACCTCCAAACAACTGATGACGAGCCATTTCAGGGGACCGGTGTTTCGGTTTAATGAGCGACTTGCTCTCTCCCTGTTTAAGGAACCCAAAATCATGATCACGATTTATACTTAATAAATTGTGCAGCCCTAATTAACACTATATTTACTTAAGTCTGTCACCCCTTAATTTGTCACCATCAGAAATGTGACAAAAAAAATCACGTGCTGTCCATTTGACCAACAACCACAGTTGTTGTGCTGTCAGGTTTACAGGTATTCTAAATGAACGCAACATCCCTGTTCGTACATTTATTCCTCATTTCCTGTCGTCTATTTGTAATAAAGGCTTCAAATGGCCCGGAAAAATACTTAAATATTTCCTTAATGAATAAATTTACCTTGTCTGCTGTCAGTTACATTCACTAAGTCATGGTGGGCTGCCCTCATCTCAAAAGCTGTCCCAGCCTACTGCTTCCTCATAAAAACTCATTCCAATCAGCTTATGCAGTGTGCTACATGCAGTTATCGCTGTTACATCAGTGAATTTGTGTCGGCAGATACCCTGAGTTGAGGTATTGAAATCAAATCAGTATATTCCTATCAAACACCCTGATGCATTAAGTATTTAGACGAACACTTACAGCATATTGTGGATATGAGGAGGAAACAGTTTCTTCACTTATTCAGTTAATGTTTGCGCATGCATACGCCCACACATGCTGTAGCACAAAAACATACATCAGAGGTATAACTAAGGTTTTGTTGTTCTTAAGAGACCGTTTTTTGGCTCTTGGATCTGATGCGTCTCGGGGGATTTATACAGCTTTCACTGTCTCAGCTAAAAATACGTTCACACACTGATCTCGGCTTTGATCTTCACGTGTCGTGACAGCGAGCTAAATCATTTTATACATATCAAAACTGAAGGCCACCACACTTTCATCCCCAACCAGCAAAGCAAACTCTCCTGTTAACAGGTGGGTACGGAACAAGTAATCCCAGCCTCTGTAAAGGGAGAGTGTGGGTTTATTACTTTAAGCCTGACTGATCCAAGAGGAACTCCCAGCCTTTACCTGAACCCTGCTTTCAGTCGGCGCCTAGCCCTGGAACCGAGGTAATCATTTGGCACTCCTTAAGCCTAACCACCCGTAGTGAGTCTGTGTGGTTTAGGAGACGCACCGACATGAATGATGTTGCATCAGAAACCTTGTGTTACTGATCCAAACTGAAACAACAAAGGAAGATTGCCTGTCATTCAACCTGATTGGCAACCAAAAAACGAGGCCCCAAAAACTCGGCTGTGCCTACAGAAGGAAACTTGAGAGCAGTTTCTAGGACATTCTGTCTCTTTGAAGCAGACTGAGAGCACCAGAAATCGTGACTCTCTTATACAGAATCCCTATAAAACCAGAAGGTCGCAATAAGGTCATGTTTTCGTATCTCACTGCGATCGTGACACTTAACGTGAGCAAATCTACAGCGCCTCTCAAGGTTCATCATCCTTTGGTCATCTAACCCTTCAGGGAGTAAGATTTAATGGACTCCAATCAAATGATGCTATCTATCCTGGTTAATCCCCCTCTCTGCTGCCGAGATTCCTCATCTGTCTCCATAAACCCCACTGGTCTCCACGGGACTCCGCTGAAACTTGAGAGGCTTGTTCACCTGACTGAATATAAAGCAGGAGATCTGATTCCCAGGTTGCTGCAGAGGAGCTATTGCCATGGAGCCGACGTCTAAAGAGATTCGTGCATGTGATTAGCGCATCCTCAGGAGTGTGGAAGTGTCTGCGTGCGAGTGTTTGTTTTCACCTGGAACACTAAGGCAGGTATAATCATCTCCCATTTCTTCAGGTCACAGGAAAAGCTTGACATTTGCTTTTGTTTGTCTCTTCTGCCCGACTGCACGTCAGTGTCACTGGCAGGACAAATTAGGGAGCATGCAGAGAGTGCCGAGTGTTAATAATGACTGAGCGAGGGAAATAAGAGGGCGGGGGAAGAGGTGTTCAAAAGGAAATATGAAAGAAACACATTAGAGAAGGAAAAAAGATAAGGATGGTAAGTGGTGGAGGGAAGAATTGAGGAAAACAGAGAGGCGAGGCGAGGTCTGAGTGTGGCCTCTGTCATCTGTTGACAGTCTCGCAATAGAGTGGAGGTGCCTGCCCTTGTCATTTCAACATCTCGGTGACGAGAGCCCGTGTAGTGAACCAGAGAATCACTACAAGTCAAGGCTATTAGAGTGAAAATCGGACAAATGAGATCCTGCACTTACTAAACCTTGAGAAGACCCGCTTCCAACAACCTAACACAAGAAAACCAAGACATCACACACTCATCGCCTTACTGACTCCCCTGGCTCAGAGCTGGCATCTTAATATGTGTGTGTGCGTCTAGTCCTCGTCTTTTAGGGATGTGTGAGTGCGAATGTGTCAAAAGGATGCAGGAGCAGACACCCATGGGGCGGGACGTCCAATCCTGTTGCCCTGCCAGGGGCAAAATATGAGGAAAGCACTCTGTCCTCCTCCACTCAATCGACCCCTCCTCACCACCCTCCTCGCACTTTCCAGCTCTTGGCCTTTCCTCCTTTGTGCGTCTGAGTGGTGATAATGGCAGGCTGTCCGTCACGCAAGGTCTGACCCAGATTCAGACGGTAAGGAGAACGGAGGACAGAGAGTGGGGTGATGGGGATATCTCAGCCCTTCACCAATGGGACCCATCCTTCACATTCAGAGCCGCCCGCCCCCCCCAGATGAGGTCAGCAGGAGGGAGCAGAAGCAAGGGTGCCGACTGACGGGCGTCTTCAGCCAGTACTGCTGCAGGGAGAAGCTGACCCTGTGGTGGCGGGTGGGTGGCAGACAAAACCAATTAACCTTTTAGTTTGCAGTCAAACTTGATCCTGATCTGTGAGGATCTCCCATGGCCCCGCCCACACTTGTTGTATAGATACAGGTAACGAGGAAGAAGAGAGGGAGCAGGAAGTGCGGCACTGAGAGAAGGAGGGGGAAGGAGGACGTGTTGAGAGACGGATGGGGCACAGACGAGTCAAGAGAAAAAGAGACTACGTTTAATGAGGTGAATAAATGTGACGTTTGAATTTAGAGTGGCACTAGAGGACAGGCTTCATTGTCATCTGCATAAAGAGGTGTTTTCATCTGTACGGTGGCCTTTTAAGGACATCTTAAAGGCAGCTCGTAAGGCTCAGCTCGACAGTGTCTGAGATTCATAATGGCTCAATCGTACTTTAGTCAGGCTCAGGTACACTCAGAAACATAGAGGAGAAATGTTAATATTATCACATTTGTCAGGAGAAACAGTAAAGACCGATGACGTAATCACCTCCATGGTTTATTAAAGGGCCAGTTCACAGATTTTCAACCTCAGTTCTATCATGCTATCGTGGGGAGCTATGCCATACAGAGAACACCAGCTTTGACTGACAGTGGCTTTTACCAGGGGTGAATTGCTCATTTATTTTATGTCACAACTTGCTGGAAGACTTGCACTTCCAAAAAAGCCCTGAATTTTACAGGGTGACCTTAAACTGCACATGTATGAAGTGTATTCAGAATAATCCCATCTTGCAAAATTTTGTTTCTTTTAAATACATCTAGTTAAGAAACTAAAGACGACATTAAATTGGTTTTACGTATTTACAATGTGACATGACATATGAGAATGAATGTCCAAAAATGGCCAAAATGCACCAAATTCCATAAAATCCTGACAAACCAACTGACTGAATGACGGACTGACATTGCCATCCCTGCAGCCACGCCGCTAGCTTTACTAATAATAGTGGAAATAAAGAGAGTTGTTTGAGCAGTGACCCTGATACAGTGCTCGCCTCGCCATCACATGACCCCAATTCATGGCAAAGAGAGAAAGCGATGCATGAAACTGTAAGGAGAAAGGAAAATTAATGTTCAGATAAAAATGATGGTGAAAAAGTTTATTTAATCCCCAGAATCAGCGATGGCTCTTACTGCAATGACACTGCAATGTTAAACAAAGTAGATTCATATGAGCAAAGTTGCATTTGGATCTGGGAGGAAACATGCAGATGGCGGACGAACAATCATTAAGAAGCTTAACATTGAAGCATATGAAAATGCAACTGCAAGACAAATATGTCACATATATAGAATAGCAATTAGACGTATTAATCAGCTTAAATAAATAATAAATCACTCACTTTTTTTATCCCTTAGGGAACTGAAAAGTCTCCATCTGGAGAAAAAACATCACTACAAGCACAGTGAAGGACTTGTTTATAGATTCAGTCTGTACTCAAGGTCCTTTTTCTTACATGATTTTCATATTATGCTACAAATTTCTGTTGTTTTGTCCGTCCCCCGTAATGCGGCACCCAAAACTGTGTTTATGGGCTGTTGCAAATGAAAGCATCCTTTTTTCCATGTCGAGAAGAAATTGTTTTAAAAGCTTGTGTAAAGTGCTTTTGTTTGCTTCTTTAAAATGAGAATGGTTTCACTTTTCAATTTGTCCTTTAGAATGAACAATAATAGGTTTTTACGATACAGGACATTACCTACAGAACTATCAATGCAGGAAAAGCTTGAGTTCTTCTCTCTCTCTTTGCCATCCTCTCTCTCTCTTTTCCTCCCTGTGTCCTTCATATGTCCTTGCGTGACAGTGCAACTGCAGCGTGCTTCACCGTTTCCGTGGGAGGTATCTGTGGGATCCCAGCGTGTGGGAGAGGACTTCTGCCTGGCTCCCCATCTATCTGTCGCTTATCTCAATCATGCACACTCCTGCCATCCCTCCCACCGTCTCCCAATCGTTCTCCCTCTGCTGTCACATGCAGGAAAATATCACTCTTTCATTTAGCTCTGCCCCGCTTCACTTTGTTTCTCGAACAAAGGGACATTTCTCAGTCAATCACGCAGATGATAACCGACGGGGAATTGAGGCACTTGTTGTCGTAATTCCTCATAAATCTTTTTAAAATGAATACTGGCTGAGTAGAGAATAGACCGCAGCTGCATTCAGCAGCCTAACATAGCCGCATATTAAGGTTTTCACCTCACTATGACAGTGCTGTTATTTCCATGGCAGCCATGTTATTCGGGGTGATGTGAGAAACTACCCGCTCACAACAATCATTTGAGCTAGATTATCACCATATTTACAAGGCTGCCATTTTCTTCTGATGCCACGTTCAAGCTGGGAAGCTCAAATGAAGTCTTATAAATGTAGGAATCTTAAGAATCATGTTCATTTAAGCGAAAATTGACTGATCAGCAACTGAAAAGAAGATGGATAGTGGAAAAAAGAGTGGCATTGGGCCTTATTTTAAGGTAAAACAACACATTTGTTACTGTACTGACAGCTAACTCAGACAAGCTAACGTTAGCATTCAACCAATTCCTGGCTCATATTACAAATTGCTAGCTAACATTGCTACTAACCAAGACTTTACAACTTTTCTTTCGTATTGTGTGACACAATTAAACCAATGTGAATCTGACAAACTGTGTTCCTTCCCTTTGAATGGCATTGGGACATACAGTATATCAAGGTAATATAACTCATGAGGTACTGACAGCTGAGTCAGACAAGCTAACGTGAGCATTCAACACATTCCACTACCGTTATCTAGCTAACCATACCATTGGCTAAGAACTTATTATCCACCTTATTCCTAGCACCCATGACCCTTTGCGTGAATTATGGCACAACTTCCGCCACCGCATCTGTCACTGAATCGGATCCGGCGTTTCCATGGTAACGGCTAGCACTTATCGTCTTTTCTGAAGCGATCAGGAGACAAAACATGTGCTAACACGATCTTTTATACCTCAAACGGGATATTGTTATCGTACCACTGGCTTCTACTATGGAGGGATGGGAGGACAACCTTAAGAAGTGGCCTAACATACACTAGCATATTTAGCTACTTCATTGACTCCACACAATCTGAAAAGCTCCGTGGCGTACCAGTACTTCCACAGCAACAAGGTCGGTCGCGTTCTGTTAAAGGAGGTGGGACACGACCTCGTATCTCAAAGCAGACATAGAGCCTAGCCAGAGCCTCTAAGTTCCATATCAGTGGACCTGGGTTTTAGCTTCAGCGTTCAGGTGAAATGCAAACAGCTGGGTGCTCATGTGTTGCAGCCGGACCAGGCCAATCTTGCAGCCACGCAGCTGCAATACTGTGGAAGGTAAAAATGTTGTTGATTATTGTAATGCGTTTTAAAATGCTTTAACTTAATTGCTGAGTGCATTTCATAATGGACAATTTACTCATGTAGGCAGACAGGGAAAAACATGGATATATACGTTTTCGGTCGTCTCTTTAAGTTCAGGTTTTTCAGCCATGTCCTTTTGGCGTCCTCATCTGAAGGTAGGCGATGGAAACTGTACCACTGGTCTTTGTGCTGGGTGCACTTTCAAAACACTGTTGATCAAGCCACAGATTTAGCTTTGTCTGGTTGTTAGTACAGCCACGAACCGCGCAACAGGTGCCAGAGCTCCGCAAGGACATTTTAGTAAAGCCACTTCATTTGTTTAAAGAAAAAACAGAGTTGTAATCACTTATTTCGAAAGAACCGACGTTGTCGATGAGCCGGCAGGAACTAGCTTACTACCCCCGCTATCACACCAGATGTTGTACCCATAATTTTATCTACAACAGTGCCCCTAAGAATAAGGTGGATGAGAAAGAAATTACTTTACTATTTTATTGTACAACAATATTAAATGTTAATGTTAGCTTAAAAGTGTTTGAATGCTAACCTTAGCAGTTGTCTAACTGTAGCTGATTGGTGACCAAATATGTTGTTTTCCTCCAATGTGGCTCAAAATCCCTCCACGATTTCACTTTGCATTGCCTTTACTAGTAGCTGAACAACTGGGAAGCAGTGAAATGATCAATATGTGTCACATTCCTTAAATTTATAGTACTTGCAAACAATGAACACAACAGCACAACATGATCACAGCAGTTAAATGATCTCAGTTTGATTTCAGCTGCTAAAAGTGTGGGACAAGAGCCTGCTGCTACCTGATAATCACGCTTAATAATTGTCATAATCACCATCTCAGTAAATAGTCAGGACTGTCACACACACACATACACACACACACCAAGACCTTTTCTTTTCCTCACAGCTTATAGCTGCAGAGAATTCCTCCTGATTGTGAGTGCTATAGCGCCAGATCTAATTAACAGCGTTTGATTGTCTTGCCGCAGAGGTGGAAGTCATTACCATCATGTTTCTCTGTGAATGCAGAATATTGTGGTAAAAACTCCGGCAGATGTTTGCTATGTAAGTGCATTGTGGGTAAGATTAATTCACATCTATAGTCTGATCTTATTGAAAAGGTATGACATGATCGCTGATCACGAAGGAGATGGATGCAGAGATGCATTTTTTCTTTGCTTTCTAAGAACTTATGTCGGTGTTCACATTTATTATAATGATAGTGGATGGAGATAGAATAGCTGCCTTACAATCAGTTCTCATTTTTCTACTGGATACTGACTCTCTAGCCAGTTCTCATTCACTTCAAAGTCTTTTGAGCATTCTGAATGGGATGGAGGAGACTAATTAGCCTCCCTGCCTGTACAATCCTGGCCTTTGAAAAGGGAGGGAAGCAGACAGTGACTTTAAAAGGGAAAGGAGGAAAACAGGAAGTTGTACATCCCTTCCCCATTCCTTTTCCAATGATCAATCACAGCTTAGATTTCTACACCAGCCCCTACGTTCACTCCCTGCTAAAGCCTCAAATTATTCTTGTGGACATCAAATGTGCTCCATAGCGCAGGCAAAAAAGCTGCCAGAGCATGAAAGACCACAGTGGATTCACACACACATAAACACAGCAAAATGACAGAGACAGAGAGGGGTATGAATGCAGGCGCAAAGAGAATCCCAAAGCAAAAAACAGTTTCACACTGTTGTGTGAAATGTTCTCTCAGGCTCCACTTGGCAGACAGAGTAGGCCTAAATGATTTATGAGAGGCAACAAAGCTTGCCAGTTGTTTGTTTTAGATAAATGCTACACAAAGCAAAAACGAACAAACCTGATGATGGAGAAAGAAAGATGAAAGTTTTTGGCATTTAAAAAAAGCACCTAGTTTTGCACACTGCACAGCCTGCAGGTTTGAAGTGAAATGGCAGAGCTTGGCGCGGACGGAGGTTTCTGTAGCAGTGCAAAAAGGTAGCTTTTTCAAAAGAACTGATTGGCATTGGATTACAATCTGGATTGATTCCTGCTTACCTCCCTTAGCAGGATCTCTGTGTCCCAGCACCAGCACCTGGCTGACCGCCTGCCCATCAGATATGTACACCTGGTAGTCCTCACCAAATATCCCCTCCCCCTGCATCGCCAGCAAACACCCGGGATCCATCCAGTCTACCTGCACGGCTTGACTCAGCTCAGCACAGAGGAACCGCCACAGCCAACTGACTATTGCACTGCCCTGTAATGAAACTGTGCAACACTACTATCCCCATGAAGTAACATCATGCCTCAATGATTATGAATGATTATGTTTATAAGACATAGTGACGCAAAACTACAGCAGAGGCCTAAATACGGTGGCTGACATATTACACAGTGAGCATACACAATAAGAGAGCCCCGCTAACAGCTTCTCCTACTCTTGTTTTCTTCTTGACTTACACACACACACACACACACACACACACACACTACTATACATTCTTTCAACATCTGCGCTCTTCATCAGCAGCGCGCTTATTCACAGTCAGGATTGGAGATGAGCGCTCGGGGCTGCAGAAGCACTTCCCTTCTCCTTTCCTCTCTCTCTCTCTCTCTCTCTTCCTTGATCTCACTCTTTTCCGTCTTTCTCTTTTCTGCGTCTGAAAGGTTTCTGTGAAAGGCCCGAGATGAAAGACTGCCCTCAATGGGAGCGTGATTGCAGAGACAGCGCTGGAGGCTCAAGGTGTTACCAGAATTGCTCACTCAGAGTCGCTCCACCCCAAGAAGATGTGCACCGCAATTGTCCCCAGTTTGTGTATGCGCGACATCTGAAAGACGCTCGGTTTAACCGGCGTCTGATACAGATTTATGTTCCAGCAGTGTGCGAGTATTTGTACATCGGAAATCACACAAAGAAACATCATTAGGGCTGTACCCAACTCACTATTTTGTCAGTTAAAGTACCACACCAAACTCCTATGTCGGACTACACGACACAAAAAGTCCTTAAACTTTAACAAAGCGCATCAGAAAAACTTCTTAACATAAAACTGCTTTATTCAGTGTTTTTACAAGTTTTAATTAACAGGTCTGATTGGAGTGGAAATAAATACAACTGTGAATGATGAACACTTAGAAGCTGAGCACCTAAAAACAAGTTCTCGGCAGCTGCGCTAACAGCCCTTCTTGACTTCCTGTGCCCGCAGGAGTGCATCTGAGAAACACAGATTTTTACGTGAAACTGCTTTATTCAGAGTTTTTACCCTTTAGAATCACCAGGTCAGTTTGCTTTGAGGAGGAGGACACCTGTGCGGATAATTCGGCTCCTGGTAGAAACCTCAGGAAGCCTGATTTGAGGTATCAGTTGAGGTATTGAGGCTCGGTTTGTAAAGCGTGAAGCCGGCCATGCTGTCGCTCCTGCATCGCTCTGTGTGCATGACGCAGCTAAAAAACAACACTGAAGAGATTCAAGTAACATAATGCAAGTCGCCTGGAAGTCTTGGTTTATGGTTCCAATTGCGATATTAAGGAGGCAGCGTTACACATCATATCAAATGGAGCTGACCTCAAGCAAATTCACATAAAGACAGAACAGGATTCATACGTTTCTCGCTATGATTAACTGCTTCTATAATCTGCTAATCTAACAGCAAAAGGCCTGGGGACTTGTGTAAAGAGCAGCCAGCAGGACACAGACGTCTGCCTTTGTAAAGTTGAGTCCTTGGAGAGGAGGCAGGACAAACCAGACGATGGGCACTAGACTGACAAAACTGCCAGGAGGAGGATTTATAGTCTCCAAACTGCCAGAACCCCAGACAGTAAAAATCTATATCCACCTCGCTCTGTGGTGAGAGGAAATGTTCTTGAGAAATCAAGGATCACTTTAGCTCTTGTGGGAAAAAGCCACCAGAAAAGCAGAGTTTGGAATCAATGTGAAGGACGCAGTGATCCGTCTCTATGCAGCTGGCCTGCAGCTGTCAAGAGTTCAGACGCTGTACGATGCGTTTGGTGTTTAAAAGGACGAGTAATAACAGGCTTAGCACAGATAACATGCAAATCATGGAAGAGGTTTATCGTGATTATTCCTCTCCACTTCTGCTTTTGAAACATCTCGCATAATATCACAAAATTGAAGCACAGAGAGTCCTCCTCAATATTTCTTGGTTATAACAATAGCACACCCTTGTCTGTGCTATAATAAGAGAGGCTGCGGGTCGATAATGCAGAGTGATGGGGCTCTAATGTAACCACAAAGCTACTTCTCTCTCAGGGTCAGGACGGACACAAAAAGTTGAAAGACGCTGCAGTGAAAGTGATTAAAATCAATCCGAGGTGAAGTGACGGGCTCGCCAGATTTACAGCATGTCTGTTTCCGTCATGAGACATGAGATGTAGCATGTCGTGAATTGGATTTTCCAGGAGCGGGTGACAGGCGATAAGTGCTAGAGAAATGAGCACTGAAGCATCCCGGGCTCTGTTGATGTTACGGAGAATATGCAGAGAATGGCTACAGCAAAAGCCTGCTGTCAAATCTACAGAGAGACACACAATTACCCTCTTAATCCCAAAGATAATATGCAAACACACAGACACATAGACATAACCCCGAAACCTTTTCATACGTTTGAGAGGAAACAGAGGATTTTCAGAGCGATTCTTCCAAATGCCTCTCAACTCATATCCATCATAAAATTGCCTTTTTTTAGCTTCAGTCCAATTATGGCGATTATGTGTCAGAAAAGGACGCATGATGTGATAATGACAGTGAAAACCAGACGTCACTCTTTGTGAATGAGCCACAGGTGCAGCGATAGACTCAGGCGCCTCCATCCCAAGCGGGGGATCTGGCACCACACAGCCAGAAATATGTTACCATTCGGGGGCAAAGAGACACCAGATAAAAGCCGACCCTTGAACTCGCGGAGACCGTAATACGCACTCTATACGAGGAAAGGAGATACAGGTGTCGCGGCCCCGTATCTCTGGATTGCTCTTGGGCTGATTTAAAGCAGAAGTGATGGGAACTGGCACCAGCAGCTTCCATTTAAGTGGTCTGCAGGGTTTAGACACAGCCTGGAATTAATTATGATGCTTGAGTGGTGATATTAATTCAAGCTAAGAAAGCCAGCAGAATGTGAAGAGAGAGGATGGCGCTCGGGAAAGCAGCATCGTATAAAGCCACTGCTGGGGTCTTTGAATGTACATTGACGTAATGCTGAGAAAAACAGGAAATCCTCCTATTAGAGAGGGTGGAAGCAGCAAGTATTCAGTTTTTGTGTGATAAATGGTTGTTTGATTATGATTGTTGTTGGCATTTATGACCTTTATGTTGACTGACTGACTAATCCAGTCATTATTTAATCAATGCACAATGATTAAACCCACGAATGAAACTGTCAACATGCTAATAATACATTTATATATAAAGAAAACTTAGGCGGACAGTAGAAAATTATTTACCTCAACTAGACATTATAGACGGAGATAGAAGAAGACAAACTCTATTAATCCCAGAGCGGAAATTACTTTTTTTTTCACTCTTTTTACAAACATGCTTCACACGCATCTGCCCGAAATACACACACGCACTAACAGGAGCCTATGGACATGCATTAATAGTCGGAGTGAGGGGGCTGCACATGGAGCAGCCGGGGGATTCGATGGACACCTCGGCAGTGACCAGGAAAAGGTACCGGCACCTCTCCGGCTACCAGCCCCAATTCCACCCTCTGGTTCCCCAGCCTTCACACTGAGCTGCAGTCTACCCAACGAGTTACCGTCCACCCAGAAAATGACCAGAATGATTTAGCATCAACAATTAGCTGAGCGCAGAAATGACATTGCGAGTGTAAATGTTGGATTTAATAAAAGTAACAACGGTTATCAGTACAGACTGTATATTTAAGGGGCATTTTAAAACAGCGTTTGAGTTGCACAGCTTGTATTATAATCAGAAATGTCTGTTTGTGCTATTTATTTACGTCAAATATTGACCGATATATCTTTAGATGTTCTTTTCGTTAGTTTCCTTTTATTTCAGTTGAAGATGAAAAAATATGTTTTGCTCTGGTTTTATTTATGGGCTTGTGTTTGAGTAAAATTTTCTACATCCAAATGAAATGCTCTCATTTCGTTCTTTGAAAATATGAACTGGTTAAGAAAACAAGATGACAACAAAAAAGATGCAAAAAAATATGTTTTTCAGACCTCGTCGACAAGTTCACGTTCATGTTTAAACAACCGAATACTAATGTTTTAACTCAGGAAGAGCTCTGAACTACTTGGTAGAATAACCTGCTTTTTAATTACAGCGTTCATGCATCTTGGCATGCTCTCCACCAGTCTGTCACACTGCTGCTGGGTGACGATATGCCAGTCTTGGCGCAAAAAATTGAAGCCTCTCGGCTTTGTTCGATGGCTTGTGACTGTCCATCTTCCTCTTGATCACATTCAGGAGGTTTTCAGTGGGGTTCAGATCTGAGTTGTGCTGGCCGTGACATGTAGGGCGAGGTGCTGATTTAAGGGCAAATTGGAGTGGTGTGTATATAAAAGTCTGTGTGTAGCAGAGAACCAAGGGAGTAATACTTTTAGATTTTCAAACACGTAATGCCGACAATAGTCTCTGTCTCAACAACATATCAGGCTCTACTCAAAATGTATTGACTAAAAAGTGAAAGTGGCATTGAGGATGTCACATCCCTTTTGTTACTGACCTTAACAAGGCCTTCATGATTTCCTTAAATATAGACAGTACAGTATATACACCGTGTGTCGCCTGCCTGTGTATGCTGCTCAACTAAACAACCTACAGTCTCCATCCTGCAGCTCTGAGACCGCAACGATTACTTATCCAGGCTTAAAGCAGTAAATAGCAAATTATAGTTACTCTTGGCTCCAATCTCAATGCAAGCAACTGTATCGACAGCCATTTTAAACTCCATTAGTCCACTGTGGGATTTTCCGCAAACTGTTTAATATACATGGATTTCCAAGGCGCTCTGGAATCAATCACTGCGATATTTTCTCGACCATTTAGAGGTTCTGCTGGGATTTCAGTGCACCCCGCTGCCCTGGTGCGAAGTCTTGCAGGGCCTCCACACGGTGACACCAGTATGGCCACTTTTCAGAGGACGTCCCGTCATGTGTGGGGCCTGCAGAGATAGAGTCTTTTCTGTGAGGCTGGAAAACACGGAGGACGTGGAAAAAGGAACAAAGGGCCGCAACAAAGCCCCGTGCGTCCCTGAACTCTTCCGTCAAACACCCAACAACAGAGCAGAGGAAAGAGAAATCAATACCGACTCATGCTATGCCCAGGCAGCGTCAGGTATAGTCGAGCGTGAAGACGAAACAAGAAAAGAAGGGAGAGAGAGCACAGGAGGAGATGAGGAGGGGAAGACAGCACATTCTGAAGGCCAATGCTGCTCCCTATTGTTATCAGACAGCTCCCTGGCCTCCCTGCGCTGCACGACGCTCATATTCTTCTTACCCGTGACCTTCTTCTGTTAGATCTTGTTGTACTCTCCTCAGTAACAACTCATCTGCTGTAGAGCCTCTGCAGAGATGATTAATCTGCTTCAACCTGGCCTTCAATAAAGTGTCCACAATGACCAACATACAAAGTTTAAAGGTTAAATCAAGTCTGGAACAAAAAGGAAATTAAGAACTTGCTGCATCATTTGGCATTTTCCACAAAGCTGGGATTAGTCGTGAGAGTGACATGCGCAGGTGACCAACACCCCCGGGTGCTGAGTGACACCTAAAGGGCACAGCTTGGCTTCTTCAAGACATCTGCAGCTTGTCTCATTAGTATTCAGCGATGAATCATTCACACACAGCCGGCTATCATTATCAGCAGAGGGAACGAAAGACACACACGCACACACGCACTTCGGGGCACACGTATAAAAATATATGTACCAGAAATGTTCTGACACATTTCTGCACAGAAAAGGAGGATATATATAAACACGCAAGGGCTTATAGACGAGTTGATCAGCAGAAAATTAATCATCGAGGTCAAAAAGGCCTAAAATCACTGGTTCCAGCTTACAGAATGTGATGATGTGCTGTTTTTCCTTATGTTATTAAGTTTCCATTAGAATATTTTCAAGGTCTGAAAATGTCACCTTTGGCACAAGAAAACTGTGGGCACATTATCGTGTTTCTTAGACCAATAATGGCACTTAACTGATGATTATTTTCATTGGATTCATATTTCAATTGACCCTTCACTAAGCCCCTTCCTTGAACGGCCACCGTCCAATCCTACGTTAGCAACCGTAACTAGGCGCAGATATCCTCAAAGTTTACAGGGGGGTGTCGCATTTTTCACTTGGATGAAAAAATGTGGAAGACAGTCAACTGATCTCTGCTTACGATCCTGTCTGGCCTTTGCTATCACCGCCGATGATTATCGGCACAGCCTTTATTTTTTACCAGCCCTCGGTTTGTGCCATTGTTGTGGCAAACTTATACCGGATTTTGTTGGGCTTTCCTGTAGGGACCGGTGAACTTTTGCCTTGATTTTTATAGCCTCTTCATTCTCAACACTCCGCTGACAAATTATATTATGGATGTAGTTTTCAAATGCGTATTGTAGTTGTTCCTCCTTTCCTTTCTCTCTGATATTTGGGAACTATTTTTCCAAAAATTTGCAATTATTTGCCTTGGAACATCTCTAACTGCCATAGCTGAAAACGCTATATTTACATGCCGGTGCGAAAGCTTGACAGGCGTAGCAACAGTAACCAAGGGGGGTGGGACTTTTGTCAATAAAAACATTAATAAATGCTGAAAATTGCATCTTCATGGAGCTAAAACTGATGTAATCAAGTGTTTTGTTTAGTCCAACCATCTGTCCAACAGTTAGGTCTGACAAAAGTTATATGATTGGATTAGAGGCACTGGGACCTTTCACTCTTTTTACTACTATTTGCCGCTTGTGTAACTGTTGTATAAAAGCACTATCACACTCGATGTCGTGATGTTGTACTGAAGATCGACCGAATTACAGCCGGGATTATGTTCAGTACTTAACTAGCAAAAAAGTTACAAGGAAAGCAGGAAAATATGACAAACATGAGAATGTGAAAGCATCAAATGTTTGTCATCATTTAAAAATGAGTTACAGGAATAATCAATTACCAAAACTGCTGCAGTCAAACTCTTCATATGTCTTAATTGTAAGGTCCAAACCGCTAAGATATTGAAGACTGAGAAAATCAACAATTACTCAGATTTAAGAAGCTGGAAAATCAGAAGAACAGGCATCTTCTTCTTGAAAAACAATCAATCAAAACTTGCTCAATGAATCGACTAAGCGATGCAGCACTAGTTGCTTCCCTAATTTGCTTCCCTACGAGTCAATGCAGACGGCACCACAGTGGAGTGAGAACGTGTAAAACGCACATAACAACCTCTTTGTTTTCCTGCACGAGGTGAGACCTCTCTCCCACGGAAGCCCATCTGCACGCTGCGCAACAACAGTTTGTGGTTAACGTGCGTACACGGCATCCGGAGCAGACTCCTAATGCAGGAAAGCTCACATAAAGACGCTCCCCTCCATCTCTGCCTTGTGTCAGGCTGCACGTGCTCATCGGAGAGGCGGAAGAACAAAAGGGACAACTTTATGTCCTCGAAAATTTAATCGCCATGCTCGACATCGATTGTCTATAGCGTTGTGCTGTGACAAACAACAGGACAGTCAATGATAACCCAGTGAGCAACAACGGATTTGTCACTTTGTTCTGGACTGAGCATTTATTAAGCACATCCCATCTCATGCCTCCTGAGGGCTCTATTCTCTTTAAAAGAATAGCAGATGTGTTTACATGCCAGTGTGTGCAATACACGTGTTGATTTTAGTCAGTGCTATATAAACACACACATGTATACGTGACATGTATGCACATAATTATCTTTTCTCCCAGCGATGTTTCAAACACAGTCGAAAACACTGTTCTCAAGTCGACACATGACAGACGGTGAGAGAGAGACACAAAGTAAGCAGTGGTGCAATTTCAGAGACAACACCGGGGAAGACACAAAGCAATAAGTGTGAGTCCACAGTGGATTCAGTAACCTTTTTCTGGCATTTTCCACAGCTGAGGAACTGGATGTCTTCATTAAATTCAGGAAAGTAAAACCCCCTCCAGAGCACATGATGCACGAAAAAAAAACATGAATATGTGAAGCTTAGATTCTGGGTGAGTGTCCGTGAACCCTTTGGAGCAGCAGAGATGAGTAACTGATGCTGCTAAAAAGGAGCCGATGCCAAGAGAAAGCTTGCATATCTTCATAGGGATGTAATTGGTAATAACTGCATTACATAACCAGCTTCATAAAGCACATATTTATCTCTGACACCACCCACCTCGCACCAAGCAATCCAATCCAAATGTATTTTTAAAGCCCGTTTAAAACAAAGGTTTGCCAAAGTGCTGTAGTGTCAAAAACGAGCCGTAAGAGCCGTAAGAGCCGTAAGAGAACACTATAAAAACACAAAGAGGAGTCTTAAAGAAGAAAGGACAACATAATAAAAAGATGAAGACTGAAGAATACATTTCAGAATAAAAGTAGATGTATTGGCCTGAAAGTTGTGCTACAAAAACAACCAAAATAAACTCCAAACTACGACAAAGACATGTAAAATGACCACCAATAAAAGGTCTTGTGCAGGAGAGGTAGCATGTCTGCACCCAGGTGCCTGTTGTCTCATAATCCCCTCATTCACTCCTCCTTGTGTTATTAAACTCAATAAACAAACGTCACAGAGGTCTGAATGACAGGCAGCCACCCATCTGTGTACGCTCCTACATCCTCCAAGCATCTGTTTGGCAGTGGGAGCGAGTGGGGCCGGGCAGGGTAACTCCTGCTGCCAAACCCTGGAGCTTCTGACTGCTGCAGTCGCTGCAACATCCCTGCTGCCATCTAGAAGGTGGAGCTGATATTTTACCATGATGGCCCCTGGCACCCTGGTGTGCCAAGATGATGGGCGAGGAAGGAGAGAGAGCTGTATGGACAAATAACCAGACTCCAGTTCCTGTCCAAACAAAAACACATCTGCCAAAGCAAAGGGAGCAGGCTGAAGGAGGCACACGGCCGAACCCACCTCTCTGCAGAGAGGGGAATAATAGACATGAGGAAACACTACTACCTTGCACTTCAACTACCTACATAAAAACAAACTAAAGGCAGGCAACAACACATGCATAATACATATTAACATGCACATGGGCGTGCACCAAGACAGAGGCAGGGATTACAAGGTCAGGTTGTTTTCGAAAGACCTGCTGGAAGATCAGGTGCAAGATGTATTGCTGGGTTATACTGCATGCATGCAGAATGAGGTTAATGCTTTGTTTATCAGTGTGAAAGAAGGTGGGGTCATTAGGGATGCAGACGGTTTATCACACGAGAGATAGTATAAATCCCAAATGTCAGAGACTGAATGTGTGTTTGTAGGGGACAAGAGGACGCGCCGAACGACTGCAGAAGTGCAAAAGCAAGAGATCGTGTTTGTCTGCGCACATGCGGAGAGTACAGAATGTTCACAGGTGTCAGTGTAGAGGATGACAGTGATTTAATGTATACAGCATCCAGATTTTATAAAGCGTTTAACCCCAGAGCCTCGATTCTCATAATCACGTTACCCCCGGCTCGCTGCCGGTCCGCTTCCTCGCTGCACCTCCTCAGCCTCAACAGCCGCCTCTGTGCGCCTCTTGTTTCCTAGTAACTGTGGGAGGAATGTAGGGCTCGCAGAACGGAGGGGCTTTTCTAATCGTCAAATGTCTGTCAGTTTTGTGCATGCATGCATCGATTTCCAAGTGATTACGTTTGTTGGTGTTCAAACAGTTTTTCATGCATGGGTGGTAAAGGCAACAGGGGAATATACACCTAGTTGCAGGTGTATTTTGCACATGCATTTAAAGCTAATGCACAACCTGCAATAAAGAAACCCTAATGAAGCTTATATTGTTCAGTTTTGAATGATCTTGTTTTAAAATAGGTGTTAGTTCTAATTAGTGATGATTTTGTCAGCGACACTTTTTAATTATACAGCGTTATCCAAAGAAGTGTTGATGATATTTTGTCATCACCGTCAGTACTCGGTGTTAATCAGCACATTTTAACAGAACCACAAACTACATGCTCCCAGAATGTGTTCAAAGTTTAACATATTTCTTTCTTAAAGAGCAACTTGCAGGTTACAATTAGAGACATAAGGGCACAACTTTAGAGGAAAAAGTGGCCGTTTTCAGTAAAGCTGCTAAACACGCCAAGAGGGACTCGCGGTGTCCGACTCTGCCTCAGCTCAACGTGCAGAAGTAGGTGGTAGTGAGTCTGAGCAGTCGTGTCGTATTGTGTAGATATTATTTCGGTAGTCAAACATTGCATTTCACCAGCACTTATGATGGTTGAAATTTTGCGTTTGTGCCGGTTGCACAAGTTCTAGCTTGACAGGCCATCGAGCTTCTTGACAAGAAGAGCTAGCTAAGCTAGTAAGCTAGCTTTTTGTGCCTGGGTGCGTTTTGTGCAGGTGAAGAGACGGGACTTCGGGGCGGGACATAAAAGCATGTATCAAATAAAGTATCAGGAAACTGTCACCGCTCTCTCTTCCTCTCTGTCTCTCTCTCACACCGCTGTGGCACGTAGTTATGGAAGGCAAAACAAAATACAACAGATACAAGCTAATCGCTAGCCAACGCCGCTCACTCATCAAGACACCTGCCCAGTTCTCCACTGGTTCTCGTCACAATACAGCTCAATGACTCTCCTGTGGCCGTTACTTCTCCTCATCCCGGCCTGTTCCTGCTCTCTTTGACGCCTAACAGGCTAATTATAAGCCTGTGGTCTTATGTGGGATTCAACAGCATTCACCTCCATGGTCCCTGACGAGAATGTCTTTGGGCATAAATTGCACCTTGCATCGTCGTTTCTTGCTCGTGCCAACCACCTCCAAAACCTCTCGTCTTCCAACCATTTTTTGCTAAACCTGCACCTCCCCATCTTAGCTCAATTATATATAACCACAAATTCTGACTGTCAACAACAAGCAGCCAGACGTAACTGTATGTAGCTGACCAACATAACGTAAACACGTAAAGCTTGTGGAGTCTCTGAGACATTACGGTCAAACAACTGCTTCTTTTTTCTTTGTTAGGGTGATGTTGGACCACTGCGTGACAATCTTCCCATCAGCCTTAAGCGCATCATCCACAAATGTAACACCTCCTGCAAATTAATGGTAAATTGAATTTCCCTGATTTTAATTTAAAACCTTTTAAGACGTTTTAAGGAGCCGCGGGAACCCTGTTCAATGACAAGACTGGCGCTTAGATCCATATTAATTCATGTTGTACCTGTCATTAATCGGCAGGACTCCCTTTTGCTTCGTTACATCCAGTTGTCTGTTTTGATGCGGAAATATAAGAAAACATACAGAAAATGAGTCCAGAAGCCGCTGTAGTGTATTAATTCATATATTTCCTTGAAAATATAATCACTAAATCATTTTCCTTCACATTGATTCTCTGGGGTCTCCAACCTGCAAGTTGCTCTTTAAACACTTTCAACAAAAACATGATAACCTTAATGAGATCAGAACTTCTAGATCAAAAAATAGACCCACAATGAAAATTAGAAACCATATAAATCACCAAGTAAAGCGTCCACATGATGACAACCTTCAAACATCCTTGCTCTAACCTACAGGCGGAGCTCCAGCTCCGGCAGTGATTACCTCCGTGTGCAGTCCTCGACAGAGCTCCTGTTATTGAACAAGGTCAAACATTAGACGGCAACTCCTTGCTGCTGAAATTACGACCACTGAGTGACTCTCGACAACAATAACAAGGCGGCCGGTTATATTCCAGCTCAGCCATTTACCTGCCTCCGTCTCTCTCCCCTCTCTACAGCCAGAGAGCCACTCCGTCTTTACACTTTCTCTGCTCATAATCTGAGAAAATCTCAGCACAGCGGTTAAATCTCTCCTGCCTGTCGTGTAATTCTGTTCCTCACAGGCGATGTTTCAAACCTGCCGATACCATGTACTGTGTTAGAGCCCTGCAAAACCATTAATGCCTCGGACTGAGGAGATGGATGCCACACAGCTAATCGATGAGGAGGCACACGCTATGCTGAATGAAGCAGAAGGACACAGGTCTGTGTCAGGGGAAAACACAGCTGACCTTTTCATACCCACTCCCCTAATAGTGTGTGGCAGGGGGTTTGGGCTCATCCATGGATTTCACATGCAAGGTTGAGGACAGGAAGTGGGCCCCGATGCAGCAGAAATCCATCGTCTAAGCTCTGCTGGACTAGCAGATAATGCAAGTCTGTATCTGCCTCCCAGCCGGTTACAAGTCATTACATGTATATTAGCGGGCGATAACGTGGGAATTGGTTTCCTTGTCAGGAGGGTGAGTCCTAGTGGGGAAAATTAAGAAGGAAATGAGAAATTGGTCCACAAGGTTGCAGCAGAGCACAGCCTCTCTTACTGCAGAGACGTGCTATGGCATGAAGAAGACTACACCCACGAGGAGATGCGCGCACGCCGAACTGAAAGGGTAATTTAAGAGATTGAGAGTGCTACACGACCGTCAGGAAATTTGATGGAGGTTTAAATGTTGACTGGGACGGAGCAAAGATGGAAATCTAAATTGCAGCCGAGCCCCCGAGGCGGCGCCGACTTATTTGATGCTTCAATTCGCAAAGTTATTCCAAATCTCTCGTTACAGTTTGATAAATCAACCTTTAGTCTGAAAGTAGAGGGAGAAGGGCAAAGAGGGAGATGGTGGAGGAGTCTATTGAGACCGAGACCAGAATGAGATGAGGGATATTTGGATCCAGTCGGGAGCAGAAGGAGGCTAATCTGCCAAAAATCATCAGAGCCTGCGCTGCCTGCTTTGTATTCCTGCCTGAGCATCTTGGGATTGAAAATCAGAAGTGATGGGAGGAGAACGTAGGAGGAAATGGTCTGAGTGAGAAGAAAGACGACTATTACTGCTTTTTCTAGCGCCTCACTAACACCACCACCATCTTTATTTCCTCTAACTCTGTCCCTTTATTCCTTCCTGTCTGTCTTCTGGGGTATTTAAGCGAACACACGCTTCCCTCTGTCAGGTTTCTATGTTGCTTCACAGTTCAAATGAGCCTTTAGCCTACATGTAAGCTCCCAGATACACTACAAAAGTTGACATGAACATAAGTGATTTGTATGAACCCTTTGAAGCGTTAACCTGCCTTTAAATGTTTAATATTGACCACAAATACATGTCTACGTAACTGAATACAACCTTTGCGGGAAGGAGAACAGTGCAACATGATCTGCATCTCCTATGTTTAGACTGCTGCTGGCCCGTGCACAGGAAGCAAGCAGATGTATTTGAATGTGACACCGTGTGCCCCATTTCCACTGAATATTAAAAGCAGAGTGTGCAGACTGCTATTTCAGGTGCGACAAAACAGCAGGTGAGACTCGAATGCAGGCTAAACCTTTTTTATCCCGCTAGAATATGAGAGTATTTAGAGCTGGAGGGGAAAATGTTGAACTGGAAGGTATGGATGCATGGAGCTTTTGAATACCAACAAAAACCTACAGGAAGAAGTTAAATGTGTGCTATAGTCCCGAATGGTTAATAGCGCTCAGATGAGCAGACTGGTTAATAACAAAACACGCAGATTTACTTGTTTATATGCTTAGTCAAAAGCAGTCCAATACAACCGCTAAACTAGCTCTTCATTGAGGTGTGTGTGAGTGAAGGCAAAGCGATAGACAAGGCCACTGATTGTTGCCAACATGTATCTGAACTCCTTTTACTGCAATAAACAAACACAAAGATGACTGTTGGAACATGTCTGGAGTGAAAATCACGAGCCAAAACTGTGTAAAAAGGGTCTGACAAATTGGGACATGCATTCACTAACTTTGTTGCTGGGAGTCGGATGAGAGGATGGATACTAGTCTCCTGTCGAGGCAGTAGAAATGTATCTGGAGCCAGCAGACAGTTAGCTTGGCAGAAAGACCGGACCACTGTCGAAGGGTCATCCACTTGTATAGTTAGATTTAAACAAACAAGACATAAGGGCAATATTGTTTTCTTTGGAAATAGCCAGGCTGGCTAATTCTTCTGATCTTTACGCTAAGCTAAGCTAAGCTAATCAGCTGCTGTGGCCTCGACATTTGAGTGGTATATAAGGCGTGTCCGCATAGCGCCTTCTTCTGAGCGGCAGCATCTTTTTTAAATTGTTCCCAATGAGGACGGAGCATATGCGGTCGCCTACAGAAAAGGCGCTGAAAACACAGAGAGCTGAAAATCTCGGAACTTTTCAGAAAGGCGCTGGTGTCGTCACTGCCGCTTTTTTCAGGCAACCAATCAGATGGGGCCCCTGTCACCCTGGTTACCACCCAACATGGGGGAGCAAGTTGTCTTGTTGTTAACCCAGAGACATGACAAACAGTATCACAATGGAGGCCAAAAAGCCCATTTGTGGGAGCAGTGGGAGTGTAAGCTTGTTGTCAGCTCTGTAGTAAGTTAAACTTATTGTTGTCATAGAAACAAATCCTGTGTGCAGCGTTACGTGGACACGGGGCCTAACTCTCTTAAAACAAGAAAGCAAATGAGCACATTTTCAAAAAACATCTAGTTAATATTTGGACCTGGATGAAGCTAAACTATAGATGACTAAGACATGGCTCATACATGCAGCGACCAGGATGAAAACGGGTCAGACGGAGGGGTTATCTCCAGTTCAGAGGCTGTATTCTGACTCAGAAGGTTTATCCAGTGAGTTAAGTGAGTGTACCTTATTATAAAATATCAAATAAACTGAAAACAAATGCACACACATTCTCTATAATAACCTGCACGTCAATATTATATTTGCAAATTTCTAAGCTGATGTTGAAATTCTGCCAAATGTACTGTGAGAACATAAATGAGTTTGTAACATCTAAAAAATACTGACATTACCGAGAACACGGACCTCAGGCTGGGCGGGCCTTTAACGCACCTTTATTAGAATTTAACAACTTGAATTGTTGCAGCCTTAACAAGTCAAGATGTGTTATTTTCTACAAGTGTATATATAATGACATTTTCTTATTACGTACAACCACACTTACAAATGAGGACCGTTCTGCTGCACAAAGTAGCTCTGTAGCACTCACACCTTTAAACAGCTGGCAGAAAGTTTCTTTTGATTAACGGTCTATTATGTTATGTCTCACTACAGACCACCTTCATACACGACAAGTTGTTTTTATGACTCACAGGCTGCAGCTCTCAAGGAGCACATTAGGGCACTACTTTTCCAGCAGATCAGGGAGGACGAACCAGAGCCCCGTGAGCAGGGAAAACGCTGGTGGATAATGAAGTAAATATCGGCCTCCAGGACCCACAGTGCAATCGCTGCAGGATCGTGTTACACAAGCTGCGATGGAGTCATTTAGAGACATTTTTAAACCAACCAGCTACAATAAAATAAGCCTGACTGGAAGCTGAACCAAAACAAACAGGAAGTGATTGTACCTGATCGTGACGGACAGCAGCTGAAGGAAACTTTAGATAAAAGTGATCCAAGGCTGTCAGATAAACACTCTTCCCACTTTTTGTGAGGGTAGAATGACATATATTATGTTCATGTGACAAATCTCTCTATAAGCGGGGGAAAGGAGGAGGTCAGGTGACCTTATTATTGAGCAGCTAAGATTATGTAGGAAGAGGAAGGGGGTCGGGGTGGATTTGGACCTCCAACAGCTTTTTACTATGTTCACAATCATTCCCTGACCTTTACAACCAGACTATTATTTTAATCATGAAAATAAAGCACCCCTGACCTCGGCAAATTAGTCATTTTAATCAAAGCCACAATATTTACCTACACCTATCCAAAACTTATAAACAGTGTTGTCACACTGGGATTGCCTGATGTGACTAAATGAATGTAAATTAAAGCAGAAACTAAAGCTGTGACGGCACTGAATTTTTGTAACCGCGGTGAAACACCAACGGCCCCTTGCGGTTTGGCGGTTAACCGTCGCCCCAGCTCGCTGCCGGAGTACGTTTTATTTATTTAACTACAACGCATCCCCCAGACGATAAAATGTCATTGACATAAGTGATAACAGCACCAGCGGTGGAAACGCGAGTTTATTATCACTACTTCTCCGTCTGCGGCGATTAGATGCGCAGAGGGTTGAAACAGCGGTGCTCTGAATGCAAGGTTTGTTGTTTATAATGTATCGCTCTGTATGGAAAGATGAGGATGGGCAGTGAGTTTACTGCGTCCCTTTAAATCTTAATGCACCAGAGACGCAGGACGCGTACTTTGCAACATCACTGAGTCTATTTTTTTTTCTTCTAAATAGTGGTGATGATGGTCACTGGGTCCACCCCGCGGTTGCTGTCACATAACCGTGGTATTGCCATCATGCGATTACGTCACAGCCTTAGCAGTAACGCAGAACTAAATAACGACATCGACTACAAAATTGGATTTTAAGTAACGTCACGGCCAAAACTTAACTCCTTTACTTAGTGCTGCATTTAGAGAAGGTACAACAAAACTTTTCAACCAAATTTAACCGACTCAAACGCTGAATATGAAGAGACAGCTGATGTTAAACAAAGGATGACTATAAATCATACTTTAATAACAATGTCTGAAACTAAGTTTGTTGTGTATTCATGTTTATTTTCTTAGTTAAAGCTTAAAACGTAGTAATTTATCAAAGCCTGACATGTTTGACCTTATGTTATTTTACATGGATAATTGGGAAAAATAACCGGTGTGCTTTAGAGAACAAAAGGTCAGAGGTCTTACTAGCTGAATATCTTTGTTTCTTCAGCTTTTGCTGAAAAGGTCAAAATTAAATGAATCTAGAGAAGGATTTTCTTTTCATTCCATCAGAGGATAAAACACTGTCGAGTTTTCAATAATTGATGTCTCCTTTAAAGGAAGAATGTACATGGATGCTCATATTATGCACAGATATCAAACTCTGGCCTGAACATGATGGTGGCATGAAAACAAGGACCTTTGATAAATGTACGAAATATTTAAACTCTTGAATCTTTAATGACCTTGAGAGCTAACTTGTGTGCTTACTACTGCAGCTGTGAGAGCCTCATCATTCTTGGTCACAAGCTCCTGGAGTAAAAGCACAAACAGTTTGATTTCTGACTCTACAGTGCGGATGCCCAACCAAGTACAAACTGGAAAATTGTTAAGCCTCTTGAATGAGATGTGAAGACAGTCACGCTCTGATGTGACATTGTCTCTAATGTTTAATAAAAGCGTGCCTCATTCAGTTTACTCCTAAGCTGCCCGAATTCAATCAGGGCTCCTCTGTACGCTACAGCAGAGTACATATTTGCACACATGCATGTGTGTGCCCATATGCGAGCTGAAGCCCTGCTGCATTTACAACTTGCTGTGACAAGGACACCGCATGAAGCAGAGCTAACATAAGGCCCCGGCTCGCTGGTTTGGACGGAGACGGCGTTTTCTCATCTCACAATCATTATGTGCTCAGCCCTGCTTTATGCACGAGAAGCTGTGCCCCCAGAATGTGTGGAATCTGTACGACATGTTCATATTTTGTTGAGCAGATTTTATTTAAAATCGCTACAACTGTGGCAGACGCTATTCCCAACAGGGTCAATTACTTTGGAAATGCCCTCAAACGCGCAGCCCCTCTGCCGTGAAACATTGCATCATCATCAGCCAATCACGAGACGGGATTCGTGGGGCTTTGTGTGGCACGGACCTGGGGAATAAGCAGGTGCGTGAGTGCAAAACAATGGAACATTGATATGCACACATGAGAGCACGGACTGTTGATGTTTAAATTGATAACAAACTCGATCAAAAGTACTTGATTCAGCTCCAACAAAGACAAGGATATAATGAGGTTCAAATGAGGCTCAGCCTCGCATGTTAGATAAATATCCGACAGGCACATGATGACATGACCCGGTGCAGTCCACCTGTCTACCGCTCTCAGTATTGTCCTCTGAAATGAAAGGAGGGTAAACAGACGAGCCGGGATCAGCTGCTTTTCAAACTAACCCTATTATCCAACCAGACAAGCATTTATCCGCCTCTTTTCCCTCATGCTATCTTGATGTAGCTTACATCAGTTTGATACGAAGTACTGTGATGTAAATATGAATTAATAATGTCTGAACGTTTTGTCCTCCTTCGTCAATACTTCTACTTTCATCCACAGTTTTTCTGCCAATTTTAAATCCGCAACATTTCCTGTGATCGAATGCAAACATATCGACACCAAGCAGCAGCAGTCTTAGTCCCAATGGTTCCTGATAGACTTTATATCCACTACCGTACACAAACATCCTCTTCTTCCTCACATACCCTCTACGCCCACACCATGTTTGTGTCTTCCCAGTCCTCTCCTTCTCCTACAGTATAGCATCGCTCCATCATGCAGCATCGCACTATCTCAGCCTCTGCAGGACTCTGTCGGTTCTGGGGATCAGCACACAGACAGACATGTGCGTTGACATAAACCTCAGCTGAACATACTAGGTACAACATGGAGGCATAAATCTACCATGATCTGTCTCTGCACAATGGCAACATTACGATAAGCGTTTGCTCTCCAGCAGGGTAATGCCGGGCTTTATGCTCGACTCTGCTTAAGCCGTTCTTTACGGTTTAGCCTAGCAGTGAACTGGTGCAACTTTAATGGGCTTATAAAGATGCTCCTTTTCGCTACGATCAGCAGTATTTAAACTGCAATATATTTCTTTGCTGCTAAGATAAGCTCGATCTGGGAATTTCCTGGCGTGAACGCACAGCTAAACTGTTAGCATAGCTTGTGGCAGTGGTAATTAGATGCTTGAATTGCCCCCAACAGCATCATTATTAAAACAACTTCTATAAAAAAGAAGCCAGTGCTTTAACATTCAGCCAGCTAAGTTGTCTGTTTAGGATAAAAAGACATCCGTGGGTCAGTATTCAGCCTCATACAAGTCAATCCCTCTAACATAGACACCGACTACACACAGAAGAGGAGGACGAGCTTCACAGTGATAAAAAATCCAACAGGCACACAGACCTCTGGCCAGTGGAAAAAGGTCTCATGGCAAGGCAGCCTTCACCCGAGCCTCGAACCGATTTCCTCTGGGTTTAAAGAGGCCGATAAGAGCGTCTGACAAGAGAATTCAAATATCAAGTTGGAGAAATGAGAACGGAAAGCTCCCAAAAGGTCATCGTGAGGAAAAAAAGCAAAACACAGCAGCGAAAAACTGACCAGAAAAAGTTTCCGGCATCAATATCTTACACCGAACACACCAGAGAGGAAGCAAACAAGCAAGTGTGGATTAGTAAGCAGCTCTTTTAACCTAAGTCCTTGCAATCCTCTATGTAAATACCTCATTGAGACACTCACTGTTTAGGTGAATAATGTTGCAACTTACCCGTCAATCTACGCGCAAACCCTTTTAAACTTCCTTTCATTCTTTCCTCCCCTCGTCTCATTCCCCCTTTCCCACTAACAAGCACACTGTCCCTGGGTGAGAGACAAGCCAGGGATAAAGAGGAGGGGAGACAGAAAGGAGGGGGGGGGGGGGTATAGGTGAGGGAGGATGAGGAGTAAAGGGAGGGAAATGAATGTGGATGAGCTGCCCTTCTCTTTGAAAAGTCAGGGTTTGCCCTTTTAACCTCTTCTCCTCTCTATTTCTTTACAACTCCAGAGCGGATTTTCTTCTGTAGCTGTCAGAGAAGCTTTTCAATCCCAGGAGAGACCTTTCTGACTTTAACACCCACGCCCTTTCCACTCTTTTTTTTATATTGTTTGCCTCTACATTTTACACACTCCAGGTGTGGACAGAGCTAAATGCAGAAATCTAGTACATACACATCTAGAGGCAGATATTCCTGCCTCTGCGTTTGAAAACAGGCAACTGTTTTCAAAAACCGACGGGCTTGTAAAGAAGAAAGACAGCGATACAAAAAGAAATAGATAGAAAGAAAAGAAAGACAAATATAGAAGCCTTAAGGGAAAAGAGAGAGAGAGCATCACATGAAGGAGTTGACCCACCCAATCATCCGTTTATAACACCATCCCCCATTCAGTCAAGGCAACGCTGCCTCGTCCCCTCATTAATGACAACATCACATCCACCGATTCCTTTATTTATCTGATCATCATGTCACTTCTCCATCTTTTTTTTTTCTCTCACACACACCCTTTGGAGAGCTCCACTTCCCAGAGGTCGTCCATGTGGTTGACAGCGGCAGTTGCAACAACACCGACACACACACACACACACACACACACACACACACAGAGGCAAACACAATGTCACACTTTGCGCTCAACTACACACACACAACAAAAATCTCTCTCACTAGTCACCTCTCTCTCTCTCTCTCTTACACACACACACCCACCAGCACCACCTGCTACACTGATGGTACTTCTGCTCTACAACAGCCCCCTCCCAGATCTCGCTGGTGCCTCCACCCAGCGTTCCCAGCGCCTCATCCTCGCATTCAGCATCCCCTCACGGCGCCTCACTCCTAACCCACCACCCATTAACTGCTGCTACCTTACAGCATCGCTCTCCTCGAGCGATGCCTCGCTCCACGAGCCCTCCGCCCAACCCCCATCCTCTGCTTTCACAGAGTGTAACAGGAGGACAGCCAGCTGGTTGCATCGCACAACACGCAGAATCAAACAGATACCTGCTACACAAGTATGCAAAGAGAAAAAGGGGTTGACATGCCTTGGGATGGTGCATTGCCCATGCTGCGACACGGACCGCTGCAGCTGAAAGTGAACGCGTTTCCTGTTCCCCCTCCTCTTTTTTTCCTCTCTCCTCCTCCCTCCTCCTGTCCCTCGCTTTCTGTTCTTCACAAAGCGCACGGTGTCTCCTTCCTTGTGCCGGTCCCCGCGCTCCTATTCGCTCCTCTCCTTCTACCGTCCTCCTTCCCTTTGTCTCGCGCTCGCTCCGGCTTTCTCTTCCCCTCCGCTGGAACCTCCTTCGCGAGATGGCTGTGGTCCAGCAGCGGCGCTCCTGACAGCACTGCGCGTGTGTGACTGCGAGCACGTGTGTGCGTGTGTGTGTGTGTGAGAGAGGGAGAGGTTGAGCGGAGGAGCGTGAGTGTGTGTGTGTTTGTGTGTGAGAGAGGGAGGGAGAGAGAGAGGGGCGTACTCTTCAGCAGTGTGAGCCGGAGGAGACTGTGCATGCCGGTGCAGGGATGCTCAGCACACAGCGAAGAATGAGGCACAAATTTTGCCCATGATAAATTCACACTCTCTCTCTCTCTCTCTCACTTGCTTGCCTTATTTCTTCCCCATTACACATTTCTCTCTCTCTCTCTCTCTCTCTCTCTTAAAGACATAGGCGGCACGCTGCATTGCTACACGCCTAGGGCACATCTCATGATATGGTAATAAAGGGGAGTCCAGGGACAGGGTCCTGTGAGGGGCGCAGCAGCTGAGCTAGCAGGGGGGCGGGCGGAGAAATGCTTGAAGCATCTACTGTACCAGGAATGAGGGAGGAATGAGGGAGGAATGGGGGAGGATGGGCGAGTGTGTCGCTGGTGATGCAAGGAAGGGAGAGACTTGAGTGAACACTTGAAATATTCCCTCGTGATAACAGTAACTAATGATGAGGCTGCGTTGGGCCTGGGGCACGGCTGTAAAGGATTGGCATGGCAACCGGGGTGCACCGGTAGGTGAGAGTGGCGAGGAGGACGCTTCAGGAGGGCATCAGCATCTCTGACGCCCGCAGCGCTGCCCGGCTGGATGTTTGTTTGCAAGCATAAATTATTGCTCTTTTGATTTCTATCACTGCCAGGCAACGACTAACACAGAGCAGGAGCGGGACCGAGTCCAGCATCGTGTCAGCCGTTCAAGAACGCCCTTGAAACACAATGGAGAGAAATCCATACTGAAATCAATCATGTAGGGTAGATACTGTAGCTGATAGAGGACAAAAAAGGAGAAAAAGGAGCTACAAGTAGCAAAGAGGGAGTGAAATAAAGTAGTGAAGAGCGTGGAAGCTGAATCTCTCTCATCCACAACACCTGACAGAGTGCTGCTGTCAGACAGTGAGAGGTTATCCTTTGCCGTAGCAGCTAATGGCTTCTGATGAATTAAGAGAGTAAGAGAGGGAGAGAGAGGGGGGAGAGAAAGTAAAATGCCAGGAGATGGAGAGATAAAAGAGGATGGAGGGCCATGATGAGAGAGATGAATAATGTATGATCAGGCTGCACATGACTTACCCAGCACACTGGCCTGTCCGTCATGTCCAGCTGGCTCGCAGTCTCAAGGAGGAAACAGCTCGTCAGCTGGCGCCTGTCCGCCTGAGCTGACAAAGCTGACAAAACCCTGCAACAGCACAAATTCACACACAAGATAAAGTTAAGGTGAGGCAAGATAAGGTGAAGCGACATTGAAAGATTATTTTACAAATGTTTGAGTCAACTTGAGGCAATAATCTCGGCAAACAGTCTAAAAAGGAAAGCGACCGTCAGCGAGGAAAATCAAGAGTTACAACCATGACAAAGGGAGCCAGTCGTAGACGTCACGTTAAATTGGACTACCATATGTCATCATTAGGGGGCGTCCAAGAGAACGAAACTGAAATCTTCAAGATTGTCAGTTTAAGTGTCAGGAAATGCATCATAAAATCCATCACACAACAAATGCAGATGGAAATAAGAATGAATTACTTACACTAAGCTCACAAAAAGACGTAATGTGAACAAGCAAAATCATAAATGGACAAAAAGGTAAATTAAAGCTCTGCTGATGTGGGTGCTGGTTCTGTTGCTGGTGGTGAAAATGATGTCGCCCAGTAGGGGGTGGTTGCTATTTATAGCAAACGATCCCTTACTGAGATTGGAAACATTTTAAATTAGTTTTTTAACTGGCAACAAGTAGGATTTTACTTCCCCTAAAGCACAGAATGACATGTCTGCAGGGAGCTGATGGGTTCAGTACCTGGGTGATCAGCACCTTCATTATATCCAAGCTGCTAACATTTAAGCAGCTTATACTCTTATGGCACCAAAACTCTCATCTTTGAAACTCTCTGAGATAACTGGTGCAGGACCGAAGCTGTGTTAAAGAAGGGCTACTATTTCTTAATGACATATAGCATGATAAGATATGGAATGCTGATTAATCTCAAATCAGGATATAATCATTCATGCACCAATGGCTGGGCCTTCGGGAGCACTTTAGGGTTCAGTGTATTGCCCAAGGACACTACGACAAGTGACTGTAGCAGTCAGGGCTCGAACTTCCAACCTTTCAACTGAGAGACGACCGACTCGACCACTGAGCCACAATGAACAATGAAGTAACAGGTGTAGCCCACTGCCGTTCACACTGACAGCTCAAGGTTGTTTAAAGAGGGGGTATTATCTGTTTCACATTTTAAGACATATATATACTGTTACAATGTTGGATGTCCATTCTGAACTTGGGTGAAGCTTCAAATCTGTAGGTATAAGTATATAGTTAGAGCAATCAGGCGCCAGGTTTCAACATGTAGCCTCAGCCGGCTTCATGGAGCTGGCCAATCAGAAGAAAGTAGGCTTGAAGGGGCGGGGTTTCTTAAAGAGACAGAGCTGAGGCAGAGGCTGTATGCAGGCCCATGGAGCCCGGGAGGGGACATGGGGGAAAAGAAATCTAAGGTTGAAAAATAAAAAATAAAAAATAAAAAAGCTGATTTTTTTTGTGAGATATTTTGCGAGGTCTCGCAAAGTCGAAGGAAAGATTTTGCGAGATTTTGCAAACGTTTTTTTTAGGTCAATGTACTACTTCTGGGTCAGTTCAACCACAACAATGGAGCACACGCACTCGTGGGAGAGGTTCATTGAATTTAATTTTGAGACTGGCCTCAAATACAAAGACATCAGTGCTTGGCAGCAGGCACGGTTTTCATACAAGCGAGAGACATCTGAAAAGAATATTTAGTGCAAGGGGACTATGCCGTCGCAGAGCTTATGCTGACCTGGCGGTGTCACGGTTTAACTGGTGTTGAATTAAGTGGTGGCGGTCACAGATGTGTGCGGCCGTGGCTTATGAGTCCATCATTAATAGATTGGTGTCTTTTGAGACATTGTAAGACCAACAGTTTGCTGGGCCATTAAATTTAGTGGACCGTACACTCGCCACTGCTGATCGCTGCAAACATGTCGTCTCTGCTTCTGTTTTCTTAAAATAACGGAACTCTAGAGGGGACGGTTTAATCGGTAAACGCTTCACAATAAGTACATGTAAATTGTGAGTCATCTGCGGTATAAAATAAGACATTAACTGGTCCACTGGACATTGTTCCATTGTTGTTGGGGTTTTTCTTCAACCTTAGACCCCCCCCATGTCCCCTCCCGGGGGCCTGCACAGAGCTCCAGTGAGACAGCTTTTTTAAGTGTAAATTATGCTAAGCTACTCCACAGGTATCACAGAGTGAAATATGAAGCTTGAAATAAGCATAATCCATCCCCCTTTAAGGAGAGAAGTGCTGCTATGTTAGCTGGCTGAAGTGGACAAACGCTGCAGTGATCAGCGATTGATCAGTATTGATCCTATTAGACATGCCTGGATCGGATACTGTTACTTAAGTAAGGCAAATTTCATTTATCTGTAACATGCTTTTTCATTGGTCCAGTTCATGTCATATACAGTGAGATGAAGGCATAATGCTAATTTTGAATTTGATCATAAAGCTGCTGCTGCAGTAGGTCTCTAATGAATCATCAACCCAAGGACATTGTAGTGGTCATTTTCCACATCTCTGAAAAGCTGACCATCCTTCTGTCTGATATATTGTTGAGGAAAACAATGTTGGAGATTATGTAGTGCTGATGGTTTTGCCCCAGGGCTTCTGTAATTTCCTGAGCAGGAAGCTGCTACTCATTGCAGAGGTGCAACTTGCTGAGTAAGTAAACTCAGAGGAGATGATGACCACGCTCTGCAACTGTTTTCTAATAAAACTACATCTGCTGTTTCATTGTTAGCTCTGGGTCTGACCATATTGCGGTTTGAATTATCAGGGCACTCAATCTAAAAGTGATTTGGCTTTTTCAGATGTGGTTTTACAGGTTTTAAATGCATGTCTTGTAAGAGATGTTTGGTTGTCCCCTAGGAGTTTAAAAACGCACCCACTTTGTCCAGGATGTCCTCCTTCCTTCTCTCCATCTCGGCTGTGCGAGCTCATCGGCCCAGAAACCCTTCAGCACATTCAGTGGCACAATAGATCTGCCCTCGCTTCAGTGGAAACTAGCCATCTGAGGTTATTAGAAGGGGGCTGGGGAGGAATGTCAATGACAGTGTGACTTGGATGCAAGGAAAAAAAAAACAACCTCGATAGGCAGGAGGCGGAGGTGTTCTTACTGTAAGAAAGAGAAAAGGTACCTGTCATTGAGCATCCATCATCTTTCAATCTTCACAACACTTCTTATGTAGCATGTAGGCAGCTGCTTACGTCTCATTGTAACCTTCAGAGGACTGTGCAGTGACTTCTTAGTAATGCGGCGTGTAGGATCATCTTGGTACAAGAAAAACAGGTAACAGGTTTAAACCTAAATGTCCACAATGATGAATATCACTCCTTCTCAGATCCGCTAAACCTGCAATACACAGTGAACCAAGACTGTTCCAATTATATGAAAAACATTTATCATCTTACCCTTTTAAAAATGTGCAGACAACCAGCAGCGCCACTACAGCACTTACACTCCTTTATCCAGAGGAAACAATGGAGAAAAATGTTTGTTGGAACCAATGAGTCATGTTCAGGCAGCAGACTCACAAAGAACAATAATATACGTCTGCTAAAACTGCATCAGATACAAAGTCTGACCCGTGCTTTTATGTGAATCTACTATATGTGAGCCCGGCGCCCACTCCTGTGCATCAGCACTGTCAGCACCTTGTATGTGAGCAGCGGGCATTAGCTGCCCATAGAGATAGATGTGACGTGGAGTGTCAAACCGCCTGAGGAGGTTCTGAAGCAGGCTAATTAGCTTAAACAGCCACTATGTTTTTTACACACAGCTCTAAGTATAAAGTATTACAGTTATACAGCTAAAACAAGGACAGCAGTATAAGTTCTGTTAGGGTTTTAACATGCGATCATATCCAAAAATACCAAGATTACATGATTGTTTCCCCACCCATGATTGTGACTCCATGTTGGAATAAACTGCTCTTATATTCGGTTTCTGGTTTTGATGCACAGAGCTCTGTAGTGCCTATCAGCAGGGGAGAATATGAAACAGGTTGTACCCAGGATGTGAGGAGTTGACGTATCTGACGTATCTGTATGCAGCAGGTAATAACAACTAAAGCATAAAAACAGACAGTGCATGTCTGAGAGCAGACAACCTCTTAGTAGAAATATTTTGACAAGCAACAAATGATCATTACAACATGAATATAAACCCAAAGCTTGTGGAAAATACAGCTGACAGTAGCCGCAGTGCAGGAAAAAGAGAACACATTAAAGTAGAAGAACCATAGCATCAGCGGTGTGGAAGACCACAAACATGTTTACATCCCTATAGCTAATCATACATATCATTACCCTCTACGCGAGACCTCAGACTGCCATTGGGCAAACTAAGAAAAGCAAACTACTGAGAGCGAAACAAACTGCAGATGCACTAGAGCCCATAACCAGTGGTGAAATAACTGGGTTAATTTATTCAAGTGTTTTTACTTAAGCACAAATCTGAGGCACTTGAAAGCCAGTCAGATCTGGGATGACTTTCATACACACATTAAGGGGGCAAAATCCTTATGAGGTTTTAAAATCAGACTATAAGAAAACATCATAGTGCTACGGTGCTAGACTGGATTTATTTGATGTTTTCACAACTGTCTGCTGATGTTATTTATAATTTCTGTCATTTCTCTTAGTATGAATACCTAGGAATGATAACAATGTAGGATTAAATAAAGTATAGGTTTGTACTGGATGCTGTTTCAGGTCAAAAGTTCATAATAAAAACTTAAAAATAAATTTGAGGCGATTTATTCTTTAACTTCCCTGCAACACAGAAGGAAATTTTGTACATGTTACTCTGCTGCATCCTTTACATTTTTGTAACTGGTTTGCGGATTGAGATTTCACAGAAAACATAGGCTATGATTTTATGATCAAATGTGATCTCTTTTTGTAGATCAAACTGTTTTACGTGTAAAGTCATCGCCATTAAATCCACCTCGATCAGTGTTACTTACAAGTTTATGCATCAATATTTAAATAATTCATATCTAACACAGCTCTTTTACTTACTTGACGCTATTTTTTTACTTTTAAAGCAAAGCTCTTACTTGTAATGTCATTTTCTCGAATTAAATGTGCCAAACAAACAAGTCTGCACCGATGTTGACTTACTGACCATGTGTTGCAGCGCCGTGTTGTGTTGACACACCTAAGTAAAGATGTCACGCCTCACGTCAGCTAGCATTAGCCTGATAGCTAGCTGACGTAGACAAGCGCAAGCACATCCTTACACATATGACAGAGACCTCGCAACTGCACAATTGCAGAATGAATACTCATGCCACTCATGCCATGTCAAGTCGGTTTAAAGCTGGTAGCTGTCATGTCAACAGAGGAACTGAATTAAAAGTTTGCAGGTGAGATAAGGACAGGAACTTGGAAAGCTAACATCTCAAACAGGCCTCCTATCTGATAGGGTGCGTTGGATATATGTTTCATCGAGTACCGGGTCAGGCGTGACTACCCCGCCTCTACATCAAAAACATCTGCATTTAATCTGAATGTTCAGGGCCCTTTTATTTTTTATTTATAAAGGATACTTAGAGTACTAAGAGTGAAAGTACTCATTCAGAATGGGCCATTAAATTTTGATTATTTCTGAGGGTGCATGGATGTGTGAGCGTCATTATAACGTTGTAGCTTGTAAGAGATGGGTGATGTAGGACAAACTGTATTATATAGCCTACTGCCAGGTAGCATAAGCTTGGTAAATGGTAAGTGTCAGTTTAAATTTAATGGGATTAAAACTACAATATTTGCACCCCACATGTAGTTTTACTCCACTAAAAGAAACAGAGCTTACAATTTCTCATCTAGAGTTCCTCAGACCTGTACTCATGTAGGTACTAAGTTACTTTCTAACAATGCTGATAACAGTGGACTTACTGTTCAAAGCGTTGGTTGGCTCATTGAGAGCAATTTGAGGTTGACCATCTTGCTCAAGGTCACATCAACAATTGAACACAGAGGGCCAGAGTCGAACCACCAGCAATATAATTAATGGAGAACCTACTGTGCACTCTCAAGTAAAATCGAGATTATCTTTTAATCTTTACAAGAAAATTAAGGGAAAATAGATATGGTTATTGTAGTCCAAAATATTACAATATCCTACAAAGGTGACTGTGTTCATTGCAGGGGTTTAATCACACTTAATGATCCAGCTGTATAAATAATAACCCAGCTTGTTCTTTTTTGGCACACAGCAGGCATCTTTCATCAACTACAAAGCTACAGACTGAGCTGTTTTATGAAACCAAAGAGTTCTTGGCCTCTGTGTTAGGCCACTGCCAATCAGCTGGACAAATCCTGTGTTTCCATGGCGATGTGAAAGGCTAGAAATGATTCGTCTTTACATAAAGGTGCAGTCACTGGTGAACTCTGTTTCCTTTGGTGCGTGTATGTGCGTGCGTGTGTGGGTGGATGGACAGGATTTAAAATACCAGGCCAGTCACAGGCCGACTGCTGAGCACCTTCTGTGACTTCTGCACGCCAAGAAATACAAGTGACCATTAATGTTACACATGCATTGAGCTTGTAGAGACAGTGTTGTAGTGGGTAGAATAAGCTGATCTGCAATGCCCCCTCTGGGATGGAGGTAATCAGTAGCAGGAGTGCATCCTTTACTTAAGCAAAAGCAGCATTACAACGGTGCAAAAGTACTCAGTTACATGTAAAAGTCCTCCATTAAAAATCCTACTCAAGTACAAGGACAGGTCCACAATTTTTAATGTAAACTCTTTAACTGAAAAGTAGCTAGTAACAACACCGTGCAAAGTAGCGCAAAAAGGAAATACACAACCTCCCAATACATTTACTTTACAAAGTAAATGTACTTTGTTACAGGAGGAAATGAGGAAATAGTAACAAAGTGAGCGCAAAGAGGGATGCTGAAAAGTCAACATCATGGCCATCATGAGGTTAATGTGCTGTGAAAGTGTGATGTCACACATCAAGGTGAGATTCATGGGATCAACAGAAATCCCTGCTAAAGGTCAAGTGTAGCACAGTGTGTGTGTGGAGTGTGATTCTACATATCTTATGAGAATTACTTCGGGTTCATTACAGCGTTATTTGATAGTCAGGGGATGTGATGTATTCGAGGGAAGATGGCAAATGTGTTGAACGAGTGACAGATGATAATAACCTCAGTTCAACATCAATTACAAAGCAGGGTCTTTCACATAGAAACAATCTGGGATCAGGTCATCGAGCTTACTCTAATTTCAATATAAAAGGGCGTCTGGCAGCTACTGCAAGGTGAGGAATGATACGTCTACAAGGGTGTAATCATAGGCTGCCCGCTGTTCAATTAAAGAGCCTGAATAAAGGAACGACTGCCTGTATCGCCTTCCATGTCTTGTCTCCTGCTCTCCCTTCTCCATGTCTGCTCAGTCCCTCTCTATAAATACATAAGGTGCTGTTTCCAAGGTAACAACTCTATGGAGAATTGGCCACCTGAAATCTAGATGGAGAGGAAAAAGCAGGGTGAACGGTGGTCTGCAGGAGACAGACCCTCATCTTTACTGTGTCACCATCTGTCCATCTCTGTCCCCTGGGAACATGAGTCTGCATTAAGCCAATACTCCTTCCTGCAGGCTACACCTTAGACCTGTGAGTGAGTGAGATACAGAGAGAGAGAGAGGGGTGTATACTTTAAAAAGACAGTTGTTGGTTGGATCATTTTTAATAATTATATTATCTTTCTCCTGGACAAAAGTGCTGGAATATTCCTGTCTGAATTGTTCTCTAATCGACTGTACATCAGTAACATCTGTATTAGTAATTATCATGTGAATCATTTGATCAGTTTTCTGATGGGGAATTCAGTCTATCTTCTCCAGGCGTTCATACCTGCGTCAGGTAAGACAGTATACATTAACACTTCATTTGTCATTTTAATGCTCTATTTTACTGAGAGCGTTAGCCTCTCCTTTCCAGTTAACCCAGGTTTATTCAGAATCATGAGAATTTACTGCCCTCCAGTGGTCACAGTTAGGAAGTGCAACAACACTAATATTTGGCAAGTAAAAAATATGTCAACTTCTTATTTCATTATTTCTTAATTTTTTTTAAATCTAAGATCCTTTTTCTTAACAATAATAATCATAATAATAACTTGGATTTATATAGCACCTCTCAGGAAAACCAGGATTGCTTTACATGGGAGTTCAAACAAAAATAAACAGATGTACAAGGAACGAAAGCAAAGTGAGCTGGGTAATGGTTGTTATAGATTGTACATCTTGTTTAAAAGGAAGGTTTTGACCTGTTTTTTAAATGACTGAATGGTTGTCTCACTGCGGATCTCCATAGGGAGAGAGTTCAAGAGGGTGGGGACTGCCACACTGAAGGCTCTCACCCCACAGGCGGGTGAGGGGAACGGTTAGCAGGCCTGTGTCTGAGGTCCGCATATTCCGGGACGGGGTATAGGGGTGCAGGAGGTCAGAAAGGTACTGTGGGGCCAGGGCATGGAGAGATTTGTAGGTGAGAAGAAGGATTTTACAGGAGATGCGGGACCTGACTGGGAGCCAGTGAAGGTGGATGAAGGTGCAGGTGATGCGTTACCAGGGCTTGGTGCTGGTCAGAACCCTGGCAGCACAGTTCTGCACGTACGGGAGCCTGTCCAGGGATTTGCAGTACTCCAGATGGGTGGTAAAGAAGGCATGTAGTCCGGAAAAGTTTTAGAGGTGGTAAAACGCAGATTTTGTGACCGATTTGATGTTCGACTGGAATTAGAGGCGAGAGTCCGGGATGACCACCAAGTTGCGGTCTTCTTTTTGCCTTGGGATTGTGGGCATTTAATATACACCGGAATGGTGGTTTAAGCATAAGTCTGCAATTTAGAGCAAAGTGAGGGGGTCTCAATATGTTTCAATGCAACATAGACCTGTTTGTGAAAAAAGCGTGATCATTAATAAACACTTTTGATGTTTATATAAATATGACTTAGGCTTAACTAAAGAGGAATTTAAAGGATCATATTTATGACTGAGGCATTTTCTCTTGCATGAATGACAAGAAAGTATTAGCCATGTACAATAGAGATCTCTTTATTATAGTGCATTTATCAGATGTTACAAGATGAATTTAAAAAAAGCATAAAAGGTAATTAAGAAAAACATATGCACATACCTTGTCATTTGTACAGAAACAATCTCCAAAATTAAAGCTTCACATTTGAACAAAGGTAGGTGGATGACTTCAAGTTAAAATACATTTTCTTACAGAATATATACATTTGTTATTGTTGCTGTAAACCAGATCATGCCACTTGTCCTATGAACTGTACAGATCTTTAGTAAATACTTGAACATGCCACACAAAGAAAGCCCGAAAGAATAGTGCATGAGGAAAACAGCCAAATGTCTAGTTGTAGAAAAACAAAAGGGAAACGTATTTGACTTTGGAGGTCAGTGTGATATGACCTTAGAGTCATCTTTACTCGTCAGGAGTTTCTTATGTAATCGCTGAAGCCTTTGGGAATATTAGACTATTACTGGGTTAACTGGTGCAACACGCCTTCTTTGACATTTTAACAGTCTGCTGGTGTAGAGCAATGAGAAGGGCTATTGTCGTTGTTCATTGCAATGGCTGATTGATAATCCACTTTCTTTACATATGCCTGTTTTGTGCAAGCTGATGAGGTTGTGCAAATGGCTTCAGGGGGATTTAAGATAGACAACTCCAGGGGAAGGGCCCTGGCGACATGCAGGAAAAACACCAAAAAGCCTGAGGAAGCATTTACAGTATTGATAGTCCAGAGCAAACACTTCTGATGAAACTGTACCGTTTAACGCAGCGCTGACGATTTGTTCAAGAAAATGTGTATCCTCTGGAAACACACAAGAGGGCGGAGCCAGAACTGATCCAAGCACGATGAGCCCTTACTAAAATCTAACCAATTGGTCCCGAGAGCATTTTCAAAAGGAAATTCTGAACACCTTGAACGTCAGGTCGAACTTTAGTAAACCAGGTCACCTGTGCAAGTAACATGTAAAATATCACAATAATAAAAAACAGTAAAAACAATAACCCAGAATACTAAAGATGAGAGAAAATAAGAAAAGAAAATGCACAGAGTGGGAGCAACTCTAAAAAGGCCTCACCCCTCCAGTAGCCTGGAAAACCCTCACCTCATCCCAAGCGTACACATATCCACCAAAGACATGACAGCAACACTCAAAACAACTCCACATATGAAACAACACAACACTCTATGTCTTCTAAACCTAGCCTTGACTTATAATCATGGGTGTGTAAAATACAAAGGGCCATTAATAATTCCAGAGATATAGCCATGAGCGGGATGACTGTTAAAGGTGAGACAGAAGAAATTGTTCAATAAATCGGCTTAAAAAAAAAGGAATGTGAACTGGTCTGGAATGTCATGTTTTCTTGTGTGTCAAAGATGACACAGCCTAAACTGAGATATACTGAGAGTCTTTTCAGGGTGAATGAATATTAAAAAAAGCCTTCATATCACTAGCTAGATGTTAAAACTAAATGGCACAACATCCTTTGCTTTGTTGAGACAAGTCCCTTTAGATTGCGACAGTGGAGGGATGAGGTGCTTGACAGTTTACTGTTAAAGGCACAGCGAGGCTGCTCCCACTCGGCTCACAAACTTACTTATCCAAAAATACTAATCCAAACACACGCGAACAGTGAACAGATGCAGGGGAGCACTCGCCAGCGGTCCAACTTTTTATATGAAAGAGAGTAAATGAGAAGAGATGAGAGAATGAGACCAGGACCAGTGCAGTCCCCCAAACTGTGGAGTCACAGAGATGACAGAAGGGAGGTGAAGCGATGCATCATTTTGCATTCTTCAGCTGGTTTGAAAGCCAGTCAAGACCCTCATAGAGACCATCTCCACTAGTGGCGCACGTGGCCTGGATATACCAATTTCGATTATGCAGATTTGACAGTTGCAGCTTATCTGTGATATCTGCTGCAGTCATGGCATTGGGCAGGTCCTGAAAGGGCAGAAAACACGATGGTTAATTTATGAGAAGAGAATAAAGCAACAAAGCGGCCATAAAAATGTTGTTAGATTTAATGTCAATAATAAACATTGGTAGAAAGAAACAAAACCAAACTGAACTTATAGTAGCAGTATAATTATGAGGTAATGTACTTTGCGTGTGTATTTATCTATGTAGTTAAAATCAGCTCCACATTTAGAAGCTGCAACAAGTGGTGTAAGCAGTAGTGCTTTAATAATAATCAACTGATATTAAACATATTATTCTGAAATAGGCCTAAATTTGAGGCACACCGGTGACCAGTGAAAGGGAAAACTTGTACGTTTTTTGATGCACTAGTTCCCTACGCGAGCTAAATAACAGAAGCGTGAGCACGCCGATGGTGGTCAGCGAGGGTCAGTTAAAAGGATTGCAATTCAATAATTCAAGGACACGTGGCAAAACAGACTTCGTCAACAACACTGAGTATGTTTTGTAGTGATGGGAGCACCCGCCCCTGGTGCCCGACCTCACTTATTTCACTCGCTGAATTAGATTTTTACCTGCTAATTTTGGACCCTGTTTGCACAGATCACTTTTTACGGCTATTTACAATCACCATCTGCTTTAACAATAGACAAAACGCTACAGCTCAGTTATAGTGTCTGGCAAATACCCTACTCATAGTTCATTGGGCAATTAATGGGCTGATTAATTAATAGTTCTTTCACTAATAATGCTTTTTTTTTTTTTTTAAGGAAAGTGACATAAACTCGCCTGTTTGTTGGCAAACACGAGCACGACACAATTCCTCAGCTCATCCTCAGACAGCATTCGTAACAGCTCGTCCCTCGCCTCCCCGACTCGCTCCTTGTCATTACTGTCCACTACGAAGATGAGGCCTGAAAAGGGAAAAGAAGTGATCGTTTATGAAGGAAGTGGATAACGGTCTCCAGACTTGGAGAACTGAAAACATCAGAAAGTCTCTCACCTTGTGTGTTTTGGAAGTAATGCCTCCAGAGTGGCCTGATCTTGTCCTGACCACCCACATCCCACACTGTAAAGCTGATGTTCTTGTAGTCGACTGTCTCGACATTAAAACCTGTGGATGAGGGGAGATTTTGTTTAAGTTCTCAAGCTGCATGGTCTTTTTAGAAATGTATTGACTGTGTGTGTTAAATCAATTTCTTATGAAGATGCTCACCAATGGTAGGGATTGTGGTAACAATTTCTCCTAGTTTGAGCTTGTACAGTATGGTGGTCTTCCCAGCAGCATCCAGTCCGACCATCAAGATTCTCATTTCTTTCTTGCCAAACAATTTGTGGAAAATGCTACTAAAATTTCCCATCTTGGCTCACCTGCAGAAGGACAACAATATTGTATTATCAGGTTTCTAATTATGTGAATACTTTCATATAAAAAATACAGATCCTTTTAGAAGCTGAGGTTGTTATTGGCTGCCTTGTAATTTCAAGACACTGTATCTACTGTGTTATCAGACTTTACCTGGGGCCCACCCAGGAATATAAATGGCTGCCAAAGTATATAATGTGCTGACAAATTTTGGATTTTTCTTCTTTTTTTTACACAGCCATAACAACGAGTATACACACATTCTCAGCAGAGAACACTGAACGAGAGATCCTCCAAAAGGTCTATTAAACAAATACAATGACAGAGGTGCGACCGCTCGTGTTTGATCCACGCATGCGTGTGCTGCTGTTTTAAGAGCGTTTTAGTGGTGCCATTGCAGCAAAAGTTAGATGGTTTTGAAATGCAGCATTAATTAACAAGTAGCCACACAGCTCACCTGCTGTTTGGTAAACACCACTTGAAAAACACTGAAATGTGACGAGTATACAAGGGGAAGTGCCAGGCAGTGAGTTGGAGAATCCTGAAGTACAATTACAAATGGTGAAATAAGAAATATCCTACTTAAATACTGCTATCGTATTTGTTACAATATTTCTATTAGACACAAATCTGAGTTTTAATAGAAAAGTAGTTGTAAGTAAGCTACTTTGTCAGTGTGATGTGACTTTTTTTTGAGCAGATTAATCAAACCACATGCAATAATCCTCTACCAGGTCCCTGCAAGAAGCATTATTGCTAAAACACAACCTGCATTTGACCCAATGTATTAGAGACTGCTGTGAGAACAACACACATCTCCTGCCAGCAGTATTGCTCTCAAACATAATTTAAATCCCACAGCAGTACTTCAATGCTGCTACACATACAGGTATAATGCGAGTTCAATTACCAATTTATGACTTTTGTTGTTCATCACAATGTATGCATGTATGTATGATGTACATGGCAATATCTACAAAATGTCTATATAGACTAGAGGTCATTAAATCAGGTCGGATGACAGAGGCAGGCCCTCATGAGGACTAAATTAAGCACAAACTTTGCAGGTTTAACTTGCATCACAAGGTCTGAAAGGTGTTTTACTTGTTCTGAACAGTCAGGCTAAACAACATGGTCTATGAATAAGTGTGAGCCCACACAGTCTTAGCTTGATTGAGGAAATATCTGTCAGAGGTTTCCCAAAAGATGCTTCATTATCCTGGTTTATAATTCTGAATCTGTAAGAGTAAATGAATAATAACAAGTGTAGAAAAATTGCTATCACAGCCTGATAAATTAGAAAACTGAGAGCGATCTAGTAATTGTAAGTTATTCACACCCCTGGCCCGTTGGTTGAGAGTGCGAATACTATTTATTTTGTTTATACCGTGTTAAACTGACTGCCGTCTTTTGAGCGCAGCTGTGATCACTGCAGGTCACAGAGCGGTGTCGCTGCACCCCTGGAGCAGAAGGAGCGCATGCTGCGAGATTTCCTTCTGGTAAAGCGAGTGTTTGCATCCGTTGAGTGAATCTTGTTAACTTCTAATCACTTCCCTGGGATAAATGTTGCCCGACTTTGGCTGAAGTGGCGTTGGTAATTCCGGCAGAGCGCGGGTTCAGCCTCAGAACGTGAGAACTTTTCTGTCTGAGGCAAAGACGTGAAACCAAATGACAATCGCCTCTCCAGCAATCTCCCTTGATCACTTGCTTATTAATTTGATGCTATTTACTTGTCTTGACTTCGAGCTAACGCTTCCTATCTAATATGCATGACATTGTTGTAGAGATGTCAGGCAACTGTCTTAAGTTTATTAGGAAAGCCCAATACTTGCAATGTTTTTTTGCTAAACCGGGAGAAGGGTGATATGTGGTGGAGGATGCAGGACAAGCAAGTAATACGGACAATGCGACGAAGCAAGCAAGTACGAGCAACGAGGTAAAGAAGAGGGAATGGGGAGGAAAGATGGCCAAATGTTGTGTGACATCTGTAGAAAAGCGTACACTTATGACACATTGCTCCAAGGGTGCTCTAAGAATACAGTATCTGCGTCTCTCTACCTGAAAGTTTTTTAACAGACACAGTGCTGTTCTTTTTTTACCACAAGGTATTCTTCAGCTACATCCTCCTTGCTCTTCTCTTTCCTCAGCCATTGTGTTAGCTAACTTTAGAGTCACCACTGAATTGACAGAAATTAATCTGAGGTAAGCTGACATTTAGCTAGCTGATGGGCAATGTGGTGTGAATGCATGGCCCGTGAATCAAGGACTACATCTGATAGGCCAGCTGACATGCATGACCAAATAAAAAACAACAAATTTTTTTCCTATTCATTATGATTCAGGAAGTCTTTTGCAATGTTTAAATGCCTCTGTTCATATCCTGACGACAATGACAATGCAATTTATGAAGCAGCCATTCTCTGTTCATCTTTGTCTCTTATACATGCATAATGAGTTTGTTAAACTGTAATAAATGGCTTGTAATTAATGTTTTTGGTAGTCAAATACTATGGTATATGCCATTTCTCCATATTGTACAATAAAAAAAATTGAAATGACAAAAATGATAGATTATTAAGACTTTTTTTTTCACCGGATAAATTCTGTATTTATGTAGGATGTAGACGTCATATGAGAATGAAAAAGCAAGGTGGAGCACCTTCATAGTTCAAACAAACTTAACTCCACCTAAAACTTAAATACCTACATTCTACATTCATCAATCAAAATTAACAGGGCTAACTGATACATTAATTCCATTAATGTGTTGAAATATTAATGATAGATTTAACAAGGAGGATTAAAATATTAGAAGAACTGCTGACAACCTCATCAGCTAACTTCTGTGATGATTGAAAACAACTTTACTCCTCATCTTAGCATTTTCTTTTTAGATATAAAATATTATGAATTGCTTTAAAAAAAATATCAACTTTGAGAAAGATATATATAATATTTACCAAGGCCTATTTCCTGCAATTTCAACATACTTCCAAGTGTGAAGGCTGAGTACTATCAATTTCAACCAGTCCTATGATGATGTTACACAGCCTTTAACTAATCAGATGGAGAAAACCATGCACACTCAACTAAGGGCCTACTTCCCTTAAAAACAGACAAAACATCAAATACCTGAGGTGTATGATACCCGAGGCAAATGTAGAAACGATAAGAGGGGCTATCATTGCATGATTCTTTGAAAGCTAAACAATTAGGAAAATAATGAAGGTAAACAGAAAAAGGAAATAGATCAGCAAAGGCTTGACACCAGACGGCTAACACAAAACTAACACTTCTAAAACCCAGGACTTCCTTATGTTGCCTGAACTTCCTGTTACTGGTAACACACAGCAGCAAAATTAATAAACAAAAGAGTTCATTCATCTTGGATCAGGTGAGCAGCCACCCTACGATAATTGAGGGCGTGATGCTGACAGGTGCTGGTCCCAACCGGAATGACAGGTTTCTGTTAACGCTACAAGGCACGGGAGGTATTATCATCGGTTTAGAGATAATAAAAAAAAGATACTTTGGTTTCAAAGTCTGTAATTATTTCAGGCGGATAATATACAAATGAGAAGATAATTCTGTACAAAATAGCAACGTTAGTTCTGACAGAGGTTACGTTACCTTCCTTTTGTACTGTCAACGAGCAGGTACAGATACAGGACGATGCTAGCTGGCATGTGTACATTATAAAATAAAATGAAAGTGTTTGCTAACGTTAATGTTGCCATGCTTTACATTGTACATATGTTGACAGTCAAATACTAATCGTAAAGTTTTCAGGTTAATTCAGGCTCTAGTTGGATACGTGAATACCTTTAAACTCTCAGCTCAGTGAGCTAACGTTAGCCATGAAACCGGAAGTGTTAGCCTAGCCTAGCTATGTTTAAGAAATCGTAGATTAACGCCACCATTAACTGAACAGAACACAGAATAAATTCAATGCGTACAGAGAAGACTCTGACTGATAAATCTGCCTGTTAATATTAAGGAGGCGTTCAAATTTAAAGATATAAAATGTTTTCAAACTTCCTCGGCAAACACGGTTTAGGTAAAGTTAGACTGCTAAGGAAACAGCTAATGGACTTTCAAGCCAACACTTCTTGTACAAAAATGCAACACTAAGTCGTCTCCACCCTTATAAAAATGGAAATGATATCTATATTTATATCTATATTTCGTACCTTTTTTACCTTTGTTAATGCACCTCTCAATCTTCTCTGGTCCTGTTCAATAAAATGGCGTTTTCCGGCGTCGTTAACGTCGTCTTCTTCTTCTTCGTCGTTCTTCTTCTTCGTGGGGTTTAATGGCGGTCATAACGCCGATATGGCACTGTGGCGCTACCAATTGACGTGGAGTGTGGATAGCAATTATACGGTATTCTTGTCAGTTAGGTGAAGTAGGTACACACGTCTCATAGCACACTAAGAATACTCTGAAAGTAAAAATCCTGTTCTGAAAAATGTTATTATTTGTAACGAAATAAATGTAAACAGAAAAGAAAAAGATTACATACTGTACCTTTCACTCAAAAACAAAGCTTAATATGATTTATTGGACAACATACAGTATATTAAAAGATGACCAGCTGTTCCCCTGAGCAAGTGACACGTTTTACATTCAATTTTACAACAACAACAACAATAATAATAATAATACCATGTGTCACAGGCATTGGTCTAGTAAAGGCCTGATGCAAGTCTTACAACTGCATTCTGTTTGTGAACAGTGTCACTGAAGCTTTAGGCCATTCAAATGTAGCGTGTAACTTACAAGTAGTGTTCTAATTTTTTTTCACTGAAACTAAACCAAATATCTTGTGTGTTGAACTATTAGTTTGACAATACAATATGCAGATGTGACGTTTCGCTTCAAGAAATTCTGATGTGAATTTTTCCTCACTTTCTGATATTCTTTAAAACAAATTGTTAATCGGGGGGAAAAAATATACAGTTCTACTCTATAAAATATATCCAGGTCCAATTTTAAATGTCCATATTGAATCCACTAGATGGGGCTCCATCCATGGTGTTTTATTCTCTAATGACTAGTGAAGTTAACAAGAACACAATTTAATGGGAAGAACTAGCTATAAGGCCTTTAATAATATACTGTATGTTTGTGTCCTTTAATGTCAGACTTCATGGATTATTTAGTCTTATCTGCAGGGTTTTTTTCTTGAATGCTGTGTTTAATTTGTTCAAGGATTTGTTGATTTCTGTTGCATAATCACCATGATTATAATGTAATATAATTTTACTCTATTTGGTTACTCTTCTCCACGGTCAGAAATACAACCTGTAGGCAGAGGAAACTTGAGAGCGAAAGTATTCTGCCCTTGTGAGTTACACTTGGAGGAGTTTCAGACTCCAAAAATGAGCCCTGCTTTTAAAGGTTCTGAATTAATGTGGAAGATTACTGATCGACAGAAAAGCAAGTTATGCAAAGTAAAAACTGAATGGAAAATGTTGGTGAATACTAAAAGAGTTTAGACACACTGACCACAATTAAAAAAAACAAACGAACATCTGACGTCAAAGAAAGTTTGTTGGTTTTTTTAAAATCCCATACAAATAGTCTCGATTTGAGTGTGGATTCCAGTGAATATAACTTGAACTTTTTAACTTAACTATTCTTTATTTCAGACCCTGGGGGATCCATATCACAAAAAAAAAAAACAAACACACACACAAAAGAAAAAGAAAAAAAAACAGGACCACTGGAGAACTGTGGGCTACATGATATATCCGAGACTTCTATATCACAGCAGGTAAACACAGTCATTTTGCATCCCTGACCACCTGGGTTGCGTTACAGTGGGAGGGAACATACAGTAACAATATTAAATCCAATGAGGGTGCAGCAAGATGATGCCCCCCCCCTCCCTCCATCCCCCCCAAAAGAGCCCTGCCTCCCAGCGAACCACTGGGCCTGGCGCACCGGATTGAAAGTCTGTGTGCATGTGGGGCCGTTTAAAGAGATGCGCCGAGCAGACGGCACAGACTTTCTCCATTGAAGAATCAGCGAGATGAAGAGCAGCGCCAACCCGGCACCATGCGCTCCAGGCTCCCACGGACCGCCTGCCTACTGCGACTCATTGCACTCTGCATCCTTCTCTCGCAAACTGCGGCTTACTTTGGGTCAGCTGGTTTTATTTTTATTTTTGCTCATCACAGTCACTGATTGCCTCTGTTCTTTTAATCGTATGAAGAGATCATAAAAACAACCTTTACCAACTTCAGCCAAAATTACGCACGCGTAAAGTATTTTCCCATGGATTTGTTGAATTACCCTTTTTGCTATTTTTTCTCTTTTTATATTATGTACAAAGAAGAATTCCCAATTTATCCTAAAATGTTGCTGATAAATTTCTTAAGATTTTTTAATTGGGAACGACTGAGTTAGGAGCGTAAAACAAAGTAACAACAACAAACATAAGCGCCATTCTCACATATTAGAAGTTTGGTTTAATCTAGTTTTAATGGCAGTCATATAATATCTTCCTATTTAGAAAATGTTTTCACAATAACAGTAAAGATAGATTTTGCACCTCTAAATTCCCAATGTGTTTTTTCTTCCTACTCCAAGACTGACAGGTCGGGAACCCTTGGTGTTCTTACCTGGTCCGTTTTCCAATGAATCACCGACAGGTAAGGCCCACCTGAAGCAGTGCGAGCAGATGACTCTAACCCGGCGGCAGAAGAGGCTGTGTCGCAGGGAGCCAGGTTTGGCCGAGACGCTGCGGGAGTCTGTGCGCCTCAGTCTGCTGGAGTGTCGCTATCAGTTCAGGAATGAGCGCTGGAACTGCAGCCTGGACGGCCGGGGAAGCCTTCTAAAAAGAGGTGAGCTAACTTCTACACGCCGTACAGATGTGGCATTAATTAGCTAAAACGGCTAATGCTGGGATCGAAGACGCGACGATACAGCTCTGCAGCCTCTTAACTTTCTTTGTATTTATTCTTATTTACTTCAAGTGAGACAGGTGCATAGTTAATCCCTTTATTACTCCCCTATTTGACGTGCTGCCTGTTTGAAATTACTACATCTGTCCAGCTCAAGTGTGTCAGAGAAAGACCCCAAAATGTTGGTGCTGAGCCCCATCTGGCCTGAATCTGGTTGCAACATCACTTGATCTAAAAGGCAGAAAAAAATACTCAAATCATTTTCAGATGAGCTGTTAGAAATGTTTTGAGCCAAAACTGTAGCCAGCAATCCAACATGACTCCTGTCCTAATTTAACAAAAATATTGATATTGATTTTATTAATGAATGGTATGACTTTTATGTATAATTATCACAGACTGTAAACTGTATCTATCGTCGTTCCTGATGATCACAAAGTTTAAAGTGACATTTTCTTGAAAAGTTTTCCAAAAGTTGTCTACTTGACAACTTTTTCCATGACCTGATACAACTATTGATTAGCAACACTTGGGCGGGGAAAAATGTCCATACTAAATCACCATATTGCACACAGACCCATGCAGGTCTGCCGTGTGCAGAAAATGCTTTAATGCATATGGATATCAGTGTGTGGGAGAACATGAACAGGTCAGCACGGAGGTAATGAGGGAGTAGGAAGCCAAAGAAATGTGGTGCGGTGGAGAACGCTCTAGCCCTGTGGTTATTTTTATCTGGGGAAAGCGCCCATTCCCAGAGGAAAAGGGTGGCATGATTACCCACTTTCATCTGGGAAAATCCTTCCTAGTCAAAATAATAATTAATTGGATCAAAATATACCCTGGCGGTGGCTCTGGGTGAAGCTAATAACAGAGCGTAACCAAAAGAAAAGGTCAGAGGAGGAATTATGACACAAGAAAACTTGCAGAATAATGCTGAGGTTGTAGAAAAACCATGACAACGTAGTGAGCTCTTTGTAAACATTTGGGCTTAAAGGCTTAGTGCACAGAAGACATTTTGATGTTTGTACACAAGAAATTAATCCCTCAAGTCTTACACAGTTTGCTCGCAGAACACATGTTTATAAAGCCATAAATCAGCTTGCATTTAAAGAGCTTTAAATCTGTCCTTATTAATTAAAAGATGTACATTAAAATTTTATATTCCATCTCCTCTGTTTGTTTGTTTTTAACCCAGCTTTCAAGGAGACGGCCTTCCTGCTGGCAGTGTCCTCTGCTGCACTGACCCATGCGCTCGCCAAAGCGTGCAGCTCGGGTCGCATGGAGAGGTGCACATGCGACGAATCCCCCGGCATCCAGCATCGAGAAGCGTGGCAGTGGGGGGTCTGCGGCGACAACCTGAAATACAGCACCAAGTTCCTGAAGAAGTTCCTCGGCCAAAAGAGGGTCAGCAAGGACCTGAGGGCTCAGGTCGACGCCCACAACATCAACGTCGGAATTCGGGTAAGTGTGGGCAAATAAAGGAGTGGAGTTGCAATATTGCATTAAATGTGCTTCAGCGAAAACACCCCCCCCCGTATCTTCACGAGGATGCCTCCCAAGCCCGAGGCATCGAAAACATCACCCGTACCTGAGCCACACTCTGTTCAATTAGTTGGGCTGCAATTTTACACGCCAATTATACCTCTGCCACACTCCTGCGCCATCAGAGGCAGCACAATTGTGATCCTCACCTGCATATTTTGCACAGTGCCAGCCAGACAAACGCCCCCTTATTTGCTGCAGTCGTTGGCCTTGGTGGATAACACAGGCTCAGGGGGTGAGGCGGCGTAGCAGGGAGACAAGACGACTGTGGGATGGTTGGAGCCAGGTGTTCTCAGGCATGATAAAGCTTGCTGTGCGGGCCTACACAAAATTAAAGGTCTCATGTCAGAGAGAACGATTATAACTGGCCTCTTTTTAATATACGAGCGAGCATTTTTTTCCACTTACTGGATCACTGTGCTCTCCATAAATCCAACTAATGTTCATAACAACTACTGTGTAGCTGTGAAATAGAAGGCCCCAGGGTGCTACTCCCGTAGCTCACACCTTGATAGAGCCAGAGACAAAAAAAACAGGAAGAACTATCTTATCTCATCTTTACTGAGTTAAATGTTTTCCTCTTTACACCAATGTGGCAAAGAAGAGACCACAAGCCGCGTGAACAAAAACATGAAGAGGTCGGCGCCCCCGATCTCTCAGTAATGGTGCTCTGAGCCCCTGAGGGGTTCATACCTGCGAAGGGAGGAACTGAGCAGAACTTCTCAAGCCACAAGTCCCCTCCGGCTGCCTGTGTGTGACCTGTCTCTGGCCCCCCGACCACGACAGCAGCTCTCAGGCTGAGTGATGGCGCTCTCATCGCTGACCATCAACCCAAAATCAAGGGGCAGCATCACAAACCGCTGCTCCTGTGCTTTTGGCACTTGTAGCACAGAAAATTCTTATCAATGTTTTCCATGAGCAGGCATGTACAAAGAACAGGGTGGAGAGATTCCTCTGTCTGCACTGTTTGTCACCTCCGCCTCAGGCTGCAGGGAAGAGAGACAGGAGAGAGGCAGACAGCTAGTTTCAACACATTGGGGGGAAAACAAATTGCAAGAGCTGTCCAAGTGAGAAATGTGAGGTAAATGAAATACGGCATGCTGAACAGCCCCCCTCAATCCATTATGTCAAAAGTTTTGACTGAGGTAGGCTAAAGGCGCAGTATCGCAGACCACCTCTCCAAACCCCCTACCCAGCCTGCAGGAAACTGTCTCAGTGTGTCCAGATAGACCTCCCAGATAAGAGGCCAGGTAATGAATCAAACAGGATGGTCTGACATCTCTCCCTCCCTTGCTTTTTTCTCCTATCTCAGGCAGTAAAGAGCGCCCTGAAAACAACCTGCAAGTGTCACGGCGTCTCCGGCTCCTGTGCCGTACGGACCTGCTGGAAGCAGCTGTCTCCTTTCCACGACACCGGGCGGCTGCTGAAGTACCGATACGACACCGCCGTGCGAGTCCTGAGCGTCACCAACACGGCCACCGGGGAGACGGAGCTCGCCGGCCCCCGTCGCCACGGCCAGAGCCTTCGCACTACCGACCTGGTCTACCTGGAGGACTCCCCCAGCTTCTGCAGGCCCTCACGCTACTCGCCGGGTACGGGAGGCCGGTCGTGCGCCAAAGACACCAGCTGTCAGAGCCTGTGCTGTGGACGAGGTTATAACACGGCCATGCGCCTCACCAGCCTGTCCTGCCACTGCCAGGTCCGCTGGTGCTGCCACGTGGAGTGTCAGACGTGTGTGCGAGAGGAGGAGGTGTACACCTGCAAAAATGCATAACAGAAGAGAGAGAATGAGAGATGTAGGCAAAGACTTGACTGAACTATCAGCTCCTACAGACTGAGGGATCTACATCACAGCATGTCTTTGCAAACTCCATCATGTATTTGGGGAGGAATATACACATGTAACATTAGAATATTGCTGGTTATTTGCTTGTCATCACCTGTGTGATATGCAGCAGCTTACTACAGGTGAGAATGTCTTTAAACCCTGCTTGTCTCTCGCTGGATGCACTGAAATGCGGCTCTTCTTTAACGGAGGGACATGAGCTCTTAAACAGGTACTGGGCTGGACTGGACGTCAGCAGCAGTGAAACATCAAACAGTGACTGTGTTGTATAGTAATCGATCGGCCCCTTTCCACTTGACTATTTATTGTATCGGTCACTTGTACTGCTGCTTTATACTTAAACCTTCTTGTAATTAAGTTTCGCCACTGAGGCTAAAAACGGCCTTAAAAGGAATCCACCTGTCTGTCTGTCTCTCTGTCTGCTGTGTTTATTTCAAATTAAAAAGCACTTAAGTTGCTCTTGTTACACGTGAAACAAAGTGTATAATAAACCTTAAGAGTTAGTAAAATAGTAAATAGAATCACTGGACGCTTTAAGGGGCCACTGATACATTGTAACAGGGATACTGTGTAAAGACAGACGCTTGGTTTCAGTTGCTCTTATGGAAATGTCTATGGAAATGTCTACATGTAGCCTAATGCGCGCTCAGCAGAACAAAGGGAAACACTACAGAGGGAAACACCGAACAAAGAATGAAAAACACTTCATTTCTGAACATACCAGCCCTCATGTTCATCTATTTTTAGACGCACACACTTTACTTTGAATTGCCCAACTGAAACATTTGGTCTAATTTGGCTGCATCTTTGTTCTAAATGCCTTTGAAGCGGGCTAATCATGCTGCTTATTTTCCCAAATTGCTAATCAAAGAAAATCACCATGTTTACTCTTATTCTCACATCCAACACAAGGCGTATGTTCCCATGTGTGCAGGTTTATCATACTGGCCAGTTTATGTTTAGTTTGAGTGATTCTGAACTGTAAATATGATGTGATTACAGCTCGTGTCAGGGCTCCAGGCGTATGACAATGTGGAATCATCATTTTTCTACCTCACTTCATCCTTATGCAAAGATCAGTAAGATTTACGAGCTATGCAGATTTATGTTCTCTCCTTTTATTGTTTTAAAGATCATATTTTCGATGTTTGTACAGTTCTTTTGAATTTGGTAATATATATGTATCCATATTTCAAAAGTAAATCTTTTTTTAATCATGTTGCATTGCATTCTTATTTAAAATAAATAAGATTTATACATGGACATATGTGTAAGAGTTTTGTGTTTGTTGTGTGGCCCCTCATATACGCACTCACACGCAATGATGCACCTGTCCCGAAACTCTGCGCCCTGCATCTATCAAGCAAAACCACTTCCTGCTGATCCCGCCCCGCCCTCCTTTTCATCTGAAAAGGCCTGTGGTCTTGCTGCATCACCCTTTAACCGCCCGGGCAACAGGCGAGGGCTGTTTGGGGTGGAGGACGCGCTTACAGGTGTTGTGCCTCCAGCCGGTGCACGGACCACGATGATGACAAAGATGATGACTCTAAAAAAATGCATTTGACCCCTGATTCCTCATTAGAAAGTAACATTCAGCCGCCCCCCGAGAATGACAACGAGAGCAGATTACGTGCTATTATCGGTGAATCATAACTTTCCACTCATTTGTGCGGCAGCAGTGAACCTACAGCAGACAGATGGCTATTGTGCGAGGTATTTATACTGTGTGCGCTGCTGCTTTTGATGTTACTCTCTAATTACTATGATTACACATTATTAGTCCTTATTAAAAACATCAGCCCCGAGTATTTCAGCGAATTATAAGACAACTTCTAAATTACTTTTAGGTTTAATGAGCTAAAAAAATCTCTATAATGGACGTACAGAATGCGGCATTGTTGGAGCAAATTATGAGAGTATGCAGCACGCCTTTTGTGGGCAGGACTCAGACAATTTAATGTAACTTTTGAATAAATTTAAGCTATATATCATTTAATATCATTTCAAGTTTATCTCCTGTCAGAAAGAGAATCATGCATCTTTTAAAAGCCATCTATGAAAGGGTAAAAAATATTTTGTCACAAGCTGTAAACAGTTTTTTAGAGACACATAGTTTTGAAGTCTATCTAATAACAGTTTCATATTACACATACAAACCTTTCGTATCCTTTGCCTCAATATTAATTTCCCCTCTTGGATGATACAGCTGAAAAATTCAGCTTGGGGAAAACATTAATGCGTCAGCCGTCTTTACGATGACGGAGGTCAAACAAGTTCAGCTGGGACTACTGACTCACTACATTAACCCGTCATATTATAATATTTCGGATCAATATTTAACTTTTTTTGACATGAAAGCTGCTTTCTTAAAAAGCGACGGATAAGGAGGGAGAGAGAGGAGTGTGTCGCAGAGAGCAGGGTGCACCAGGGTTGAGATATTGAGGGACATAAAGGGAAGAGATGAGGATGGAGGGATGAGCAGGGTGAGTCTTTGGCCCCAGGAGGCCGATCCCCTGCTGCTGCTGTTGTTGTTTTATAATGAACTCCTAAAGCCTTCATTTCCCTCACTGCCCTGAGTGGAGGGGGTGCAGCGATGGGGGCTGCTGAGTCCACAGCCGGATTCGCACGCACAAGCCCTGAGGGTGGCTGCTTTGAGCAGGGTGGGGGGTTGGACGGAGCAGGGGTGCAATATGCAAGCTGCTGTGTCTGCCTGTGTGTGTGAGACAGTCCTGACAGGAGACAGGTGAGGGCAGAAAGGTTTTTGCATATGTGTGCATGCATACTTGCCATGTGCACACCTGTGGTCACTTCAGTGGGAGTGATATGTGAGTGTGTGTTTGTTGTAGGGTTTTCCTGTGCGGGTGTGGGCTACAGTCAGCCTGCTGTATGCTGGAGCTGCAGGAGCTTCTCCCGGTCACCCTGAGAACACTGAATGACATAGATAATGTAGGGTGACGCTGGCTGTAACACTATCTCTTGTGTCTGCCTCGGCCTGGTTCAGGTAAAGGTTACTATGGCGGGCCGGGCTGCAGCCGTGCATGCTGCTCTGATGGATGAAGATGAATTGGCACACCGGTGCAGGGGCATTTTTTCAAGATATGTATTATATTTGTGTTGCTTAGCAAAAAGATATTATCCAAAGCAACTTTCATAGCCTTCAGGTTTATACATCACTCATTTGTGTAAGAACAGTGGATGTTAACTGAAGCGTAGAGGGCTCTGTAGATACTTTGCTCAAGGACACAAAGCGCCGTCCCGTCCTGTAATCGGAACCTCTGAGCCTCAGGTCAAACATCTAAACCCTACGAGACTTCCGCCTCTGCAGAGAAGGTACTCAGATCACATCATAGCGCGGCCTAATCCTTACACCCTGACGTGGCACAGAGGGAAAATGAAATGATGAAGAGGAAGAAGGAAGAGATTAATTGATTTAGTACAGAGAAAGGGGGAAAAGAGAGAGCGACGGAGAGATGTGAATACAGCATGGGGTAGGAATTTGGAATGTGAAATGACTAATGCAGTTGCTCAACCCACAACAAGAACATGCACTGCCTAGAGCTACGACAAGGCTGAGTGCATACCTCGATGGGGGGGCCGGACTCAGGAGCTGGGGTTTACTGGGACGGTGGCTGAGTCCCCTCCATGGGTGATGGGACGCTCGGGTGTACAGAAGGTGTATACATGTGTGATGGTCAATTAAGCGGGCAGCAGGGCTGAAATGATGGATTTCCACCTGTGGACGGAGGGAAAAACATTAGAGTAGAATTGAACGTTTGTACATAAGAATAAGCCAATTAAACATGTCCATTAAGGCCTAAGTTAATTTGGATGTGCTCTAAAGGGATATCAATGTCCGCCTTGGATGGTTGGTCAAGGACTTTGGTTCCAACTAAAATTTCTAGGGAACAAGCTTTCTAGCTAGCTGATGAATTCTGCCAATTTTGCTCTGATATTCATGGTTCCTAGAGGATAAATCCTACTGGCTATGGTGCCTCTCTTCTAGCGATGTCATCAGGCCAAAAAGTTAAAGATATAATCTCGAAGATCTTAACCTAATGGCGGTACACTTCCTACATATCCAGAGGTCCACAGTTGGCTTCCTTTTGTAACAGTTGTAGCTCTTGAGTTTCCTCGCTGACGGACGCTTTCCTTTTTAAACTGTTTGCCTTCATCTGAGCGTTGAATTTGTTTCTTTTTCGTTGGATTTTCACTTATGTTTTAAGTTGTATCTGTAGTCATCCATCTTTAATTTGTTTGCTCAGCCATAGTAGATTACCGTTGACTCACAAACTGGAAAAGAAGCCACTTAGCTCCGCCTACGTGAAAACACGTCACTAACTGGGCGCCACTTGTGTGATTTTTTCTGTCGCCACAGACACCCAGTCCATAATAATGCTATATACTGCAAATCATCTTCACAATTATTACTTTAAGTTTCCACCATTTTTGTTTGTCCCCAAAAACCTGCAAAATCCCTGACATACCCATCAGCCTCCTTTACTGCTAATTAGTTAATGTTAGCATGCAAACATTACTGAACCTAACCAAGATGGTGAGCATAATAGTCATTCATCCTGCTAAATATAAGCATGTTAGCGGTTCATTGTGAGCATGTTAGCATGCTGCTCTTAGCATTTAGCTCAAATCATTGTTGTGCTCATTGCAGCCCCAAATGAGATGCTAACATAGGCTAGCTACTTGCAAAAAGATGCTAACTAGCACAGAAAGGCTGTGTTATACAATAGAGTATGAAATTCACAATTTTGGTAGAAGTTTTGATCTAACAAACTTTAGAAAGGAAACCGAAAAGGTGAAAAGGAGGCTGAATGTTTGAGGATGTGGCTAGCTGCTAGCAGTAAGATAAAGCATAGAAACAGGAGCTCTAACATGATGTCCTGCAAATGTATATTGGTATCCTACTTGATAGGTCCACTGTGAGCCCCCCTGCCCTCCCCCTGCACTGGGAATCTCCTGGGGGAGGCTGTTCCCATGCCTCGCCGCAGAAGCACCTGCAGTGCTAACAGCAGAGTTAACATTGCAGCTGCTGTGATAGCACGTGATAAGACCTCATGCACCTTCATAACTGACTCCCCCATTGTGAATATATGGCACTCCTCTGCCTTTCTCTCAGCTGCACACACACACACACACACATTGACACACACATTGACCTCTATTACCACCAAAACAAAGCTTTCCCAGATCAACAACGGAAAAACACAGATAAGGGGCAGAGCTATGTGTTCTCCCAAGCAGCAACATCTCTGGAAAATAAGTCTGGAACGTGGTCTGTGATTATTTTTAATATTTACGGCTACACAATTACACCTTCAGGTGGATTTAGTGCTCTTACTTATTAAATCATCACTGTCATTACAGGAGTCAGATACAGAAAAATGTGTCACCACAAATACCACTTAATCATGACAGTGTGGTTGAGGCGGGTGCATGACTGTGGGCAGGAAGCTGTCAGGCAGGGGGAAGCACAGTCGCAGGCCTCCGTGCCATGATGCTGTTTGTGTTCCCATCCCGGCTCAGCCGTCATCCAAATGCGGAGGTGGACAGCATCTCTCATCCTCAGAGGTCTGGGTGTCACAGGTGGTATGGCCACAGGGCAGAGAGTGAGTGTCTGACAGCTGTATGATTGCTCTGTGCTCTGTGAGGTCAGACTAAATAAGGCAGGGAGGGAAAACACGAGAGGCTGATCACGGTCTCTCATAGGAAAGGAAACGCTTTGCCGCTCTTTTATTGTTGGGTTTAGAAACGTAGAAACTTCTTTCCTCTTTGTAGTTGTGTGCATCATGTTGTGGACATTAAAAGCCTCTTTGCAGTGATTTTGACCTTTCTTTGAGGTCATTTGGCATCTATAAACAGCTGTTTTGCCTTTCTTTGAAGTGGTTTTGCATCTTTTTACACTGTTTTGCATCTCGTCATGGTCATTTTGCGTGACTTTGTAGTCATTTAAAATCTCTGCTTGGACATTTTGTGCATCTTAGTGGTCTTTTAGCATGTTTTTTTGGCGTTTTGCCTATTTTTGTGGCCATGTTGTGGCTGTTGTGGTCATTCTGGGTCTATTTGTGCATCTTTTGTCGTCGCTTTGCATCTCCACGGATGTTTTGCGTCTCTTTGTAATCTTTTTGTGTCTCTTCGTCGTGGTTTTGCTTCATTATTTGCATCTTCGTCGTCATTTTGAGTCATTGTGTATCTATTTGTGTTTATTATGAGTGTCTTTTTGATCATTTAAAGTCTCTCCATGTGTACATTTTCTATCCTTGTGCTCATTTGTGTCTCTTTGTGATCACTTTGCGTGTTTTGTGTTAGTTTTTTTATCTCTTTATGGCCGTTTCATGTGTCTTTGTGCTGATAGTGATCTCTTTGTTGTCATTTTGGGTCTCTTTGTTGTTTAATTTACTTCACATTAAAAAAAACCTTCATAAAGAAGTTCAGTTACTAACCACCCTGCACCACTACTGGCCACCCCTCTGGACCCCTTTCCCACCAGAACCCACTGAGACTCTGGGAGCTTATGAGTTTCTCCTGTCATCTCTGACAGGCCCTCATTTGCTTTCATTCAGCGTCTCATCACAGCTTCAAAGACGAGTGGATCATCTCCCTCGGGGGCAGCGAGAAGATCAGCATGCCTTCAAAAAAATGACTGGTATCCAAAAACTGTTGACCCAAGGCGATTTTGCTCCTCATAATTGGCCTCTTCACTCTGTCTGCGTTGGGCAATCATCGGAGAGTTATGATGTATTAAGTTGCCTAAAACATCAATAAGTGCATTGTGAAGAGTTGATTCAGTACCTTATAATTTTCTCTTGATGAACAAAACAGTTTTATAGAGGTGGGGGGGCCTCAGAGTACACCGAGCACTTTATTCCTGCCTACCAAACAATAACTGTGCTGCTGTGTTGTGGAACCAGGACAGTAGACTGATCCTGAGATAAATTGTGTTTGGTTCCAGCTGGAGCCCCCAAAGGCCTAAAGGCCGGCGTCAGGAAATGGCATTCTTCGAGGATATAGTGAGGTGGCCACACACACTCACAACGAAATACCTCAATGCTTCTGCATCTGGAGCCAGATGTGCATTAAAATGCACGTTAAGCTAGACGTTCAGAGGATACACGTCACATGTGCATGAGCGCTGAGATTTTATCTTACATCACAGAAGGAGATTTACTTCACTGCATTTACTTAAATAGTAGATTTACTTTTCAAACTAACCTACACTTTATGAAATTTTTAAAGTTTTGTAATTACACAGTTTATATATACATTTAATATGTATAAGAGGCCTATATTTACAGCACTTTTACTGGGGCAATTTTGCATCACGAATCCTTTTGATACCTTTTTTTAAGTTACATTTTTAATGCAGGATTTTTATTTGTAATGCAGTGTTTTTACACTGTGGTATTGCAACTTTGAATTCGGTATATGATGTAAATTTTTCCTCCACTGTCGAGCAAAAGTAAATGTAGAACAAGTTGCAAAAATCTGCAAAGATGTCTCACGGTACTGGATCCGTACCAAAAAGTAGTACCTAACTTTACAACACATTCCTTATAATGTGGTAAAGCCTGGTGAGCTTAAACATAGTTTTCCCAAGTCTACAAATGGAGATGGACATCTTAACTCAAAGGTGGAACTTTGTTAAAGTATATTTGGGTGTCTAACTAAATGATATGGGTTGTTGTAACAAAACTGAGTTATAGCATCGTACTACAGAAAATACTTCCATACGATTGTCCCTGCTTTGCTGTCAATGTCTGTCCCTTGGAAACATGCCATTTTTTTCCCTTTTCGATCTGTATTATTTATTTTTAGCCTTTTTTATTTATTTATTTATTTATATTATTTTTACTGATTTTTTTTTTTTACTTTTACTAACTAAAACATTTTTGATCAAATATTTCACGTCACAGAATTTCCTGTTCTGTGAAAAATGAAAAGAAACAGTTGAAAAAAAAACATAGTTTTTCCTGGTAATAACTTCACAAAACCCTAACTTTGTGCAATGGCTGTGCATTAAACTATGGCAGTGACATTTGCACATCAAATTAGGTGTGAGCACATCTCTTGGTCAGTCTGAGTGGCGTGATCGTGCTCCACACCTGGAATCTGGATTCCAGTTTATGCCCGTGGTGCTCAGGTGTGGAGGAAAACCAGTAAGCTCATCTCATCCTTTCCTTGGGGCTGAAAGATAAAGGACAGACAGAGAGAACCCCACGACCTTGAGAGACAGGGGTGGGGGAGTTATAGTGCTTCATGTACAAGTTTCAGGGGGTCTTATTTCTCTCCTACTTCTTCTCCTTTCTGAGGAACAGGTAAAAGCTGTGCTGCCCTGAGGATGTGTTATGACAACCGAAAAAAACGGTGAACAGTGAGAGCAAGAAGTGGCATGAACAGATCTCAAGGTTTCTGACATGTAGGGGTGGGTAAAAGAGGACCTCCAATGAGAAGTCTCTAGCCTGAAGATACAACCATCAACTCAAGTACCATCAGGCAGCTGCCGAGAACTGTCTGGGCCGCTTGCTGATTGCTGTGCCGAATAAGGTAAACAAACACAGATCACTAGCAAACGGGAGCTTGTAACAGTTCACTGCACTAATCAGGTTAAATGTGCATCAATTTGCTTTTCTTGCTCTTTGATTTTACCCCTCCCCTTACAGTAGACAACACAGGCAAGACAAGGTGATTGAGATGTGGTTTTGTTAAGGTGCCAAACAGTGAGGTAGAGCCTCAGGAGCATTTTCCTCCCAATAATCACCAAGGAACTGTTGTGAAATCTCCTTAACTTCTTCTGGGAAATCCAATCATGCCTCTTTCACACAGTACTCTGTGTCAAACTTTACAATCAACCTGTCTCCATCCTCAGACATCCTCTCCTTATAGTCTCTCACCTCACAATGAAAAGTTTGATATCATTCGTTTTGGTGTCTCTGACCGCAGGCGGGAAGGAAGCCTCTGGATGGACAGACAGGGATATTCTGACACCTATCTGTGAAAAAAAGAAGATGGCCTAATTAGACTGAATCAGGGTGAGCTGACAAAATCTACCCCCAGGACATGTTTCACAGAGTCTTTCCTGTCACATGTCTACATGTCAACAGATTATGCTCTATGCCCTCACAGCTCCTCTTGGTAGGGGGAAAGGATCTCTGCTATCACACCTGTCAGCCACCACGTTTGGAGAATATCAAATATAATGGAAACATAGCCTACAGCCTAGATTTAAATTTGGGAAGTTTAGCATCAACTGAATAACCTTAGATGAAATATTAAGTTCTCCATTATTGGGTGCTGTAAACTACAATGCGTGACTCAGTGTCTGCAGGACATTCACTACTCACATTAAGTGTTCTGTTACAACTCATGACAGCATTTTGGGTAAAAAACAACAGGGAAAAATTCCAGGAGTGAACTAGTGTTGACACTAGGTGGTGTTTCTACAGCATAATGTGTAAGCCAAAGATCGTTAATATAGAGAACCTCGACAAACACGGAGCTATGTTTTATTTTATTAATTATTTTTTATATTATTATTAATTCATTTTTTATTTATACAGTCTGTGGCCCAAAACTTTGTCACTTTATTTACGTGAAATAATAATAATAAACGTTATACCAATTTTTTTTTTTATTTTTATTTTTTTTTTTACATTTTTAGCGTCATAAAGCACAATTTGTACTCTTTACCATTCTTACTGTCTTACTGTTTACAAACGTTAACTTGTTGAACTTACACGTATGTCTATTTCTGAGTACATACAGTGGGAGAAATGAGAAATTCCCTTTGTGCATACGTACCTGACAAGAAAGATTCTGAAAATAGATACGGAGTGAGACCTCTTCATTTTTCTTCCCTGTTCAGGATGACGCCGCAGAGCTTCCGCTTTGCTATTTCCGTACACAATCGCTCCGCTGATGACGTGTACGCTCCAGCACCGTTAGCTAGCTAGCTAGCTAGCTTAGCCACCTGTCAGAAGTAAGGTGTTGTAGGCAAAGTCATTGTAAAAAGCGGAGACAAACACAGCGTTTAAATAAAACACAGAAGATGGAGACTCTCTACCATCAGACAAACAAGTAAGTGTGTCTGTATTTTGTGGAAACTGTAAAGTCTCTCTCTACTAGCAAGCAAGTGTTGCTGTACAGGCTAATTATTATTAATTGAACTTCAGGCGTAACTGTAGCAAACTAATATAAGTATGGCAGCGTCATTAGTCATACATATCACCAGACAGCTATTCACTGAGGTTTGGAAATGTTTAGAAATTCATCTAACAGCCAGCAAACCCCATTTACTAACGTTGTATCTGTTCTGGATTAGGCAAATCCAGGAGGTGCAGTCTCTTATGGGAGATCTGGAGAGGACGGATCGTCAATCAGTACACTGTGAGTAATGAGCTGTACATTATTTTATTTTACGCAACAGTCACAATCAGCTCTCACACTGCATTGTGTTAGATTTTTGCTATGACACGTACTGTATCTGTATTGGTGGGCCACTTCTAATCTAATTTCTTTTGAATGGTTTCTTAATTTCTATTCAGCACAGACTCCTTGTTATGACTGCTCTAATATAATGACAGGACGGGGGCTGGTGTCTCCCTGGCTTATTGTTTTCTGTAGTTGGTGCCTGCCCAATCAGTTGTGGGCCAGGCTGGTGCCAGGACAGGAAGAAGCGGGGTGGGTACAGTGACAGAAGCTGGGAGGGCTTCTATTAGATAATGGTGGGAGCCAGGCAGTAGACAGCGTTTCACTACCCTCCCCTTCCCAAATCATGACATCAACATGTGTTTTAACCCAGAGGGGGATGTAGCATGGTAGTCTATGCACTTACTGATGAGAGAGGTTAATTTCACTTATAAATACCACTACACTTACCCTGAGAAAATATTTGGACTCACTGTCTCAGCAATTTGGGAATTGATTGAAGTTGGAAAGACTTTAACAAGGGTATATTTTAACCTGATCATTTATACAGATCCAAAGGGGAAATGGAAGGAAGTGTTTTCTGCCCTTAGATTATTTCAAATCCATAATCTTTATTTGTATTTGTATTTTCTGTTTTCCTCATTTTTAAGTGTTAGAGAATGAGCTGCAGGCAAGAATCGACATGATCTTCAATCACTTGGATCGCCTTGAGATCCTGGCCAGCAAGGAACCACCAAACCGCCGCCAGAACGCCAAATTGTGAGTTTTGGTCAACTGAACTGACGGTGATCCTAAAGCCGCAAAGCTGGCAGGGTGCGCCGCATCTCATAAAGTCACAGGGAGGGTGTAGAAGATGAGACAGACAGCTCTGTCAGACCCTGTGGCGTTGTGGCTCTATGAAAACATTTCATCAGAAGCCCCGTCATCACCAGCATTCCTGCTGCATTGGGCAAAGATTCATTTCTAAGCTGGGTAAACAGGCCTTAGGGGACACCGTGCACCCCATCACATAGCAGTCGTCTGATCTCTGTAGAGCTCTATTGGGGCCTGAGTAACGCTAAGAAATGAGGGACTCTTCATTCCAACCGCATGAGATTTAAGGGGGAAAATATTCTCATCATCTAGAACAAGTTTGAGAACTGTAAATAAGATGTGTTGCAGTAAAGCCTAGCCATCAAAAGCAGGGGAGAAAGTATCCGTCTAAAATAAAGAATATTCCGAAGCTTATGAAGTTCTTGAAGTTAAGAAAAATGACACCATTCTTTGCCTTCCTTCAGACGAGTGGACCAGCTTAAGTATGACGTCCAACACCTTCGCACAGCCCTGCAAAACTTCCAGCACCGACGCTACGCCAGAGAGGCCCAGGAGAGAGAGAGGGAGGAACTCATGAGCAGGACCTTCACGACCAATGTTAGTCAAATGTACCTGGTAGCTTTTTCTGAGTTTAACATACAAATTTCTAATATCGCATTAAAACAAATGTTTGCTCTTGTTCAATAGGACGCAGATACCTCCATCCCCATAGATGAGACCCTACAGTTAAACTCCAACCTGCACAACGCACACAGAGGCATGGATGACCTCCTGGGCAGCGGAAGTAGCATCCTCAACGGTCTCAGAGATCAAAGATCTACGCTTAAGGTGTGCGCAGATTAAATACAAGATCAAGAAAGTTAAATTATCAGTCTTTTTTTTGTTGTTATTTATTTAATTTTCTGGAGAAGGGAGCCAGTACAGAAGGCTACAATCCCTGAATGGCAGAACTGTGTTCCCTGACCCAGCTTTCGGTGTCCACAATGATCTCAATAGTCTCATTGTTAGCGCCTAAATGCTCAGCTAGAGCATGAGTCCGTGTTTCCAGGGAGGAGATGGTCTTCCTGGTTTTGCTTCAGGCCTCCTCTTATCAGGGTGTGTCTGTTGCCTGGTTGTCTAGCCGTGAGAAACTTGTGACAGAGTGGCGCGTCAGGGAGGGTGTTGGCACTCTACGTCTCCAGAAATCAGATGAATTAGTGCAGATAATTACAATGTCGTCATGTAATGTCTGAACACTCTTGTTTATGTGTAGCTGTTAGACTAATCCAACGTGTGATCTTGACTGTTGACATGAGTTTCTGTTGCGACTCTTCACAGGGCACCCATAAGAAGATGCTGGATGTGGCCAACATGTTGGGGCTGTCAAACACAGTGATGAGACTGATAGAAAGGCGAGCCACCCAAGATAAGTTAATCATGATTGGAGGCATGCTGCTGACCTGCGTCTTCATGTTCCTAGTGATAAGATATCTGGGCTGACCTTTATCCATCCAATCAACGACGCTTTTTCATCAGACGTGGACATTTCTGCAGCGCATCATCCCTCATGATATGAAAAAGTGACAGAACTGAATTTTTAATGTCATATTAAAGTAATTTTTTTGATAAATTGTGCCATTATAGTTTGTTTTCAACCATTTTTATTATTTTTGGCACCTGCAAAATGGAAAAGTTGAAGACCTTAATTACGTTCAGTATTTCATTCCATCTGAGTTTCAAATAGCTTTGAACTTTAAAATAAGTCTGCTGCTTCCCTCAGATTACTGTCATTTTTTGTAAAACCACTCTGAAACTGTAAATAACGCTTCCTCTCTTACTCTACCTAAATGGCTTTTAAAACTACTTCAAACTGATCTTTATATTGGGCTTGCTTTTGCCTTCTGTGAAAAGCAATTTGTTCTGTTTGTGAATCTGTCAGTAAAGTTGTCATTGTCATTCTGCCTTGTTAAGAACAGCTCTTCGAGAAATAGACCCACAATGCTCCATGTTTTCTTACATTACAACTAAAGAATACTGCCTGGAAAATCTCTTGTTTTTAATGTATGTGTCACTAAGGTTATGAACAGGCTCACAACTAGAATCTGTTGAGGAAAATAACAGGAGCAGCATTTATTTTGTAATTGTTACATTCTTTCTCTTATGCTTTGGTCTAGTCTCACTATGTGAGTGACTCTTTTCTCTTAATAGAATAAAACATGTTTAATTTCCTTGGTACATCACCGTGACACTGCTGGAAACATTACAACACCTCTAGCATTACAACTAGCTAGAGGTGTTTACGCTGCTGTTGATACGTTTTCATGGATTTACAGCTTTCACACATCTATTCTAGGTAACTAGGGCACCATCTAGTGTTTCGTTTTCACACAGACCTCTGCAGGGATTTCTTATCTGTGCGAAAGATGGAAGTGATGCCAGGGTTTTCGTTTTGTGACTGCTGACTGGTTAGAAGGTTCAATGTGAGTTTAACCAGCCGTACATAATACAGAAAAAGACACGTGAACTCAAGATTTTTATTTGCTGAAACAGTAAGTTTTTAAAAAATACAGAGTTGCTACTGTTTGACAGATCATTATTCCTTTGCCTTCCCAGCCCATCTCAGCCGGGGTCATTTGGAAACAACCTTCATAAAATACGTACACGAGCCCGTCCATGTTGTTATTTTGTTTTCTTCCCTCAGTGCCGGTCTCAAACCTCTAGAATGTTAATAGGTTACTCTACAGCAGTTTTATTTACAAAATTACACAAAAGCAAAACAAAGCTCTTCTTTTGAAGAGCGTTTTAGAAAATAATTTAAAAACAGAAAAATACAATTATTGCAGTATACTACAATCTTATTGTTACAGGATGCACACGCACCACCTCCATTTACATATTTCAGTGCAATTCATTCAGGTATCCCCTCGCCACAGGGAACATTTGCCTCAGAGCATCAGGGAGGGTTAAACCCTCACATCACTTTGCCCCTCGCTTACAGAGGGAACCTATGTGACAATGTTGTACAGGTTTGGACACCATAGCTGTAGTTTCAAATGGTCATCATTGGTGGGATTCTTCACATTACACACTGATATATGTACAAGTTACTGCATTACAAATTATTTTAGACCATGGATCCAATAGAGAGAGTGAGTAGTCATGACAACAAATACAGAGCATCAGTTATGAAAAAGTCAGTCTCTGAAGGTAACGCGGTAGATTCCGAGCAGTTTGTTTCAAGAACAACCACCTGCTCCGAGTATAACTCTGCTTATAGCTTCAGCCAGTACGTCTCTCTTTGGCTGCCAAAAAGAGCAAAAAAATGTGGGAATATTATTTTCACAGGGGAAAAATCCAGTGGTTTCTCTGACTTAAAAAAAAAAGGTTGGTGTTAATATACCTCAAACAGGAATATAAACTAGCTTCTTGGGGAAGCATCTTTTAAACTACACCCTGCTTTTAAAATTCAGGGAAAAAATATGGAGAGAAAAAATATCTCACAAGCCAGAAAAAAATGTTGGTGTCAATTTTGACCCGACACAGGCAGCACCACTTTGTGGCTACAACTTGCTGCACTGTGTAGGCCAGTCAAATGGTTACTGACAGCTTCCTGTCTCACTGCCTGCGTGATGTCACAAAGACTTCGTCTTAAAACCATAAACCAAGTCGGTTATGGAAAGTCTTTCAGTGGTTGGGTGCTGCGACTTCACTCCTTCACTTGCTACGTTACTCAAGAGCCATGGTTAGGTGGGTGCTGGAGGTCCTGCCCTGAGAAGATTGGATGTAGCAGTGGGTGGAGTTGGAGGGCTGCTGCTGCAGCAGCCTGTGAGGGCCGAGGTGTAAAAAGTGTGGGGTAGAGGGCAGCATGTGGTACATGGTGCAGAGCTAGTGGGGTGTGGTGAAGTGCAGAAGCTGGGATTATATGTATGGGCTGACCGGAGAGGAAGGCTGTCGGGTGGGCAGGAATCAACCCAGCGTGTCCTAATGAGTGTCCCAGAGAGTGACCAAGGGAGTGGCCCAAAGGCGACAGGGAGATGGGGGTTAGGTGGTGCTGGGGAATGTGGTGTACCTGGGCCAGTTGGGCATGTGCAGGGTGTGGGTGGTGTTGGTGTGCTGGGTGGATACCCATTGCTGCAGCAGTGGCAGCATGGTGCTGCAGGATGGCGTGTTGCACTGTTGTGATGGACGTGCCGGAGGCGACAGACACAGTGGGCTGCTGGATGTGGATCTGCTGTAGGGTAGGTGGAGGGGGAGCCGGGGCCAGGTTGGCAGCAGCCGCGGCAGCAGCTGCAGCCGCAGCAGCAGAGGGAAACGTCTTCACCTGCTTGGCCAAAAGCTGCTGCTGGATGTGCTGCTGCGCCGCCTGCTGCAACTTGCTGTATTTCTCCATTTCCTCTGGAGTGAACGTAATGGGCTGACTCTCCAAAGGAGCCAGTCCATCCTCCTCCGCCTCCATGCATTCCTCCTCCAGGCTGGGTGGTGGGTAAGCAGGGTAGGCATGCATTGGTGGCTGCTGCTGTTGCATTTCTGGCATGAGGGACTCCATCATGGGGTTCTGAGAGGGATCTTGTCCTGGTTCTCCTTGGTACTGGGGCATCATCATGGAAGGCTCCTGTTCAAACAACGGGTGGGGTTCTGGCTGCACCTGGGCTTCTGTAGTAGTGTGCTGTGTTTCTTCCTGCACCACTGTGGTCAGTGGGGCCTCCTCAACCTTCTGTACAGGTGGAGCTGGAGGTGGTGGTGGAGGCGGGAACTCTCTTATAGGCTCCACCAGAATGACCTCTCGCTCAGACTCAGAGCTCTTTGCTCCTGATTTCTCCCCGTCATCAGGTCTGGTTAGGGGAATCAGTGGCTTTTTCCCAGCCTGCAGCTTACCAAAAAGCGGCAGCATGGCTTTGCTTCCCAGGGTAGGGGGGAGTTTGGGACCAAAGTAGCCCTGTGGAGGGTCCTTAATCTTAATCCCAGATTTTGTTCCTGTGGCAGAATCATCAGAGGATTTCTTAGACTGAACTTTCTCCAGCAGCTGGCGTGCAGTGAGGGTGTTTTTCTGTTCACCTGCATCTCGGGACCCCCCTGGCCTCAGACCCTGTGAGCTTGATGAATGCGTGTTGCGGTTAAGGCCTCGTGATGAAGACGAACGTGGGGACTGGGAGCGGTAGATGTGAGAGCGGTTGAAGTCTCTTCGGTGTGGGTCACTTTCTGTTCGACCTCTGACGACTCGTCGACGTGGGGAGCCTTTGGTGGAGCTGGAGGAGCGGCTGCCTGAGCTGTGGCTTCGGCTGTAGCTGCGCCTCCAGGATCTTGCGCTGGTGCTGCGGCTCCAGCTACTTGAGCTCCTGGAACTGCTCCGATGGTGCCGGCGATGCCTCTTCCTGCGGCTGTAGCTGCGTGAGCGTGAGCGGGAGTCTTCTGAGGACGAGGAGGAGTACTTATGTCTCCTGGATCGTCTGTGTCCGCGACTTCCCCTACGCTCATAATCAGAGTCTGAGGAACGTTTGGAGTGCCTCCGCCTTCTACCCTCGCTGTAGTCACTGTAGCTGTCTGAGTAGCTGCGGCTGCGGTGGCTGTAGGCGCTGCTGCCTGCCGAGGAGCGCTCAGAGCTGCTGGAGTAAGAGTGGCTACGGGAGTTTTGTCCACGATGGCGCCCACGACTGCTGCCCCGTCTTTCCCCCCGTCTTGAGGAGCGGCTGCAGGACCGCCGTGATTCCTCGCTGTGGTGGCGACGTTGTTCCCGAGGACTTGACCTATGATGACGCGAGCGCTGAGTATTAGAGCCCCCTTCTTCTTCACTCTCACTGCTGGGTGGTCTACCAGGACCAGGACTCTTCTGGGCTGAGGTGGAGCAGGAGGCACTTTGAGGTGCACTGGAGTCAGTCTTTTGTCGCTTGGTACCACTATGCTCCTCTGAGGAGTTGGTCTTCTCAGTGCCTTTATCGGCCCCTCCTTCCTCTGCTCCAGACTTGCAAGGCACTTCCTTAGCAGCACGTTTACGCTTCCCCGGTTCTGCACCTGTAGTTTCGGTAGCCCCACCTCCTCCAGTTGTCAGCTGCACAGAAGAGGCAACAGCTTTATCTTGTGACTTTGGTTTTGCTTTTTCCTTTTCATCACCTGCTGCTTCTTGATCTGGTGCCTTGTTTTTGCTCTTCTTCCGTTTGTGTTTTTTCTTCTTTTTGGGCTTCCCCTGCGCTACCTCAGTCTCTCCCTCTGCTTCTTCTTTTGCTCCTTTTTCTTTCCCTTTGCGTTTTGAATGCTTAGCAGACTTCTTATGCTTCTTCTTTTTCTTTTTCTTCTTGGCACTGGTGCTGCCAGTTGCAGTTTTTTGCTCATCACCTTCTAATTGAACAGGCTCTCCCTTCTTCACGGTTTTGTCTTTGTCAGTGCTGGTCCCTGGTTTAGTAGTTGTATCTACTTCAGTTGCTGAGGCAGCTACCTCTTGCCCCTTTTCCTCTGACTCTTCACAAGCCTTAGGGGACTTTGCTGCTTTCCCACCACGAACTCCTTTGTTGCGGGACAGCTTGAAGTCAAAGTAGAGGGGATTGCAGCTGTAAGACAGGGAAGGCTTCGCTTTAGTGAATTCAAGGAGCTCAGAGGGCCACTGCAGGGTGGTGCTCTCATCTTTGCTCAGAACTGGGAAGAAGGGACCTGTGGGGATTTTGGGACCAGAGCTGGAATCCACAGTCTCCTGAGCGCTCTCTGGTTTTTTTGCAGGGGAGGTGGGTGCAGCGGCAACCGTGTCTGCTGCACATGAAGAGACTTCTTCCACCTTCACATGCGGAGATGCAGGAGCTGGCTCTGGATCAGGTGTTGAGGTGACATTATCTTGTTCTTTTTCAGTCTTGCACTCTGTAACATTGGTCTCCGTCTGTTCAGAACATTCTTCATCCTTCTTCTCCTCCTTCTCCTCCGACCCCTCCTCCTCCTCCTCCTCCTCCTCATCTTCCTCCTCTTTGCTCTGACACTGATCTGTGGCCTTCATAAAAAGCAGAAACTGGAAGTGAGGCTTCACCCTGCAATGGGCGGGAGGTATATAGTGATAATACTCAGGCTCCAGTCCGGTGTATCCTTCCTCCCTTTTCATCATCATCTTTAGTTTGTTAAGGGTAGAGGCAAGAGAGGCTCCGTCATCAGCCTGCTGTTCCTCTTCTGTCGCTGCCACAGTGCTGATTTCTGCTGCTTCACCTCCTCCTCCTCCTCCTCCTCCTCCTGATCCTCCTGATCCTCCCTTAGGGCTGTCTGCACTGCAGCCAGATGTCTCCTCTTGCACTACAACCTTTTCTCCCTCTTGGCCTTCCTCTTCCTCCATTGCCTCCTCTCCATGATCAGCAAACACTGCTGCCGCTGTCTCCAGCTTTACGGGGGCTTTCTTGGCAAAAGAGAAGGACACACTGACTTTGGACGCAGCACTAGAGGTCGGGGAGGAGGCACTGTTTTTGCCCAAAGAGAAGCTGATGGTTGGAGCTGGCTTTGGGGAGCTCACTTGCTCACTACTATCTGTCGGTGATCCTTCCAGGACACCGTCTGGCAGAGAAGGGTTCTCGGGCGTCATGTTGTCACTGTCTTCTGCTTTTTCTCCATCCACAGCAACTGTGGTCGTTTTGAACATGGGCCCACTTCCTGGAGTACTGAAACACAAAAGCACAATAACAATAATGTTTTTTGGGAAATATTTCATTCGAGACAAATATTTTAACGCTAAAATGTTTTGACCTTTTGTGAGACTGAATTATTACAATAATAAATCTGTATTTTGTTTAAAGATGGTCTTTGTTTGAGCAAACAGGAGGCACGATGATCCTTTAAAACACAATAGCCATGCAAAAGTACGCTCAACAGGTACAAGACCAGTCAGCAGAGGGCACTGTGGAAACAAATCCATACCGGTCCTGTTGTTTTCTCTGCTCAGCAAGCTCATGCAACCGACGCAGCATCTTTTCTTGCTTTTTTCCATCTTTCCGGGAACGAGACGACACATTTCGGGCGAATTCTCTTTGCTTGAGCTCTTTCAGCCTCTGCATAACACACACACACACACACACACACAACAAGCACATCAGAATCTCTTCCCTCACAGAAAAAGGCACACTCATGTTTTAAGGCAAAATAGTTTTTGATCAGCAGAGCATGAGAAGTGAAAGAGAACAAGTACCTGCTTGTGAGCGTGGTCATAAGAGTTAATGTGGTTGTCAAACTCCTGGTGTTTGGTGTACTGTTTGTCACATAGCTCACAATAGAAATTGGCTCTCAGGTCTTCAAGAGCCTTTGCAATAGCTTTCTCCTTTTCCACCTGGTCCTATTGATGATAAATACAGGAGAGTGAGTGAATAAATCTTAGACTATGTTAAAAGAGCAGAGGAAAAAAACCTTTAACAGTTAGTAGAGTGCTTTTCTTCTGTTTCCTGCTAGTTTTAGATATAATTTTAGGTCATAGACGTAAACACAAAAAGGAAAAGACAGACACACAGGCCTTACCTTGTATTTCTGCCGCAGTTCTTCTGTGTCCTCCTTCTCAATTTCCAGCACTCGTCTCTTCTCTGTGGCATCTTCTGCATAATCCAGCTATAAGGACAGATACCACATATAAAGCACTTTCAGAATAATAAATGCCCATGAATAAATGACAGTCTAATTTCTTATTTCCATTTATATAAATAATACACGTAAAACAAGCTGCTTCGCTGATGCTACATCTGAGCTACAGGGCTGAGATTGATTAGAGTGTTTGCGTTTTAGCCTCCACGTTTGGGATGCTGGCAGATAACAGTCCAACTGAAATCACATTTAGTCAAACTTTGCAGTATAAGATAATACCAGTGAGTTCTTTAAATGTATCTTAATGGTGTTATTATTATCAAAAGGAAGAGAAAAGGTGGCCAGGGAGATTTTACAAATACTCCCGTTTGTTGCAGCCAACTGGAGGTGTAAAAAGTGCACTTTTCCCCAATGAATGCTTTTGTGGTGGCTCTTTCAACAAGCTAAATTGCAGGACGAGGGTGAATATGTGTGTCAATGTTTGTAAGCTAGATGAGAAGCCGGCTTTGGCAGGAAAGCTAACGTGGTTTGTTGTTCAAAATCTAAGGCTCTTGTGTTGTTCAGCAGGTTGTTGTCTGGCACAGTGTGACCGTCTGCTCTGCATGCGATACAACGCTGATACGCTGTTACTCCTTTTAGACAGACATAAAACAAGTTCTCCATCTATGTAAAGCTAAACCATTACATTTCTCCTTTATGGTTTCTGATTTATAGACGGACGTGTGTTGTTGCGAACAAAAACATTATTTCATACTTAAGCTGGACTTAAATAAGAAGACATGAGGGACTGTAGGAGGAAGTCAACGTACAAGCATAAATCCTCTTTGAGCCAGATGAATGACATTCAGCAAAAATTGTGAAGGTCAAATGCAAGAGCCAAGTGTCTCAGTAAAGATAATTTTCAGCTCTATCATTCTGTATTTAATGTTTGTCGGCCTGTGCATCTAAAATGTGTTAAATTGTTTGTCAAGATTTCTAAGAAATATCTACTGTGATCCTATCTCTGTGTGGACTGCGCACAGGGTCAGTGATATGCTGAAGCAGCCGCCACACAGACACTAGCACAGGATCATGAAGGATGTCACCTGGTGTTGTAGCATTGAGACTTCCCTTACGCAGATCTGAGGGATCTCTGAGGGACCAAACCCATACTGTGAATGTTTCTCCGCTGACTGATTTGCATTTGGCACTCATTCATTCATTCCAGTAGTGTTCTCCTGGCACCCATGGCACTCAGATCTGTCTGTCACACTGCCAGCTGGTGAAGCGTGATTGATAACTTAAGAGAATGTCTTCTCTGCTCAACAGCCCGATGCTGCTGAGCTTTACACGCCTCCAGCTGAAACCTGGCACAGTGCATGGCGCTCTTTGGCTAATGTAAGAGCTTTCTGCCACGGAAGTGGGTGCCAATGATTCTTCCAAACGGGCTTTTTGGAAGTCAGCAGCGAGCTTTTCGACCTAGGTCAGATTTTTAAAAATACGTTAAAAGATTCACAATTTCGTCATCTGGTTCTGTGACCGGAGGGTGTAAGGGCTTTTGCTTCACGTTATTTCGAGTGAAAAGAACTGCCTGATGCTTCTAGTATGTTCTTTTTAAGACGGCATCTTACCTCCATCTCCATGCGTCCCATCCCCATGACATCATATTTGAGGATGATGGGCACAGGGTCGGTGCGTCCTGAGGGAAAAGAGACAGAGAGAGGACTGGTGAGTTTTTGAGACCGGGACGGAGGGCCAGCTCGGAGACAGCCTGCTTTTAGAGCATAGGGTGCTGGGGTTAGAGAATTTTGCCTTGAAGTGCAAAGAGACCAGAAAGCTACAGTGAACCAAACACCAGCCATTCTCACAGCTTACTGCAGCCACCAAGCATGGACCAATTTATCTACCCTTCCTGTAATGTTTGACCTGGCTGCTGGTTTGCATTTTGAATGAGTCAAATTAGCTGCAATTATTGTACTTCCGGTGAATTAATAGAAGTAAAGGGCATCGGGGTTGTTGAGCTCTATTCTTTTCTACAGAGAAATATGTTTATGAGAAACAAGACTTTCAGCTTGAAGCAAACCTGTGTCCATATCTTTTCAGTGTAGCACCACCCCTCCTCCACCCGTTCATTGCTGCAGTCCTATTTAACCAGAACGCCAGGTTTATCAAGGACGCTACAGCTTGAGGGACTGTGTGTGTGCTGTGTATGCGTGTGTGTTTGAAGGGAGTTGCAACAGGCCTGCGCAGCTGCTGCCACTGCTCACTAAGCGCCACTGCGACATCCTCCATGAGGGGAACAAAGCCTTCCAATATTATCTAAAGCCTATTGCATCATCTCTCTCTGAAATGTCTGCAGGCTGGCTGACCCTTGCAAGCCCCCTTCACTGTCCTGAGCTCCAAATGTGTGCCCTTGTCCCCGGCCCCCTTACTCATTGTGACTTGGGCTGAAAGATTATTTCCCTCCGTCTACTACTGATACGTTACGTAAGCTGTGAAAAGAGCTAGATCGGAAGGAAATTAACTGTAGAAAAATAAAACAAACCAAAGACAACCAAAACAAAAAACAGAATGAAACATTAAAGATATAAAATATATATAAATCAAAACTACTTTGGAGATTGACACAGAATTGCTTAATCCACTCATAATCAGCCAAACAAAGCAGAGAGAAAGACAGAGTAAAATAAAATAAAAAAGGACACAAGCACTGAACTACAGCAGAGTGACGTCACAGGCCAGGTATCGCCATGGTGACAGTGCAAGGGATGGGGATACTTACCTGGTTAAACATGGGTATATGGGTAGGAGGGGAGGGAAGGGGAGGACAGACAGACAGATAGATAGACAGGGGAATCTCAACACAGAAGGCATAAAAAGAATTTGGACTAGTCTGCTGCTCCTGTTGCCAGCCAGATATAATAATCAATCTTACTGATAGTGATTATCAATTCAGTTTGGTTTCAGTTTTTTTTTCCTCCCACATACTTGAGATATTTTTTCAGGAATCAATTTGCTGTGTATACCATTGGGCGTATGGAATATCTGATATATCTAACTTATAGATACCTGTGTCTAATACAGCAGGTGGTTTTGCTTCCTGTATAACTTGTTTCTATAAATGGGCTTCTTCTGGGTGCATTCTTACCTTTCTGGACAAAGAAAGGTGAGAACTTTATCTGATGTAAATATCTGTGTCATTCCTCGAGTAATTTAGTCATCACAGCCCAATGACATATTAATTCTGAAATCAAAGATGCATGGGCATTGTAACATTTACTGGCCTGCTTGGACTCTCTGTCCCACTGCAGTGTCTGGCAGCTGGGTGAGCTTTAAGCTGAAACCCTCACTCTGATTGCACCACTGTGGAGTCCTTTTCCCACAGAGGAAGTGAGAGGAGAGGACCGATTGTGTTATATCCAGATCATGAGACTCTCTGCTAACCGAACTGTGTGTTCGCGCTCTTCGCCCAACAGAAGTAAAAGCGTTTGTGTGTTAGCCAGCCACTGCAGTGGTCCGTCTGAACGGAGTCACAAGCCAGGCCCAGAATTAAAGATAAATGAACGATTACAGTCATCCCAAACTATCACCAATCTTTGAAACACAGTGACAATACTTCCACATTACCCATTCCAGTGGAAAAGAAAGGGACCAGACAAAAACAATGTGCGTCTAAATCACAGGGTGTGAATCACAAGGTTTAAAAAAACTGAAAACAAACAAAATGACAATGTTCTAAGAGTAATACATATGCATGATAATATACAAGCAGCAGAATGAGGACTAATACAGAGAGAATTGAAAGCCTAGGTAGCATTGGTGCTCTGATGAGAGGAAAACAAAAAAAATGGGAGAAATTAAAACAAAAATAAAAAAACAAAACAATTCAATTGGGGGATAAAATAACATTTACCACTAAGTTTACCATCAGCACAACATGGGCAGGATCAAATCGCTGTAAAAAAGAAACACCAATTGGTTAAGCAGGAAGATTGAGGCACATAGAGAAGGGAGGGTGGGGTTGGGAGTGTGGCTGTGGGGTTTAGAGGGGTTTATTACCAGAGGGGCATCAGTGTGTCACCCCTCCCCCCACCCCCCTCATCCCTTCACTCAGGGCTAGGTGCTTACAGGGATCTCCTCTCACCACTCTATCCCAACCACTCGTCCCCGTCCCCAGGCCCCTAGCCTGGCGTCATCTTGCTCTCTCAAGCAGAATGTACCCCAAAAGATACCAAACTCCCACCCCTTACAAGTACGCCAGAACTCCTTTTTCCCCCTTGCTAATGGGAACAATTAGAAACCCCTCCAGGTAAGTACTTTTAGAGGAGCTGAATAAAGCAAGGACATGCTTTTAAAAAGTCGTGAATCAAAAGTAACTTTATTTTTTAGTGTTTTAATGTTTCACCTTTTTTTAAAAAGATAAAAATATCTAATCTGAGATGTTAAGATGACTCTAGGGACGACCACCATTTTCCCCCTTTGAGCTTTTTGCCTCAGAGACGCTTGTCAGCCCAGTTAGCAAATCTCCCTGTTATTCTTCCATGTCTCGGCTAGCTTACAGCCAGCAACATTATTTTGGGATGTGCTTTACCCCGGAACACTTGAACACATGACACACATAAAATGTACCTGAGGAAAGAGCCAGCAAGGCTTTGAGCAGTGCTTAGAGCGGGGTCTGCATTGCTAGTGTAGCAGCAGTTTTAAAAGTACACTTAAAAATGTGAACTGTGCACCCAGCTGGAGTGATATATTTCACTCTATCATGTGAAAGTAATATATCAGTGTGCTACCTCCAACACTGCTTAAAGCCCCAGGTGAGTGTGACAGTTTGAGGCAGGCAGGAGTGCACCGCTGGGACAAACATGCTGTGCAGGAGGGGCAAAGAAACAGGGAGGGGGAGGACGGGAGCGTGTAACCATGGGGACAGAGACATTCAGGGTGTCGAAGGGTGGTGAGGTTTTCCCTGTAAGTTGACTCTATGGCCCGGTAAGTAACAGACACACTCACACACACATCTCAGTCCCACGTAATGACCACACACATACACAATTGTCACAGGTTTGGAGGTAGAAACAGGCAAACAAGCAGAGGGGGGAAAACTTCTCTACTCTGCAAGCCATTCAAAGTCTGAGCCGTGGTTACAGCCAATCAGATACCCGACAGCAGCAACGGAAACTCAAAGAGGAAAAAAAAATCTAACATACGTTGAGAAGATGATTCTAAGGGATGTGATGGAATCATGGCTTCCTAAATCTATCTTGATTTCAAATGGATTTTTGTTCTTTGTTCAAATCGAAGCACTTTACTCGTGTGCAGATTATAATAAAGGTTTAGTGATTATGAAGCAAAGAGGAGGAAGCTGACAGAGGCCATTAGCCTACGGTACACTGTAAAAGGGTGTTACATTGAGGTCAACTGCAGAGTGGGAGAAAGAAAACACACCCACACACACACATACTGACATACAGAGGGGGTCCAACAAACCTTACCTAAAAAGGGGCAAAAAGGACAAAAGAAGAATAAGAACAAAGTCAATACAGTGAAAAACTTAAAAAGGGGACACAATGCTTTCACTTCAAAATTCAAAAACCTTCTCTGCTGGCAAGGAGGACAGGAAAGGAGAGGAAGATTATAATGATTATCCAGCAGACTTCAGTGTGATGCAAGGGTGCAATTGTGCTGTGAGTCTAGTCTACACCTAAGCGCAGTGGCAAATTTGAATAGAGATAGTGGGCTCCAACAGTGGGCCATTAATTCCTACACAACAACTGGACACACTTTGCCGCAGTCTCATCTGCCCACAAAGCAGGAAGCTTACATAACCGCACGTCAGTGGTGCCAGCGGCAAAGACAAGAGCACAGTCAGCCCCTGCAACTCCTTCTCTCCTCCGCACAGAGCATTCATCCTTATCACATCAAAAACACCGCTATTCAGCTGTTCAAGGCCAGGTGGAAACAACAGACAGCAAATGCAAAGCTCAGAAATTACGGCTGCGTGGTAATTTTCCATACACTTGTGGAGATGCCAAGAATGAAGCAGCATCCTGGTCTGATCTGGTGCCTCGCCACGGACAGGCCGAGAATACCTACAGGACGACACGGGGAACCAAGGCCATATATGTACATGAACAAGAGGTGCTAGGGCAGCCATAACACAGTCATCAGACCTGTGTGTCTCTGGAAGCTCACACTGTAAATATTTAACGTCCAAAGACAGGACAAGAGATTTACCTCCCTGTAAGACAACGTCTACACTGAGGCAAATATATCTAATAAATAAAAATCACCTTGCAGACCAAACTAAACACAGTAGAAATTAGTATAAATTTCTTGAACTGGATAAGTAACGATGCACAGAGAGTAAATTAATCTGCAGGCTACACCACGGTTTGTCAACACCAGCTCCGAATGAGCTCGTATACACTACAGTATGATTCAATAGTCAATAGATTTATGTGTCAGAAAAGTACACAGACTATGGCTACTACCAGTTAACTTCAGCAGTAGCAATCTCATAGAGATACCTTTAAGTGGCTTGCATTGCCAGCTCTAAAATAGTCCCTATACATTCATGTGTGAGGCCATAACTTGTCTATAGTTTCAATGTGTGCTAGGGACTCCCATTTTGCAGAATGGGTGGTGTTGCTCATTCAAATGCTGCTGGGCTTACAGGCAGAGCAATGCGCTTGAGAAAGACTTCTAAGCGAGCAACAAAGAGAAATGAAGTGGATCAAAATGCTCGTATGAGAGTTATAGAAATGAAGCAGGTGAGGTTCAAATGGTATAAAGAGGATAGAGGAGATGGTGGAGGAGGTTATGTGGAAAAACAAGCTCCATTCTTAGTGGACTGCAAGGACTCATTTGCCTGCCAGTGATGACATCACTCACGGACAATGCTACGCATCATCCTCTTTGGAGAAAGGGCGGCGAAGGGTGAGGCTTTGAAATGAGAATTAGGAAAGACAGAGAGAATAAAGATACTGATGAGGAGAGGAAAGAGGGTGAAGAGACAGGAAGAGGCTCGGTGGAAACATGCCAGGGCTCTGCACCAGTGCCTCTGAACCAATGAGCCCATGAGCACAGCAGGGCTGAGCTAATGAGGTGCTGATGTTAGCCAAGACCAACCCACACACTCAGCTCCGTTCAGCCTGCTCCCTCTTACAGCCAGTCGATATCAACTGGGCCATCCAATTACAGGTGTCTCCAGAAAGCAAACATCTTTAATGCAGCTCTCCAGTTGAAAGCTTTCTACATCTTGCAGAATCAATTCATGTGCAGAGCTTTTTCCTGGTTCAGCTTTTACTACACTAAATGGGACAACAATCCTCAATCTTAAAACAATAAGAAAAATACTTCTACTATACACATAATATTAATGGACTAGACTAGGCTATAGAGATTAGACCTTTGCAAGTCTAGCAGAACCTTTAGACGCAATCCAAACTGACCAAATTCAGACCGTCTTGTGTGCCTTGGTTCTGGATTGGGTCCAGTTTTATTGTCAGAGAAGCCTGATCTATATTTGCAACTGGCCCATAAAAGGCCCCAGAAAATGATCATATTTTGCCTGTTAATTTAAGTGCTTTACATTGCCGCAAAGAGGCAGCAAAGTTGGTTTGAGCTAACATGTGCGCAGATTTGTGTTTCCACTGTCATGTGATCTTCATGATCACTTCTCTTTCCCTGTCCGAAAAAAAAAAAACAGCCATGTTTCAAAACAGGAACAACATTTAGCTCCAGGTGAAGTAGGCTTATCAGAGGATGTTTGTATTCAGGGGTTCGAAGCAAGATCTGCGAGAGGGTATGAGACCAACATGGCTGCACATAGAAATCTATGAGATTATAACCACATTGCTTTTGACGGGAAAAAGGCCAACTTTAATCTGAACTGCTATAAACTCAATACATCACTCGAGGATAAATAATCAATCACTTCCATCTCCCAACCCCCAGGGTCCCTGCCTTCAATCTAAATCTTTTATCATCCTTCTTCCTCAAGTTCAAAGGTTCAGCAGCATGAGAGCAACAGGAACAACTGCAGTAACGTTTTTCTTTTAAATAAAAACCCATTTTACCCAGCGACGGACACAAAGGGAGAGATCAAAGAAGAATGTGAAGAGAAAAGGAAATTTGCTGATACAAAAAAACCTGGAAATGTGAGGGGAGGAAAAATGACAGAGGGCAGTGGCCCAGTACCACCAGCATACACTGAACACAGGTGTAGAGAAGAGCGAGTGCTTACCCTGCATGGTTTTGCCGAGACCTTGCCCCAACTTCCAGCCATGTTTCTGAAGCAGCCGGTGCCCAATGTTATCCTAGCAGAGAGAAGAGAGGAGAAAAAAACCAAAAATATTCCAATAATAAGAGAAGCTTTTCCCTGTGGGCACTGATCAAAAAACAAACAAACAAACAAAATTAAATCAAACACTCAGATCACGCTATCATCATCAGCACAACCACCACTACCATCACCATCATCATAATCGTCATCCACATCACCTACAGCGTGTAACATCAGTGTCTTCCAGCACAAGGAGTGGTAAGGGCGGTTGGGGGGTGGGAGGAAGGGGGAGATAGAGGGTGGGAGTCTTAGAGGAACGGTAGGTTTTCCCACTATGAAGAATACATGAGGCTATGTGTAGCCTGTAAACTACAGGACAACCAGCTACAGTAGGAGTGCAGTTAAAACCTTTTTTTTGTTAAAAAAGGCAAAGAAATTGGGCATTTCTATTGTTTTGGATGATAAACACATCAAGTCACATCCACTAACTGAGGAGTTAAGAGGAGGAGGAGGAAGGAGAGGGCGATATATGTATCACACGCATACATATATGAACCACTACGGAGCAAGATCTTAGTACACAAAGAAAAGTGACACAGAACAGGTATGGAAATCTTGCATTAACAAAACAAAGACCAGAAACTCCAAGCTTGCTGTGATTCTGTAACCATGACAAGGGGAGCACCATGAACGTATGCAGCTGTCACAAAAAAATATAGCGAGGAGGAAGAGATAGAAGTGGAGCTAGTGGGCCTTGGATTACCATTACAAGGCCCAGGGTGGACAGAATATGCTCGTGTGAGGGGGGTTTGTGGGTGTGCAGGTGAAGAGAGGGAGACATTGTGTGCATGTAGCCCCATTGGATGACTAGAAATAGCTATTGTGCATGTATTAGGGACACCTCCAGCATCTCAGGCCTGTTATCAATGGTCTGGTCCCAACTATGTTTACACTTCGCATACAGGTATTAGATTTATGCTGTTTCTACAGTGGTAATTACTCATTAACTAGAAACATAGTTGATACCCTAGCTGGCCTTTACAGAACTGTAAGGGAGTGTTTAACCAGCCAGCATAAGCGTACTTCCAGTGGCTTAATAGTCATGTTTTACAGCCGACCGCAAAAGTATGCAACTGAGGTAAGACCCTCAGGCACTAATGTTTGCTAAGACAAAAGCAAACTATATTTGCAGATGAGATCAGGCAACTGATAAAGACTCAACAAGGCTAGAGTGGAAACATACACAACAGTAATTCCTAGCAAACTCTGGGGCCAAATGTGCATGTGTCTGAGATCATTATATCACTAGTATGAGTCAGCAGGAAAACAAAAACATTGAGTGAAATGCAAGACCATCCCACCACTACACACTACAGTACATCTTCAAGCACAAATAAATAGGAAACAATGAGATTTCTTATTAAGCAGTGTTTTTTATGTTGTGATTATAACTATTCCAAGCTAACATTCACCAGAGTGCTGCATTCTACCAAAAAAAAATCATACAAACCAAACAAAAAGGATATTTATAATCACAAAGAGATCGACATCAACTTTCACAAACAGAAAGTGAAGGGGTTGGAACAAAACAGCATGCAGCTTTTTGTTAAAGGCTTTTAACAAAAAGGATCGTCGGTGTTAGTAGTGCACAGTGGATGGCACACATACAGAGGGGAGGGGGTTGGGGGCTGGGCTTGAGGATGAAGGCAGGTGAACAAAACTCCAAGTGTGTTAGTCTCGGGTGGATCAGGCACAGAGTGGAGGGTGATGGCTCAACAGGGCTCGATTAGTTCTCTTTGACAAAAGAGGAGGTCGGGACAGGGGCGGGGGCAGAACAGAGCAGGCTGAGCCATGGTGGAGGTGTGATTCTGGGGTGGTGGAGGTGAGCTGGGCTTGTATGGGTTAGTGCATGTGAAGGGGAGTGGTAGTCACACACACAGCACACACTGCATCTCCGCCCACAAGGTCTTAATTGGCCTAAAACTTTGGTCAAGCACTACTGTGTTGTATTTCAGAGCAAACTGTTGCCTTCCTTTGCCCCAAAGAAAACAGTGAAATACCTTTTCTCCATCATTATGACTGGAATAATAATTATATATACATCTAAAACATCTGTCTGATGTTTGCCTCAAATACCCAAGAGAGAGGCTGGACTGCTTCACTTCCTGTTTCTGTTTTTCTCTCCGTTTCACTGATGTGTGAGCTGTGCTCGCTCTGTGTGACAGTCAGATTCCATCCGCTGCTGGATGAGATAAGAGAGGAATCTTTGCAAGGCCTAATATGGTGAGAGAAAACTGGATACAGCCGGTCTGTATCATAACTACAATATTAAGAGCAACATTGTAAACGCTATCACAGTGTGTGGACATAAAGGTAAACAGAATATGAGGCTGTATCACTGATAGAGCCTGTCCCTGGTGGACAACACGTCCCTGACTTCACTGTGTAAGAAAACACTGCAGAAATTGCTGCAGTGAACACCTCCCCTCCAGCCGACATTGGGTATGCTTCTGTCCCTTACTGCAGTATTATGGTGCAGTAACACTCTACACATTTATATTGATTTGGGGGATTAGCTGATCCAGGAAGCTTGGAGGAAGGAGGAAAATAAAATGCGCCCTACCCTCGCTGCCTCATGAACACTCTCGCTCAGCCTCTTCACAATCTGTTAGCTCATGTGTTTATTTTTCATCACAAAAGTCAGAAAAGTCTAACGAAGGAGCGCACAAAGAAATGCTCTGCAAGCTTAGAAAACATAAGCCCTACCTATATTAAGACCTGTTCTTCAAATCAAATCATCCTGATGTCCTTTTTTTTTATCTCAGTGGGATTTAGGAAAAAATAAAAACAAGGAGGGCGTAGTGGATGGGGCTCCAGTTGCGTCTAGTGACACTAATAAAGAGATTCGTTTAGGATTGCCTCAGCAAAGGTTAGAGGGCGGAGATGAGGCACGGACTGTGTGTGGAACAACAAATAAGTGCACCAAAAGAATAGACAGACAGACGGATGAAAGCAACGACGGCGAGTCCAACAGCAGTGCAAGTGGAGTGAAGGCATTTCCATACGAACCTGGCTTTAAAATACTGGGCTGTCAAAGAAACAGTCACACGTGACACAACGTAAGAAACCGGCCAAACGCTTTCAACTGCAATTCAGCTAGCTTCTCTAGTTCTTAAAAAATGCAAATCTCTCTCTGCTTTAAACAAACATAACACTGTATACAAACAGAAAAGATAGGTATGTCAATAAATCCACCAACTGACTGTTAATACAGTAGAAAGAAAAATAGAAAATGTTAACCAAACAAAAGAGATCTACAAGAGGGGGTGGTTTTAAAAGTGTGCACTGTGCGGTCAGCAGCACAGTGTATGGAAAGAGGATTGGGTAAGGGAAGTGATATGCAGAGGACCTTGCCTAGAGACCTCAGAGTGTGTAGGAATCTTATTGCTTCAAATGCGTACAGTACGGGTGGGTTGGTGCGTCTCTGTAGTGGGAAGAAATTGCTCTGGCTCGTAACTTACTAAACCTAAATCAACCCAAATTTCAACCTGCAACAGGTCTCAACAACAGATCTGAGATTCTGCATGTTTTGAAAAGACTCTTCAGGGATCTCTCTTGCGAAATGTGGGCCGCTGCAGTTACTCATCATCCTCTCCCGCGTCTCTGAAGAATGTCTTTTGGCAAGTGCTTAAGGTGGACAGGGCCTGCCGTCTGCTGCACCTCATAAACTCCGACAGCTCCCTTGTGTTTGGTGCTTTGTAAATTCCCTTTGTACGTATCAGCCTCAACTACAGCAGGTGTGACTAAATGGAAATAACAGTCACAGCGCAAACGACCAAAACAGAAGGCTCTCTTTTCCCCATTGAATGGATGTAAAGTGTGGATGTATCAGACTAACGTGAGGGGATTAAAGATTTCATTAGCTAAGTGATGGAGGAAATGACAGAGAAGCAGAGTCCGATTAATATAAATGTTATATAAATACACACTTACCTCTTTTTGTGAAAGGACAATTCATCAAGTGGAAGTTTATCAAAGTGTAGTTAAGCAAAATAACTGAATTTTGAAGCGGTCTCCAAACAAAATACTAGCTCCACTTTATACAGAGGTTCTCAAACAGTGTTATGAGGAAGCTCCGCCATTATGCCAGCTTTGGCATTAAGCTTTAAGCCACTGCCCGCGTAAAAGTTGAACGACTTTGTGCCCTTTATGCAGAAATAGAGTGCTTGCAATGTTTTGAAAAATGGGTTTGACCTGATCTATGAGAGTCGACTTAAGTCTAAGAATAAACAGAGACAAAAAGCTGTAGTGAAAAAGGCTACAAACTTCATAATTCAGTGATAGATTATGCGATTCAGTAACCATCTTAGAGATAATGAGTAATGTCTATATACACAATAAACTTTCTTCCGATAAAACTTAAGCCAGTGTATACATGAGTTTCTTAGTTTTGGTGGTTATGTGTGGTTTCTGTGGCTCTGAGGCCGCCCGCTGCATATCGCTCAGGGACAGGGTCAGGTAAAGAGGAGGAGAAGGAGGAGGGTAGGGTGGAGGGACCGGGAAGGGGCAGGAGACGCGGAAGAAATGAGTCTGGGAGGAAAACTGTAGTAGTGATTAGGACACAGTGTTGAGAGAAAAATAGTACTGAATGCTACCAAGTTAACACATGCAATGCAAAACCAATGTTAGAGAGAAAGAGCAAAGACCAAAGGGGAAAGACAGAAAGAGAAAAAAGATCCCAATAAAGTACCACAGACCTCTAGCTGCCTAAAGATCACACACAGTAAGTGGCAGGGGAGGGGCTCCGAGGAGCTGGGCTGAAGCATTCACCAACAGCTCCGATGTGCATCACAAACATGGACAGACCTGTGTGCCTAACAACATGGTTATATTATGTGTGTTCGTCTCACTATTTTAACATTAAATGCAACATTTTGAATATTAATTGTACTCTACGTTATACCTAGAAGTGGAGCATGAGCAGATGCATTTCTCCTCGTCCTGTATTTTTGCTGTGAGGCATTAGGCTAATATGTTGGTACGTTTGACTTTGCAAAAAAGGAAATGTGCTATTTGTAATGTGAACATTTTAACAAATCATTTAAAAAGTTATAATTAGTGGCAAACTTTCATAGTAACTTGCCTGCTGATAAAAAGTCTGCCACCTTGTTGTTTCCACAGAGAACATGCATGTGTGCAAGTATTGTAATCATTAAGTGAGAGCTAACAACACCTCTGATGGGTCCATTATTTTAACACAGATGTGTGAAGAACTGTGTGATGCTGCAGCGCGGCCCTCAGGGCCCCTCCACAAATAATAGCGCAGGAGCAAAAGAGCCCCTCAAGCCAGGTGAGCAGGCCACCTCTCTCCCATTCTTTCCTCCCTCTCCACCACCCACACACAGTGGGATGTTTGTGTGTGCTAGTGAGAAAGTACGTCATGCACCGAGCTCGACCAGGATATAAAAATTTAATGCTCTTGGCTCACTAGAGTTGGGCTATCAAAAACATGTGTTCAGGCTACAAATATGATCCTACAAAGAGAGAAATAAGAAAAAATAACAACATTATATTATTTATATTATAAGCAAGGACTGAACTTCCTCCTGCTGCAGCCTAAAATCCAAATACTTAATAGTAGCCTTGTAACAATTGTATGTATTATTTAGTTTCACTACTCTTTTTTTACATTTCCTTTTGTTTTTAATTATTCAAATATCTAACTTGTGCTGCAAAGTGGCCATGCCAGTTCTTTAAATACAGCTTACTTGAACCCTTATTTGTTTTTACTGATCATTAACATATCTGACTGCTGCTTAAAGATGGTGCATACCTATACCGTTCTTTTGACCTGGTTGTTGGTCCTGTCTGATTGGCTCACAGAGCACATTCATAATGTTAAGGAGAGGTGACCGAACACTGTGGGTTAGAGGAGTTTGGGCCTGCTCACCACGGCGCTTCAGAGACAGAGTGGGGGATGGAGAGAGATGGAAAGACAGAAAGAAAAGAGCTTCCTGCGCTATTATCTATGTGCCTCTTCAGCGAAAAATGCAGTCCCAGTTGCACAAGCACCATGCCAGCACAGAATGACAGAGGGTACTGTACACCGAATCACTGTGTAGTAGGGAGGGAGCGAGAGAGGTAGAGAGAGAATAGATGTAGAGTGTGACAGTAGTGAAACAGAGAGAGAGAGAGATAGTCAGAGAAGCGTTACAAGGACCCTAAAGATAGGAGTAAGAAAGCAGAGCGTGCAAATACAAACCGGGTCATTGCTGCTTAGCTAATAGGGGCCAATTCGCTGCAGGAGAGAAATGTCGAACACCCCAAGTTGTGTACAATAAGATAACTGTCCTATAGGCACAAACACTATACACTAACACAGAAATTCTAAAGCTTCATAGAAACACACTCACTCAAACACAAATGTAGCCATTCACACCATCTAATGTGCGCTCTCTTGTTGGCTAAATGGAGTGGAATAAGCACAGTCCTCTATTCATTACCAGACGTATTAGAGCTACTTCAAAATTATCAGGTATCTACTCGTCAACTAATCCAAATCTGACCTTTAACATGTGTCTATTGTGCTGTTTAAAAATGTTTCATTAATCACCACACCCTGTAGATAAATAAAATATGGATCAATCAAATATGTATACTTGTATGATGATGATATGTGTAACTGCAGGGCTCAGTAAACCAACTGCACCTAAATAAAACCTTGTTATAGTCTCTAAAATGGATGAACAGCTATTAAAGACCGTGCTTTATCCACTCCTTGCTTCAGAGTCGTCTCATCTCACAGTACTAAGATGACTAACAATGACTAATGGGAGACTGGTATACAAATCTAACATTTATCTGTAAGCTCAATATAAAAAAACAGGTAGATCTAGTTCTTACATCATCATTTTAACTGTCTCACAGGAAATGGAGTAGGCAGAGGACATGGGAAGGGGAAGGACTTAAAGGATATTAATGGACATGAGACAAGTGAATCTACAGGTTAGGTGGCAAGTGTTTAAGAAAACACTGGATGCATCTACATGGACAGAATGAATAGGCTAAAAAAGGTGTGGTTCTTATTCCTCCCTGGACCAATCATCCACTCTCACAGCTGGTCCAATGGTACCGAATGATAGATGCAGCCTTACCGATTCGATGGGCTTGTCCAGGGACGCCTGCTCCAGCTCCAACTGGCCCTCTTCATACTGGTCAAAGTGATTCCCACCCTGAGAGAGACACATTTTAAAAGTAATTTCAGAAATATAAAAACTCAGTCTTGTTTCATTGGAAATAAGGCTATAAGAAATAGTCGACTGACAGAAAAAATACTATTTTGATAAGCAGATAAACTGAGGTATTTTGAGTACGGGTTGGACAAAAAAAACACGATTGAAGACATCTAAAAAAGAAGAAGTGGTAGATTAAAATGAAAGAGAAATAATCATTCACTAAACACTAGTTTTTACCATCATTGTCAAACAAGACACTGACTGAGTGTACATTAACTCTGTGCTTTCAAAACAGAGACAGCACCGTGTGAGGGGAGTTGTGCCTACTGCCTATAATGTGCACTCTGTACGTCGCTGTGTTTTCCTTATGTCTTTTAAGTCCAAGCTGCTCCAAACCAATTGCTCCAAGAGGGATTAATTAAGTTGTTTGAACTGAATAATAGTCACTTACAATGAAGAACAGCTTATTACACAAACTGAATAGTTGGACTGGAAAACTTTCAGTTATATTACCCACGACACAAGGAAATAATTGATGAAAAATGCTGTTTTTGTTGGCCAATGCGGATGTTATCATGCTGCATCTCTGACAGAATTAAACCTCACCCCACACATGCTTTTTCAATAGAGCTAAATTCTAAAACAAAAGCATTGGTTGAACAATACCAAATATAGAACTGATACTGCATAAGACCACAGAAACAAAGTAAAGACTGAAGGTGCTTAAGGCTGAGCTACATGATGGTGTTACTTAGTAGCTTTTTATCCCCTGATAACACATTCAATTTTCCAGTTATTTCACTTTAAAAGATCCTTAAATATGAGGTTGATATTATAACTTACATTTCAGCTGGCAAATGTTTTCATTTATTCTAAGCCCTGATTTAAAATGAACTTGACAGAGCGGATTTCTGTCTCTTTATGTCTTGGTGAATCTATTCCAGCAGTGGCATCAGTAAAGGAGGACTTCATCCTAGGGCTGTTTGTTGTCTACATTTTAAACAGAGCTTTGCTTAAATACAAACTGAACATTTATATTTTAAGTCCATGCCCTGCATTGGACAGAGAGTGAGTAATGGGCTTGCTACCCCAACCAAACCAAAAGGAGGGTGTTTATAGAGCAGTTTCTGCCCTGAGACAGATGGCTCCCTCTCTTTAGCAGCAGAGGAGAAAAGAAGGTCATGTTTGTGAGTCTGTTTTCTGCTGACCTTCACGCAGGCAGAAAACTGAACGATTCTAAAAGTAGTCCATGGCATATTATTATTAACTAGTGGTGTGCAGCTTCTAGCAATAGGACATTTGTAGGCCAAATCTAATGGTTATACAAGCACAATATGCAACATACTGATGTTATTTGACTCACTTATTGAGGGATGGGAAACACAAAGCGGGATATTTCATTTTTCCTTTCCATTACTGAGGACTTTAGCTACATAGCTGTGCAGTTAACTTGGCTGTTAAAAGACAATGCATATATGGGCTGGGCCATGAAAGACACTTTACCCGCCACATTCCCCAGGGGACTCTGGTTTTGCAGAGATAAGCAACTGCTCAAATCAGCCCACAGTAATGAGGCGATTTGATGCCACACTGGAACCCAACAGGAACCCTCATCAGCATGAGTGAAGCTGTGGATTATGAGGAGGAGGATATGCAGAGGACTTATTTATGAATAAATCGATGACTCCCCCTCCCCGTCTCTCGCTAGTTGTTAGGCTCTGACCACTTAATGTCCTATCAGCACAAATCCTACCTACCACAATGACTTCTTATTCCCCCTCCTCGTTGCTCTCACTGGTACACAAAAACACAGCAATGCTGCCCAGCAATGATCATCACTTTGTCCTCCGATGTTGATTAAGAGAGTAAATTTCCATTTGCTCTAGAACAGTGAAATGGATGCTGCACACCATCCCACATTAGGAAATAAGAGAGCTCCCCCAGACAGCTCAGTGGAAGCTCATAAATTGCACGGTGTGTTTCTGCAACTCAGGATTAGCCGCGTGCTAAGGCTCAAACAACAATGTAAATCAATAGAGCTGACAGAGCTGTTTGACTGGTTGTGGATTTTAGGTAGACCATCTGTGGGTGTTTCCTGCGCCGTGTTGCTTGGCAGCAGGCTTCAGTCCGTGGAGTCAGTGGGAAACTTTCTGAATACTGAACATATGAATGCCTTCAAACACAGAGCTCCACTGTGCTGGGCAGGAGCTGCTCTCAACAGACTCATTCAGACCATACAGCGATTCACCTCTCACTGACAAAATAGCAGAACACAGAGTTCCCACTAGACACCAACACAGTGGGTGTAGAGGAAATAATAATTTCACTAACAATTTAAAATAATGCTCCAACAAGAAGCATAATACTTCTACCAAAATTCATGAAAATTTTAAGACTATTCTTTATATTATTTCATAAAACCAAATAGCCCTAAACCAAGATAGCTCATCCCAGCATCATCGTCCTTTTTCAATGACACTTTGAAATGGGGGCATTAATGACAGAACAAAACACAGTCAGCAAAATGTAAGGAAAGGTTGTTGGGTTGATGTTCAGGTTATTCAACTGAGTCCTTTCTCTGACCCTGAACGTCACTGTTTACTCAGCAACACTCACAAATGAATAGGGAACAAAACTAACACAGATGACGGCACCAAATATCTTTACTATCTAGTAATTATCTTTACATTCAAAGTAACTTCTATTTTTATGCAGTAACATGACATTACTTTTTTTCTGGACTGAAAATGGACAGAATTAATGTTTTTAAAAACTCAGAAAAAAAGCAATCATGTAAACCATGTCTAGACTGAAGTTTGAGTCAGAATTTCGTTGATGAAACCAATGTAAATGAATTAAAAACACAGAATGATTCTGACAAATTAACTTCCTTTAGAGACAAGTAAAGCAGAATAGCAGCTGATTAGGGTTACAATAGATGTTTCATTTGTACTTCCAGTTGGAAGATGAGCCAATAACTGTGTCAAAGAAAACAAACCTGTTAGGTGGCTTAAAAATATGTAAATACAGAAAGTAAACTTACGCTGGGTTAAGTAAATAAAATATAATGTCACCTGAGGTATTTCAGAGACAATAAGTGGTATGAATGACTGATGGAAATAATGGAACAACACATATGGATTAAGCTTACTTTACTGTCTAGTCAGTAATGTTGTGTTCTACTGGGTGCGGTCTGAGATCACTGATAAGCAAGCGTAAGACAAACAGTTCATACATGAATTGGGAAATTCAGAAACTCAGATATGGCAAAAATGTTGTAAATCCACAAACTGTAATGATGCCATGTCAGTAGAAGTCTTATTAATGTGCAGTAAGAACTGCTTACTTTGCCTGATTAATGAAAAACCCGATTGTTTCCTTCTCAGGGTTTTCTGCCTTTTTTGTTTCCAGTAAAGATTACAGCTAAACAGTATTTCAGAAACACACAAAAACTAAAATTAATGGGTGTTACTTGACAAAGTAAAAACACAAAACTTACAGGAGAAAATCTATTAAATGAATGAGCAGAGACATGTTGTTTATCTGAAAACGCACCCAACACATATGCAAGTAGAAACATATTAGAGGTTATTTTCTGTAATGTAATTTACAGATAAACGATAACTGTTGTGATGACTGTAGCTAGGTTAATTTCATTTTTCTAGCTGAGGTGGTTGTGTTCTGCTAGGTGTCAAAATGATACAGCCATTTCTTGCTACTGCTGTAAGTACTCAATGTGCGTACACGTTAGCTCTTTGCTAGCTAGCTAGCTATGATCGCTAGCATATGTCGATAAATAACCAGTCTACCCAAGGTCACTAAAGAGCTGGTTGGACTTCATTATCTATTTTGCTGTTGTTGTAGTGTGCATAATGTTACAGTTCATAACCCATGACAGGAGTTAAACATAGCACGTAGCCAAAGTCTGAGACGTAAGGGAAGTTAAAGTCAAAAGAGCCGCAGTGCAATAGGCTGTTCACTAGCGTTAGCTTAGCTAGCTTGCAGTGCTAGTGAGCGACATCTACGCCGAAATGCACGAAGCAGTTTATCATTATTTTAGCCGTCCGAGACGTTTTATTTCGCAATTATGTGCTAAAGCATTAAGACACGTGATAATTTGTGCAAAATGTTTATCGTGTAAAATGCATTACCTGGAAATCACGTTCTTCGTTGAACCTAGAAAATCTGTCAGCCATTTTCTGAACACAGCAGCAGCTTCTCCGCTCGCGCTCCGTCTGTGTCCAACAGGAGCGCCGCTCGCTGTGGTGAGGATGTGCACTTCGCAAACGATTCAGTCTTTGTGAATTGACCCTTCACAACAATTTCTACTAAAATGTTACAGAATCACCAATAGAAATTAAGATAAGCAACATTAATACTGTACTTTTTGTAGATGCTTAAATGCCCAGAGATCATTTGTATATAAATGTACAGAAATGTTTGTTTACAGACTTGTTTTGTTTACATAGCTTGATTTTTGCACAGTAAAATAAAATGGATGTACGTAGCAGGGCTTGCACACATTAGGCAGCATGCCCAAAAGGAAGGGTACTTACCCGTTTCTGTTAGTTTTTTGTTGATTTTATTAATGGAAATATATTTTGAAATCAACAAGTACCGGAGCATCTGATGCAGGTCCTGCATTATTAGGTTATTATCTACCTAATTAACCTAGTTTAATTCCTTTATTACTTCTGTTTATATTTTTACCTAAATTATTGGAAATTTCTAAAAAAAATTTACTCAAATAACCACAAACTAACTGACATACCAACAACCTGGGGCAGGTATAATAATAATAAACAATACATTTATTTCATTTATCTTTTCAACTTTATTGGTGAAAGGGGCAATGTATATGAGTAAATATCTTTTTTGCTTTTTATTTATTTCATTTAATGCTTTGTTTCTGGGTCCTTGGTCATATAGTGGAGCTTTGTAGTCTGTTGTTGGAGATGTACAGTGGGGGTTGGGGAGTCAGTATAAGTACTGTACTGTAAATTTGTGCCACTCCTGCATGTAGGCATCATTATCAACAGGAGACAGAAAGTTATAACTGTGAGAATTAGGCTAAACTATAACCTAAGATCATTTCTAGAGAACATATTTACATGATATTACCTGGGATGTCTAAGCAGGTGTCAGGTGATCTGAAACGTTGTGCAATTGATGAGTTTGTCTTTTAGGAGGCAATCCTGCTTCAACATTTCTCTAGGTCTAATTGGTTCGATTGTATTTGATTACAATGGGAGCAAAATTTTACTAAGTAGTTAAACGGGGGTACAAGTCCATTAGCTGCAATGCTTTGAGACCTAAAAGTAGACCTGTATGTTATATGTGTCCTAGTGTGGAGCATGGACATTTGAGGGGTGAAACTAGGCATAAAGTGCTCTCACATTAATGGTTGTCTGTGTTGTATATGATTAGACCAAATGATACCTTTTAAAGCACCTGCCCTGACAATGTGTCCTCATAAAAATAGCCACAGAGCGCCTCACCTGTTCTATTATGATTTAAACATTGTTCACAGTTTTGTCCCATGTAAAGGTGATGGCAGCTTTGTGGAGAGTCCATCCACTTTGCACACACAAAAATCTATTTCTAGATTTTTCATTTTTGCTCAGAACAAATGCATGCTTAGAGCAAATGAAAACATTGAATCCACTTTTTTGCTTGTTTTGTTCTCCAAGTCTATGTTCAGATATCCAGGGATTTTACTTGGTATTGAAAAAGGTAGATTACCAGAATATCAACTTCTTCTGTGGCCTCAAATTATACATGACACAGACTCAGAAATTAAGAAAGGCTTAAAAAACGTACACATGAAAGAAACAAATATCTTCTTAAGTCCTGGGTTTACAACTTAAAACCAATATGGACAAGCTAAGCATAGGCAATTTTAAACAACAGTCATTGTTTTTCATCAGAATCATTAGACAGTGATGACAGCGATGTGGTTTTTATTTGCCACATTCAACAATTGAAAAAAATATTACACTTGTCCTTAGCCTAATTAATTACATTTTATGGCAGTATAATTGCCCTACATTGCACATCCGGAAACCCATATTGTTATATATAGACAATAATAGTGTTGCAGAAATGCCTTCAGTCAGTAGTTTATGACTCCATCTTGTGGCGATTCTATGTCAATACAGATAACACTATTTAAAATGGGTGTACAATTTTTACCGTCTGACTTTATTTATAGCGAGGAATCGTTATAAGTGTCTGAAACACGCGACAAAATTCTATTTAAAGAGGAAATTGGATAAAAAACAAACACACAAAAGATGCAAAAACAGAAATATTGCATGGGATTCAAAGTGGTAATATATACAATTTATTAAAGCGCTAATGATTAAAATGTAATTTCAGTTTTCAATCATGCTGTTTTCTACTCTGCCTCTTCAGAAACAGATCAAATCACACAAAAAAGCGCATACAGGAAGTACTTATTTTTCAGCTTCAAATTAAAAGCATAACGGTCTCTTATATCGAGAGCGCAAGCAGTAAAGAAAACTATGTTTATAGAAATTAATTCATAAAAATCCTAAAACCAAGCGGCGTTTGTTTTACGTCATTTTGAATGGAATTTTGTAAAACTCATACAACACAATAGCTACTTTGAAATTAATTACCGGAAGTCCTTGTTCTTGCTTGCTTGATGATCCGATTGCCGTCGGCCGACGCCTACCGATTGGAAGCTCGGTAAGTAAAGATTACACTGTACATTTATCATTAAATTGATGGTTTAACTAGTAACAACATTTTTGTTGTTGTTATGTGTCTTTACTATCCTCCTTTGAGTAAACAATTTTTATCAAAAAGTTCGACTTCTTAGCAAAGGGCTGAAACATTTCCGTCTAAGTTCGGTGAGAAAATGTCGCTGAATGTGGCGAGAAGGAAGTAATTTTTTGTACACTGAGAGCTCGTATTCTCTCCACGTTAATACAGACAACGATGATTATATGATATATTCCTATGGTAAGATGATGTTAATTTATAACGACAAAAGGACGGCCACTGTTACTGTAAGTTTGATAGTAACGTTACAGGTCATAGAAGTTTTTCATAACCGCAGAAAAATCCGCCTGTTGAGACCAGATGTCTGTGATTAAAACGACGACTGTATTCCGGCTTGTGCTTTCTGCAGAACAGCTCTCAGTTGTTGGATGCTTTTGCTTGTTCTGCACTCTTATATAAAAAAATAAATAAAAAGGCATTTTACAATCATAATAAAAAACTTTAATCTACTATGGAGTCCCCATAAGAGTAGCCGTTATACTCATTTAATGTTGTCTAATGGTGCTTTAGTTAGTTATTGTTATGTTATTATCACATTATTATCGGCCATTGACTCCCAGATTTATGTAAAACATTCAGCCATTATAATCTAATTTTTAAAAAATCTGATTTCATTCTTAACGTTACTTCCTTTACAGCATCCTTGAATGAGAAATAGGCCTACTCTCATTGCAAATGTCCTTGCCAGTCTGTTCCATGTCTGTTCACCACATACACATAGGATGTCAACCCTGTGCTTGTCTCCACCATAAAGGAGTTCACTTCATAGCTTTAGAAGTTATAGGGGTTTGATAACATACCGTATTACATAATAAAACCATGCCAGATTTCCTGTTATACATGCTAGACTTAAAAACACGACATCACTGGTTTAATTTTCACCATCGCTCATGTAGTAAAATGTGAGTTTAAGATAAACTTGATCTGTTTATGTGTCTGTTCTTTTCTCTGTAAGGAAACTACCATTTGACATAAAATCCCAGCATTAATGAGAGTAATGTTGGAGCGGAAGCAAGCCTTTGATAAATGTCCACATTTGACAATTAATATAGGGCTGCAGCTAATTCATTTCATTATCAATTAATCTGCAGATTATTTTCTAGATCAATCAATTCATCTTTTTTATCTATGAACTGTCAGAAGTTAGCAAATAAATGCCCATGTTTTTCCCAGTTCTTTTCAATTTTGTCTTTATTTTCAGTCTAACACAGGACTCCATAACATTCGGGCAATCAGGGTGACCTGAATGCAGTGATCTTTACTGTTATTAACTGCAATGACACATACCTGTATTGCTTCATAGAAGCTAGGAGTCATTACAGTAGGACAAAGGGAAGTTGTTTGAAGAGAAACAGTGAAGTGTGACTGAACAGTCTGAGTGATATTTGCATAAAATGTTCTGGTTTGTGTTTAATCCGGGACACATTTTCATTCAGGAATGCTTGTCTGTGTGTGAATTCTGTAGCCGACTGCAGGTTGAGTCCCTTTTTTACTGTCCTTACTAAAGGCTTTGGAATTTCATTAATCTGTGTGGGAGTGCAGCTGAAGTCGGCTCGATATAGCCACTGAATGTTTGTGGACTTAAGCTCAGAATCTCTCTGCAGAACTAGATTAAGATTGATTGTACTTCTTCGTATTTAACATATGTGATCCTTGTGCGTATTCACTAGTTTATACACATGTACATGTAATCCAATGGAACAGCCTGTTATCAGTTAGTGAGGTTTATAATGTGGTCAGCTCCTGTTGACACTCTCAAAAGGCCTGTTTTACAGCTTGGTTGTGCATTTTAAAGCAGTTAGTGGTGGTGTTGGGTTGTATTTGTAGCTAAAAGCATTAATCAATTAGTTTATAATTTATTCAACTTAAAAGTCATTATTTTGGTAATGAATAAAGCTTGTAAAATATGGCTTTTCTCGTAAAATGCAAAGAATTGATCGGTTCCAGTTAGGATTTACTACTTTTCTCTATTTTGAATTTTTGCCTACTTATCAGCTAGTTGATCGTGGCATCCTTTCAACCCCAGACAACCTAAACAAATCATTGGGAAAATAATCATTTATCAGTTATAAAAAGAGTTTCCTTCACACTGAGGAGGCAGTGTACAACAAGCACTGGGTTTTGTTCAAAGGTTATGGCGCAGCCTCTCAAGTGATATTCTGAATTTCCTGTGTTCACGTGTGGTTTTTGTATGAGTAAGTTGTTTTGCTGCTGAAAAGAAGCGCAAGTGAGATTATTTCAGACATATATAAGCAGAGAACCGTCAAATTACATGTGACAGCTCATAGGCTTTCTCCAAATTCTATTGGTTGCAAGTATTTTCCATAAAACACCTCTGATATCAGACTGTCGCCCTCGTTTCATAGATACAGTAGATACTTTATCTTTCCCTGTGGGGGAAAAAGACAGAAGTTTTCTGTCTGTAGAACAGTCAGTGTAGTTTTTGATGTTTGTTTTATAGATGATACGTATATTAGAGGGTGTGTGGGTGACATGACATGGGACAGACTCGTCTGTATTAGCAGGCTACAGGAGGGCAACGTGAAAGGTCACGGAAATCTTTACATTGTAGGAGCGCGTGGAAGGTCATAAACTCATCACAGCTCTTCTGACTTCATCAGCCACAATGTGATTCTTCTTAGCCTGAGTGTATGTGGATAGGCGTGGGCCACAGAGAGCTGAAGTTCTGCTTTTGTCACCGTCTATAGTTCCCAGTTGATAATCAAAAGCATAAGCAAACATGTTATCCTTTAATCTAGTCAGAGGGAAGAGCAAGTAAGCCAACCCTGCAGGAGGGAGCCTAGGGAGGGGGGGAATATGAGGAACTGGAGATGCATTTCCCATAAGTCATTGTAAGCAGGCCCCTCCCCCTGATTGGCTGAGAGCCAGCTTCAGAGCAGAGCAGCAGAGGCTGAGCCGAGCCTTTTCCCGAGAATCAGAGCACGAGAGACGAGGAAGACAAACACAGCAGCACCTAGTTTTACTCATGTAGTTGTCGGGTTATTCGGAGCGGATACACGCAGAGAGATAGCAGCTCGGACTGGCATCTGTCGGGTACGTCTACACGCCCCTCGGCCTCACTCACACACACACACACACAGTTGTTTTTGTGGTTGTGTTTAGTGCTGTGGGTTTTTCTCTATTTCCTTTCCACGTAAATTCACTGGGGTGTGGTGTTGCGCTTTCACAGCACCGGTGCAGAGTCTTAAGAAGGAAGTGACAGAATCACTTTGTTCTAGATAATCTTGCAGTGCATGAAGTCGGCACACAAGGTAAAGACGTTACTGAACTTCAACAGTTTTTATTGAAGTTTTACTACAGTTTGATTGTAGTTTTACTTTAGTATTACTTGTGTTTGAACTGTGTTAGTATTTTAAAGAGCAGAAATGTACAAAAAATATCAAGAAGGATGCTTTTTTTTTGGAGCCGTGTAATTATTGTCCTCTTATGACCTTCAATAAGAATACCTAAAGTATGTTTGCAGAGCTGAGTGACAGGTAGAAGCTGCGGTTAGGTGTAAGAGACACGCTGATGCAACATGCTGAAACTGTCTTAGTTTTTGCATTTTAAACTGCATTTAATGCGCATGAGCCGTACTGAGATAAAAGGTGTGTGCTGATTTTGCATTCGTACATATTAAGACGGTTTGAATATGCCATCGTCAGTCAGTCAGTCGTGAGCCGGCCTAACGTGCTGTACTTCACTTCCTCCAAGCGAAACAGAGTACTTGCATTTAACGACACAGTTGCAACTGTCAAAACAAGGCCGGGGTTGAGTTTCCTGTCTCGTCTGCAAACCGCAAACTTTCAAAGTTTCACTTTGGGCCTGATCATCGTGGCCTCACCTGACACTATCACAGTCAATATGTTCCACTTTGAATATGGTACAAATGAGGATTAATATGATCTGTACCACAACACAAAGCCTGTCATTGCTTTGTTGATGTACATATGTGCAGTTTCTGTTCTGACAGGATAGATTGAGTCAAGTACGCACGCTCCTCTGCTTAATTTCATCCACTGACTGGAAGGGACACATGCCTAATGCCTATCAACATATCAAAGAAAAATAAGGAAGAAAGACACATAGATAACTACTTCCTCTTTTTAGGCACTATCACATTCGCAGATAGTAAAAACTCCTTGGTTACATTATGAGGAAATAGTTTTCGCAAGTATAACAGCTATAAAGGTCAGTCAGTGGAGATGGTAGCTGACAAACATGTGATTAACTGTACAGACATGATGCAGCGTCCAAAGAGGTGCCACATGGTCATCTTGGACAGCGCAGTTTTGTAAAGGACACGTGTATTGTCGTTGCATTTCAGCAGCTAGATTGTATAAAGTAGAGCTGTTGAGTGTTTGATTTGTTATATACGATAATCAAGGGAATGTCTTTTGTTTTTGAACGGGCATAACATCGTCCACTCTAACTATGGGACATAACAATAGACAAAACGATTCAGAAAATAAAACTATTTTATTTGGCATTTATGTTATCTTTTGTCGAGAAAACATTTCAATAATCAAGTTCCCCGTTCTGTTCTCTCTTTCCAGATCCAGCAGGTGAAATGGCGGTAAGGCAAAGGATTTTCAACTCAACATCCCCATTCTCCGGGTCGTCCAAAGCCGAGCTGAAGGGGTCCTACCCATCATGCTCGGCGGCGGACCAGGAGCCGGAGGAGGAAGAAGAGGACGGGAAGGACAGCAAAATGGGCTACATAGCCGGTTTTAGCCCGCTAATAAACAAACTCCTGATGCATGGGACTGCAGAACATGTGGGGGAAATGCCACTGAAGACCTCGACCTTCATTGCTCAAGCTGAATGTAAGTTTGATTATCTAATAATGAATGAAATAACTCAACCTGGACAGATTGTCTAACAGTGTGCTCTCCTCAGGTGAAACCCAGGACTCCCAGGAGTTCAGTCCGTCCTGTCTGGAGCGCGCCTTCCTTCCGTCCCCTAACTGCTTCACCAGCATGTAGGACATGACCTCTTCTGACACTTCATATTTATTTAGAGAAGCAATATTCAATTGTTTAACACAATGTCTGGAATTTACATCCTTGCAATTCTTCAACTTCAGCATTCCCTCCGATCACAACAACGTGGCGTGCCCAACCACAGCCGTCGTCCAGGAGCTGAGCGGCTCTTCGGCGCAGCATGGCCAGAGAAAGAAGAGCAAAAAGAAGCAGAGGCGCAAAGGGAAGAAAAGAGTGGAGAAGAAGAAGGAGAGGCAGCGGCACAGACATCGAATGCCCTCTGGTGTCCCTGAACAGGAGAGTGGACGTTCTCTGGTCCGGGTCCTGGTAAGAAAAGTCCTGAAAACAACTTGCAGTGTTTTCCTTGTGAATCATGTTCAAGGCTACATTCTTTGGCAGTCGGAGGCTCGGTCCCTAAATTCCCATGCAAACACTAGATTTCATGTGTTGTGGAAGTGAATCACCTCCTTCAGACAAAGCTGCCTCTCATGGCCTTGTAGCTCACCTGAGAATGTAAACATCACATAATGTGTTCGCTCTCCTCCTGCAGGAGGACTCGTCCCTGAGCGGGAGAAGCGACCTCAGCTCTTCCTGCTGCAGCAGCGTTGAAAGCTCAGAGGAGCAGGACAGACCGTCTTCTGTCTACAGCCCACAGATCTACAACACAGGCTCCAGCTGCTCTCCCCTGAACTGGAGGGAGCAGGTCTGCGGCCCCCTGCTCCACTCCTATGGGCAGGATAGCGACTCAGACTCCGTCAGCAGTCTGGGAGGCTATTCGCTGGCTCTCGCTGGCCTCAGGGGCTGCGTCAGTCAGGGGGACCCGTGCTATGCGGGGCCTTTCTTCAAAGATGTCGAGAGGGATGTTAGAGAGGAGGAGGATGACATCTCAGCAGCTGATTCGCTCACAAATGAGGGAATAATCTTTTACAATGAAGTACGTTCTGCTCCTCGACTTCTTGTCTTCTGTCTTAAAATGTGGTTCAACCAATTAAACACGTTCCTCTCTTATTCTGTCAGAAAATCCAGCCTGTGGATTCTGAATACAAGGAAGGGAGCGAGTACGTCCTCTCTAAATTCATCAAGGAAGGCTCCTACGGTGAAGTGCACAGAGCTCAGGATGTCAACACAGGCTTCAAATTTGCTGTCAAAAAGGTAACAGAGCACCTCTTTGTTTTCTTCCACCACTTTGAGTTAAAGTCACTTTGATTGACGAGTTTGTTCCATATTCGCCTCACAGATCAGCCTGAAGAGGTTCAACAGTGAGGAGGTGGGTGCGTGGAGTGCCCTCAGATCTCCTTGTGTGGTGGAGCTCTTCGGAGTGGTCAGAGAGGGGCCTTATGTCGTCCTGTTCATGGAGCACAAAGCTGGTAAACAAGCCTCACTTCTGCTTTTTTCTTTTTTTTGTTGCCGGTACTCACTGCCACTGTTGAAGCCGAGGGTGAGGCTGGAAACTGTTAGGTCAGATGTGGTGAATTAAGTGCAAACAGATGCACAGCGCAGGCAACGGGAGGATAATGAACATTACAGAAATACACATGCGATTAGATTCGAGATGTGGAGGTGGGTGGTTCTGGGATGGCAGAAATGACTGTTGAACTTCCTTTAAGTGTTTTGGTCTAAATAACAGCAAACGTCTGTGACAGGAGACGGCATATCTCACACTTTGACTCTTGTCATCCAATTCCAGGACATTATAGAAGCCATATTTGAGTCATGTACTGTGTATTTACATCAAGATAAAATCTTTAACCTGGTCTGACTTTACTTTTTATTCCAGGCTCCCTGGGCCAGCTGATAGCGGAGCGTGGCCGGCTGCCAGAGGACCTAAGCCTCCACTACCACTCACAAGTCCTGACAGCGCTGGAGTACCTTGGGAAAAAGAAAGTGGTGCATCTAGACATTAAAGGTACGTGAAGAAGTCAAACCACGAATGAGGATAGCAAAAAGAAAACCGATTACGTCTCTTGACACGTATCTGTTTGCTGAGTAAAGAAATAGAGATATAAGATCCTCAAATAAAACATCACCGCTACTCGATTGAAGACGTGAGCCATTAGCATCAGCTCATAAACGCATAAAAGCAGTAATTTTAAGAATCAAAGCGCCGCAACGGTGAGATAAAGTTGTTGGCTTGGCTTTTGTGGAAAACAAAACAAACAGAGACAGTCAGAACAGTTAGTCAGATTTCTAATGAGTTCTCATCAGAGGATTTTGTGTCTTTGGTGCGCAGCTGTTGTGTGGAACACAAGTGTCATAGATACAGATCCTCAGCACCTGTGTTGTGAAACCAGACTAGCGCAGAGTAGCGACGGGCTGGGAATTTCCCACAGTGTGACTCACCGCTGCACTTTAGAAACGCGCATGTGCCCAGAATCAGGAGAGCAAGAAAGAAAGGGAGAACGAAACAGAGAGGGGGGGATGGGACGAGGAGCAGGAAGTAGTTAGCTGAGAGAGAGAAAAAGTACAGATAAAGAATGTAAAGATAGAAAGAAGGCAAACGATGAAAATAAAGTGTGAAAAAGAAGTAAAGGCAAACAGAAAGGGAACTAGAAAGGAGGAAGAGAACAAACAGACTCGAGCGTGAGGACAGACAAACAGCAGAATGTGCTGCAGCAGCTCAGGCGCCACCTGGTGTCTGAAATGCCTCATTAAAGGAAGGCAGTGACGTAAAGTCTCTTCATCTGCCGCCCGTTTGTTACCAGACTCCACATTCATTCCATATTAAAGTGTTCTGAACAGCAGCTGTCCTCGGTGACTTCACATCTCCCTCTTATTTAGTCTTTGTCTCAGACTGTTTCCTGTCTGTGCAGCTGCCCGGCGTCTTATTATGTAATGTATAAACGAGCAGTGTGAAGATCAATAAAATGGATTCTTGCCTCTGCTTTGTTTCCCACAGCTGATAATGTGTTGCTTTCGGAGGACGGTAGAGACACCTTCCTGTGTGACTTTGGACACGCAGAGAGACTTGACAATAAGGGACAGAGCATGAGTGGATCCAGAGGTGAATACTGAGTCACTACAGTGTTTCAATTAAAGGGGTGGGTCATTTATCCTCCTCCGTGTATTAATTCATTGTTTTCATGTCATTCAATGCAGAGCTAAAGGGCTCGGAGACCCACATGTCCCCTGAGATGGTAAAAGGGGAACCCCGCGGAGCCAAAGCAGATGTGTGGAGCAGCTGCTGTATGCTACTGCACATGCTCAATGGCTGCCAACCATGGACAAGATACTACACCTGTAGACTTTACCTGAAGGTACGCTTCACACCGACGCACACACACTAAATTAACTCTTCATATCAGACTGAGACTGAGACTGAGTTCCTTGTTGTGATTATACAGATTGCTAACGAGCCTCCGCCTCTGAGAGAGATCCCACCTGACTGCAGCAATCTCACAGCGGAGGTTATAAAGGCAGGACTTCAGAAGGATCCAGCCAAGAGAGCATCAGCGTCTGAGCTTAAAGGCAAAGCTGCCAGAGCTCTGGAAGAAGGTAACTAAACCCGTTAACGTCAATCCAAAACTGACGGCAAATAAAGAAGCTAGAACCTGCAGTATAAAATCAATGTTCTGTTTTAAAAGATGTATTCTGTTTGTGTGATTGCAGTGGGAGGACTCACCAGCCCAGCAAAGGGGCCCTTCACAGAGCCCCTGTACACTGCCAACAAACCTCCAGACTCCCCGCATCTTCTCATAAGCAGCGTCGACTCTGACGATGAGGAACAAGAGTCTGACGGGAAGGTGATCACAGCAGGGCAGATCGTGAGAGAGCTGAATGATGACAATGAAGAGAAGAAGGGTCATTCTAAGGAGTCAAAACGCGGTCCATCTTTCGCCCCACAAACGCTGATCTGTGAGCCAAGCTACAAGAGAGGCAACAAGGTCACCACCGTGCCTGAACTTGAGCTGCGTAAACTGGAGCGAGGTGAGCTTCTGGGGTTTTTGTGTGCGTGTGTGTGTGTGTGTGTGTTAAATGTTTGGCTCATTGTGATCCTGCTTGTTTGCAGATTTCTACCTCAACAGTCTGTCTCAGCTTCACTCGCCTGAGAAGCAGGAGCAGCTCTTGTCTTGTCTCAGCAGTGACCCTTACTCCACCTGGGAACCATGGGACAAAAGGGTAAGCAGTAATTACATCACATATTTACCTCACTCTAAATAGATAGCAGTTGGAGTGAGATTGATAACACTAACCTCTGTCACTCCAGGACTCCGGCCGCTGGTCCCTGAGCCCAACAGACGACTTCAGCTCTGGTGTCTTCTCCTACAACAGCCAGCCAGACGTGCAGGTGTTCAGTGTGGATTTGCTGAGTCCCCCACAGGCTCCACCACCCTGCTGCTTTGAAGGTGAGATAAAACATGAACATTGCTCGACTTTTAAACCATTTAATATATAAAAAAAAACATTTTTCCTTACACGATGTGTATCTCTCTGCTCTGTGATTGGCTCAGGGGTGGATGTCTGCATCAGGGACTTTAACCGGAGAAGCATCCGCATCAGAGAGACGCGCTGGGTGAAGGTGGGCCACATCGCCACCGGAATCAGTGATCAGGTGAGAAGCCAAGACAACTTCATGTTAATCTGCTTCACTGATTTGTAAAGAGTAAAATATAACGTGTTTTTTGTCTCCTTTTTAGATCTCTGAGAGGGTTTTCACTTTGGAAACCCAGCAGGGCCAGCAGGTTCCTCATGACAAGGAGGTGCAGGAGTCCGGTCTGGAGCTCTGCTGCGTTCCTGCTCCAGACTTCAGCTCCGCCTGGAGGTGGAGGATCAGAGACGGAGTGCTGGAGACGAGATAAGAGCTGCCAGCTCTCTCCTTCCATCGGCCGCAGTTCATCTTAACCACTGTTCACATGGAGTATTGTTGAATTGTTACAATGTGAAAGAGCCTGCTTTCAGGAACAATGTGATCATCTTTTAAAAGCTTATGTGATGTTTACATGTTAAACATGTTTTTATTGCATGCTTCATTCATTAAACAGTTTTTTAAATGTTGCAATGTGTAATTCATTATTGATTTATTTATTTACAATCCAGTCTGTGAAAACATATTGATTAATGAGCTCACAATTCCACACAGTGACATTGCTGCTATATTCTACTGTATCTGGGAATAACTCTAATGATGTTAGATCTAACTGCCATTTTTAGACTCTAATCCAGTCTGTACATGCTGGGAGGGGTGTCCTTAAATCTAAAATGATTCCCACCAAACAGTGAAAAGCAGTCACTTCCTCTTCAGGTTTATCCCCAAATGATGGAGATGGACCGGCAGCCTGTACATAAAGCTGCCTGAGGCTTAAGACTAGAGCAAGACAACTACTGTCACAATATCTGAGTCCCCTGAAACTCATTTGATGACCTTTCTGTTGTTAAAACCACAAGATCAGCAAGTGTATTTAAATGCTAAATGATTTCCATGACATTTGCATAATGTATTAATATGCTCTACAGATTCTCAGTGGTTTGATATGACCCCGTGACCTTTCCTCTGTTGCTGTCATCGGGCCAGATTTATCTTCTTCTGACCAATATAAAAATATAACCATACTCCCCACAGTGTGAACTATATGAGTATTATAAAACTTTACAGAGTTTCCAGCAACCTAAAATATGACTTTGCACGTAAGAAATTAGTATTTTATAACCTACATAACTAATGAACATTACACCTTACCTATTAAATATGCTTTCCTCACATACTGTTAATGCATTTTAAACAAGATTTAAGTGTAAATATATGACCACGGTAGCAGTTTTGTGAAGCTGTAACTTAGAGTAACATAATTATCATTTTTATGGAAACCCATCCTTTAGTCAGTGAGATATTTCAAGGCCAAAACTGCCTTCACTAGATCCATGTCACTCTCATGGCTAAAAATCAAGAGCATGTTGAGGATCTTGCAGCCTCTACGAGTCCAAATTAACTATCTGAATCATCTTTCCGACTTGTCCTGCTGGAAACCTGTTGAATTAAATCGATTTCTCAGCCATAGAAAGAGTTAAAGATTTATTTTCCATATTACAACATACAAGGTCACTGCAAAAAGATTTTCAGGGAGACTGGAAGCTGATTCCAGCTTTACAAATGTGATAGAAAAAGGGTGAAAACTTGAGAATATCAAAGTGATTTCATAGTAAAAAAAAACACCAAGGCACTGACAAACAAGGAGGATGTATAAAAAGCTATTTGCTGTGTAGATACGATTGCAGTCTGAATTACTCACATAAAAATACAGTACTTTGAAAATATGTGAAGTGAGGTAAGCATCTCTGAGCAACCCAGTGCTTTTTCTGTGTCTGCAGAGCAACTTCTTCCATAGAGCATAGGAAATGTGTTTTCATGACAGGAAATGTCTTGAACGTGCATCTCGCTTGAAAACAGACAAGAAGTCATAGGCAAGAATTCGGTTTTTGAGGTTGGAGCCACATTAAGGTCACAATGCTGGTCAGATGCCCAAAGGCAGCATATGATTGTTACATAAGATACAAATGTATTTTTCACTTCATGTGACTTTTTAACCATGTGATTATTCATATTGAATGTAAACTTAACTTTGTATACAAATCCCTGCTGTGGCACGTTTAAGTGTCCACTTAGAAAAGGTTGAGCTGTCTGTTCACAGGGGGGAACTTATTGAGGGTCGCTTGAGCCCGGATGTAATTGCAGGTGTAATTTCCCTTCATCTACAACATCTTCTTGGTAATTCTTATAATTGTTTGCAAAAATATCTAATTCTAACTTGATGGAATTTGATCCATCCCATCAACATGTTCATTGCCAGCAGATCCTTACAGATTTACACCAGTTAACACTCACAAATACATATGAAGATAGCTTACATACAACATGATGAAACCAGGGAACCAGAAAAGCAATCTGAGTGGAACAAAAAAAGAACTTAAATTAAATGAATGCTGAGAGAGAACTAACTTAATCAAACATCCTCAGCCCGTATATCTTTAAAGGGCAGAAAACACAATGCAGTGACTTTTTTTCATTTTTCCCCAAGTAAAAAATAAATTACTTAAAATGCATTCCTAGTTCAAGTCTGACCAACTCTCCACCCTGCTTCATTTTGTGCATGTAATCATGCATCAATCTCTCCCTCAGTGGCATAGGGATCATGGGTACGACAGCGCATTCAGTCTTACACCCAATCTTGGAAGTGAAAGGGAGGCAGAAACTAAGAGGTCGCTCTTCGTGTCCAAATATAGCCTCAACTTGTTCCACTGGTCCTTCTGTTCTTTCAGATGTACCGCCATGTTCATTTCTCCATTCCTGCAGTCGTTACTCTTCCCATCTTTCACATGTCTGCTCTCCACGAACCCTTCACATCTTGCGAATGACTAGGACAGTGGTGAGAACACCAGCCAAGAAAACTCCCACCGTCTGCCATGTGGGAGTGCCAAAGTGGGACCGAATACCCTCCTAACATTCAAGAAAAACAAACACAAATGTAAGCTTATGTCATAAGTGCAATATATTAATAACACATTCATTTGAACTGTAGCTAGATTCTTACCCAGCCACCTTGCTCCCTGATCCAGTTGATCACATTTTCCCGGAGGTAGTCCATGGTCCAGCTGATTATTGTTCTGATGATATCAGGAACTTGGGTCACAAGAGCCTGTTCAGGAGTAAACGGGAGATGCTTCAGACTTAAGGTCTTTCTTATTCAATCATAATCCATCACACAGATATGCCACATTTTTTAAAGTCCTCATAAGAAGGATTTGTACAACAGAGCTGTTTAACTCACTTTAATGACAAGTCGACAGGCAAAGTAGAACAAGGCAACCACCCGGCCCCAGTTGAACTTCCCATCTGAAAAGATCTCTACGGCAACTCTCACAAACACATCTTTTGATGGACTGAGTGAGGAGTTGTTAATCATTCTGGGGAAAACAAAACATAGCATTTACATAAACAGTATTTACTAGTAAAATCTTGTAATTCATAATTACTTTGGCCTAGATTTTGCTGGCTCTGACACACAAACAGATAGCCCACCTTTGGAGCTCTAGATTTCCATCCAGCTCATCACCAATCTGCTGCAGGCACTGAGCAAGCTTCTTATGGTTTGGGTCACACAGCTCTCCTCCTCCCAACTGTGCCCTGGTCACTGTTGTATTGTGGTCTCCATGCCGCTGAACCCGCTCATAAATGAAACTATACAGGGAGACAAAGTTGAAAAATATGAATTATAAATATTAAGCATGATCTTACTCCTTTCCCAATTAAGTAATGAGTATCCTAACTGATAGAATGTACTCACTCTTTCAACAAAACTGTCCCCACTTCCAGTATCTGATCTGTAGTACTTCCTGCAGGGCAAAGGTCAGTGTCAAATCATCAAAATGCCGATACATCTATTGTTTAAAAGCACATTTAATATTATAAATAAATAGGTGAATACTTAAAAGTAATGTGTGCTAGTATACATGTATGTTTACTGTCACTTTAATTTGTGTTAAACTATACTTTTAAGCGTACTGACTGGGATAAGCCACACTTAGAAAAATTGGATAAAAATATGACCTTTTGTTAATGATTTTCCCTTAAATCTATATGTACTCCAGTGCTTCATATTAGTTGCGTTTAATTATAGCATAACCTTGTGCGACATTCATATAATAAAAAGGCAGTACATACAAACAGTCTGTTGTATCAGTTGTTGCAAAGTCAATTAGCCGAACTTGGTTAATGTTATGGCCGGTGTTACATAAACGTTCGTCTGTCTATCTTGGACATTTTAGAGGTAAAACGATTGTAGCGTAAGCATCCTGATATTTGTGTTTCGGTTTTCCTCACACATATTTGCTAACTCACTGTTGTGTAGCTATCTAGGCAGCTAATCAAGCTACCTATACACACGGACAGTAAGTGCTTTCTCAAGCTAACGTTGAGCTAACATTTGGTTAGCTTTGTTGCTAACTTATGTTTAGTTGATGTTACACCTAGAAAGTAAACAAGCTAAGACCACAAAAGAAGACTTATTTGTTTAAATTTAAGCGTATCTGTGACTGTCACAATGTTGGCGACACTGTCACGGTAAAGTTAATAAATGGCATTGTTGATGCTAATTATTACCTTTATCGCCGCCTCCCGGGTGCGATGCCATCTTGTTGTGTGTTTAAAAAGCTAGTACTTCCGCGCAATCATGTGACAGTGTTTTATTTGTTTGTGGCACAGCTGCGATAGAGCGCAGATGCAGGTTTTCTCATGTGCTGATCTGAAAAAAATGGGGCTGGTACTGACGTGATGTCGTAGTGTTACATGGGTGGATGTAAGCCCGTCCACTGAGTGTAATGCTTTATAGATCTGCTCACCGCGTTGTGACAAACATTTGTCCCACCGCCTGTGAACGTTGCTTTGAGAGTGTTGAATGTAGATAAATATAGCACTTTAAAGGTTATGATTATATCATTAACTACGACCAGCAGTTAATACAGTTAATGAAACAATAAAAAAAACATGCGTTTTGTTTTTTCGGAGCCTCGCCTTTCTTTAGACGTCATTTCCTGTGCCTCGTCCTCTTCCGTGCGTCGCGCGCATTCATAGGCCTCTTTACGACTCGGCTGGCAAAGATGGCGGATGCACAAGTATGTCCAAGAAAACGGCGTGGTGAATTTAAATCGATATTAATACATTGTTAGGGACACGTTTGCGAGGATTTGTTACGCGTGTGCCTTTACGTGTTGTTTATACTCGAGCCTGAGCCGTTTTAACCCACATTCGGGCCTTTATAACTACTATTTGTTGTTGCCGTTCTGCATACCCTCGTGTAACGTTGAAGTAGCCGGAATGCTAAGTCGGTTAGCCCAGGCTGATACAAGTTAACTCATTTTTATACTCTACTACTACTTCTACTTTTTATTTGTATATACCATAAGCGGGAAAAAACAGCCACTTAAACGTATGTAAAGACATATAGTTAGCTGTGACTCAATTTAACGTAAGTTCTTCAATAAAGGAAGTTGGTCATAAATTAGCTAGCGGGACCGTGCGGCATTATGTCTCCTCAGTGCAGGAAAGTTGACATGGTTTCTGTGTTACTGTCTAAACGTGTTTTCCCTTTGCTTTACAGACCGAGCGGGCTTATCAGAAACAGCCCACCATCTTCCAGAACAAGAAACGTGTTCTGGTCGCTGATGGTGGCAAGGAGGTCAAGGAAAAGCTCCCCCGCTACCACAAGAGTGTCGGGCTGGGCTTCAAAACCCCAAGAGAGGTAACTTACTGTCAAGCTGCATTAAATTGAAGAACAAGAGCTGGTCTTAATTTCACATTGTTGGCTGCAAATGATGTTTTTCTCACGATGGTCTTCCAAGCCTTCAGGGCTCTGACGATAGTGCCTTTTGGCATTACTGATGCAGTCACAAGAGTTAAAGATATGACCTGATTGTATAGATGGGTAATATTTTTAGAGTAATGACACTAACAATACATTTTGTCTTCAACAGGCTATTGACGGCACTTACATTGACAAGAAATGCCCCTTCACTGGAAATGTCTCCATCCGTGGCCGTATCCTCTCCGGTCAGTTTGAATCCAAGCCAGCGCCAGTTTCTTATTTGTCACTGTCATGCAAATGATGTTTTTCTCACGATGGTCTTCCAAGCCCTCTGGGTTCTGACGACAATGCCTAACGGCAACGCTGATGTATAAGAGTGACAACCTTTAACATAAAAGGATATTTACTGATGTGTAAATATTTTTCCTGGCTTGTGACCTCTGGTTTAAGTCTTTACTGCACAGTCACAATCTTACTGCAAAATTGACATTCCATTTTTTGTATGTTTGTGCTCTACAGGTGTCGTGACCAAAATGAAGATGCAGAGGACCATTGTTATCAGACGGGATTACCTGCATTACATCCGCAAGTACAACCGTTTTGAGAAGAGGCACAAGAACATCTCTGTCCATCTGTCACCTTGCTTCAGGTATTGCGGCCCTTGCATGCTCTGAATTCATGGTTCCTACAGTCAAAGAAAACATGTAATTGTAACATGTAGTTGTTTGGTTTCCAAACTTGGACAATTCAAGAAATTCAAGAAATGTTTATACCAGAGTTTGAGGGGAAAATGCAGTAACTCATTTTGCTTAATTTGTGAAAGTATGAGCCAGTTCTTTAAAAAAGTAACAATTCTGTTACAAGTTTAAGTGTATTTGTTATGATCTTAATTTGCTGCAAATGATGTCTTTCTCACGATGGTCTTCCTAGCTCAAGAAGCTTTGACGACACTGCCTTTGGCATACACTGATGCAGCTTTTTATTTGAGAAAAACCTTTTATCAGCTTGGTATTGGAGACGGGTACCCACAGACAGCCTGTTGATGTGTCTTCATTATGGTATTTTTCTGCAGGGACGTCTCGGTTGGAGACATTGTGACCGTCGGAGAGTGCCGACCACTCAGCAAGACTGTGAGGTTCAACGTCCTCAAAGTCACAAAGGCTGCTGGAGCCAAGAAGCAGTTCCAGAAATTTTAGGTGTGAAAGGAGGCTGTTGACTGACTTGTCTCACTGTCAAATAAAGAAAACCTTGTTTAAAATGCCCTTTCATCTTTTTCTTATCAAGCCCACCCTCTTTGTTTTGGCACTAAATGATACATAAACAATCAGTTCTTGTGTGTTGGATTCCGTTTAAGTATCAGTATTGTGTGGTGGTACACTGTATTACACAAATTAATGTGATACGGTACTGTAGATGTCCCTATCTCTGAAATATAGGAAAACCAATAAAGCTCTAAGTTATAACCAAACATACAATCGTTTGTTACATGGTGAGGTTATAAGAACAGATTACTTTGGAAAATGTTTGTTAGGGATGTGAAGATGTTCAAATTCTGGTCTGTAGAAAGTTATCTGTTGATCTGAAGTCCAGTTAGAAGGAACACATTGGTGTGGTAGCCAGGGTGCAAGTGTGACACTTTTTCCTAATAGTTTAGAGACCCAACGATTAAAGAATTATAAGTCTGACAAAGTAAGTCCTGGCATAATCGGTATTAAACTTTTTAAAATACAGCAAGGTCAAGAATTAGAGAAACCATTTATCAGTTTTTACATCAAAGCTTTCAACCTAGTAGCTATGCAAATAACTAGCAAAAGCAAATTATTAGTATTTGTGAAATTCACTGCAAGATTAGCAGACGAGTGACATTTTTAGTACAATGGGCAGAATTTAATATAAATTAGAATAAAGTAAGTTGAAAAATATGTGTAATTGACAACAGCTCTAAAAGACACATTTCAACAGGACCAAGTCTTGTATTTCTATTCAAGAGACGAAAATCAGAGCTGACTGCAGTGTGTGGGGCACAGTGGATGAACATGAAGTACGTACAAGAATACAGTATTTTGTTTTTCTTTCTGTAGACCTAAAATTATTTAAAAATGTATCAGAACTTTTGTCAGTTAAATACATTACGGGACAACAACCCAAGAGTCTTTCTTCATTCATTCAGTTCCAGTGGTGTCTTAGTGAAAGATCATGTTGTGTCCTTACTTTGTATTTAATGAGAAATGGACAGAATCTGTACATCAGATATCTCCCCAACAGTGTCCAGCCAGTTTCTCAGAGAAGGAGGATCCTCTTTGCACCTTCTCTTTAGTCGCTGTAAACAGAACTTTAACCAGATATTTCCCTACACATACTGTACATCTTCCCTTATACGATGCCTGGATACATAACCAATAATGCTTCGGTTATTCATAGCCTAATGTCGCTTTCAGCTCTACCCATACATCATCTAAGCCTTTTAAAAGTTTTACTCATTCCATAAAACAGAACTATAATCTGCAATTTTACTGCAAATTTACTTTTAGTCTGGGTAGTAATGAAGAATCTGCGTTTGTTTCCTAAAGCTGGTCACTGATTGCCGTATATATCAAACCAGTCTTCTTGACATAATGACATTTTTTGCTTTCTTTCCCCCCATTTATTTCTAATATAGAATGCAGAGATCCTCTATTAAACACAAGCCGATATCACTGTACCAGTATTAATACTGTATGCATTACACAGATTCAAGGTATAAAAAAAACCTGCAGACGTCAATATATTGTAATTTTCAAATCAAAATCTTTCTTTCTTATTATTTTGCATTTAATTTTTCACTTATCGATTACATCTCCTGTTGCTGTAGATAGTAGTCTTCTCGGTATAAATGTCGACACGTATTCATATTTGTATACGCCCAACAGCAACAATTTAATTCAAGTTTAGCTGAACCTGTGCGCAGCAGCGCCTCCTGGTGTCACAACATGGTCTTGCCATAAAATAATAACTTCCAGCAGATGGCGACAGATAACTGTTTAAAGTTTATTCAGTAGTTCAGACTTAAATCCAACACGCACAGTTTGGCTTTTTTTGGGTCCAACTTTTAGAAGTAAGAACGTCTCTGGCAAACCTTGTGATGATTTAGATGTAAATCATACAGAAATGTTAGTGTATTCGTCATGATGTTTAGCCTTTATTATATACTGTGACCTATCGTTGACATAGACAATGCTGCCTCTCTGAGAAAGCTGCTCATATTACAATAATGATAAATAACAGACTATCCAAACAACTGAAAACGTATCTTTACATTTATGAAAATGTTTAATTCATTGAATATCCACTGTGTGTGACATAAAGCTGTGAGTTTGGATTTAAAAAAAGGTTCCTCTAAAGTCCTTTTTTTCTTTTCTGATTTTACTAGTAGTAACCTGAGACTTTGGCATACCCAACATGCCTATAAAAGCTGAGATTTCTTCTTTTCCTATCAACAGGATTTAAAAGTCCTCCTTCTGCTCAACATTATGTTCAGAGAAACAAAGTGATCAATCATTGTTATCTGATGGCTTCAGCATCACTCTGCCATAAGCAGGTCTGACCTCGTTCCTTTGTGCAGTTACAAGCTTAATGATGCTCTGTGGTGTCTAAGATCCAAATGCATGCAAAGGCAGCTCAACAAGCTTCAATCTGAGCATACTCAGCTGAGTCATTTGCATGTGTCCTTATTTCAGCCCGAGACGATGACAGCTTTTCTGTATAGGAATCACTTAGACTCCACCCCCTCACCCCGTCTGTCTGCTGAGAGCCAGCAGAGGCGTCACCATTACCATAATGATGCTGTAGATGTTATTCACCACTGAATATGGACCATATGGTGATGACGTGAGGAGGAGAAAGTGGCTCATGTGAGCTCAGCCGTGTAAGTAGCTCCATCATTTAATAATTAGCCGAGCGAGCAGACGTCATCTGAAAGCTTGTTTCATAATAACCAAACATTTCCCTCAATTACAGTTTTTGTTGTACTAACAAAAAGCCCAGCTCTCCAGCCGAGCTACAATATTTACCTAAACAGCGGACTCTCAGCTTCTCACCACAAATTGTCCCCTCTTGCGCCGGGGGTTTTCCCAGCTCCTTCTCCCCGACACTACAGGAGGGTGGGAGGGCCTCAGGATGTTCTCTGAATAACAGGCCCCTCTCATGAGCAGACACCCCAGGGAGCAAGTCGGCCCAGCAGGCCACCCAGCCCCTTCATGAGTGCATACATGCTCCCACAGAGGGTTTGTTTGGGAGCAGAGGTCTGATCCTTTCAGTTTGAGGAAGCATAATAAAGCTGAGCTGATGGGTTAAACTGTGATGGATGAGTGCTGTTAGAGACGCATGTTAGCGGAGTTATCAGCTGATCTGTGTGTTTTTTTGTTCATCAAGAAAGTCAGGATAGGACTATTTAAGCTGAAGAAACCATATTTATTTACCGTTAGAGGAAACAAAGAGTTGCGGTGCAGTGGGGAGGTAAGAGTTTGATTTTCAGTGTTTTCAGAGTGAACAAAAACACTGAGGTTACCAGGCAATAAAACAAATGTTTGGCTCTAGGAAAGCATTGTTATGCTCTTTCTTGTAAGCTGCGGGATTTCTTGATATCATTTATGACGCTTTGATTTTCTTCCACAAGATAAAAATCAGCTCCTGGAAAGATTCTGGGTTTAAATGCATGCTATTGTAGTTCACAGAGTAAGCCTTCTGACACGAAAGGTGAGGGAATAGATGTCTTTCCTTTGCCCTAAGATTACTGGATTTGTACAAGAACAGTTCCTCCCTCCACTCACATCTTGGAAAACAAACTCTCCACTTCTCCAGGTGGTGGAGAAGCCAGTTTCCATTTGGAGGCATCTCCAAAAGGTGAGGGCGAACAGTTTAAGATTTAGAGCTCCATCCGTCACCCTGGCCAGCGAGGTCAGAGATGACCTTCTGCGTGGATGTCTCCCCCCTGATTGTAACAGCAAACACACGCGCACGATCTTTTGAACCGCCTCACTTCGCATTCCTCCAGTTTGCCAACATGTTTACCCAGTGTCATGCAGCATGCCTGCAGTCGTGCTTACTTGTGTATCTAATGGCCGGGATGTTAGCTCAGAGGGTCAGACCAATGAGGGTAATAGCTGCTATCAAAACACAGTCCTTCTGGTGTCCCAGCAGGAGGTGAGGACAGGGGGGGCAGGAGGGGGTCGTATAGTCCCCTGCTGGACCCTTGTTCTGGGTTGTTTGGAGGCCGCCAGCAGCACCCTGATGGTGCTCCAGCAGAGCAGCGGCAGGAGAACTGATGGGCTGAACAGATGGAGGCCATGTTTTATGGAGAGGAACAGATAAAGGCCTTCAACCTCACTGAACAACAGGCCTCGTCTTTAAGGTCTATCTATGATGAGGCGTACTTAAAGTACCAAAATCAATATGTAGGATGTCCTATTTCAGAATGTTATTGTATATTGTATTGTTACATTATGTTGACTGAATATGTATGCATCACTTTATTTTTGTAGTGAATAAATGACTTCTTTATGTAGTGGATGATAGCTTATAGAAGTAAATTAACTCAAGTTTGTATATAAAATCCGAATCTTTAAAGTTACTAATAACTAAAGCTGTCATTAAAATTTAGAATTATCACCAAAATGTGTTAAAGTAGAATTAAAAAGTAACATAAAAAATAATTACTGACGTACAGCTGCCTAATTAGCGCGCATGTTTTTCAGACCCCGGGACGACCCGCTGATAGATGCCGATTGTCTCTTTTCCCATGGCCAGTGAAGTATGCTCCTTTCGGTCTCTTTTCTGCTGCGTCACCGTCTGACCCCACAAACGCGCCCAAAACAGGGTTAGTGACAGTGAAGATGTTACGATGGTTAGGTCTTTATTGTATCTATTACTCATTCAGTCTGTTTATCAAACTCGGCGCCGAAAAATTTGGAACGGTGTTCGAGCGCTGCTCGGTTGGAGACGGGCGTAATTTGTAGCTGAGACGACGAGGAGTCGTAGAAGTTACCGACGGAGCATAGCATCAGCAGAATAACGTGTCGACCCGGGTTTTGTGTTCCCACTAATGCCGATCGCAGCCGAGGCGATAATTACAGATCATTGCAGAGTCATTTGACCCGGGTCAGAATGCCAATTGTAGCCTTTCCCTCTGAGGAAAAAAGCCGGATATTAGCTGGTTTTTTGACCAGTGGGAAGCTTACAAGAGTTGTACCAAGATACAGTAATGAAGTAACTGTGACGCTTATCCTGATCAGGGTCGTGGGGAGGCTGGAGCGGATCCCAGCTGTCATTGGGCGAGAGGCGGGGTACAGCCTGGACTGATTGCCAATCAATCACAATTCATTCATTCATGAATTCAATGTAAATAAAATGGCAATGAAAAGATGTTTCTCTTCTTAAGAACAGACTGTTGAGAATATAGATCATGTTGTGATTGGATGTCTTAGTAATCACATAAACATATATTGATTGAATAATTATCCAACAAGCATCCAATAACACTAAGTCCTATTGATGTTGTACAGTTCTTTGTACAATCCATAATAAATGCAAAATGTGCACGTAAAACCAACATTTAATACCTTTTGAGCTGTTTTTTTTTTACCTCAATTTAATATGCAATCATCACTTTTCAGCATCTCACTGCTGGGCTGCACAACAGGACCACTGTGGGCTCTAGTGAGGGTCAGAGCAGGGTCACACCACACATCTGGACATGTCATCAGCCCGGCAGATCTGCACACAGACAGACAATGTTCTGCTGACAACATCCTATTAAAAAAAAAAAAGAAGTATCATTATATCCTTCACAAACAGACGGTCCTGTGTGTGACCTGCTGACTGTACTTACACATATTAAATTTGGTTTATTAGGACGTACTGTGCGTATTTTGGTGTCAGGATTCTGTGAAAGTCAGTGAAAGTAGATCCGGTGGATAATGAGCGTGTCGTGATCTATGACTCTCAGGTTAGAGGTTCTGGTCACACTTGTCAGTGTCTGATATCCGCAGCACACCGTGAGCTGCTTAACTGATTTGGAGTGATTTAACAGATGTGGATCCTGCTCTTCACTCACACACCTTTCATCTGATCACCGCTGAGCTGCTTCCATGATCATGTGTCTGCTTCGTGAATACATAGACGGCTGATTTGTATCTACATGTGAGTGAAAGCAACCTGAAGGGCAAAGTGTCAAACCCGCTGCTCGATTCCTGCCGAGCTTCACGTCCAAGCGTATCGATTGCAAAGCTTTGATTGATTGATGGTCGCTCACCTGGCCTGGCCGGTAAGCCGAGAGCCCTGCAAAACATCCTGGATTTGCACGCCAGGCAGCTCCTAATTCAATATTCTCATGTTCGGCCGTGTTCATGCATGCCTGTCAGGCGGACTGCGTGTCTGACATGTGTGAGAGCGGTGGGCACCTCCAATTTTAGGCTCCACCGTGCAGTCAAGATCAAAGTGGAGGGCTGGCGCTGGCGGGTCACAGGACGGGGTGTTTGCGTGCAGCAGCGCTCTCGGGTCATGTGTGAACCATCCAGCATGGCTGTCAGCAGAGCATCCCTGGGGTGTGCTCAGGCTGACTGATGGCCTCACACTGGAGCCCTGAAACCTACGAGCAAGAAAACAGGCATGATCTGGACTGCATATCTCACAAATGCTGGACTGCAGCGCCTCATGGCTCAGTGCAATAGGCCTGCAGAAGGAAAACACTGATACACACAAACAAAGAACTACAAATACCAAGAGTTTCATTCCTTTCTTTGTAAGGGTTTCTGTCATTCTTTGTGCTTGTGTTAAAGAGTGCAACAAAGGAGCTTTAAAGTGTAACACTTCTCTCTATAAAAGGTAACAGGAGAAACTGAAAGCAACGCCCCACAGCAACAGTTTGCGCTGCTACTGAGCGGCTCTCTCTCCAGCAGGAGGAATTCACCCCGGCAGATGGCGAGGCCGAGGCCCCCGAGGCCTCAGGCAATGCTACACCCTGGGACCCGGATACCTAATCGCGCCCTGTTGAGCCTCTCACCTGCTGCTCTGCCGCTCACAATGTTATCTCATCTCCCTGACCTATTGTAGCTCCCATCGGTGATAATGACAGTTGAGAGACCCACGCAGCGCTGGAGCAGAGGCGGGCTCTCCCTGGAGAGAGGCAGGATCATGGGAAACCTCGGAGTAATCGATCTCTCCATCTCGCCTCCTCTGGTGGATCTCGTTTCTTATCACAACCTGTAGACGACCGTGATGTTTGTGTTTAAGGCACAGATTGCTTTGATTTTCAGGGCAGCTGTTCCTGTTTTTATGAATGAGGTGTGGTTGGTCACTCTACCTCTTTAACCTTATACATTGTGGTGAATGTAAGAGGAAGTGACTTTTGTGTACCGCCTGAGGTCAGCTAAACAGAGCAGTGAGTTCAAAAACATCAAATCTGACATTTATTTTGTTTTCAATGTTCTCTGTAATTATTTCTCCAAAGTATAATTAACTAAAGCACGAACATTTCCTCTCATTCACCCATGAGTTCACACATTGTCACCCCGTAGATTTGCAGCTCTGGGTAGCCACAGTTAGCTGCAGTTTGAATACCCGGCTCTCGCAGCCTACTTTACCAAACCACAGTATTGTGAAGAATCTTGTTGTCGTCTTTGTTTTTTTTACTTGCTCTCTACTGTTTTAATCTTCACTTGTCATTTTCCCTGAGAAAACACCATCCAGTTCCTGTGTGACCTCGGTTCCCACCGTCTCAGGCAGATATTGTCACAGCCTGTGGCCCAGTTCTCACTGAGCTCTGCTGGACCATTAATTAGACGTTCACTGCTTCGTCCTGAATGTGCAGCTCTTTATCAGACAGTCAGATAGATAATAGTATGAAGGAACATGACCTGCTTTGTACAGAAACAGGGGATCATCTATCTCTTGTCGCTATCGTGGGCAAAAACCAGCTCCTCTGTTGTTTAGAAATACTTCCTTACATATGATTTTTACATATGAGACTAATTACTTGTAAAGATACATGTTTTCTTGAAATGAAGGTCAGACGTAACAATGGACACAAAAGCTGGTTAGTTAGGCCTACAACCCCATTACTAACATACAAGCATCTGCAAGCATTTCACTGTATATATTATAAAACCTCATCGTAAAGGGGTACTCTTGTAATTTGGTATTGTGCACCAATAAAGATAGGGAACTCACAAATAGATTAAAACATAGAAAGATCCAAATTTAAGAAGCAGAGGCTGAGATGTTCTGACTTTTAGACTCGTTGGCCCAATCCCAATCTCCACCCTAAAGCCAAAACACCGAACCCTCAGAGGCTTTGATGACGCCAGGCGTGCAGTGCGTGGGTTAGTATGTAATTGTGTGTATCTATCAGAAGTCAGAAAGGCATGAATGCTAATCATCAACTGAAAAACATAAACATCTCTAAAAATGTGCTATAAATAACCATAAAAGTGATTCGCTACATGTTGTCACTTACAGATGAACATATTTGCGGTTCCCGTCAGTGTCCATGCTCGCTTTCTTTACATTTAGTAGGGGGCTGGACAATCATGTTTGTACACCTCACCTAGCTGGCTATGAACTATGGGTAACTACCAGAGATGTAGACTTGAGACTTGGTGACTTGGACTCGAGTCACTGTTTTGATGACTTGCGACTTACTTGACTTGAGGCATGATGACTCGGATGACTTAAGTGTGTTCATAACTTTGAACGTTAACTGTTAAATATAAAACGATAAAATTCAATGTTGTCAAGTTTCTAACTATCAAGTATGTATGCAGCGCAAACTGGGAATCATGATTGGACGACTCAAAAAGCTCCCCGGTATGTGATTGTCACGATTGGATGTCTGGCTGTCAGTCAAACTCCTCGCTATGGCAACATGCAACATCAAAGCCCCCAGCTACCTGATGTTTTTCCTCGAAGAGAAGCCTCATCAGTTGTACTTGTTACTACCCAATATGGTCTCAGACCAGACCATCATCATCATGGCTGCGTCTGTGCCGAGATAATACAGATACAATTCATTGTCATACTTTTTGAACAGGTTATATAAATTGGCCAATAATATCATTATTAGAGCCACTAATACTTTGTGTTTTCTCTTTATTAAGACTGGATACTACAGGTAAGGGTGCTTTATGTTGGGTGAAAAAAAAGTGACTTGACTTGGGACGTGACTTGCCTTAACTAAAGTCTCGACTTGACTTACCCAAGAAAAAATGACTCGAGACTTGTTTGAGACTTGGACCTAATGATTTGAGACTTACTTGGGACTTGAGCAAAGAAGATGCAGATATGCGGACTTACGGAAAGTCCGCAATTTGCCGTTGAAAAGTTTGCATCAGAGCCCTCACGCACCTGATGATTTAACAGTGGGACAGCACTAAGCACGCACAAGTCCTTGAGTCCCAGAGTGCAGAGATTAGGATTTGGCCTTTGTATGCATGAAAAAAATGCATTTCCCACAATGCAATTCTACATCGTTTTTCAATAGTTCCTGTTTCCTAAATGCCAACTTCTATCAATCATCATTGGTGGGAAGCACAGCCTTTGTCGCAGTATGTTGCTGCTTTGTCTCTCTACATGTGTGCTATAGGTGGGATTAACATAGATACTAGTGCTTTAAACTTCTGACTAAGGATGTATTTCAAACTCTGTTGTTCATGTGTGCTGCAAACATAAAGGAGAAGGAAGTAAAGCGAGTTTCACAATGATCTGTTTCAACACCAGTTCCTATATAAAGAGAGAAAAAAGAGGAACAAAAGAGATCAAGTGAAAAGAGCAACCAAGTTACTGTGTGTGACTTAAACTGTGTTCCCTTTGTGGTCAGACAATCAATGTGTAACCAGGAGAAAGGACATGGAGTTCTTTACATCCAAGACAATGCAAAGAGAAACAGCGTGCTCGGTTCTCTTACAGATTTGACCTCCTTAAGGGTCACTTTTCACTTTAGCTTTCAGAAGGATGTGAGCCTTTGTTTCACTGTTTGCACAATTTGAGTCATGAAGTCTGAAAGTTATTTTTTGGCCATTTCATCCTGGCAGAACATCACACCCTTAATCACATGCACATATGTGAAATGTTAAAAATCTGTCTGCAATCATGAGATTACGGATATTTTCCTCTTGGAAAAGTCGAAAACGAATGCTCTTGGATGAGCATTCAGGAAACAAAGGCGGTTGATGTCGGTGCAAACCTGAAACTTTCTGAGCTGGCAGGAAAAGGGGAACTGAATTTTAGTGACGTTAAAAGTCTGAATACAAGAAACTGAGAAGACTTCGTATATAAATGGTGTCTTTGTGTGAAATATGTAAATGGAGACACTATTCATGCAGAGATCATGACCTCCATGTCCCCAGTGGAAGTTATGGCCCTGGCTGACATGCGTTTTCTGCAGGCAAAACAAATTTTGGAGCAGCAGCCCCTCCCTGAGAAACAGAGAGGGTGGGGGGGGTTCACTGCGAGAGAAGCAGAAGTGACACACTGATAACCTTGTGCCATTGTGTGCCTGGCTTCTCCAACATTTCTTTTTCACTGCTGTGTGTAAAACATGATGGAGATAACAGCAAATCCCTAACATTCTCTGACAGAAACAACAAACCCGACATTTTTCCACCACTTAAGCAAACAACGACTCTCCTTATCTTAAGACGGATCGCATCATAAGACCACCACCATTCAAAGGGAGGAAAGTCTGATGTTTGTAATGGTATGCCTCTTGGGACTTAATGGCATTTTGAAACTTATCTGAAAATAAACTGTGTTGAGGGTGATGAGTGTAATAATAAATGCACAGCAGTTACGAAAAAGCCAATTTACTCACTTCATCAGAAATCATATTCAGGTATTTTCCAGCTGAAAAATGACCAGTATTATGTGGCTTATATGAATCGTATTAAGGTACCTTTTAATGTAGTGAACTATGAGTATAGTCCTGTTTACACTGCCAGTTCAAGGCTTGATTTCTACGCCTCTGTTACATCTCGTCTTCTCTGTAAAATGCATGGAAGCAGAACGGTGGGGCAAAGTCGCTCCGCCTCTGAGCCGGCATCAGAGGTAGTAACAGAGGCGAAACGGCATCAGTGTAAACGGCGGAGTTGGCAGGGCGGAACAGCGCTGTGGGTTTGTACGTGAAGCACGCGCTGTTTGTTTACACGTCCGCAACGTCCGAACGCTACGTAAAAACACACACTAGGGCGGTGTTTACGCCAGCTTTGTGTGGTTCAATGTAAAATGGCATAGGAGGCATAACGGCGAAGCTTCGTTACGGCACTGTGGTGGAGTTGCACTGTAAAAAGGGCTCATGTTAATGCGGGACGTGTCATAAAGTTAGCTTAGCTTAGCGCATAGCTATAGGCCTGCCACATGAGTTCAGACAGACAATTCTTCCGAATATCAATATTTTAGGATGTCAATAACCACTGAAAGATTTTAAAACTATATAAGCTTTAGCTAATTTTAGCGGCATTGACATAAAGATATGAAGCCATACGCACCATATTGTGTGTGAGGCAAGATGTTGACGGTGGCCATGTTGACGCTGCAGATGTTAGAAAAGAGATGTTAGTTTCCGTTGGAGCTAACATGCAGAACCTGCTCTACAAGCGTCCCGTAATTGATACTTCACGACATGTGACCTCTGGATGTGTAGGATTTTCAAAATTTTTAGTCTTTAAAGTCTTATACTATCAGTTTAAGACTACTGCAACTAACTCGATGCGCAAAACTACCTCTTAAATTGACAAATGTCATCATAATAAAAGAGGTATCTGTATCTTTGCAGAAATGACAATAAATAACCTCAACAGCGGTATGCGCCAACACTAAAATAACAGATAATGTGCCCAGCGTTCCATCAAGTTTGTTTTCCTTTCGCTTATCAAGTGGAAAAAAATGACTCCATTTAATGACACACATGAAAAAGGAAAATCAAAGCTGCTCTACATCCTAGCGTGGTGGCCCCAACATAAACAGAGATCTGTGCAGCAGGGGTAAACTTCCTTTGCTTGCACTGGTGCGCACACTTCCTGAGGGGACTCACCATGCTTCAGACTGAACCTCGCGCTCTGTAAAAGAAATGTTTGACTCTGCTGGCAAAAGAGCCAAGCAGGCAAATTTAAGCCACATGCTGATCTCGTCTGTCTCCATGTCCTCATTATGACTGTATCTATAAAACCACAATGGAGCTTTTATCTTTGCATCCAGATTTAAGACATTTCAGCTTTTTTTTTTGAATAATACAAAGGAAGATTGTGTTGTTGGCCAGACAGAAATATCTCTTAATGTTTGACAATCCTCTGACTTTTCCCAAGACACCACCCGCAGGTCAAAAAGTTCTGTTATTCAGGGAAAAACCTCAAACTCAAGATTGATGCAAACTTTTGTAAATGTTTGTGGTTTGATGACGTTTCCTCAAGCGCCATCTTTTTAAAAATACTTAAAATCCTGTTATATCCACACATGATTCCCAGAGAATGATTAGTAGGCTTACTTTGATTACGTCAGCTGTCATCTAGCCCCATCAAAAGTTCCCCATCAGCATCACCCATAGTTTATATTTAACACTTATTAGCAAATACAAGAATGCTAGCGCACTAAACTAAGATAAGAAACTTAGTCAAGGTTAGATCTGCTAAACATCGATATGCTAGCATAATCATTGTGAGCATGCTAACATGCTGATGTTAGCATGCCAAGCACCGCTGTTCCTATAACTGTGCTGTAGACTCTAAAGCCCCTTTTACACTGCTAGTTCAAGGTGGGATTATTACGCCTCTGTTACACCTCCTCTTTAATGTAAAACGCACGGAGGCAGAATGGTAGGTAGAAGAGTGACAGCATCAGAAGTAGTAACGGAGGTGTAACAAAGGTGAAACAGTGTATGTAAACGGCAGAACGCTGTGTGTTTGTACGTCAAGCTTGCATTGTTTGTTTTCACGTTGCACGTCTTTTGCTTCCGTAACGCAATGTGGCGGCTTTATGCTGGCATTGCTTGGTGCGATGCTTGGTGCAAGTGTAAAATAGCAAAGGCAGCTTAAAGTGACGATCTCAAAGATTTTCATGTAAATAAATCTCTGTTAAGTCACTATCTGTCACTGAATGAGGTAACACAATGGTGATTGAACCTATGACCCACTGGTGAAAGCCTTTGCATTTGCAGTATTTCGGACTGAGTGTCTGGTTCGACTTTCGCGCAAAAAATCCCAAGCAGCGCCCAGTTAGTGACGCGTTTTCCATCACCCAGCAGTGGTTGGTCTGCCAGAGAGGGTAGGCGAGCTAAGCGGCTGCTTTTCCGGTCTCTGCAAGTGTTGCGAGTAAACAGTAATCTACTATGGCTGAACAAACAAAGAAAAGATCGATGACTACAGATACAACTTCAAAAATAAGTCAAAATCCAAAGAAAAAGAAACAAATTTGACGCTCAGATGAAGGCTGTGGCCATGGTGCTGTTTGCTTAAAGCAATCAACGAAACAAAACTTCCCACAATGTCTTGTGTTAAACAGCTTTCATCTCTTATAGAAGATCTCAACCCTGAGATGTTCCTGAGAAACATGTCTGTGACTTTATTGTTATGGAGAGAGAGGATTATCTAGCTGTTTCCACTAATTCAGGCCATTCTACAGCTTATTTTTGATTTCCTGCTCCATGACTGCAGATTAATATCTCCGGTGGCAGCAGCCCAACTGCAACAAACCGTCAACTATGAGGGTCCCTAAACTCTGCACCCTGAGAAACACTATAGCCAGTCTTAGTCTTAGAAGGCATTGCACCGCATAATTGAGGACATGATTGGAGAACAGGAGATATGTGTGAGCTTTAGCGGCCTGGAGGGGGGGGAGTCCCACCCAGGGAGATTGGAGAGGAAACTCTGCAGATGGAGGTCAAAGTTGCGCCGCTCACATCCTACTCACTATTTGTCCTGTTATTCCAATCTCCGCCAACACAGACAGGATCGAGGAACAAGTCCAGGGAATCATCTGAAAAAGCCCTGTTTTAAAGCTCTGCTCAGCGGGATGTTATTACAGCTAACTCAACCAACCAGTGAACATGAATGCATGAAATGACACTTAAGCCACAGGGTTTAAAGAAGAGTTGTAAAGTTGCCACAAAGTCTTAGAAAAGTTGCATGAAACAGTATAATTACAAAAAAAAGTCATATGGGGTCATCTACAAAGGACCCCATATGTTACATTACCGCATGACTTGGCAAGTTTAACATCCTCAAAGGCTTTAAACGCCCTCCAACTGATGCTCATCGTTTCCATACATGAAATCCCTCTGTGATTTATGTGCAGGACGTGTATTATGTTATTTCCAGCCTGTTGCTGAATTTGGCTTGCAGAGGCTAAAGCTGGCTGATGTCATGTTTTTCATGGCTTAAACAGGCAAAAACCATCTGCAGATGTTAAATATATCGAAGCAGATATCTGTGAGAGTGCCTACGAGGGACTTCAAACGTAAGTAATTACAAAATATCAAAGCTAATACGTCATAGCATCCTTAAAGTATTTTAGTGGTGTTACAGGAAAAAATATCCAGGGTGCTATTTTACGATACGAGACAACAAAGGCAAACTCACAATGAGGACTCTTCCTGGAGATGTGCCTGTGTTCTCGTTGTCTCCAAGCCGAGGTCACGGTGGAAAGGTCAGGCCAACTTTAGCCAGGACCAGTGAAGCAACAGCGATGACCTGGGAAATCAGTATCTTTTCCGTCAATACTGCAGAGACAAAGAGATGTCAGAGGACGATGACCCTTTCCGGGTAATCAGAGGGAGATTCGTGGAGAGGAAAGGACTCCTCCCTTCACCTCTGCTCAGGCCGTCATGAGGTTTCCATGTTTGTGTTGGCTTATTACCTGTATCCTTTCTGGCAGAAGACGGGGATACAGAAACTTATCTTTTGGCTTCGTTAAGAAAAGAGGAACTCCAAAGTTTCATCAGTCAAGTTTGTTTATCATTCCCTGAATTTCACTCAATGTCCTTTCTGTCTGGTCGTGTTGGATTTGTTTAGGCATGGCGCTCAAATAGTTGTCAATGTATAATGAGTGCTGTAATCATTTAGTTTCCTTTCACATTGTTTTACCATATTCTTGTATAATATAGCCCATAAACAAATGACCTATGTTTACACAAGCAATAGACTCCCAAATCTACCTGTTTCCAAGTCACGTTCTCCCTGGTGTTTGGCCTTTTTATAGCTATGCTAACAGCTAGCATAGCTGTCGTTTGTCCACCAATTTGGTCCAGACTTGACCTAAACAACTACAGTATGACATTTGTGTCCCCTTACACCTTTATCCCATATTTTTTTACTTAACACGTGAACAATTCATATTTTTTCAGCCTTAGATTAGAGCTTGTTTTACTCTGAACGTGTGTCTACTTCTGTGTATGTACAGTGAAAGCAATGTAAACACGAGTCAAATTACTTGGTCAGTAAAGCTGATGCTGATTCTGTTCCTTGCTAATCACCAAATGCTAGCATGCTAACATGTAGAACTAAGATATTGAACATGGTGTTACATTAGACCTGCACAATATTAGCATGTTAGCATCATCTTTCTGAGCATGTTAGCATTTAAACGAGAGGGTTTACCGACATACTAGACAAAACGTGAGATATCTGGGCACATTTTCAGGCCTTAGGGGCATTCATAGTGTTGTACTCCACAACAACTCAGGACTTAACAATGGCGCTATAGACAGATTGCTCTGAAGGGCCTTTGAGGAGCTCTGAAGGCCAACCATTGGCTGTAGATGCATATCAAAGCATGATTTGACCTGTGCTTTCTTCATGCCGGCTGAAGTTCAAGATTTGTCCAGAGCCCTGACCCCTCTCTCTTTCATTCGCCCCGCTCGTCCTGTCAGTGGGCTGTGACCCTGGTAATGTTATACAAACGTTATGCGTCACAGACCTGACAGCTCACATACAAGAGGCGAACATTTGGCCCGTGAGTATTGTCGCAGAAAGGGCTCTTTGTAGAAAGACAGAGACCTCTGGCAAAGTGAACAATGGTGTTTTAAGGACAAGGTCAGGTAGAAAAAAAAACAGCACAACTGTCGCACAAAGTTTGCTGCTCACAAAATCATCCTTTGCTGAGCGTTCTGTAGTTTCTGAAGCTTCCCCTGGAGCTGTTTCTAAGTTCTTGTGTTGCAGTGTTAAGAGCTTTTTATAGCCATTTGTTCTGTTCGCTTAAAGTTCAAGGTCAGATGTTGAAAAGTTATAATTGTGTACTGGTTGGCATATAAAGACATATAATCCAGGGAGGATTTCAGCCACAGTAAACTGAACAAAAACTTCCCTTCATGCCCCACCTAACAATCTGTGGCAGTAAAAGTGTGACCGGCCTTCCAGAACCAGCCGTCTCCACTTCGGCCGATTGTAAGTGATGGTTTTATTGCCCATTTAGTGCATTCAGAGATAACATGATGCAACCAGGGTTTGATCAAAGACATCAGCACAGAGTTACATTCCTCTGCAGCCGTCACCTCAAAAGAAATGACTCACAGTCCAGCTACAGTAAACAGTCAGGACAACACGCTGTGCTTTTTATCTCCATCTTATTTCTGCTGCACCCTGCGGCTTTGAAGCTCCGCAGCTGAAACCGTCCCCAGACATTAAAGGCTCTTATTATAGTCGCTGTTTATTTGCCAAGATTTAGTATTGTGTTTGTGTGGTCTGTACAAAATGAAACCAAGAAAACATAGGAGTGATGGGAATTATGCACAAAAATTGTTCGTAATAAACGGACATTTTTACTTTACATGAGTATTCCCATTTTATACTACTTTATACTTCTACTCTGCCACTTTTACATAGCATAAACATGGACTTTAAAGTTAGAGTTTGTTAAAGTAAAGCTGGTTTTAATTGTAATTTCGTCCTGTGGTTTCCAAACTAGGGGTCGGGCCCCTCCAAAGGGTCACAACTGGGGCTAAATTCCTTCAGTGTGAACACATACTTGGCCAGCGAAGCTGATAAAGCTGATTCTGAAGATAAATCTGAGGGATTGTGAGATGATTAATGGGAGAGGAAAGAGGGAAAAAAGTTCTGCTACAATCCTTGTTTTTCTGACCTTTTGACCTCTTTGGGCTCTAAACCCAGTGTTTTCTTTAAATCTTAACAACTCAGACATCAGAAGCATGACAGGGAACCCTTATCAGATACTGTGTTTTGTACTGGTTCACAAGCCAAATGGTTAGGAAGTACTGACTGAATCTTTATCAAGTAGTTGTACTTTATTGGTTTATTGTGCACAATCTGAAAAAGTATCTAGTAACAAAATCTGTCAAATAAATGAAGTAGAGTAAAAAGCACAGTTTGCACTTTTGTTGCAACTTCAGTACTGCTTATTTGTTAGTCTTCCTGTCTAGCTTTTACTAGTTACATCATGAAGTTACATTTTTTTAATTTGCAAATATGGTAAAACTAAGTATGATCAAAGTCAGCCTTTGGAATGACGCCAAAGCAGAAGTCCCAAAAACTGCAGTTCCTCAAGTGGCCACATGGGGCTGGCTCCATAAGTGAGTCAATCCCCATTGGGCTCCATTCTAAAATGCCCAACTTTACAGCACTTTAAACTTGTTTAAAATCTAGGTTTCTATAGCTAATATGGCACACAATGGCCAGCTAACACAAAATAATCTCATGTTGTTGGAAATACGATCGTTAACTGGCTCACTAGCCAACTAATAATGTAGCCGCAGGCACAGACTGTTCTGTATAACTTTTATTACTTAGCTTTACCAACTCCTCCCTTCTCTCCAGCACCACCCTCTAATTCAAATATGGTCACTTCTGGCTCCAGAAAAAACAACTTGGCGGCGGAACAACGTGCCAATGGATTACATCACGTTGGCTACATCCATCATTTATAGGCTGATCTGCTCCTGTCTCTGGTTCTAAACCACATTCTGGAGTTTGCCTGCTATCAGAAGCAGAATAAAGGCTCATTATGTCAGCGATCCTGGAGCCTAAAGTCATATTTTATGTCCCAGAGACAGACGGCTTAGTGATGCAGCAGGCTGCCATGGAAACCAGAGTTGCCTTTTGTGTTGCTTGTGTCAGAGATCCGCCCTTTTGCCCTGACCCCTTCCCTCGGTGGCGGCACACTTTCCCCGAGGGGATTTCACACACAACATCTGCCCTGTCTTCAAACCCCCCTCGACCCCCACTGTCCAGAGCTTCTGGCCTGGCTTTTCACAATAAAGGTCGTCCACACACACCTGCTGAGAGGGTCAGAGGTCATCATCCATGCAAAGAAACTCCAGCCTGCTTCACATTCTTATACAACGAAGGAGAAAATGTTCATTCTTACACATACTTAGTGTTTTTAATTTGTCTGCTGAGAACATGACTGGCCTGCATTTTCTCAAACATTCAGCTTCTCAAAACACTTTCCCCTTTTTCATTTTCCCAGGTTGAAGCGTCTGGCTGCTCCGTCATGTGACCGCTGAATGTGGAGACAGAAGGAGAGGGAGTTCCCTGTGGTGTCTGTCGGGTTCGCAGTGCTGCCTGCTGCCTCGCCGGGCCCTAAAGGAATCACCCGGCCCTCATCAATCTGCCTCCGCATTCCACAATAGCTGACAAAGGGACTCCACTCTCTCCGTGGCAGATGGCTTCGCCTCGGGCTGTCCACGCCAAGCTCCCATTGTTTAGGCTCCGGGGTTTGATGCAGGGACCTTTGGTCTTCCTCCTCCAGTGTCACAGAAGGATACAGGGCTGCAGAAGTTGAAATAAACCTCTCTGTGGGTGAAATCAACAAAATATCTCATATTTGATGTATGTCTTCCTATGAGCTGCACTCTTAAAATTAACAGGACTCCCATAGGGTTAAAAAAGGGGACATTTGTGATCCCTCTGGATTATCCTGATTCCCACAGGAATACAGGAGGGAAGCGTGGCCCCAGCAGGCACACACGCTACAGGCTCTCACACTGGAACGTTTTATATTGTTGTTTTCTGCAACAAAGAGAAGGAAACATGCAAAAATACATTTGAAATAAGGGACTAAAACCACAGATAGTAGCTTTGATGCGTCTGTTCTTAGAAGCAAACTCCCGTTGTAGTTTCACACTAGATAAAGTCACTCTGTTGGTTTTTGCGTGACCTAAAGATGCCGTTCAGTTAAAGATCTCGTAACAACTTTACGGCCTTCTCTTTGCAGCTCTTCCCTTCCTGAAAGTGGAGGGGAGTAAAGTCTTCTTTATGATGTGGGATTCTTCAGCGATAGCATGCAGAAGCTTTCACCCACTCCATTCAACAATTAACACAAAGCTGCTTCTCCATTAGAGAGCACGCAGCCCGAGCTCTCCGGGCCTTTCTGCGAGGGAGCTGCATGTTTAACACATCTGTTGTCTCCTGTGTCCGAGCAGGTCCGTTCACACTGATCCCTTTATTCGGCTCTGAAAGGACCTATAGGGGCTTCTGATAGATGGCCGTCATTCCAATGAAAATCGCAAGCCGGGATAATGGGAAGAATGGGGCAACCAGCACTCCAGCACACCCCCGATCCCGGACCCTAAACATCCTTTTGAAAAGCTGCTCTTAAACAGTCTGAGCCTAATCTTGCTCAAAGGAGAAAGCATGAGTGGCAAGTTTTATTTCCCGCTTCTAGAGAGGGAGAGTTTTCCATCACCATCTCAACAAGGGACACATTTTCTCTCCATTATGCAGATACTGAACAGAAAAATCCTCAAACATGGAAGGCGTTGTAGTGTAACCGAGGATAAAGAACATGAGGTCACAGTTTTCATCCACAGGAGATGGGGGGGTCAGAGGATGTTTACCGCAGTGTTTCAGCATCAGTGATCAGGACAGCACAGCGATGGAAAGACAATAGACAAAACAATGTCCTATTTAAAGACGGGTCACTGCTATTTATAAAGCAGCGAGGAGGACTGATGAGGTCGGATGCGACATTTCACGCTTATTTTTAGAGATGCGTCCGGTTTATTTTTGTGCATTGAATGCAGCACCCAAACTTTTAGGTGATCTTATGACACATTTGAGGCTTGCATGGCTGCCCCGTGTGTCAGGCCTGCTGTCACTACTGATTAGTCTAACGCTGCGATCGGAGAAAATCCAGGGCTCCGGTGATCTCATCCATTTATCATACTGAGCTTGTATTTTGACATCTCTGAGAGGCCCAGTAGAGCTTCTTGCACGAGTTAAAAACAGATAAGTTCAACCTGTCAAAACAGCTCCAGAGAGGGATCCTTATTGATATAAGTTGCGGTGGAGTCTGCCTCTTTGTGCCGTCTCTTATCTTGAGGAAAAGCTGTCACACACGGGCCTGTTAATGTTCTGCTGGTGTGCGGTCCTGAACGTATCCTGTGTGTTTTCAGAGATGTTCCCTCTTCATTGTCTATCTCTACCCTTCTAAATCAAAATAGACACTTGTGGGCGCGCATAATGGGCCGCATTGTCTCTCCGTGAAAGGAGAGCATGTGCTTTGCTAATGCTGCACTCGCAGCAGCCAACCTCCGGGACAACTTCTACACTCGGCCTTTGATTAAGGAGCACAGTTATGCATGGATGGCTTCCTCCAAGGTGCCTGGAGGTTGTGGGAAAGGGCCAGTGAGTAAGTGTGGCCTCAATCCTGCGGAGCTGAATGGACTACACAGACTTTAATGATACTGGGCTTATTCCAGCTGAGCCAGAGGGGGCTCACTGTAGATCACGTGACTGAGACTTTCAGATCATGATGGGTGTGTGTGCGTGGTTTGAAACAGACTTGCAAACTCACTGCCAAACCCTTCCAACAAAGGCTGACACACACGAATCAAGCATCTGGAAGCATGCGTGTTGGACTCTTCTGACTTAAGAGTTTTAAAACATCCCAACATATCACAAACAAACGCACATGGTACTCATGTGTTGTTGCCTTAGGGCCTGTGTCCACTAACAGTCCTCAGTTCAGTTCTCAGTCCTGCGTTCGCAGCGCTCTCAGTTGAAAAAATTCAACTTTTAGAGCACTGCCACGCTCGTCAATATCACTTCTGCCTCACCGATCAATGAAAATCAAGAAGGGGCGGGACTTAAGATATCAACTTTGTCAACAACAATGGCGGAGGAGAAGCGTATCGTTTCAGGTTTTTTTAGGGTATAATTTCCAGGTGTAGAGCTGCTAGGACACGATTCCTTTCCATTGTTTTTAAGTTTTCTTTGTAAAATTTCCTTGAACAAAAGCAAATATTAAACATACAGAGCGATTTAAACCAGACTTAACGAGCTGAAGTGCCTCCAGACAACTTTCGTAACCTAGCAACATTAAGCACCGGCGAGAAGTGCTCTGAAATTGGGGTCGTGGACACTGCCAGTGAAAAAAGCCGCGTTAGTGGACACAGGCCCTTAAGCCAGTCCTAGACTTTACAGAACAAATTCTTTTTTTAATGCAAAATTATGGACAAATATCTTTTGAAGTAGAAATGCAGGAATTTGTTAGTAAATGCTGTAAAGCTGTTCTATATAAAAGGTACATAGGCGGAACTTTTTGCATGTCCCCTCGGGCTCCTGCAACACTAGCACACTGGAAGAGCCATATGACGGCATTGTTTTAGAGTAAAAAATCAAAGCTGGCATAGCGGTGAAGCTGCCTTACAGCACTGTTGCAGAATCTCTTTATAAAAAGTGCTATCATCTGCAAAGGTATTAAAGAGGGAACTTTTGCAGCGTTTTTTCTGACATGGGGGCACCAAATGAGAACCGAATCATTTGTCTGATGGTGTTTCTTACACATTTGAACTAGCAAAATTGAAATGTAATAACCTTATTAACCTTATGTGAATATGCAAATGCTATCCTTTTAGATTTTTAACTACTGAGCACAAGATGTCTCCCACTTGCTTGTTTTCAGTCTTAAAGGTTTTAAGTTTCCTTATCATACGTGTGTTAGGCAAAGCAGAACATATTTATGAGCTGACAGGAACTTGAATGAACCACAAATAAATTAATAAGGCCAAGAGACAGAGCTTCACATTACTTGATCAGGCTTTTTGCCTACAGTCAACAGGGTACTAATCCCACATAGCATCATAAAGATCCTCGCTAAGTCTGCTGGCCAGAAACAGACTAGCACAGGCTTATCAGTGCGAGGCTGATCTGGGGGTCAGGGATGTTTTTGCCCGGGCTCATCTCAGCTCATCTGCAGTGGTGTGAGGGCTCGGCCACAGACGGCCTCCTATTAAAGAGCGTGATTAGTGTGGCGCCCGAATAGAAGCCTGTGAGAGTGAGGGGTCGTCTGCCTTCTGAAGAAGATTAATACAAGTGCAGACTTCATGCAGGGTGACCCGAGGATGCATTCAATGACTTCTAAACTCTTTGTTATGTGTAGAATTAGAGCAGAAGAGTTTTGCTTAAATGTGTCTAAAAATAAATGAGGTTTGGTGCGCCGTTGGCGTCCATGTGTTTTTTATATTTGTAACAGAATCTCCACCGTTCCAGTCAAACCATGCAGCATTTAGGTCCCAACCTAACCTGCTCCTGTCGCGGATGTCTCCCACGGGAAATCAGAAAGCTTGTAAGCACTGCTAATGCCACAGTTTCCCACGGATACTACAAGAGCTAAACGCGGCTGATACTCCGAGAGGTCAGCACAGAATCATGTTTCCGGCAGCGTGAAACAACTCTTGGAAAAATCTGTCATTGTAGAAGCCCCAGTGCGAACAGGCTGGCAGATTTATTTTCAATGACTGCATAAATTTACAGTTAGAAATGTTGTCAGACAAAAATGCTAACATGCTAAATCCCTATTCTTTTCATGAGCTCCTGACAGTCGAACACGACCTCAGCTAATCCATTTAATATGAGAGGATCAGCCGGGTTGGACCCACCACAAGGGATAAACTGCTGCTCTGTGGGATGGAAGCTGCTCTCGTTCCCCTGGCTGGAGCTCGGCCAAGGCTGGAGCCGGGAATTAATCCCAGTGACCAAAGGGGACGGATTCCCTCAGCAAGCCAGGTTGGACAGTCTGGGAGGAAGGTGTGTGAGTGTTTGTGGCCTCTGACAGGTGGCATGTTCAGTTTATGCCATGTGGTTAACCCCTGCTTGGCCCTGATACCCTTTATCCTTTAATACTGAGTCCTCCTGCTCTCTGATATTAATAACAATTAACGGATCATGAAATGAAATAACAGATTGCAAAGCTGGAAAAATACTGAGAGATCCCTGAAAATGCCAGCGTAAGGATCTACAAACATAGATTGTGACTTTAATTGTGCACTACATGTTTGACTAATTACCAGAGTGTCTTCAGCAATTAGCCAGCACTTACTTTACTGTCTCTCACCGTCTTTCAAAGAGCAATAAAGCAACTAAACCCCCCCTACAGTCACATCTGCTTCTCATTGTCATGGCTCCTTAATGTGTCTGGCCTCCCATGGAGCTGTATATCACCCTGCTCCCCGCGGACCTCACTCTCGGTAAACAATAAGCCACGACTGAACTTTGCCACTCCACGATACAAAAACACAAACCAAAAACCACATGAGTCATCAAAAAGCACAACTAGGAAAAGGTTGAAACCTCGCAGACTGTTAAATTGAAGGGGGAGTAATTAACCCTGATTAATCTTAGCGGCGGCTAATCGACCCCTGGCGTCAGAGCAACATTTAAATCCTAAATACAACCAGATGGAGTGAATGTAAAAAATGATTGACCTTGAATTTCTCGCAGATTCGTCTTTGTTCCCAGTTCCCATATTCAGACTTTTCTTAATGGGGAATGTTTGCGACAGTTTCCTTTCAGCCTGAGGGGAGCGACCAGAAAGCCCCGAGGCCCAGGAAGCGAAGAAGCCCTTTCTAAACAGATCAAGTAACAGGACGCTCTGAAGTCAGACACCCAAGGGAGTCATCTCTCCTTTTTACCTGTGCTCACATGGCCGCTGGTAGCATGAACAAAGGAATCACTGAAGTCTTATTGCAGGAGCTTTTAACAGCAAGAACTAATGCACCAATTTCCTGCCAAAACTATAAAACGTATCTCTTATGTAACATCCTCTGAGCTCATATATGAGGATGCTATTTTTATTGTAGATCTTTTAAGGCATCAACTACGCAGGAAGATCAACAGATTTTGCAGCTTCGCCTCAAAGACAGAGTGAACACCAGCAATGGTGGACATTAGACCTGACTCTAAGAGAGAAAAATAAGGTTGATAATTGGCAAACAATCCCTTTAATGACGAAACAGTAACAACTATTTAAGGGTTGGATTTGTCACGAACAAAGCTCTCTATTTTAAAATTCACACTTTTGGTATCCAGGCAGTTTTGCCCATGCAGAATATTGTACCCGACTGTTAAGGTGAAGAAGGAGCTGATCCTTCAGGCGAAGCTCTAAATTTACAAGTTGATCTACATTCCAACCGTCACCCATGGTCATGAGCTTTGGGTAGTGAGAATGAGATCGCAGATACATGCGGCTGGAATGAGTTTCCTCTGTAGGGTGTCTGGGCTCAGCCCTAGACATAGGGTAACCCTTCGATTCGACAGGATCCGTCTCCGGTGCGTTCCGTGTGCGGCGTGACCTCTGGAGTTGATCGCGCCCATTCAAGTCAATAATAGTGATTCCACAGCACGCGCCGCAGTCCGTCTCCGGCGCGTCCCAGAAGCATGTCTCCGCTCAGCTCCGCTAAAGATACGCGCTGGGTCTATTTTTGATGGAGGCCGCTTCAAACACGCGTCAAGCTGAACAGAGCAGATCATTCCAAACAGGAAGTCACACACGAAAGCAGCATACAGCATCCGGTCATTTCAAAATAAAACACCATGTTCAGACGGGTACAGATTTTAAGATCAACACACTGAAATCTCGAAAAAAGAACACTTTTAATTAAGTAGTGTACTCAGCCATGGTAGAAGCACAAAAATCACAAAATGATTTCCAAATGAGCAGATATTCAACCTTGAATGTGCAAACTGAACTGTAGTTTGTGTGTTGCTCTGCTAACATTGCTGCTTGGGCCAGAAACGTGGCGCAGACAGAATGCGCCGGAGACGGATCCTGTGGGATCGAGGGGTAAGGATCTCAGACATCCGGAAGGAACTCGGAGCACAGCCGCTACTCCTTCCTTGGTTTGGGCACCTGATTAGGATGCCTCCATGGGTGCCTCCCTGTGGAGGGTTTCCAGACACGTCCAGCTGGGAGGAGACCCCGGGGTAGATGAAGAGCCCGCTGGAGGGATTATGTATCCCACCTGGAACGCCTCGGGCTCCCCCCAGGGGGAGCTGGAAAATGGGAGAAGGTCGTGCTTAGCCTGCAGAAGAAAATGGATGGATGGAGAATAATGAGATCCATAAAGGTGTATCTTACATTTATTTATTCCTGTGTTTCTCTAATTTACTCTGCTGCTGAAGTATCATGACTTACAAACTTATTTCCCAGGTTGGCATTTTAGTGAATGCTGCGGATTTGAATGTGGGACCAAATCCTCTACCACTAAGCAGGAACACTTCATGGCTAAGTGTGTTAGCATATGCCCTGAATGGACAAGCATATTCATAACAACAGACCTCAGCCAGCCTTGCTCACCAATGCTGTTCAGGTCATTCTACATAAGGGAAGGGGGCATCCGGATTTGAACCGGAGACCTCTTGATCTGCAGTCAAATGCTCTACCACTGAGCTATACCCCCTGATAGTAACCCTGCAGTACAGGAAGTTACTGCTTTAAAAGAAGGAAAAGATCCCTCTTAGCAAAGTGTGTGATGTTCCTTTTAAACTTAACATCTCACTTTATTTCAGCCTGTCCATAATCTAACGTCTAAACAAGGTCATGACAACGAGGCTGTAACCACCAAACCCACGAGTCTGAGAAAACAGAAATTACACAATGTGTGTAACACCCACATGGCACAGTGAAACCTCAGCAGTTTCCCACCGGAGCTCCACTCCGCCTGCCGCCCCGTGAGAGTCTGACACTTCTGCCTCGCTCTGTCATTTTCACAGTATCACATCCCACAGCCCCTTTTCTTCCACCATAATACACACACACACACAGATCATATCTCTGCGCCTCTTTATGTTCAGCGACATAAAGCCCTCCCTGTAACACGGTGACAAAAAAAGAGACAACAAATAGGAAACCATGCCAATCTCCCCCTTCATTCCCACTGAATGCGTTTGTGTTCTGGGCCGCAGTTTTCAGACTGTAAAGACCAGACAAGACTCGAGTCCTCCCAATTTAATGTGTCAATCATTTGATGTTCCCAGAACAACAGGGGCAGGCACAAAGAGAGAGTGCTGGGAACCATTAGGCTGACAGAGTGGAAGTAGGGCAGGGGCAGGGGTTGACGAGCAGGTCTGAACAGTTATGCTAATAGCCTGTGTTCGCCTGGTTATGGAGGAGCGAGTGAAAAGGGAACGATTAGTACTTTAAAATAGGACATGAAGGGACAGCGCTGAGCTTCCTGTTTTGTTTGGGTCTGCAGAGTCATGCAGAAAAGATCTCCCTCGCCCCGCCTGTGCTCGTTTGTTTAGCCGAGAAGTTCAGAGTAAACTTTAACGCTACTGAAAGACCCAACTTGGACATGGTAACTTTCACATAATGTCCCGTGATTACACAGAAACACGAGCCACTTAATGCAAACCACTTCAAGAAGGGCTCGCACATTTACTGTATTTGAATGAGAAAAGGCCCAGTGAGACGACACAACAAACTATCAAAAGCACCTCACAGATTCCAGTGTCTTTTCTTTGCCTGCTGGACCTCCCATTGTACGTCCCAGCGAGGTAGCAGGCCTCAAACACAAAGACAGTATAATGGTGGAGAAAAAGGCCATTTAACACGACACAAGGGACCTTTTCACAGCCTTGTTTCTCCTTCCTACCTCTTAAAAGTACATTCTGATATGGAAATAATAACAGCAGCTCTTAGACGTCCCCTGAGTTTTTTGAGCTCTTAGTAGAAATATAAACCCAAGGGGTCTCCAGTGAATATCTTGTTTCACGTCGAAATATGTGTTTTTTCGTACAGTGTAGAGACGTCCATGCTGCTCTGAAGCAGCAAATTGGTACATGACACAAATGTGTATATAACAAGGCTGATAGATGAGATCATGGAGAATAAAAGATGGTTTATATGTCTAATTATTTGATAGAGGAAACGAGGCAACATGTCCGGACATGCCAGCGCGTAACCCGACACTCTTCAGCTCTCAGTTGATTATTTACAGGTCAAAACAATCCTTTAAAACATTGTCTTTTAGAAACTTTTTCTTTACATATAAAGAAACAATCCTCCAGTTTATCTTTTGTTGCTAAATCTGTTGTTTAAGTATTGTAAAGTTCAAGATACCAGTGATGGAATTCTGAGATCACGGCAGAATCAGTGACAGGTTTTGTGTGTTCGGTAGACAGAACACGTCGGCGGCACCGCCCCCACTTTCTCCAACATGTTCCTCCGTGCACAGTGCCCCGGACTTGTTTCCATTTAATTTTGCAGGTTTCCATGTCAACTTCTAAAATGATCTTATCTGTCTCCAGCTGTTTTGACAGGCATGTTTGTCCCTGATAGCGGTATAATAACACATCGCACAGATGAAGTGGATAATCGCGGACTTGATCTATCAGCTCTTCTTCAAAACTTTCTGACATTGTTTTTCCTGCTGCTGTGTTGACCCTGTCACATCCCCTCTGCTGCTACACTGCCCCTGCCGATCATCATGTGCATGCTGCAAGTATCTTGTAGCATTGCTACTAATAGTGTAGCATCTAAATACTTCCTTAATCGTGGCATAGCTTAAATTCACAAAACATTATACCAGTATTAATACTCGAGACAGATAGGAGAACATCTTACATCTAACATCTAAACTTATGCTGCAGTCTTACATCATGTGTGAGCTGTTAAACGTGTCCACCTTAAGGAGGGCCATTCAGATTTATGGGAACTGTCTCTGTAGATCAATAACTAGGGGTCGTATTTATTTGTCTCTCCGGCAGCTGAAGCATTCTCAGCCGTGGTCCTTGGAGAGTTTCCTCTAATGCTGCATGAGGAGGGAAACTGAAGCCGGGTTCTGAGGAGGACGCCCGGTCCCCTGGCTCTCACTGCGGGTGTGACCTGTAATCCCATCAGAGCTAGTGTGTCCATACTGGGAAAATAAACAGAACCGAGGCCTGATCCCGCCGCTCGGCTCTCATCTACTGATTTTTATACAGCTCAGACAGAAGCACTCAGTCTTAAACTCAGACTGAAACATGTTTGAATCTGTAATTAAAAACTAAAGCTTCAAAAACTTTGTGAGGAATGTTAAACAATCTGAAATATCAAATAAACGGAAACATCAGGGAAGTTGTGGCTTTGAGATAATGCCTTCCATGTTGTGTGTTTCTTTTTCTACATGTTGGATCTATAAGCAGACGATCAAGTTAAAGATGACATCTTACAAAGCTCAGTGTGCACATGTGTTTCCAGTTTCTTGTGGTTGGTATCAGCGAATAGAAAGAGGTACTGTAGCGCGGCTTTCCAGACAATGGTGGGATTGTGATTTGCAGAAGTGCATGTTGGGATTTTTTACCAGCAGTTAGTGCAATCATGTGAAATCATCTTCGTAAAAGAAGGAGCTATAAATAGCAGCCCTTTCATTTTAGCATCCTACAGAGGCTCTCAGATCCCCCGACATGCCGGTGTGATGAGGAGGAAAGTCAGGCCCACTGTGGGGTTAATTTGTGGGCTCTGTGGTGAGGAAGTGGGCCTGTCTGAAGAAAGTGGGTTTAATCTCACTGGTATTCAGCGGTTTCGTGTTGGTTTGGGGGGGTCCAAGATGAGCGCTGAGTTGTGGGGAGGTTTCAGAAGGGGCAAAAAAAAGCGAGGATCAGTGGATGGAGGAAAAAGGCTCAAACAGAATGGGAGAACTTTCCTCTTTCACTTGCCGTTTAACAACTCACATTGTTTTCCAAAAAGAGTTTCCGAGGTTGGACGGATGCCATGCAAGCCCTGCAGAAAGTGGTGCATGACTGAAGAAGAATGAAGGCCACAGGGACGTCCCCCTCTGCCTTGTTCCTTATACTTGGTTTCTCAAGATGCCTTTTAGACGCCTTTCTGTGTGTTTTTAAAGGTAGACAAAAGGCTGAGTCAGGGGCAACAAAGCAGAGAGGTAACTCATGTCCCAGAATTAGAAAAACAACACAACACCTGCTGTGGAGAATTCGTGTTTCTCTTGTAAAATATTTCTCCTACACATGCAAATTCAAGCAAAAACAGAAGAGTTAAGTCAAAGGAAACAGGCGCTGTAAGGGTCATACTTTGGAAAGTGTTAAATGTCTAAAGATAAGGACGTTTTGCTTTAAGGATTTTGGCAGACGTCCCCTTTGAAGATCTGTTTGATACTAAACCGTTTCAATGCGGTGGTTGCTGGGAGCCGTGTTTCTCATTGAGGCTCCACCAGCTGCACGTCGGTCTGAAATGGAACTTTTGGTCAGCGTCCCGACACCAGACGGCACTCGGTTGTAAGAGCCAAAAATTTGAATAACAAGTGTTCGGGAATGGCCAACTGTTTAGAGTCCTCACAAGGTCAAAGAGGAACAATAGAGGCTGTTTCTGTGGTGAACACCCGGCTCACACCCGGCTGAGTTTAAATAGTGTGAAGTCTGACTGCAAATGTAAAAATGAAAATGAAGAGGAGTCACAGACGGCAATGTGAGAATAAAGCACACCTGTTCTCGTGACATACTGCAGGTTTGTTTTCTTTGGGTCAATCTTTTACCTTTACTATCAGCAGGAGTCAAACTGAACTCTCCACACGCTCACACACGCGCACAAATAACCACGCCCCTTGTCGCGTCACTGGCAGGCATGCTGCGTTCAAGTACCACCCAGGAGGCGTGGTCAGCATGCAAGCTTATAAAAGCCCCCTCGTGCCAAAGTACACATTTGCGATTCAGTGATGCACCCAGACGGACCTGTCGCTCTTCTTCGTTGGTTTTATTAGGAAAAATACCACATGGACTTTGCGTTGAGGATCCGTTTAACCGCTTTATAGTTTTTTTTTGTCTTTTTTAAAGTTTAATCATGCTGAGTAATAATGTCAAGAAGACAGCCATCTCTGTAGTCAGCACAGCATGTCTCTGTCTGCTGCTGCTCCTGGTTGCTGTGCAGCATCACCGCGTTAAGGTGGATGAGGAGGCGAACGGAGGGGACACCGGCACGCGCGCTCTCCTCCACCAAGGCGAGAAGGAGGAGGAGGACGCGCCGGTGAAGAAAGGATTCTCCGCGTATTTCACCAAACTGACCCGAGGACGGAGGGAGGTGGAGAAGCCCGCGGGCTCCTCTGCGTCCGCCGGTGATCCGCCTCCAGCTGAGGACATCAGCGCGGATGATATCTTCATCGCCGTGAAGACCACCAAGAAGTTCCACCAGTCCAGGCTCAACCTGCTTCTGGACACATGGATCTCAAGAAGCATGCAACAGGTACTGGAAAAATGCTAAATAATTCTTAGTTTCATTCATGTTTTATTCATTTTACGCAAGTTGAAAATTGTATTGTTGCTGAGCCTGAGCTGCAGACAGAACCAGAGCCAGTGTGCACATGCAGGTGATGCCTGTTTGCTGGCTGCTTACAGTGCTGCATTGTTCCCTCTGTCATCAGATGACACAGTGAAATAGCCACAAACCCCCTGTTAACCATGCTGAATTTCCTCGGCTCTGTCACTTTTTATTCTCCTCTGAGTGATGTCCCTGAGAACGGAGGGAGCAGTTTCAGGACTCCCCTCTTTTAGCCCCCCTCTCTCCCCACTCCTCTATTATCCCTCCTCTTTTCGGGTGTCCCTGTGAATGCCCCCGGTGCAATGGATGCTTCACAGCACCAACTCCAGCGCTGTCCCCCTTCCAGGGGCTAACAAAGCGTCTTTCTGAAGGGGGAAGAAAAGCTTTCCCAGCCCCCTGTCTACCCCTCTCGCCATGGGAACGTGGGAGCTGAGTGCGGGTCAAGCTCACTTGGAGGGATGGGAAAACGGGGGGCTTCGTTGAGGGGATGCATGGGGACAAAGGGGTGCATCTATAGGGAAGTTTGTGCACGCTGAGTGTGAAAATGTGGCCTTGAGAACCAAGCTCCTTCAGAGGGTGCACAAAAACATGCACGGCTGTAAAAATGATTTCACCCTGCACCCAGAGGTGTCACATGTGCTTTTAAAAAGTCTGTTTAATTTGCCTCGGGTGCTGTCACACACATTGGTTTTAATTCATCAAACCAGCAAAGTTTGAGGAGCGCTTCAGAGCATTTCCCCAGAATGTCAGAATCATCCTCTACAACGCCTGCTAACGTGCGAGTTGATTGTTGTAATTAGTTGTAATCGTTGCTCTGGATGATGTTAGTTAACCCATCTGAACAGCAGGGCTCACACAGGCAGCCAGCTGGTGAGTGGCTGCACGCACACAAAAAAAAAAACACAGGCCGAGCTCACAATGAGAGAGGGAGTTCCTGGAGGAAGGGTGACAGGTGGTCAGGAGAGACGGAACAAAGGACGGCCTTAATGCCAGCCATATGATGCTCCCAGCTCCCATCATGTACATATGGCTGTCCTCTGTGTTCAGGTTTGATTCCCACGCTCAGCTGATGAACATCTGTGGAGTTTGGATCACTTTTTAGTGATTCCTGCAAAACACAATAACTCTTCACTCGTATGCAGATGGAGCTGCTGTCTGCTGCTGTTGACATGAGAACAGAGAGGGTAGATTATCTCCCTGATAGCTGTGTTGACACAATAGTGCCGGTGGCCTTCTTAATCTTTGAGCCCATTCAGAGCATAAATAGCATTTTTTTGTAGATCCAACTAGCTGGTGTCGTTACTTTTGCCCTTTTGTGGCTAATAAAGACCAGTTTTAATACAAATATTTATAGCTATATTGTTTTATAGACAGTGCCTCTTCCTGTTTTCTATTATTCCCCAATGAATCGGCCTGGAACAATATAGCTTCATGCTGAGCGCAGAGCCATATAACAAAAGAACAAAATGGATCGCACTGCTTCCTGTTCCAAAGATCAGCAGCGACTGGATTTGTAAAAACAGCACGTATACGTTGCTACTATCAGAGCATGATTTCATTCTGCAGCTGGCACCTACATCTTCATGTTGTGCCATGCATTCCTCTCTTCAGAGATATGATAATTAGCCGGGCTCCAACAATAAAAACCTTGGCTCTGTATTTGAGATAAGTGGTACAAAAAAAAGTAGGTGATTGTCATTCAAGGAGGGCAGCCTAGTGATCAAGCGCTCCTGTAACAGGATGTCCAAGCTGATAAAAAAGTGCTGAAAATGCTTTGAATTTGTGGAACAGAAGAGGGAAGGACTCAGGATAGAAGTGGTTGATGGAGGGAGGGAGGGGAGCCCTGATGCCCTTCCTTCCCGTGGAGATGGAGACAGCCAGCCAGGCACCACGTTCAGCTCAGACGGGGCCGTGCCAGGCCTTCCTGCGGTCAGGAGTGCAGCCCCCCCACACCCTGTTTGCTCTCATCTCCCTCCGCTCCTCGCCCTTTGCCCCCTCGCCTCTTATCTGTGCTTCACACACGGCCATCTTTTCTTTCTTTCTTTTTTTTTGTTTGAATTAGTATTCAAAGAAAGTAACTGTTCTTTTAAGTTTCAGTTAAGAGACAAAGGGAGAGGGAGAAAACTTTCCCCGGGAGGTTTCTCTTTAGTTAACTCCTGCAGCTGTATGCAAATGCAGGCAAACATATTTAGAATTTACCCAGTGGAGACTTTACCCAGCATGAAAACTCGCAGCATTGTTCTATTCAAGGGGCTCCGGCCGGAGGCGGAGGGGGGGGCAGGATAGGGGGTGAAGAGGGGGTGAATGGCCACACACGGTTTTCGATTTACTAATCAGCAGTGAGATTCCACCCCTCCTCTCCTCCAGCCTCCCATCCCTCCCCCCTCTTTCTGTCAGTGCCCTGGCAGCTCTGGCAGCTGCCTCAGTGATTAGGCTGTCTATTCAACAGGCTTTAAAGCAAACAGCGCCAGCCTCTGATCCCTTCACCAGAGAAACTACCACCCTTCCTTAAACAAATACAGGCTCGCGGCTTCAGCGTCGAGCGGCATCTGCTCCGAGTTTGTTCCACAAACAGTTCAGTGCCGAAAAAGAACAGTGGAGCAGAGAGATGTGTCTTTTCATCCAAGTGAATTCAGCTGCCTGTTTATAGATGCAGTCGCTCAGCAGCAGGGGGAAAAAGCATCAGGAATGTGGGTTATAGCTGACAAAAAGCGCTCCGTCAGTGAGGGTTCAGGCACCACGAGCTGGCGTGTAGAGACACGTGGCGTAGATAAGGTAGCGTGATGCTCGGCAGGTGCTGCTTCACCTGAGGTGAAGAGTAAACAGACCGCTGGCGGTTACAAAGCACCTCGCCGGCTTTCATCATCACCATTCAGCAGCTTGCACCTGCTCAGTGTGAGCGATCATAAAGAGGAGTCTAATCTCCCCCCTGCTCTTTTAAAGGGTGTTCCTGCTTTGTTGTTAACTTCTTTTATGACTAACTGCTACATTTAACAAGCGCCTGCAGTCTCGTGGTTCGATTCTTGGGGCCTGTCAGTCATACAGCAGTGAGCACACACACACACACACACGCACGCAGGGTTGTGTCGGTGGTTTGACAGATCAGATTCAACACGTTGAAGCCCGGCAGCAGGTCCAGCAGAGTGGAGGGGATCAGCCGGGGGATGGGATACATGAATGGGGTGTGTGTGGGGGCGGACAGTCTGCCTCCTGCTTTGTTCTATGTCTGGGATGCTTCGGGGCGGCGGCAGAGTTGCCATGGAGAGAGTGAAACGCAGGACAAAAGGCCTTTATTAGAGCAGGGGGTTGTTTAACTCAATGTGTTTTCCACTGCATAAAAGACATGTTGATTGATGCTAATCACACCAGACTGGAGAAAGAGGGACTTTGTACACTGTTGAATCTGATCATGTGACCGCTTCACATGATCACCCAAAGTGCTTTAGATTTTATGGATTCAAAGCCCAAATCCGCTCATCTGTACTGTCCTTTGTGTGTTTACAGACCCACATCTTCACAGACGGAGAGGACGAAGAGCTCAAAAAGAAAATTGGTATGTTTCCTGATGAGAGTTCTTTTTAAAGAACAAAGATGCACATTGTTTGACGAGCTTTTATGAGCAACACGTTTAGAAAAAGTAGCTTAGAGCTTTTCCATGAAAGATGATAAATATAGAGCCTCCATTGATGGTGTCATCTTTAACTAAAACTCTCTTTTACTGTCGCCACAGGGAGTCATGCAATCAACACCAACTGCTCTGCAGCTCACAGCAGACAGGCTCTGTCGTGCAAGATGGCGGTGGAATATGACAAGTTCATCGAGTCGGGGAAAAAGTAAGGATGACTTCATCTTGATGAATATTCTGATTGTTTTCTATAAGTCTAAATATTTCAGAATCTAAACGTATTCTTATTTTCTTCCTAGGTGGTTCTGTCATGTAGATGATGACAACTACGTGAATGTTCCCACTCTGGTGAAGTTCCTGTCTCAGTACCCCCACACCCAGGACATGTACCTGGGTAAACCCAGTCTGGACCGGCCCATCGAGGCCACAGAGAGGCTTGGGGACAATAAGATGGTACGTAGAAGACTCTCTTATTTGGTGCATAATATTTTAAAGATTATTTGTTCTCTATAATAACATTTTTTCATTGTCCCAATAGAAACCAGTCAACTTCTGGTTTGCTACTGGAGGAGCAGGCTTCTGTGTGAGCCGGGGTCTGGCGCTGAAGATGAGCCCATGGGCAAGGTAAGATACAGTCCATACGCAAATCCTGTATAATTTTCACGTCTATAAAATCCTTATATTTATATGCAGAATCTTATCATCACTGACCTGGCATTGTGTCCTCTTCTTTTTGTCCTTCCAGTGGCGGTCACTTCATGAACACAGCCGAGAAGATCCGCCTGCCCGACGACTGCACCATCGGCTACATCATCGAGTCGGTTCTGGGGGTTCCTCTGACCCGCAGCAACCTGTTTCACTCCCACCTGGAGAACCTGCAACAGGTGTCAAGATCTGAGATACGCAAACAGGTGAGAGGCTTACACCTGTTTTACACACAGAAGTCGTAAATTGTGTCGTTTCTTCCATGTTGCTCATGTTTGTTTGCCGTTTTCTTCCAGATCACTCTCAGTTATGGGATGTTTGAAAACAAGTCCAACATCATCAATTTGAAAGGAGCTTTTCCTGTGGAGGAGGATCCATCAAGGTGAGGGGCTGTTTTAGCATTAAATGACAGATTTAACCTCAGTTGTGATGCTGTTCATCAAACCTAACTCGTACCCTCTGCTCTCTGTCTTCTAGGTTCAAGTCTGTGCACTGTCTCCTGTACCCAGACACCCCCTGGTGTCCCCCTCAGGTTGCCTTTTAGGGCGACCGCTCCTCTCTCATCCTCGTCCCCGTCAAGCCTCGGTATCTGAAAGGCTCGTGGGGACCAGTGTTTGGTATTAGACCGCATTGCTGCTGCTTTCTTGCTGCAGTGGTGTGCGGTCTTTAATAGTTTTACTGGGCTGCTGTGCGGCCCGTTTCCGGACTATTCCTTCCTGTACGGAGGACTGGACCTCGTTGGAGGACTCCAGGTCTCGGCAGGAAGTAGCTTTCAGCGTTAAGCTTTGCAGGCAATCAGTTGAGCTTTGTGATGTATATGTTGCTTGTAAATGTATCTGCAATTCTCATAGAATGTATCGTCATATATCCTATAAGCCTTTTTGCCAGCTGCATTAACACTCTTTATTGTTTTAGCTTTTAAAAATGCAAAGCCAGACAGGTCTTTGTTTGTAGGCTTCTCTCACATATAATTGGCTTTTTAAAGATCTTTTTGACTTTGATGACTCCGGACAAACTCTCTAATATGAAGATGTTTTGTGCTTTTTCGGTTAACAGTGTTATTTCTTTTACAAAGCTGAGCTGGCAGTAGGCCGATTTCCAAATTCACCCTACCTTTTGTGACCGAATCTGAAGTATATCAGGACAAAGCACTTTTTTCTTTACGGCAGTTTTTTGCAGAACTGACATAATTTACGTCCTTTAATGACATACTTCATATTTGTGTCAAAAATACTAACCCCTCAAAATCTCAAAGTCATTCTTACGTATTTAATAACTCTCCTTGCATTTGTTACAATCAGGGAAAATAATGAGTGGAAGAGATTTTGATTCGGGGTTACAATCAGCTTTTGAATTGCTCTGAAAAGTTTTTTTTTTGTTTGTTAAAAAATTGCACAGCTGAGTTTCAAATGAGCTGATATTTGCTCCTGGGAAGACGCTCACCTCATGGGGTCCAACAGTGGAGAATTCATGACCTTTATTTTGGATCATAGCATCTAAATAATAACCATGTGTAATCCGAGCCACAGTCTATACAATAGTTTGCACAGAAGACTGAAGAGCCTCTCTGTTTTTAACATGAATGTTCTTTATTTACACATAATACTGGCTGGCTACTGTTGAGGTCCATGAGGTGAGAACTTAACAAGAGCAACATCAGTGTTTTTTTTCACATGGAGGTGTTCGTTCCCTCTGTGTCGTCTCTCACCCATATTGGGTTACTCTGTACATCTTGATTACAGTATTGTGTACTGTGCCTCTGTTTAAAATAGTAGTGAATGTGTAATGATTAGAATGTAACATCCCCGCTGTGGTTTACATATGCTTTTAATGACCTGGACATGATTTTGTACTGCTTTGAACTGTGTTAACGACTGTGCTGTTTATTCTCCAGTATCTGGAGGGTTTGAACAGTTCACTCCCAATACTGGCTTCTCAGGGATTATGAGCTGATCCTGGTATTAACTACCATGGGACCCACGATGGGACCTAAAAGATTGAAATAAAGTGCATAACCACTGAGAAACTTTACACTTTTGGTCATGTCTTTATTTATCTCCCAAGATGATCCATTTAATATTGAAAACAATCATATCTTTTTACATATGTGGTGTTTAGTGACATTTGGAAACTTATAGCCTGGACAAATACTTTGAAAAAGCCTAATATAGACACATACCAACCAGAGCTGAATGTCATGGAGGTAGAAACCAGAGGAAACTGAAAAACAGAACAGAGAAAGAGGACATTATGACCATAAGGACACTGATGCACGAGGCCACCAGTGGCAAGAGTCCATTTACTCAGGTATTGTACTTAAGTTGGGTTTTAAATTACTTGAGTTTTTATTTATTCATGCCTTTCTATATGTCTACTGCAATACAGTTTATTTACTTTACAACATTTATTTGACAGTTTAGTCTTGTTCCCTTCTTGTGTGTATGTATGTGTATATATATATATATCTATATATATATGTGTGTATATACATATATGTGTGTGTATATATATATATATATATATATATATATATATATACACATATATGTGTGTATATATATATATATATAGATATATATATATATATCCTAAAGTAACAAAATGCGTCTGTCTGCCCCATAGACTGTATGGTCTGCCCCAGTAAAGGTCGCTAACGAACACGTTCTATATCGTTTGTTAATTTTTCAAAAACCCGTGTGATAAAACGACAATAAGCTGGTTAAGGGATGTTATCTAACCGTCTATTTCTTGGATTGGACGGTTACTTCATGCAGCCTCTACGGGTTGCCTGGCAACGGCTCCGAACCAGGAAGTAAAACTCTCCGTGAAAGATAAAAATTTTTTTTTGAAAATAGAGAGGTAAAAGTTAATATTTTGTGTTAAGTACCAATGTAAAATGTGTGGTTGATAATACATTAGTTCTGAGGCAATGCATGTATTTTATTACTACATACCATATTTTGATAGTAGTACTAATTATTTAGCTGATTATTACTATACGCTTATTGAATATAAGATAAGCCAGCTACAACATTTAAATGCTGCTTACATATAAATGCACCAGTCCAATAATAAATAGGCCAAATAATAAACTCTAACCGTTCCTGAAGCCCTTTTGGACTTTTACTTGTAATCAAAACTATTTTTTTTATTTTTATTTTTTAGTTTCCTTAATTATAATGTGACAAGCAACAAAACTATTAGGCTACCTCAGTGATTTTTGTTTCGCCTCACATGATTACAGTCTGACAAGAACATTTTTCTGTCAAAAAAAACACAGAAGCTTTGTAATTTTTGAAATGATCAGGATAAATACAAAAAAAACGTTACCAGCCTTCATAGCATGCTTGCTGAACTCTCGCAGACACAGAGCTGAAAATCCGTCACCAAAGCCTTGCATGGGAGACAAATTACTTAGAGCAAACATCCCCACCACAAACCATAATCACTGCTTTGCCTTCCAGAAATGTATAGTGGGAAAAAACTGCGCTCTTTTATGTGTCTAAACCTTCTGTTCAAACAGACATCAGTCATTTACACTCTCTTTCTTCTCTCTGCTGACTCATAAAAGTTTTGAATAAATCTGTACAGAAGTTTCAAATCATACATTGTGTGGAATAGAACAATCAAAACAGTTTGATTGGTAGTTATGAGCGTTGTTTATCAGCTTGCTAAAAGGAGGAAGAGAGGGATTCCTCCTCTGGCACTGCACCCATGGGAAAAGAGGGCATGTGGCTTAAGTATAAAACTCTTGTGTTATTACATTGGCAAGCTGTGAATGTGCAAACAGTAATCGGATCAGCAGGAGTTTGATCTTTTCCTACAAAAAGTGTCGGCCTAATGTGCCCTTACACCTTTTAAGATCTGAAAACTGTCAGTCTTATGGAACATATTGAAGTACTCTATCACAGAAGCCTGCTTGTACAGCATTGTAAAAAGAGGGAATAAAAAACTCTTACATAAGGTTAATTAAAGTAAAAGCATTTTCTCTGGAGCCGCTGCTTTGAAATCCCTCGGCATCAGTAATCCCTCAAACATACCAATCTGTCACATAAGTGAGTGACTTGAATCAACGGCAGTTGTTATAAGTAATTACTGTCCTTTGGTGCCTTTCTTCTGTTTATTTCCTCAACGTTTGCTATTGCAATTATATCTGTTTCCATACCAGCAGCTGGAGAATAATAAATACAGTCAGACTGAGCTTTTAAGTGTACGCTATTAGCATTTCAATTTACACCCTGAGCAGAGGCCAAATTTTCAACGTCACATGGGATATGGTTTTGGACGGAGGAAAGAAGCTAGCTGTAAATTCATGTTAAACAGCTTTAAACTGCCTCATTTTAACATTATCAGCAGATATATGTTTTGTAACGTCACCAAATGTCTGTCTGCCATGTCATTGCTGTTTTGCATACGTATGGTGCGGCAGCAGGTGACAGATTACAACAACATAAACATCCAACTGCAGACTGCTGGTCGACCCCCCCAACTGTCAGTGAAAGACGATGAAATATGACTGCAGGCTGTTACTGTGGTTGATTATCTAACATTGATAAGACTGTTTACAAAACAGAAAATTCCTGCTTGGCTTGTGTCTGTCTCGCTTTGAGTCACACTGTAGTGTCTCTTCCTAACTCCATTTTTATAAAATAAGAGTCCTGTCTGTCAGGCATTCAACCAAACGATCCTCAGCCAATTTTTACCCGACAAGTCAGGTGATAGATAGCAATCATAAATTGATTACTGAATAGGTCTACCAGGTTAAGGCCTCTGCACCAGAGCCTGTGTATGCAGTGACTGTTAACATTTGGTGTTGTAGAGTCGAGCGACCGACCACAAAGAGTTTCAAAATAAAGCGCAAAATGTCTAAAAGGGGCACAAAATGTTTAAAAAGAGGCAATACATTACTTAAGAGACAAAAAACAACCGTAAAGACGCCACATGATCACAAATAGTCAGAGAATAATGAAAAAGGATTGAAGGAGCAATTCACCCGTCAGTCAAAGCTGGTGTTCTCTGTAATCGTTAGAAGCAATAATATTTGAAAATGGCGCCATAGATGTGGAGAAAGTCGTACAAACAGCTCGTGGTTTTGCCCATTCTACATTCCTAGAACACCCAGCATGCATTGCGGAGGGAAATACTACCGTTTCACTGCAGGCAATGGCTCGTGCGGTACAGAATCCGAAATACGACAAGAATATACCGGTGGATCGTCTAAAAAATCTTTAGGTCTGCAGTCTACATTTCAAACCTGACGATTTTGAATGAGACATGACATCGGAGGCGGGCGTCCTAGATTTAGGAAGTGTAGTTTAGCAAGCTCCCCGGCCTCTGCCTGATGACACGTTTTACGTAGTCTGGCGGAGGTTTTCCAGGGCCCATTGGAGAAGCGGATAGCATCCTCCAAAGGCACAGAGCCAAATTGATTTTTTTCCCTACCATAATGGCATTAGCTCCCCATAATAGCATGACAGGACTGAGGTTGAAAACCGGTGAACTGGCCCTTTAAGACACCATATTTCTAAAATATAATTCTGAAAAAATAAAAGGAGACATAAAAACAACCAGAGACAAACTTTTTGAAACCTTTCTGGAGTTTGATTTGCATTCATAAAACCTGACCTATACTGTATATTTATTTATATTCTTCACCGATCCTCAAACGATCAAAGTTTTTCAGGTTTAAATAATGACATTATGTCAGCCCCGTGTTGACAGGAAACACTTATAAGTCTGTTAACAGTCTCTACCCTGCTGATTGAAACACAAACACATTGGTGTGCGTTCTTGCACCTCCCATCAGTGCTCTCAGTGGCACATGTGAAATTTCACGTCTCTGTAAAGTCGCTCTATTTGCGTTGGTTTGACTCAAAAACAAAACCGTGCCTTTAACTGTCAGTAAAAAGGAATTCCCCAGAGTGGGAGGTGTGGATTCATGAGGAGTGGTGAATTAAAGATGGCTGCCACAGAGGGACATTCCTTAGAGTGCAGAGGATTACAGAGCCAGCCACTGGCACATTGTCTTCATGACTTTCCTTTGCTATATCAGTCAGTCTCCAATTAACAGCCTGCATTGTCTGCAGGATTAGGAGCGGCGGGACAAGTTCTGTTGGCCGGGACACACATCTCACAGCAACTGGCACAGGCCTTAATCCTGCTCAACATGTGCTCCAGAGGCCGACCAAGTGGGAGTTTACTCTAATCCAGGTATCACATATCCCGACTAAAGAAGGCCTTGAACTTAAGCAGCACTTGAGTGGAGGACTCGAGGAATTTGGAAGAGGACCAGCAGCCTGGCTGAAGATGACCAGGACCTTTTTTTCTCTCGTTTGTAGGATACACAGCAGGAAACTCGATTTATAACACAACAAGCCTTATATCTGTTTAATTACAACTGTGTAACACATTTTTCTGGAAGTGTTACAGGAGTGTAACCAGTCAGATTTATTGTACAGTCAGCGTTAGTTCCACTGATATGAACACCATTTTTTGTCCTCAAGCTGTATTTTCCATGAACAGGTCACATAACATGCAAAATTAAGTTAGTTCTGACCAAGTTATCTGATTGGATAAGAGGCATTCCCTGAGGGCTGGTATAGATCACTGGGACTTTTCACTCTGTGTATCACTCCGCCTCAGCCTGGTGTTCTGAATACTGTTAATTAACATTACAGCAGGCCGTGTATGTCTACATTAATCAAGCTGGTGCCTCTGAATCACACAGCAGACTCTTCTTTCACTGGTTAATGATCAATTAAAACATACAGATAAATGTACATGATAAAAACAGCTGATCTGTGGTCACCTGTAGACACAGAGTGCAGGAGAATGTGTGTGTTGCTTGGCAACAAAAGTCCAGTTTTAGTCCTAGATTTATAATTTGTTATAAATTACTTTTTACTACTATTGCTGCTTTTATAACTGTTGTATAAAAGCTATATCCCACTCCAGGTTGTGATGTTATACTGAATATCAGCACAGCTGTGATTATCTGCGGCCTATGACCGAATCAAAGCTGTATGATATTGCTTAAATATGACTCATAATATTATCAATGATTTCAGTGCATTAATAGTGGTAAAATAATCTGTCAGTTAACTGTCAGTTTTCATTGTTTATAGTTTATACTTCTTTGCATCTCATGGGGTCATGGTGCTCAACAGAAATGCAAATCAGGATGCAAATGATGCTGTACTTCTCAGCAGTGATGACTCTTAACTATTATTATAAAACTAACAGTCTCTGTGACCTTAGGGGAATTTTGTGTCCAATCACTGCAACACACTTTTGGAGGCTAACTGCAGAGAGCTTGTGGATGTACTTGGAGCAGAGAGATTTAAATTTCACATTATAAAGCACTCGATGAAAACAGCACTTGATGTGGCACATGTTGGCCATGTTTGAAAGCATACAGCTTGGTTTTCTTCTTGTATAAATTGTGGTTTTGTGTCATTGTTGTTACCTTGGAAATAAGGAAACATAAACTTCCTGGCTGTGAGCTGAGGTAATGTGGTTAAAGCTCTCTTGGTTCGTTTTCAAGATGGTGGTAAACCGCCGGATCATGACAAATCCAGACTTTAGACGACTTTAAAAGAACAGGCAGGAAAGGGAAACTCTTTAGGAAAGACTTGAAGCATCTCAGTGAGCAGAGGGCTTTCTGAGGTGAGGACAGGGATAACCGGACAGCTCCATAAATCCTCTGTGGGTACGTGCTCCCTCTGACTGCTCAGGGTGCTGCGCACAAAGGAGGAGGTGAGGTGTGAAAAACGAGAGCAGCGCCTCCCAGGACACAGCTGCCTCCCTTTGAGCCCCCTCCACAAAAGAGACAAACCAGGCACCCTGTTCCCTCGACTCCCTCTCCCTCGTAAGCAAGAAGCAACAAAGCAGCAGGATTCCCTCCAGAAACGCCACACAAAGGTGCTCACGTCCTGTGTTTGCATTCAGTGTTAATCATTCATCTCTCCTGAGATGACAAGGTTTGACGTGATGAAAAATGAGAAGTAAAAGTGAAAATGTTTCAGCTGTTAAGAAGCAGTTAGTATCGTCACTAGATAGTTCCCCTCTATAAATGTCAGATATTCCACCAAAATCTCCCAAAAGAAGAACACTACGGTGGCCCTTAAGGTCAACTGTTCGGCTGTGCTCGGTCCCCTTCTCTTTTCAATATATACCACCTCACTTGGTGCAATCATCCGCTCCCATGGTTTCTCATACCATTGCTATGCGGACGATATCCAGCTCTTCCTGTCATTCCCACCAGACGACACTACAGTATTGGCACGTATCTCGTCATGCCTCTCCGATATCTCTAAATGGATGAAAGAACGCCACCTTCAGCTCAACCTATCCAAGACTGAGCTCCTTGTCATCCCAGCCAGGCCCTCCATGCAACCACAGATCAACATCCAGCTTGGACAAACTGAACTCATATCCACTAAGTCTGCCCTGGCGTCACAACTGACGACCAGCTAACCTTTAAGGTTCACGTTCATGTCGATTTGCCCTGTACAACATCAGGAAGATCAGACAGTACCTGTCAGAGCATGCAACACAACTGCTGGTACAGGCTCTCGTGATATCACGCATTGATTACTACAACTCCCTACTGACAGGCCTGCATGCACAAACCTCTGCAGATTATTCAGAACGCAGCAGCGCGACCGATCTACAATCAACCCAAAATGGCACGTCACTCCACTGCTCATATCCCTCCACTCGCTCCCAGCTGCAGCTCGCATCAAATTCAAAACCCTGTAGCTCGCTTACAAAACAGCAACAAAAACGGCTCCTGCCTACCTGAACATCATCCAGGTCTACACTCCGTCCCGCCCACTACGCTCTGCCAATGAAAGGCGCCTGGTACTCCCATCACAACAGGGCCCTAACTCTCTAACTCTGACTCTTTCCTCAGTAGTCCCCAGGTGGTGGAACGAGCTACCAAACTCCATTCAGTCCGCAGAGTCCCTTTCACCCTTAAGTAGAAGCTAAAGACCCAGCTTTTTCATGAACACCTCTGCACTCAATTATATTGATGCTATTGATGATGATGACATCAAGGATGTAGTTTATGCTGACTAGGATTTTCATGATGATGATGATGACTATACTGATCTCGTTGATGATTACTGACTTTGTTCCCACCTGTCTTGATCGTTGCTGTGTCGTATGAACTCTCAGATGTGCGTCGCTTTGGACAAAAGGATCTGCTAACTGAGACATTGTAACAGCAAAATTATTTCACAAAACAAAAATCATTTTACAGAACCTAAAAATATTTAATGAAACCGAAAACATTTTAGAAAATACCAAAATGTTTCACGAAACAAAAAAAAAATTCAATATTTTTGCATATTGTGAAATGTTTTGGGGGTTTTATTAAATATGTTTATGTTTTGTAGGTTTTATTAAATATTTTTATGTTTTGTAGGTTTTATTAAATATTTTTGCGTTTTGTTTAATATTTTTGCAGTTGACCTTCAGGGCCACCGTAGTACAGTGTGTGGTAGAACTTTGTTTTTTAATCTTTCCTATCACATTTTTCTTGGGGGCCCACAACTGTGCTTAAAGCTGCTTATATGAATCGCTGCATCAGCATTTATGATAAATAATTTAATAATAATATTATATCATCTATGGTGGAAGATTACCGTGGATAAGCAGGATGTGGAGAAACCGTTTGAGCTGAACAAAGAACCTATAAGGTCTAAATGAAAGCGTCTGGGATGCTTCCTGTCCCGGGATTTGGGTTGTTAAACGGTGTGTTTTCAGATGGAAGTCTGGCATTGAGCGGCTTTAACTCTCTGCTGTGTCTCCTGGCTATCGTGCAGCTGCCTGGCATCTTAAAAAAGAGCAGATCTGTAGTCCAACCACCTGACAGAGATCCCAGCCAGACCCAGGAAGTGTCTGCGGGGGGATTCAGAGGGTGCAGGAACCCTCCCTCCCCTTTTCCTCCCTCTCCATTCAGCTCCTCACCTCAAAGCATTAGTAATGCATTCCTCCAGTCCAGCAACAAGCAGGGTAATTCAATTTCCTCGACAGTGAGACCGTGTGAAATTTCATTTGCATCCCCAGGTCCCTGCGTAAGACGGGGTTGTAAAAAGCTCTCTGCCTTCATCGCTCTTTGTTTACTGCTTTGTTTAGTGACGCCACGACAGTAAACAGCAGGGAGGCTGGGAGGTGATGTAATCTCTGGATTCAGCTTGTGAGACTGAAAATACCTGGAAAGACAAGAGAAATGTGTCTTAGCTACTGCCAAAAACTGGTGCATTTTAATATTTAAGTAGTCTGTTTGTAGTCTTTTAACTGAAAGAGAAAGCTCAGTGAAACATATATAAACTAAAAACTACAAAATAGTAAATGTTCAGATTCAGAGGATAAAGTAGATAAAGGTCTGTTTATAATCCATTTCATCCGGCAGATGTGCGCATGAGAGGTCAGAGTTTTGGGGCGACAGCAGCTGGCTGGCGGTATGAAGGATGTTGACAAAACCAGACTGGTGGCCCGGTGCTGACACTGACCTCGGGCCTGCTGTCGGACCAGAAAGGTCAGGCCAGCCTGTCACTGCAAGAGGAACAAATAGCATTATGGTGGCAGGCTGTGTGTGCAGGCATCAGACTCAACATCCGAAACTCCTCACTGATTCATGTGGTGGACTTTTGTCTTCCAGGACATCTTAGTTTGTTCATCATCAGACAAAAAGCTAAATAATCTATAACTGTTGCCTTCAAGTTGTGTGATAATAATGTTTATATTTTACCTTGAAGAATATTACTTTTAGCTATCACTGTAACCACATTTTCCCACGCATATATCACTGCTGCATCTCATTTTTTGACTTCATTCACGGTTGCAGTGACGTCACTTGTAATTGCATCCTCGTGATGCCGATCATCCAGGATCACCCATGTGAAGCCAGGTAACGTCAGCAGAGCCAGACTGAGTTGAATTTGTTACGGGAGCCCAGATCATCTACACGGATAATCTTCGGCGTCCCGAGTCTGCTCGGATGTTTCATGAGGAGTGAAAATATTAGGTCAAGTTTTCTCTCTCACGGCCTGTTTTTGAGCCACGTTAACATGCTACTTGTGATACCTGTGTTATGTGGGTCATCTTTGCCAGGTCTTCCCTGTTAAACAAAGGTTAGATTTACAACTAAACAGTAAAGGCAGCATTAATATACACCGTTCAGCCATATGACCACTGAAAGGTGAAGTGAATAACATTGATCATCTCGTTACAATGGCACCTGTCAGTGGGTGGGATATGTTAGGCAGCACGTCAACATATAGTCCTCGAATTTGATGTGTTGGAAGCAGGTAAAGTGGGCAAGCGTAAGGATGTGAGCGACTTTGACAAGGGACAAATTGTGATTGCTAGACAACTGGGTCCGAGCATCTTCAAAACTGCAGCTCTTGTGGGGTGTTCACGGTCTGCCGTGGACCTATGAAAGGGGTCCAAGGAAGGAAAACCAGTGAACAGGCAACAGGGTCATGAGCGGCCAAGGCTCATTGATTGGCCCTTGTGGTCCGATCCAACATCAGAGCTACTACAGCTCAACTTGCTGAAAAAGTTAATGCTGGTTCTGGTAGAAAGGTGTCAGAACAAACAGCGCATCACGGTTTGTTGCGTATGGGGCTGTGTAGCCACAGACCGGTCAGGGTGCCCCGAGCTGACCCCTGTCCATCGCTGAAAGCGCTTACAATGGGCACGTGAGCATCAGAACTGGACCACGGTGCAGTGGAAGAAGGTTGTCTGCTCTGATGAGCCACTTTTACATCATGAGGATGGCCGAGTGTGTGCATCGCTAACCTGGGACCTAGCCGGCGGAGGTAGTGTGAAGCTTTGGGCAATGCTCTGCTGGGAAACCTGGGGTCCTGCCATTCACGTGGATGTTACTTTGACACGTACCACCGAGCTAAACATTGTTGCTGACCAAGTACGCCAAAACAGAAACTTCTTCAATGTTTGAAACAAAATAAAAACAGTATTTAATAAAGAGAAAACACTCAGTACCTCTGTGAAGTGAAGACAGCAGTGACAGCAGAGCTGCAGTGGAGTGGTGCTGCTACCTAGTGTCTGTTTCTGGTCAGGGTGTCAGGATTCATCAGCTTCTCAACATTAAAAAGAAATCCAAGCAGCAGATCAACTACAGTTACGGTTTGTTTAATTTTAAAACACAGCATTCAAGCTCAATTTAACCACAGGTTTTACATGTACACATGTTTAGAGATTGCAAACAAAAAGATGCAAAAAATAAAAAAACAGATTACATCTACAGTGGTTTTTTTTTCCAGAATAAAACTCAATGAAAATCTATTTGACAATATTCACATTAATGAAGCATTGTGCTTGCTACCGTTTCTAAAATGAAAAATAAAAAACTACAAGCAAATCAAATATAAAAAGTTAAAAAATGTGGAATAAACTTTTTAAGAAATTGAAACGTCATTTTCAGCCACTTTTTTTTCTTCATTTTGTAAAAGTTTATAATCTGTACAACAGCCTTTGCATAACAAACAACAAAGAGAATGTGACTACCACCAAAAGAATGGAAATGTTGCATCAGTGTAATATTGATTTACAGAGTGAAAATAATCTGAAAAAGTCATTTTCTTGTCAAACCTTACAAACTGGCCTAAAGTGAAGACATTGAAAAAGATAGTAAAAGAGTTGTGCTGAACGCGTGTGCACGGTCTCAAATCAGGTCAAAATGCACGTCTAAGAAGAAAAGTTGTACAAACATCTCGCTCCACATGTGAAAGGTCATCACGCTTTAGCAGGAAAATCAGCCGATATCCAGATTAAAGAGAGTAAAGTTATCGCGGTCCCTTCACAGCATCCACTCACTCCTATCTACTTTAGTTATAAATGCTAAAACACATTTTAAGAGACACTGCATCGCCAATGCATCACTTTCAAATTCTCTTAGAAGCTGCACTACGCATATTTTCACATAAACCTGCAGTAAGATTTCTGATGGAATAATCACTGAGAGGAATTTATAACTGTGAGCTGCTGCTTTTCATAGAGACGATCATTTCCAGGCAGAGTCAAGGATGTGTGTGTGTGTGGACAATTCCTGCTCTGTTAAGGGAGCTGAGGCTCTCCAACTTAACAGGAGCATGGAGAGAATAACAAGCAGTCTGGTGAAGAGGCAAATGTTGCAGAAGACATCCTGCGTACTCTTTATCGTCGTCTTCAAAAGGGCTGTAAAAAAAAGTCTCTGCTTCCAGTGGTATAAAAACTTTCTCTTTCTATGTATGAACATCGTCATCCCACTGAGACTCTCCTTGTCAAACAGCTGCATTTCCACACTTGTCCTTATTTAATCCTCTCGGAGAATGTGCCAGAATTAAGTTCACAGCTTCATCACTGTTGTGGAATGGTGGCTCATCAATGTGTTACGCCAAAGGAAATAAGCCAAAGGATTGGTCCCAGACATCAGATTCAAAAGGAAATGCAAAAACAAACCCATGTGCGTGTGTGATATACAGTATGGCAACATTAACCGGAGAGTAACGCAAACATAGGAGGGTTGCATTTCAAGTTTCACAAGCAGAAAGAAGCGGAGAAGTCGGGCTGGGAATTTAACCTATTCTATAAGTTTGATGTATGTTCAGTGTGAGAAATAATGTGGGAAAAAACAGTACTCCTCATTGACATGTGTAAGGCATCTCTGTTGCTCCCCCACAGCAATAAAAGAGTGCAGTACAGTACTTCACAAAATAAAACAACAAGCAGTAGTCATCAGTTAGTCCATGAGCACTTCCAGAGTCCTCAACACTGCAACGCCTCATCAGACATGACACTGTTCATGCCATGATGCATTCATGTGTAAAGTAATAGTCGGAGTGTAAACATCAGTCCAGGCGGATGAGCTCCCAGCAACGACTCTCCCAATAACAAACGTCAGCCGAGGATTGTGGGAAACGGAGGAAAAAAGCTTGTGCGCTCCCGTCTAATGAGATGACATTTGATGTATTGCAAAAGCACATTTGGTTTTCTCATTGTAAGTCAAGTGGTGTGGAGGAAAGCGACTGGAGACCATCTAACAGCCCGCTGACAGGATGAGTGATCGTTTGGGTGACAGACCTCAGAGACGTCACCGCTGCAAACGGGGGGGGGAGTCCAGTGTTGGTCTACTGTGACGGAGGGTTGTTGGGGTCTGGTCGGCTGTTGGCCAGGTACTTGGCCCGCATGCTGGAGGTGTACTGAGGAGAAAAACAGAGCACGAAAGAGTTAAAACTAATTCCATGTCAAGTTCTCTCATTGTTAAATATGGCAGAAATTAAAAGATGCATGTTTATGTTGGATAAAGGAACATATTTATAGACTGTGGGAGGAATTCACTATAGGGTTGCGCGGCTTTTGCGCCCGCTAAACCTGCGCAAGACTCTGCCTCATCCTCCAAGCACACGCAGAGGCTTGAATGCACCTCAAAGTGCGCTGTGGAGCAAACAGCATCTCTGTGCTTTGGTGCCGTTTGCGCGTATTTAAACGAGTCATTACGCACACATCCAGGGCAAATTTGGCTTCTTTCTATGCAAATGATCCTCATGGGAAAAAAAACCTAATTCACAAACACCAGCGCTAACAGCACCGCGCACTTAGAATGAACATATTACCGTCTGCAGAGACCTGGTGGTAACTGCGGCACAGTATTATAAGGGCTGTCACGCACAAGTTTACACTAATCATGACGACAAATCCACCTTTTGTGTGAGCAAAAATTGGATTTGTCTGTAAAAACAATCTGTTAATAATATATTGTCATTATTATTATAATCGGGAGACCAATCAGCTGTGCGAGGCTCAACCCCGGCACACTTTGTCTACGTGTGGAGACGGTCTGGAGCGTTACACATGACGGAGATTATTATATGGACGAGCTGCTAAAATGAAGCTGCGTGACAGAGAGTGAAACTACTAAACACCTGTCGAGTCTGCACTTCACAATTAACAGTTAATAGAGCTGCCCCCTCCTCTCCCTGCTCATCATCGATCTGTGCATGGAGTTAAGATCTGTCAGCGAACTAATCAACTAATGCCCGAGAGCGCAGCACGGCGCAGCAGAGAGTAAAGCAAGAGCATAACTGCACGGATATGCGAAACTTCATGGCCGTGTTTGCGCTTGAATGTCATCAGTGCAATTTGCTTTGTGAATCGGACCTTGAGAGAGGGCAGGTAGCGAGCGCAAATGATCAGCGGCCGCAATTCATTCTTAGTGAACTCCCCCCTGTGTTCTTTGATGACTGAGAGGAAATCCCTTCTGGTAAATAAAACATTAAAAACAGAAGCAGAGAAACACAAAAATACACGGTTTGGACATGCAAAAAGAAGCACACTACAGAACAGTTTATTTATCAGACTGTAGAAAATCCTACACAGATTACCTTCCATAACTAGTAACTCCAGAGCGCTGGAATCTAAAGGGATCGTAAATGATTGATGAACATCACAGAAACAGTCACAGAGGACGGGGACACCAGATACAAGGAGTTCTATAAACACTCTCCAGCTTTAGTTGCACTTCTTTCACCTTTTTTCATTAAAACCCTCATTGCACGTCTTTTATATACATTTAGGATGCACCCATGCATTTTGTAACACAAGGCGATACAAGGACACAGAGGCTGCATTTCAAACTCAAACAGAAACACTTAAATGTGTTTGTATAATCCTGTGTGTTGTGATCGCCCTTTAGAGTCCACTAGCACGGCCTGTTAAAGACACACGACTTACCTTTGATGTATCTGCCTCCATTACTGCTACCACATGCAGCACTTTATATTTTACTAGTGTAGAATATTTGTTAGGTTTGCATATACTGACTAATTGAGACATGAAACACCCTACATTCTGAATAATTTTGCAACTTGTACCTTTAAGTAGCAACTTTTCTGTGTTACACACACAATGACTGTTTCCTTTACGCTTTCAAAAGCAGGTGTGAAATGTTTTACTCTCACCCCCCGTGAGTTCACCCTCAAACTCAAGAATAAAGACAGTGTCACAGGATCAGTGAAACGGTTTAACAGCATCCTAATTATATTTAGTCTCTTGTGAGCTCCAGGGCGGAGTCACAGACTCACATGTCCCTCCCATAAGTCTGTGGTGCAGGGGGGAGGGGCAGGGAAACATGCAGCCCAGAGCCACAGGAAACAAACATCAGGTGAGACACCAGGTGGGACACTTAGCAAGAGTCAGGACAGACCAGGAGTGGAGGGAGGAGGGGGTCCAGCAGCCCTGGAGGGACCTGAATCATAGGGTGAGTAGAGCTGGGGGTTTGGGGGGTGGTACAGAGGAGGAACAGGCCAGCAGGTGGAGGAGGCGGGCATGTTTAGTACCTGTTCGCATATGCAGATGAGGTTACCAAAACGATCTTGAACTCTCCGAAGGCTTTAACTGCCAGCTGTGACCGCTGTTACTGTCGGCGGCAGTCAAATACAACTGTGTGGATCCGCAGGAGAAAACAAAAAACCACAAGAAGAGAGTATAGAGAAGATACACAAAGCAGTGTCTAGGTCCAGGGAGACACACAGACACCAGGGAGGGGGGGGTCTCTGGAGGAGGTTCAGGCCAGGGGGGGCAGGAATGAATGACTGAGACTTGACCCTAATACATTATCAAACACCCTTTTCTACATCTGCAAACCTTGTCAACTCAAGCGGAGTTCTTGGAAACCACAAATTAGACACAACATGATACTGAGCTCTTTTTAACAGGTCAGAGCCTACTGCCTACATACTGTGTTTTGGTATGTACATATGTGTGAGTTTGCTGTTTGTCTATAAGAAAGAAGGACTGAGGACCAACAAGGTGTCACTACAATGAGAGTAAGTATCTTATCATAGTGCTATAGACTATTAAAAACATGCCCTCATATCAAAATAGCAATTATAATAATGGTAAGCCATGTTTCTAAATTTGTTTTGTGTGGTGCATACGCTCTTGTGTAAGCTTTTCTTATGGAGATACCGTAATACACAGTGAAGAGCAAGGTTTTTAACAAAAGAACTTTCCCAGAGAACCAAGAACCTTTTGGGAAACGGAGGAAACAGGAACCAACCAGGGCCTTAATTTACTTCCTATAGGACACTTCTGTGGGTAAAAAAGTCCCTGCACAGGAGGCAGGAACTTCGGACTGGTTTGGAAGAAATTGAGGCTGATCGAAGCTACTGGTATCGACGCGTTAGGACGAGGAATGGCCTTTTCTTAATTAAGGACAATCGTGACATAAAAGTGATGTTACGCCCGGACCCCACAGGATCCGTGTCCGCCGCGTTCCGTGACCTCCGTTGTTGATCGCGTCCTCTCTAGTCAATGCTCGTGTTTCCACAGCACGCGCCACGGTCCGTCTCTGACGCGTCCTCTGCTCTGCTTAAAATACACGCCAAGTCTATTTTTGACGGAGGCCGCCTGCAGATCGTTCCAAACAGAAAGTCAGACACTCACGTTTTAAGTAGTTTTCAATTAAGTAGTGTACCAAATGAGAAGATAATCAACCTCAGACGTGTAAACTGAATTGTTGTGTTGTTGCTCTGTTTTAACATTTTTGTTATCGCGTGATTTCGCATTTCCCGCGTGACAATGTAGTTCTCCTGCAATCTCGCGAATTCAGCTGCTTGGGTGGCCCAGAAACGCCTCCTGTGGGCGAGGGCGCGCGCCTCTGATGGACCAGAACCGCAGCGCATACGGAACGTGGCGGACACGGATCCTGTGGGGTCCAGGCGTAAGACTAAGCTCCAGCTAAGAGTAATAAAACAATTTGCTGATGATTTCATGGGAATCATGTTCTACAACAGAAATAGACAGACTCTTTCTGTCGCTTTTAATCATTGGTGTAATTATCCACTTCTTCTAGGGTCTTAAGATGTGGTAAAAACACACACATGAATGTGCTAACATCCTGTTTTGGCCTTTATTTCCAAACTTTCTGCTCTTTGGTGTAAAAGGGCGAATGGTTGGTCCCTCATAAAAAGCTGCCAAAGAACCCCTGAGTTGTTCGTACAGTCCTATTTTGTTCTCATGTTTTGATAGGAAATGTGACACTCACCGAGGGGGGAGGAGACTCTCGTCCTATCAGAGGTGTGTTCTCACAGCGGGAGTTCTGAAAGTTGGCGTTCTGCGCCCTGTTGAAGTAAACACACAGTGAGATCATGATAACAAGTACATAAACCCTACACGCAGCACATGACATTAAACTATATCCTGTATACATGGCGCTGTGCATGTTTAGCAATCCAAGGTCTGATCATACAGAGCCAGATATAAGGGAATCCCATCCCCCAGTTTCCCGAACGCTAAGCTTCACTTATAAGGCAGGGAGCTTTGGGTTTCTCAGGCATCACAGCTGGAGAGGAACAGCTGCATGTGCCGGCCACTGCAGGGCTTTCTATAGGAGAGCTTAGCGCCTCTCTGGAGACATAAAAACTGGCTGCTGAGAACATGAGGTTTCTAATATCAGCCAGGCTGCTTGTGAAAATAAATTATGTACCACTTTAAAGTCAAACTCTCAGCAGTGTGCAGCAGCAGCAGTGACTTACATGTACTCAGTGACAGGTGCATTGCTGACGGTGTGGGCGGCAGCAGGGATGGAGGTCTCGCTGCCGTAGCTGCTGCCACAGCTGTACAGGCTGGGCATGTGGACCCGGTACAGGTTATCTTGGTTTTGCCTTCCCCCGTGGCTCAGAGACTCATCCTCACTGTCCTCCTCGTTCCTGCAAACAACACACAGCAGAGTGAAACCACCACCAGAGGGACCCCCTGTCCTATCCGACAACAAAAGGAGCACAGAAGTGCCACGTGGTGCCGTTCTGTGTTTATTCTCATTTTGATTCACTTCCATCCCTGCCTGAGGGAGAGAAACAAGAAGAATACAGTGCAGTGTGTGAAGCAGAGAGGATGCAGTTTTCCACTGACCTTAATGGGCCCGAACAAAGGCGGTAAAAATAGCCTCATGTAATTGGTTCAGTTTCAGCTGGAAAATTAAAAGCCCTAATTTTGCATCAGGACAATAAATGCATTCGTTCCCCTTGTCGGATAAACGCAGCAGCCTACTTCTGCGGAGAGACCGTGGCTGCACTTGATTCGTCTCAAACAAAGAGGCTCTATAGTGTGTGTGAGGTAAGTATAATGAACTGAGCATGGTCTGTCAAAACAGCAACAATGACACGGACAGCATGGAGCCTGTCTCCCTCTAGTGTTCACCCTTCAGGCCATTTCCTGCATGTTTAATAAATGAGATCATACCACTTCATTCAGTGCATTTTAAATACATGTATTAACCAAAGTGTGCATAGCAGACGTACTCATTCATTAATTTATAATGCTGAAGAAATGCTCATCCTGAATATTAATCAAAAATCTCCAAACTATTTCTATGCTGGCTTCATTATAACAATCAAACAGAAGAAGCTTGGCAGGGGTTACCAAGAAAAACAGGCTGGTAGCATGTAAGCCTCTGCTTTATAACAGGAAGCTCCAGCTGAGATCAAACTGATAAACATGCCCCCCCCCCCCCCCCCTCCCAGTTGGTTAGGAGGGATCAGCTAATTATGTGGTGCAGCTGAGCTGAAGGGCTGTGCCGGGGAAAGCGCTTTCCCCACAGCCATCCTGCAAACCTTATCTGCTGCAGATAGGACAAAGACATCACAATGATTTCACCCCTCAGCTGCAGAAAAAAAAAAGAGACACCAGCTCCGCACAATTAGGGGGGATAACGGGGAAGCAATCTATTTGAGGAAGCAGCTGCAGCCCTCTGGACAAGTCCTGGTGGTTAACACAGCCGTTCTTTCAAAGGTAAACAAACAAATATCTGTGTAGACTTCTTTGTCAATCCATGCTCTGTAAAAATAAACGCTGAAGAGGTTAAAAGAAATACTATCAAACCATAATTAATTGATAAGTTTATCCTCTTAAATTATTTCTCTCTGTGTACACAGTCCTTCAAGCAAAGTTAGCTTAAAAGCTTTTGGAGCGGCCGTGTTTGGTTGTGAGTTGACAGGTGTGTACAGCGGCCGCCTTACCTCTTGCTGTGCCAGGTGTGCGGCACGCTGCAAATAATCGAGCTGAACATCAGGGCAGTGACGAAGGAGAAGAGCACGAGGTAGATGAGGCCTTCCAGTCCATCATAACAGAGTCCCGTCATGGCCTGGACATAGTCCTGCAGAATGGGGAGAGAAAGCTTTAAATATGAATAAAGGTTCGTAAATGATTAGAAATTTAACAACTTAAAGGAAGAGCAAAAGAAGAATGCTTATGTAGTGAAAGGATTCATATGTGGACTCTAAGAAGGTCTAATGCAGCCGCTGTGATTTCTTATTTAAACTAGGTCAAACAAAAAAAAATCATAGTTGGCAAGCTTAAAGGAAGGAAGTCTCTTTTTTTTAACCTTTGCAATATCATGACTGAGAATATCCGTTCTGTTCGCTCTGCACAGCTGAAACACATTACGTATTCTACTTAAGATACTCCAATTCCGATCTGGTGCCGGATCGGGGTGAATGTTTCAGAGAAAAGGAATGCAGAAAGCAAAAAAAGTAGTGCTTCACTTGCACGTGTGCACTCAGAATCTGGAAGCCACGGAGGAACAATCCTCCAAAGCATTCACACAGCCGAGCACTTGTCATCCAGCCAGCTTCATAAATGGTACAAAGCCGCCATCAAATGGACAAGAGCTCACAAAGAGGAAGGGAAATGTTATTTATGGTGACAGGTGAACTCAGCTGCACGAGCAGAAAAGAAGGGATTACTTTGTACAACTACGCTGAAGCTCCAAAGATGTCACAGCAAATCAATCGACAGGTCCTTTTTTTATCAGACGTGGAGAAACCTCCCAGTAAGATCGTCTCCGTTTATAAGCCTGCTCCTCGCTGCTCACCATGTGAAGGCTGCGGCAGTCCACCAGGGCGGTGAGCTGATGGAGACTGATCTCTGTGGTGTTCAGTATCCCCTGGATCTCCTCCAAACTTCCCTGGAAACAGTTTGGAAACAGGATTATTTGAGCTAGTGAAGCTAGTGAAAAGTCATTGTTAAATCACTGGTTATCCATTCTAGACACATGTATGAGGGGTGTGTCTCCCATCAATATACAACAGCACAAAGCAGCTCGAGCTGAAATAGCATATTTTAATGTACAATACATTTAAAAAGGGACTATTCCCCCTCTTCCTCCACTTATCATTACAGCTCCAGCGCCAAATACGTCCGATTGGCCGATAAAGACGTTTTCACCAGCTCAGCACATTTGTCTGTGCGGGCATGTGAAGTGAAATATGCCTCTCTCGATTCCCAATGTCAGCTCTCATTTGTGCCTCTGTCAACACAGTGTAAGGACCAGCGCTGGACAATGGCCCAGTGTTGTATTGACAAGGGCCAGTGAAAGCCTAATGCAGCTAAATGGACATAATGCAGGTCCCAGGTGGGCCGTCAGCAGGTCTTTATGTGGACAGGTGCACTTCACTTCTCTGCAGGTCAGTTGTTCGGTCCCACTGAATGGGATATTCTGTCATCACAAACGGTACAATACAGCAGGACGGCTTGTTGCGTGGAGAGGGGGTGGGGGGGGGGTTCGTGGACACAGCTAGCCTTCAGTGTGAAGTGAAACATACCTTAGTTTGTGTGTACTCTCTGGTGGCAGAGCGCAGCAGTTCAGACACGTCATCCTGCATCTCCACTAAAGCTTTGTGGCTCCCGGAAAGTTTCTGCAATAAAGAATAAATACTTTAGCGAGCATCTCAAGAGTATTTCCATTTCTTTAATGTTTGTAGTCCTGTGAAAGCATGCTGACAGCTTAAAGCTTATACTTTATATATATATATAGCTCCCTTCTTCCTCACAGTCGTTCTATCAATAGATGCCTGGACTTCAATAGCACTCATAACTTGTGATTTATTAATGTGGTTTGCAACATAAAATGTAGGTAGTCCATTAAAGCAAACTATAGATTCCCAGTAAAAGTGGCGTTCACTTCTCTATCTTCTAAAACACATGCACTCATGCAGGCGTTCGCTATCAGCGCGGACACACAGGAAAAGCAGCTCTGCATCCTGCCGGATGAATGGAAAGTATTGTGCGATTGCATGGAAAAAAGTCCAGCTTTGAAGAAATGGGAGTGGCTTGTTGTGCCCACTTGAATTCTTACCAATAACAAGGTCATACATGACATGCAGAGAGTATGTCTATACGATTGTGAATGCTAGTGTTTTATGCAACAAACCTGCTGGAAGGGGTTGGTTTGTTCCAGACTGCAGCTAAGATAGTACTTCAGGATATCTGGAAAGAAAAGGACAGAAGAAGAAGAGAATATGTAGACAAAGCCACTTGCATTCACATGAAAGGCTGCGTCTGGAACAACTATTTATATAAGCCAAAGCCCAACCGATAGTCCAAACCTCATTAATGTCAGATTTCTGTCAAAGGAGAGCAGCAAAAGCACTGAGAAAAACACACCTGAACAAGTGGAATTTTGGCCCTTTTATGTGTCAAAAAAAATGATAGATTGCAAACTGACTGATTGTATCTGCTCCATTAAACATGAAAGAAGAAGCCCACGCAAACAGGAAACATGAAGCTTTATTTCCTGCCGAGAAATCTGAATGCTTCAACCTTTAAAAACATAATATTAGAGCTGAAATGATCGACAGAAATTGCCGACATTTCTGATAATGAATTTTTTAAAAAGGTCCATTTCAAATGGAAATGCCAAAAATTCTCAGATTCAAGCTTCTTGTGTTCTTAAAGGGCCAGTTCGCCGATTTTCAATCTCAGTCCTATTATGCTATTATTAGGGGCGTAACAATACGTCAATCTGGATCGATATATCGATTCAATGACCAACGATACAACATCATTGATGCAAAATGCAAATATCGATCCATATCGTGATCCCCCATCTTAAGTGCACCTTCCCACGGCAGGGCTTTACCATTTCCACAGCTCCGAGGTCAGCTAGCGCTTCCCACTCCACAACAGCTTTGTGGAGTGGGAAGCGTACTTTAAAAAAAAAGAATGGATTGTAATTTCTTTTTATGTTCGTGCTTTTATTTTCATGTTTTTCAGAGTTCAGGAATACATTTTGTGAAACAAAATTTTTGTTGCTTTCCTTGAGTTGATGATATGAATGTAATGGATTGTGTTAATGGACATATATTGTCTCATATCGATTGCAAGCCCCTGAATTGAATCAAATCCAAATCGTATTGTGGCAGACTTTGTGACATCGCTGTTCAAAGAATCGATATAATATTGCATTGTTGTGAAACTTGCAATTTACACCCCTAGCTATTATGGGGAGCTAATGCCATTATGGTTGTAAAAAGAAATGAAATTTCGCTCTGTGCCTTTGGAGGACGCTATCCGCAACGGGCCCTGGAAAACCTCCGCCAGACTACGTAATACGAGTCATCTGGCGGAGGACAGGGAGCTCGCTAAACTACACTTCCTCAATCTAGGACGCCCGCCTCCGATGTCATGTCTCATTCAAAATCGTCAGGTTTGAAATGTAGGCTGCAGACCTGAAGATTTTATAGACGATCCACCAGCACATTCTCGTCGCATTTAGGATTCTGTACCACACTGAGCCATTGCCTGCAGCTAAACAGTATTTCACTCCAGCGTCTCTCACTGGACTGTTCCTTTCGGAGGGAGGCGTGCAATGCACGCTGGATGTTGTAGGAATATAGAACAATGAGCTGTTTGTACATTTTTTTCCACCGCTATGGCGTCAATTTCAAATATTATTTTTTCTATCGATAACAGAGAAAACCAGTTTTGACTGACAGTGGCTTTTTTTCCAGGGGCGAATTGCTCCTTTAATGTTACAGGAAAGGTTGAGAGATTAATTGGTCAGGAAGATATATCGGCCAGTGTTAGCTCTCCCACTGATACATGTGAATCTGGATATATGTCACTTATACGCAAAAAGAAAATGCAGCCCAAATGCCAAACTGGGATTGAGGTAACTAGTGTTGCCACCATTTGTCTTAAATACCCATATCAGTATCTGTCTGGCTTTAATATATTTTGGACTGTAAGTTGGAAACATGTTTTTATTTCTGAGTAAAAATGCACTTTAGGTGTATTACTTGGAAGAACTGACATGGAGGGGTGGTCAGAGATTTGTACACACTCTCTAAGGACTAGCATTTTGATCATGGCCCTTCCTTGACTGCTCCTTCCTATATGACCGGGGGGAATGTAGTTATGTCTGTTATTTTGGTATCTCTTCTTTTATGGTGCATTGTGCTTTCTCATCTGAGTCACTGCTTCAGCTGCCACCGTTGTGTTCTGGGAAAGAGGCCAGAAGCCAACAAACAGACCGATGCAGAGGCATTTGATTCTATTTTCTAGCTTTGTCGTGTCGCTGTTGTCATGTTCGAGCCTGACTGCTTCTGTAAGCGTGCTCCCGCTGAGTTAATCCGGAGTTCACACATGCTGTAATAATATGAATTAATTTGCTTTTCTTTTGAAGGAGCAACACTTAAGCAACAGCAGAACACAGAGCCAATGATTTAACCCTTGCTGTCACAAAGAGCCTCCGGTAAAACGACACAAAGGGTGTTTACTCTGGAATTACTGCTGGATCACCACATGACCAAACATGTATTTCTCACAGTAAACCATACACCAAGACAGGCTGCAATTAAGGCCTTTTTCTTTGACATGCTATTACAACCCACTCCAGTTACTTTTTCGAACTCACAGCAGTGTAGGAGTCGCTGAGAAATCCTGAGTGGTTTACAAACTACAGCAACGTCCACAAATACAAGCTGGAAGAGCACCACGGTCAACCTTACAGATTGTGTAAGTGAAGTGACTCACTCAACACTGCTGTGTCAGGAGCTCGTTTCCCACTCAGTCGAGTGAACTCATGAGGGAGGATTTCCGGTCTGGAGAAGTACATGTGAAGCAAGCCTCTGTCACACATTCACCCACACGCAAATATCAGGAGGAGCAGATTTGTTGGAGTCAAATTCGTGGTAATGTAGAACTTGCTGATGCCTTATTCACAGGGCTGAATTCGACTCCTCCGCCACTGACTGTCAACTGTGCTGCTGACACACAGAGTAAAATCTAGCTGCCAATATACAGTGGGTAGAAAGACGACTCATTCATGGGCTGTATTTATTAAAAAAACAAGTTCAGGAAACATCTTCATGTGATTCTATCATCAGCCCTTTTTTACACTGCAACTCACCCACAGCGCCATAACGAAGCTCTGATGTCATGCCACCTTTGCTATTTTACCTTGGGCCGTTAACACTGATGCAGTATCGCCTCTGTTACTCCCTCTGATGTCGGCCCAGAGGCAAAATGACTTCGCCCCACCATTCCGCCTTTTTGTGTCTGAAGACGAGGTGTAACAGAGGTGTAATAATCCTGCCTTGAACTGGCAGTGTGAATGGGGCTTTAGCTTTTGCCCCTGTTCCATACAAAGAGACTAGAATTACCACTGCACTGTGAATGCCTCAGCCGACCAGCGAAGCTGCAGGTTACACTAGAGATGCACCATATCGGATTTTTTGCCGATATCCGATATTTTCCAACCCTTTTTGCTTATGTCGATACCGATACATTACCGTTACATTATATGTTTTTTTCCACCTTATTGCAGAGAACATCAAGTCTCCCCTGTTGTGGAATTGATATCACGCCTAAAATATATTAAATGAAGAGTATAAATGAGTATTTAAGCAGAATTAAAGCGTTGTATTATTGGCAGAAAATATCGGCAGAAAAATGAAATATCTGCCGATGCGTCATTTTAAAGCCATTATCTGCAGATACCGATAACTTGCGGATAATATCGTGCATCCCTAGGTTACACTCATGTCTGTCCAGGCTCATATCATACTGAAGATTTGAACATTTTTACAATGTTGACTTTTGGTTTCACATGGGACTAAAACTCTGGTCTCCTTGGTGAAAGTGTCGTTTGTACAACCTAAACATCGCCACCAATATGGATTTGTGACTTTTTATATTACGTGAATTGACTTCCACCTTGGTGAGGACAGTTTTTGCTTTAAAATCGATTGTCATTATGATATCAGAGAACAGATAGCGATATAGACTTCACAAGAATGCGACCTAACCGTGATGTGTATTCTTGAGACCAAATGGAGGTTCAAATTTTCAGCATTTTCCTGGAGGCGTTCCTGGAATATCTTGCACAATAATGGGACAGCTTCATCATTGTGTCCTCCTCGTGTGAAATTTGGTAATAATTAGTATATGAATTATTGAGTTTTTGCCAAAAATATGCCTTATGAGATCACACTGATTTTTCATCCTCAAGTTTCTAGGGGGTAACTGAACAAATTCAAAGAAACTTCTTAAAGGTTTTCCTGAGACATCCTGTTAGAACGACCAGACGTACATGCATAATGGCTTGGTCCCAAAGCCTAAAAATAAAGAACCTAATGTGCGCATAACTCAGCCGACAATAAAGCTTCATTACAATGACTGGGACAAGAGCTGAGAGCTGTTCAGTTTTACAATCCAAGTATTATTTGGGCCTACAGTCAGAAGATTGCTCATCTACTGGACAGAAAATTGGCAGCACATGATCCCACCAGGTGAAAATATTTGGCAAAAAGAGTCACATCAAATCTGTTCCCGTCCCTGGAGCTTTAGTTTATCTTCCTTTTGGAGTATCTTGTTATTATCAGCAGTTATATTTATTCCTCGTATGAGAGCCCTCAGAGATGGAACTCATCTTTGTCACTGCTGCTATAATTTTTAACAGGAAACCATCTGAATAACAGAGAGAAGCAGGCTGCTACATGACAAACGTCCCAGACGAACTCTCTCTCTGTTTGTTTGGATTAAGACCATTTGTCTGGCATGAGTGTGCGATGGAGAGAAAGCGTGAAAACATAACAATGAGGGTTGTTGAAATGATGCAAGTTAGGGGAAATATAACAGCTTTAGTAATAAATTCACCGGAGTAATAACACACTTTTTGCTATCCAGAGATTTGTCTGGTGCAATTTCATGAAGAGCGTTGAAAACATACAGCAACAGAGTTAGAGATCCTTTTTGAAAGGTAATATTTGTTGAAATATTACCATAATGGTTAACTTAATTCAAAAGTCAGAATAAAGAGGAACTTCTTCAAACGGCTGAACAGTGAACATGCATTATAGAATAGAAATAGAACTGAAAATGTCCCTCGTGCAGGAAACAGCCTCAAGGAGAACCGCCTCATAGCTGCGGTGTTATTAAAGTGTAGTGCATGGATAACTTGGTGCTCATGGTTCAGAGGAAATCTTGTACAGTAGATATTTAATAGAGGAGAGCAGACATGGGCAATTTCTAAAACTGATGTTGGAAAAAAAGCTCATCAAGAGGGCAGAGAGGCTTCTGTGTTTATATTTCTGAGCAGCATCTCCCCTTTTTCTTTCAACAACTGAAGAGGGATGTAGGAAACACACTCTGATCCTCCGCTCTTATCTCCTTCACACACACAACACAGCACAGCACTCCCACACATAAACGAGGCAGAAGCGCTCACGCTCCCCCCCATCATGGGACAGATTGGCCAATTACTTAAACGAGACACGTTAGAGAGGCTTCTGCACTGCTTAAAAAGGCAGCCTATTGCCCTCTTGACCCCGGCTGCAGATGTGGCAGTATTTTTTATGTGGTTTACAGGGCACGGACGAGACAAGCCCCACTTTATAGAACAATGCTTTCTCACTGTTGAACAATAATCAGAGCACAGAGGGCAGACCCATTTCAGGCTAACATGTCCACTGCAATTTGAGATGATTTATATTCACCACTGTCATAACAGCAAGGCAATCTCAGCACCACATGAATGATGCTTGATGTTAATGGCTCCTACCTTGATTGATGACTGCGTACTGGTTAACCACTTTGGTGACATACATGTCGGGAGCAACGCAGAAGTCACTGGAGGTCTAGAAAAACAAGAAAACAAAGACTTCAAAATGAGGAAGACGCAAATGTTAGGAAATTCCCACTGCTTACAAAGGTTACAAAGGAGTCGAACAAGTTCACAAACACAACACCAGATGCGAGTAATTGATTGAAGCTTTTACAATGAGACAAGCTGACTTCATCTCAGCTGAGCGCAATAACACAAACTAATCAATATTGTAGTTTTGTCTCCCTAAATCAGCCAAATTAGCTGCTTTGGTGAGCTCAGTCTCACCACCGCAGATCTGTTGCAGCATGCACATTGTGCTTTTACATGTCTTGTCATTCTTTGCCACATTTCTGACTTATGACTTATGACTTATTATAAGAGACTAATAAGGAGAAACGCTCCTCCTCCGTGGCCAAATCCTGCATTCTTGGCTGCACGGACACAAATCGTGTTAGCCAATTAAACATAATGAACCGTGCAGCTCTACCTGGAAAACAGGATCACGCTCTGACGGAGACGCTTACCGCAGAGACGGCCAACTCCAGCCCCAGGGAGACCCAGCTGATTACCAGAGCCACGACGCCAAACAAGCACACGCTGGGGAGAGCAAGGAGAGGTGAGGAGTTTAAGTACAGTATCATAGTGCAACAACAATCCATATAGTGTAGAGGGAGATATGTGTCAGCTAAGTTAGCTGGTCAAACCTTGTGACTCAAATTGGATCAGTTTTCTTTAGCAGATTAATCTAATTTCCAAACAATCGTCAACTTAAAGCATGAGTATAAAACTAACTATTTGTTATAGAGAATATAGACTATGGTATTTTATCTGCTGTTGAGGTAAAACACTAACAGGTCCATGCTGAGACTTTAGTGCATTTACCTTATTAATTTTTACTGCCTATAAAATGCAAACAGTGTTTTTATAGCTGCTCTATTTAAATAAAACAGCAACTAACATAAAAAGCCTGCCCTGTAGATTTAAGAGCGTCATGAAGCTTGATTAGTAATCACTAAACCACCCAAGGCAAGATGCTTATGCTAAATGAATGGTGACCAAGTTGATATTTTATAGCATGACCGACTAATAAGACGAGCTGTCCCTGCTTAGTTTGAAGGCTTCATGTGCGGTAACGACACTCATTCTGTAACAACAGCTTAAATAATTTCCCAGGGGACAAACATTTCCATTAAGTGTCTTTGCAGCCGCGATCGTGTAATGAGACTCACCCTATGAGCGTTCCCTTGGAGTTGCGGATGAGTCCAAACAGCACCAGGAGGCAGATGAGGACGTCGAACAGTAGCAGGCCTATGTAGCCGAGCCACCTGTGAGGACAAATGTCGTTAACGACACATGGCTGAGAGCAGCACAGCATACCATCTCGCAGGGAAACAGAGCTCTGGCTTTAGGGCAAGCACAATAACTCGGTGTATAAAACAGACTTGTAATACGTTTTTTTTTCATCTAAAAAGTGGGCTGTGTCCTGTATACTAGTGCGACCAATATACCAGTATAAAATGTAGAGAGGTATTTTATTGTGTTATGGCATTTTACACAGACGATGGCGCTATAATTTAGCTAAAGCTTTGCCACCGACTTGCGGCGTCTTGATTGCCAGTGCAGCACCGGTAGCTAGCAGGATAGCAATTTGACATGGCGAAAACAGATGGTAGGCTAGAATTTTTATTCATAAATAGCTATAGAACACCTTTTTCCCTCTGGCATAACCCCCAAAACAGACTGCGACTAATATTCTGGTGCGACTTATAGTCCGGATTTTACGGTAGCTCATAAAAACTAAGAGAAATACTTTCAGAATGAAATTGAAATAAAGTTCAAACCTATGCCAAGAAGATTTTTGCTTGCTTAAATAAATAAATAATTGCTATTAAAATGTGCCGTACGAACTGTACTTTCTTGTCAACCACATTTGTTGTTTGCATATTTCAAGGGGAAAGGATGTTGCCATACGGGTGACTTCAAAGAAGCTTTCTCCGTCATCTCACACTACTGCAATGACTATTGTTTCTCCTGAAGTGCAGCTGCAGATAAGCTATGCTGAAATGTTGTAATTCAACTCAGACTTGTGCTTCGATTGTAAATTTAGAATCCAAATCAACAAAGTCGCGCAGAGCTGCAGATACAGGTGTTCATTTTCTTGAGTTTATAACCACAAAAGAGTCATTTAACATTTATTTTTCATGTTGTGTGTGGCTCTTTGTGAAAACATTGTAAGCCATTTAGTAAGCCACTTCCTGTTTTACGGTTTAAGACTTACCCGTAAGCAAACTCGATACAGCAAAGGGGGATTACCAGACTGGGAAAATAAATTCGAGTTTGAGACCTTGATTTGCCGAACAAGTAAAGCTGATTCCTTGCTGTCTTAGCTTGCATCTGCTTCCTACCTCAGAGTTTAATTCTTAAACACATCCAACTGTTTGGCCTCGGGGAGGAGAACAAGTAACTTTTCGACAATATATAAACTCAGAGGAGTGACAGCAAAGTCTTCACAAGGCAGAGAATAAGTTGAGGAGCATGTGTCTGAGTGCAAATGAATCATGCTCCACTGTTGTCTGAGATGCCTTCATGCTATAAAGACTGCTGCTGCTGCTGCCACACCTTACTAAGATAAGCTTTACTGTGCATTTTTGTTTATGGCACTCTTTGTGATTGCAGAGACTGCACCATTTCAGTCTTACCTGTACCAGTCATAAAGCTCAATCTTTACGGCCAGCTCCTCCAGGGAGATGTTGGTGTTGTCCCAGAAGGGAATCTCCACCATCTGCCTGACCAGCTCGTCCAGCTGGCCCTGCAGCTTTTGGATGATGGACAGGTAGTCTGCATGCTGTGCGTACTGGCCCTCAAGCTGTTGCAGATTGTCATCTACAGTCTGGTTCAATGAGGATGTACTGTCATATACCTGGACACAGCACAGGGACAAACAAGGGCATGATGGGAGAGGAGAAGAAGCTGTACGGGGAAACACAGGATGCTCATGGCAGAAGGGCGATGAATTATTAAAACTGCTGGCATAAATTGTGCTCTCAGTCTTACCAGCTTCTGCACCCCAGTGATTGTGCGGTTAGCGTGGCGCAGGGAATACGTCAGCCGATTCACTCCATCACAAGTCTCGCCGTTCCCATAGAAACCGACGGCAATGCCAGCGCTGAGGGGAGACAAAGGGAAGGGAGGGGAGACAGGGTGGTGAGGAGGAGGGATTAGCCAAAAGAGACACAGAGAGGAGACAGAGAAGAGAGCGAGCGAGGGGGATAGCGGGGCAGGGAGAGAGGCGTGTGAACTCTACATTAACCCTGTCGGTTCAGACCCCAGTCAACGGGCTCCTTTCAGCTCCAGCAGAAAGAGTCCATACAGAACCATGGAAACACAGAGGAATGGACCAGCTATGCTCCAAACCCCACACCAGGGCTGACAAAGGCTGTACTGAGGCAGGAGATCAGCTCTCATTAGCACAGACAGGCCTCAGGTTGCAGAAAAACAGTTCCGCCAACTGCATGAGAAACACTTTCATTGGGTCCATACACATAAAAAACATAGACGCTATTACTGACATTGCTCTGCATGTTCTTTGTATTTCCACTGACAAATGTCATGTGCTCATGAAACGAGAAGCTCTATCTCTTCCTGTGCTGCAGCTGTTGGTCCTTTTGATAACCCCGACCCTATGCCAGAGTGGATTTCATCAAGTAGGATCACGATAGGTGAATCGCTCCAAGATAAGTCAGACCAAGTCTAACGCCGTTCAGCCAACAGCACTCAGAGGATCAATGAGTTTTCCCCTCTTCCGAGAGGGCAGCTAATCTCTTCCGCTCAAACTCTGCGGCGGTGTGAAAAAGGTGGCAGGGGCAGAGTCGCAGCGAAAACAAAACCAACCTCCCTGCTGTGATGTGAACTGTGGAAACTCTGTGATGTTCTTTCCTATCGAGGAAAAACACTTAAAAAGAACAGCGGAAACACGGAAAAAAAAATTGGGATAATCCCAATATTGTAGTGCGGCGCTTTGATCGAGTCCATGCTTGGCATCGTCGCTCAAAGATCAAAACTAAAACAAAGCGCAGAAATGTTCGCTCTCTTCCTGCTTTGACTGAACACACATTTGTGAACACACACACACACACACACACAGATACAGTGATTGTAATGCAGTTCTTGTACTCATCAGGTCTCCCAGCTCTTTGTGCTACTCTGAATCAACAATGATGGCTCTCCAGTGGGACATGAACAGACGGAAGAAAACAGGAAACTAATTCAGTGTTTAAGGAAACAAAGCAGGTCCAGATGGTATAGTTGTCATCATCAACTTAAAAAATAAGAGTTACAAAACACAGCATTGAAGCCAATGTATATAGGTCAAGTCTGGTGTTTGTGTTGTGTAAGTTATTTTATGAGGCGGATTTGATGGCAGAGCACTGCATCAAATCTCTGTGAGTAAAAACACATGTGTGACAGCTGACCTACAATAAAGGATCACAATGTAAAATGAACAGGACAGGTGACTCTGCTTTGGGGATGTCCAATAACAGGGACTGAATCACCACCACACCGCTCCTGTGTTTACACTCACCTGCACACAAGTGTGGCGATGATGACACACCAGGCCGTGCAGCAGCAGTCGGCGTTGGGCTGCTCCTCGCTTTTGTTCCGCCGGCAGCACAGACAGATGGAGTAGATGAGCAGGAACAAGAGGTCCAGGGCCAGACAGGCGAGAGCCAGACCTCCCAGTAACAGGATAGACTGATGGACAGAAGTAGAGAGTAATGGAAACTTCATTGCTGATAGCACTCTCGCATCAATAACAGTGAAGATAATGGGCCTCCAAAGTGTCCCGCAGAAAAAGACCGCACAGTATGTTTGAAGCAGAGCTTTAAATTGATTGCCTTCTCTACTACAGGGTATAATACAATATCATTTTATTTATGTGCGTGCATTGAAAGGTTTAATACATATTTTAAGCGCTTTGCAGCCTTGGATCTTTGTCCTAGATTATAGCAAGTGAGTGGATCATGCAATCAGGAGACATTTAAAAAAGTTGGAAAAGACAAATTTGAAGAAGATTAGAACAGTCTGTTTATTTAGGTCCACCATGTGTGAATGAAATGACAAAGAAATGGAGAGATAAATGGTAGATAGATGCTGCATTTTACAACTGGCGACTTTATACATAGGCAAATTTCTCAGGCTTGCAGTAAAGCACCCACTGTCATATTGAAACCTCTCAGCCAACAGCAGCACTTCCTATGTAGGTCAGACAGAGGGCCACTGTGTTCACTGTACACTCCTGAGGATTCACGGCTGGGGCACATTTCCATCCTGCCCCTTTTGTTTTGTTAAAAAAACCACATGCAGGGTTGCTCTATTTGTTCACTTTTCTCAACACCGCATCCCAGTGACGGACACGCCCTGATGCAGCGGCTGTCAACCATCATGGCAGCCCTTGAACTCTGAACATTTAAAGGCTCAAAGCACAGGCAACAGGGAGTTTCGTGTGACTACTCCAATGATCCAATCCTGTTAAGTGTTGACTTTGATAAGAGCAAAAGACAGACTGGGTATTTAGACTCTAATACGGCTGAATGACACGACTCCTGTATGTTGGTCCCCACAATTCTACCTAATCCAACAGCAATCCAGGAGCAAAAACTATATCCCTGCTGCATGTTACTTCTGGTACCTGGCTTTCAAATCATCAGTACAAGATGTAAGTGGGTAAGTCAGCGACTCACAGGGATGCATCAGCATGACGTAGCCCTACAGTAAGCACCACTCACAGCTCAGCCATCTGGACAAGTCAAGACTTCCCCTGAAGGCAGAGTGAGAGCTATGGAAATTAGCAGCCTGCAATGACAGCGGGTTTATAATTGTAAGCTCGCCTGATGACAATCTTTTATGTTTTGCTTTAGTGAGTAAATGTGCTGAAACAGCTGTATTTCCTGTGTATGTAAACAAAATGTACATTGCTTCAACCATCAACTGCATATCTGTATTCTCTTAGCAGAGATGTTGTTTACAGTGGTGCAAAACATGTACTAATGTAGCCATTATGCAGGCAATAAAACCTTCCAGTATCCTACCAGGAATGAACACTCCCAGTGTAACAACTATGAGACATTTTTTAGCAAATGTTATCTAGTGCCACTTCAAATAAGCTACAAATTCCCTAAAATAATAATTTAGTCTGAACTAGAGCCCGTCCTTCTCACTTATTCATGACCCAAGGATCACGGCCAACATCTAGTGACAACAAATATCTCACAACAATAAAAGTTAGTCGAAGCAAAACAGGAATGTGTTAAGTTTTACAGTCTAAATTACTTCTCATATCCAAACAAAGGTGCCTTTATTGGCTTCTGGAAAGTACTGCGACTGATGAAGATGTCTGGAACATGGCTTCCTCTTTCTCAGGGAACCGTGATTCACTTCTGAATCATACTTCCACAGAAAAAGGGAAGGCATTGTTATTCTATGACTTCCACTGATGTCTGCCTTTTTTCACTTGTATTAAAAGTTAACCCTTTATATCCTGTGACGTCATCTGCCGTCAATTGTGTCTTAAACTAGAATGCTACCCAATCATTAACAGGACACTCGGGGAATTTTAAAAACCACAGAGGATTAATAATGAGGCATTTCCCGAAAAGGAAAAACACTTAAAAGATCAATTAATAAACTAATTGACGACAACAACCTCACAGTTGAATCAGCTGTTTCAGCATATTTTAAAGCTATCAAGCTATCCTTAGACTCAGACATGGGTCAAACATGTCCTTCACAGGTGTTACTTGATGATGATCCCATGTTTACACAAATGCAGCAGAAAATATGCAGACTAATCCCCCTGAATAATGTAAATCAAATCTAATAGGTGTCTATACCAAACACTTTTCAAAGAGAGATGACCTGCACACCAACAGACAGGTAAGAAAACCAATGGCATAAGTATAAATGAGAGGATAAAACAGCCAAATTACCAATGCACTGTGAAGCAAAGTATCACTTTGCCTAAATGTATAACTTGTCTTTAACATTAACCATGTGAACAAATATATATGGGTCAACTTAGGTGGCTTGGATCACACTATACAATGCCAGCTGGCTGGTGTCTGGAAAGGGTCAACACAGGGATAAAATGACTACACGCAGATGGTGACATGGATCAAAGGTGATAGGAAAGAACAGGTGTAAGCAAGTCACCTGTCACTGAGAAAAACTATTCATTTAAAGCATAAAGTAAGGCATACTTCATGCTTGAATAAAGTATTGAACACAAACACATCCTCCATATTTTTCAGTGAACATAAACCACAAACTTTTTTGTAAACATTCCTGTCAGCATCTTAAGGATAGCTTGAATAGCAATTTCTAAGGTCATTTGATACGAGGCAAAGGAGGTGTTCTTTACCTGTTGATATGTCCAGTCCTCTGGTTGGAAATCACTGCTTGTTTGCTCAAACTTGAGGTTGAAATGTGGAAGTCTGTGCAGAAGATTCACCCACCATGGTGGAGAGTAGCTGACCACCGCAGCCATGGCTAGTCAAAGAGATCCACTCAGAGGACGAGCAGGCAGAGATGTAAACACAGAGAGGGGTCCACTTCAGAAACTCACTGTGTATACGTAATGAAAGACAAAAACAAAAGCAGTATGGCTCATTTAGTATCAGACATTATACTACCTAGTAAAGTAGAAATGGTGTATTGGAGTTTTATCACTTATCAATACATGATGCTGATATAATTTATGGTTCAGTGTTTGAGTACAAGTACAGACAGAACTACAGCTCTGATGTTGCTAGCAGCTTGCTAATGCTAACATGAACTAGTAGCTGTAACCTCGGGGATCTCACGCCCAGCCGAGCTAGTTAGCTTGTTAACCTGTTAACGTTTTGTTACAAGCGATAACTGGAGTAACTTGTAATGTAAGCAGTCTACACCAGAGTGCCGTAGTTCATTTAAAATTCAAAAACAGTCCATTGTTAAAAGTAGTTTTACCCGTAATGTTAGCTCGAGTTAACTCGGCTAGCGTTAGCCGGTTTAGCTTCTGGTTAGTTCAGTCCGCTGAGAGTCGCATAGCAACAAGAAGTCTCTTTTGTTCCTCTTGACATTCTGCTCTGCGGTTAGTTACATCCTGTTTTGTTTAGTTGGTAATCCCGCAGTTCATTTCTGCAGTTCTCTTCCAGCGCAACAGCTCAAACAAGCACCTCCGAGTTCAACCTCCATCCAGTCATGATCCGAGTGCAGGCAGACTGGGGCTAGAGCGGTGACTGTTCACGACATTCACCGAGCTGGCAGCTTACTCGGCCCGGCCCGCACACAGCCCAGCTCAGGCTCAAAGACAAAACAGTTACCCAGCAGCGCCACCCAGAGGCACCACGATGTAAATATGATGGGACATTCAGGTAATGCAGGGAAAATGTCGACTGCGTCGTTGACGAAGATAAAATAGAACTGTATTAATCCCAAAGGGAAGTATAGTGCCAGGTAGCTCCAAAAATACAGTGTAAATTACAGAAATAAAAAAAACCCAACCTAAAATATAAGTGAAAATATGAAAAAATAAAGTGTATGGGTTAATGTGACAGAGACAGTGCCTAAAAACAATCTTACAATCGTTATCTACAAAAGTAAGCAGGAAGTAATGGTGGCAGTTAAATTGACAGTAGTATTGACAGTTGTTACATACTATTGCACAGGATTATGAATAGTGAGAAGGGGTGAATTCTACTTTTTAAACAAAGATGTGACATTGGCTTAAAGCCTGAAAGCAAACCTTAAAGCAGTGAGGAATTTACAGTTTGTGCTGATTTTGGCGCCCCCTCTGGACAAAGCCGTACCTCTTATTTCTTTGCTGATTTTCTCCTGTACATGCTTAAGTGGTGGTTTTTAACAAAAAATCTCATCCTGCTTTCTTTAAAAGTCTTATATATCACTCACTTTAAATTGTTGCCCTGGAAAATGTAAACAAAGACAGCGTGCAATTAATCGCTTTGTCTCACATTCATGAAAAATAACTATATAGAAGTAATCAAGCTTGTCGCTGATGGTCTGGTTTGTTTTTGTAGGTCAACCAGAGTAATCAGAATTCTGTTTCATAACCATCGAAAAACTCCTCACATGAGAAAAAAAACCCGGCTTTGGTTATTGATTTTAAATATGCAGATCAGTCTATCATGGCGTTTGGCTAAAGTCAGGCAGACTCTTGGATCTCTCAAGCTCAGAAGCTTAAATTTACGAGGAGCAGAAGGTGGCGCGAACGCACCAATAATCTGGATGCCAACCGCTTTAAAACAGAAAGAAAGATAAACTTTCGAGCAGTACCTGAAGGCAACATTACTTGGTTCGATTAAAGAATGAGGAACATAAAATTATTAACTCACAAGTGAAACCAGGAAATAAACAAGGCAACATTTCCCAGACTATTTAATGAAATGTAGACTGGATTCTCGGAGCTGCTCATATCTAGAGCTAGAAAGGAGCTGACGGTATATAAACACAACATTAGAGCTGTTAAATTCCTAAAAGTGTAGTTAACAGCAGGATATGACACATTTATGAGCCACATGCGCATGTTGTCACTCTACACTGACAAACTTGGACTTTAACCAATGCTCACTACAACTTTAAGAAATAAATTACTTGTTTTTTCTTTTCTGCAGGAAATCACATGGAGGTGCTCTTGTGCTCACATGACAGCCTGGACCATGGCAGGAGAGCTCAGTGAAGGTACAGTACGAAAACTTCTTACACAATGTTGCCATATAATTTTCTAAATACTTTGCTGTTTTATTTGGCGTTGCAGTGTCAAGACAGTCAAAAAAAATGTGTTGGTTGTTTTAAAATGTGGGTATTTCTGTTCGGTGAAGTCGCGATGTGAACTGACCAATGAGAACTTTTGGGTACATGAAGATCTCGGAACGAAGTCGCTGCATCTGAAAACCCTCCAAGAGTGATTTATCGCTTTTTGATTCACCTGTTAATGCTTTCTTCATACCCGAGGAGCTACCGTAACCTGAATATTACTGTTAAAGATCATGTCAGAGGTGCAAAATGCTTATAATAGTTCTGATGTTTTTTTTCATGCCACGTGAAAACTGCCACTTGTGCACTATGCTGTGCTTTATGTAGCAGGCATACACTGAAATGATCATTTTATCTACTTCACACTATAGTTAAGCTCTACTTAGGTTAATAATGTGCTGAAACTCTAAGGTTTTCTTGTCTTTGGACGCCTACTCACCTATCTGTGTTGGCATTACATGAAGTCATATGATGGGATGTAAAAATGAGTCATATAAAAGCTGATAAGATCCCCATAATCCAGGCAGTGATTACCACTGATGTAAAGCAAAGTCCTATGAAAGTCCTCTATTATCAGGGACATGCTGCTACTGATAATACTGTATATTCCTTATACTTGGGAGGTTGTGATGCTATGCAGGTGTTATTCCTCTTTTAGGCTCAGTTCCTGCCTATTACAGGGAAGTATATGAGGCCATCTGCTGTAGGACAGATGACAGAGTGCAGGTTGAAGTTTTTCAGCGGTTGCTCCAAAGGACCGATCTCTCCAAGGCGGTTTTAGGCCAGGTGAGGGCTTCACACTTTACTGGACTGTGGTGGACAGATCATTAAAAGATGCTGCAGCAGGAAACAGTCTATTAAAAGCTTAGTGTGTAATATAAAGAAGCAGCACACACCATAAACAAGTGAATATTACTTTTGTGGCTCTTAGCTTTTACCTGAAGCATCTTGCTTTCAAGTGCATTTCTCTTAGTGTTTTTGGCTCATAACAATACATAGTTATATATGATATTATTCATATTAGGTTTTAAATATAATGTAGATAAAGGTGTAATGTCTCATTAACAGGAAGTTGGTCCAAGCTGTTAAACACATGAACGCTGTTTATCAGATATGATTATGTTAAAGCTATGTAGGTTAACGGTCCCACACATCACTGTTATGAAATACCTCTGAGTGTGTCATTTCTCAGAGGCAGCTCAGGACTCTGCAGAATTTCCTTTTTCCTGACCTTTGTGTCTAGTGAGCACTTTTTCACTTGAGGAATGCAAAACCACAGTTGAATTGAAATCTTGCTCTCGAAAAACGGTGACCTTCATGTCATCTGGTCTCTTTGTCCTTCTCAGATTGTTGAGCACGTCGACTGCACAGATGGATTCCTGAGCAAGCTGTCACTCTACAAAGCGCTCGCATTGATTGCTTTTGCTCAAAAGGGGAAGCAACCGAGCCCCAAACTCCTGGAGAACTGCATACAAGGTGGGTGACAGCAGTAAACGTTTGCTTAATGAGTAGCTTGACAATTCCTCTGTGTGTTCAATGGCTGCCTCAGCAATCCCTCTCATGGTATCATCTATACAGGGCAAATGTCACTTTTTTATTGGCTCACAAATACTCAAGGTTTCATTCCTTATAGGTGTTCTCTGACAGTAGGACACACTCACCTACTTCTTAGATACACTGAATAATATTGTACTTATCCTAAAATATTAGAGGGAACAGAATAAAGGTTTTATTTTGATCCAATTCACATTCATTTCTTGTATTTTATTTTGGCGGCGAACCCTTAGCAGTGTTTGAGTGTTGCATTCTTTCACTGCTCCCACAGTGGGAAGATGATAGAGGGGAATTTTCTGGTTTTCATAGAAGTAGCCATTACGCTGGCTCGAGTTAGATCCATTCCCAACCTTCTGTGATTATTTAAGGCTCTCTCTGTTATTTCAGGTGTGGCCAGTGTGGCAGCTAGCTGCATGCCACTTCCTCATCAGTGCAAGAACAAGCTTTCTGCGTTTGTCGCAGTGCTTTACATTCAATTCGTGACCTTCTTGGAATGTTGGGGAATAACAGATAACATGGACGCTATGCACAATACTAGAGACAAATAGAGTAAGACACGTAGTTATCTGTCGAAAGAAGGAAAGTGGTTTTAACACCAGCATTCCTCATAGTTAGGCAATTCAATCCTTTTCTAGATGTATTGATTTAATCATAAAAACAGATATGAGTTGGTGCTGGTTGTGTGTCTGACAGAGTTACCAAAACCTCAGCTTGGGGAGCCGAGTGACTTGAGTGCATTGAGGATGCAGCTGGCTCAGGACGACGTACTGACGGTGTGCCAGACGCTGGACAAACTGCTGGCCAGAGACACAGTCCAGGTGGAGCTGATACCTGAGAAGAAGGGCCTGTTCCTCAAACATGTGGAGTACCAGGTCACCAGCCAGGTGAGGGATCGCATAAATCCTACTGCATGCAAATAATCATGTTAGAATTAACAACATATAAGGACATTTGTCCTCACTTAAGTACAGATTTCTGGGTTACTGTATGTGTCTATTTAATGTTCTTTTAAAGGAACACTGTCAGTCAAAGCTGGTGTTCTCTGTAATCGATAGAAGCAATGATATTTGAAATTGGCTGTGGAGAAAGTTGTACAAACTACCATAATGGCATTAGCTCCCCAAATTTCATGATAGAACTGAGGCTGAAAATTGGCGAACTGGCCCTGTAAGTAACAACATGGCTGTGATAGATAAGTAAAGTGTTAGTTTCAGCCCTTCTGTTATCAGACATGTTACTACATTTCCAACGGAAAACTTCATGTTGCCTTTGTTCTGATTCTTTTCTTTCTCTGTTTTTTTTTCAGCGATACAAGATATCAGTTTACAGACGCTACAGCGACTTTGATGTCTTCCATGAGGTTTTGCTTCAGAGATTTGCCTACAGAGTGGTGCCGGCACTGCCTCCGAAAAGAATGTTAAAAGGAGGTATGTCACTCCGTCTGAACTCTGACTTATACACTGTTATCTCGTAATTCCTTGTTTCTGCATCTCCTCCTTTTTGTTTCCGAAACCTTGTTTTAGTTTATTTGCTTAAATCAAAGGTCAGCTGTAAATATCCTCGGGGTTCTGTTAGCTGAGCGGCTTTTGGTTGATAAAGATTATGAAGAATAAAAAACAAATGTTCTGTTATTCCTGCAGGTTGTGTTGTTTCAAACACAGTCATTACCATTCATCAGAGTTATTGCCTGAAAGAAACAAGGAAACTAGTGATGCGTTAAATGAGCCTATTTCAGCCCTCAATGACTGATTGTAGCTTTGGAATGATAATTATGTTAACACACAAACACACACACACAAACACAGAGGAATCCGTACAAAACACAGATTAGACAATGTAGCAATTAGAGATCTTCATAGTACAGAACTTGTCAGATCCGGCAGCCCACCAATTTTGCTCTCTTCCGCTGAATTTATTGATGTGTAGCTGAAAGTCTACTTCAATTTGATTGCAGTAAAGTAAATTGAAGTCGATTGCACTCACACTTTTAATTTAGCACTTACATAACATTGTAAAATTCACAATTGACGCTGCTTAAACAAATTATTTTAAAAAGGTCTGCAGAAATACCAAGAGATGTTGAATTACACATTCCTTTTCCTTGTCAAAACCTGGATCCTGCATTACCCACAATGCAATTTGAACACCAACAGTTTTGTCAGAGATTTAGGTGTATTATGCTATCAGAGGCTAAAATAGCTTCCAGCTGCTAGCAGAAGGCCAAAATAAAGAGATGCCCAAGTTTTCAGACTTGTCGTCCTCGGCTTAAACCGGTGCGGACTCAAGTGACATCACATGAGGCAATTAAGCAGATTATGCCCAGCTCTCCCTCTAAGCCACAAAAGGCTAAGCCTTTTTGATTCTTCTTTGATGTTTCTTTTTATTTAAAAGGGATATTACAGACTATAAATTGACTTAAAGATGGAATTCACTACTTTATGCTCATTTTTCCCCCTTCTGTACATGAACTTTTACACACCCGATCTGCTAAATGCATTCTTACAGTGTTCTTTTTTAACCCTAAGCTCTAACCTTACTAAAACACCTCCATCTTTTTTTGTCTTCTCTCCACAGTCCTGACCAACGTGTCCGAGCGTGAGTTCATCGAGGGCCGGAGACGTGCTCTCTGCAGATTCATTAACCTGGTGGCTCGGCATCCCTTCTTCTCAGAGGACGAGCTGGTGAAGACCTTCCTCACCTTCAGCGGCTCCGTATGTTGTCATCCTGTGACTTCTTCGTTCTGTTCTGTGTCCCGGGCTGTTGCACAATAAATGTTATCATCATGATGACTGAGTGGCTGCAACAGGAAGCGTTTTACTCACAGTGTCTTTTTCCTCACCCCTCTTCCCACACAGGATGTTCAGACTAAGCTGCGTGACACTTACAAGAAAACGGGCGATGAGTTTATGACCAACAGAATCGCAACACTAGCAAAGGTTTGTCACAATGGGAAACATTCTGACGTACTGTATAACCCCCATATCATTTAAGTTTCATAGAGCTTTGTTTGATCTGTTTGTAGGAATATCTCCCTGCTGACATTCAGGCTCAGTTCTCGACAAGCAGAGAGCTGATCAGAAATATCCACAACAGCTTCCAGAAGCTGCGTGACAGAGCTGAGAAAATGGCAGAGCGCTCGAAGGAGAATGCCACAGATCTTCTCATGTTTGGCAGAGAGCTCAGGTATTTCATCATGATGGGAATAAAGTTAAATCTTTTATGTATCCAGACGTTTCAGACTCAGACAAAAGTTAATAACATTCCAAATCTTGTGTTGTTTTGTCTCTTCATGGTTGAAATGAGTTTGGCAGCTCAGGCTGTATAAGATTACATTCTGTTTCTCTGCAGTACGCTGGGCTCAGATGCTTCGTCTCTTCCCTCCTTGGCCTCTTCACAAAGCACCTGGGGGACCCTGCGTCAGTCTCTGAAGAGTCTGTCGGTGGAGTTCGCTGTGCTGTCTGACAAAGCTGCTCAGCAGGTACAGCCCTCAGTCCTTCACTCGCACCACCTGCTCTGCCACGCTTGTCCAAAACTTAATCAATTCTATTTTGTTAATGTCCTCAGGGCAGACGGGAAGAGGATGATGTCGTGGAAAAACTGAATCTTTTCCTGGATTTGCTGCAATCGTACAGAGTGAGTACATTCATTTAGCCACATGACGTGACGGGTGATTTGTTTGCATGTTTCACATCACGAGCAAACGCCTCGTTTTGGAAGCACTGCAACAACCACACAGGCCGTTATGCCATAGAAACACGCGAGGAGCTGCGTACTTTCAGTAAATACAGCGTCAGTTAGGAACTAAATTAAAGACATTCATGACCTAACCAGTGTTTCTTACTTATAAGAACAACTTGTAAATGTTGTTCTTATTAATATGTGGGATGTGGATATTAAACAAGAGAACTGGTTGGTAGATAAACTGGCATTTTCCACGTCCTCGACTAAATCTGGTAACTTTAATATATATGCTAATTTCATCATTTGTATAAACAGTTTTCCCACAATCCTTGGCTGCTGTTCTGTATATAACCATTTTGACCCAAATGAGAGGAGCTTCATGTGACTGTGTTTTTTCTTTCTTCTAGGATCTGTGTGAGCGTCATGAGAAGGGCGTCCTCCACGAGCACCAGAGAGCTCTGCACAAATACGGCATGATGAAGAGGCAGATGATGAGCGCCACGGTGCAGCCCAAAGAGCAGGCGTCTGTGGATCAGCTGGAATCACGGATAGTTCAGGTGTTCTTTCTGTTTCTCTCTTGCAACATAATTAAATTGAAGTATTCACTGACTGAAGCAGACACAATAATATAACTTAATGAATTAGATCATTTCACTAACCCTAACATAGGTACAAAGCTGAGTCACATTATGTTAGCCTGAATACCAATAAACAGCAAGAGTCAACTGACTGTGTACTGTTGTTTCTCTGCTGGTTTTCATCTTGTGACTGTAGTTCCTCGTTCCCAGTCTGTGTTCGGCCAGTGTGGTCAGAAATTTTAAGAACATTTGTCTTAAAAATAGGAAATAGTTGAATAGTTCTCTGACCAATGTCAGACTAGGTTTCCATGAGGTGATTATGACATCAACAGATACAGGGTGTTACACACTTCCATATTGCAAATACTGTTGGAAATTAGCATCATTTTGTTTTAAATTGAAAATAAATAAAATTCAATCATTTAATAGCCTCAAATAGTATAAAATGACTTTGTTGAGATTTGCTATTTATGGATTTTGGTCCAGTGACATTCTTCCAAAATTTTAGCAGTGATTTGTTAACTTTATGAACGGTATTGTTTATCTAAACCTGACTACAATCATGCTAGCAGCTGTTATACTTTTGTCTTATAGCTAATGTTAGCATGCCAACATGCCAATGACTGTATATATAGATGGATGACTCATCTCCAGCGCTCTCATTTTAGGAAATTGATGTCCAAATAGCCCCCATGATAGGCACTGCCATCTTGCGATGGTGACGTCATTTGGAGCCAGAGCTGAGCAGTAGAGATGCTGGTGGAGCCGCCGTAGCCACTTCCGCTAATCAAAACACACAACGAACTTGGTGAAAAAAAGCAAGCACCCCGTCATTGTATTAACAGCAGAATAGCTTCTCCTGTTGGTCTGTAGTAGACGTTCACAGATATGGGAACTTCATGTCCCATCTGTGAACATGGAGGAGGCGGGCTTTATGATCTATACTGTAGCCAGTCAGCAGGGGGCGCTCAAAATGTTTTGGCTTCACTTTTAAGGAACCGTCATGTCGTCTATCTTTTTATACAGTCTATGCAACATACCCACTATTAAATAACTAACATGCTGATTCATATGTTGAAATGTTTCACCATCTTTGTTAATCAAATCAATCAAGTATTATTTGTATAGTGCAACCAGAGTTATCTCGAGACACAGGTCTAGACCGACTCTTTGTTATGTTATTTAAAGAGAGGCCCAACATGAATCACCATGAGTAGCACTTAACCGCATTAAACGTGCTAACATGCTAACACTGCTCATTAGCAAACACAAAGTTTACCTAAAGCTAATGGAAATATTTAGCCAAAAACAGTACTGGACAAATTAAAAGAACACCAAAGTAATTACAATTTGTCCCAAGGAGAAAATTAATCTTTGCATTAAATTTCATGTTAACCCGTATTCTATTTATTGAAGCTTTTTACAAGATACAAAAATATAAACCTCATGATGGTACTAGGTAGAAGCCAGGGCATCAACAGAAACACTAAGACTCATCCTCTGGGGACCATAAATGTCAACATGTACAACATGATAGCACTCCATTACAGCAGCAGGCATAGTAGCTAGCATGGCTAACAAAATGCTATGATTAAAAGAAGGGAAAACCTGCAGGATTTAAGCACCCTTGCGTTTAATATAACAATATGTACAAAGTCATGGCTGTGATCATTTCACTCATTTGCATATCAATTTTACCCAGATGTTTTTTTTTTAAATGATTATATCGCTATTTAAAGCTCCTGTGAGGAACTTTAGGTTTGTGTTGATTTTGGCGCCCCCTGTGGACAAAGCAGTACCTCTTATCTCTTTGCTGATTTTGTCCTGTACATGCTGAAGTGGTTGTTTTTAACTAAAAATCTCATCCTGCTTTCTTTAACAGTCATAGGTATCACTCACTTTGAATTGTTGCCCTGGAAACTGCAAACGAAGCGTGCATTTAATCGCTTCGTCTGAAACCTACCCGCCGGCAGTTTTAGGCATTAAAAATAACTATAAATAAATAATCAATCTTGTCACCGATGGTCTAGTTTGCTTTTGTAGGTCATATAGAGTAATCAGAATTAATTTCAGTCTGTTCCATAACCAGTGAAAAACTCCTCACAGGATCTTTAAAGTGGTGACAATTTCACAATTCTTTTTTTTTTCTGTTATAGCAAGAAAACGCCATCCAGACCATGGAGCTGAGGAACTACTTCTCCCTATTCTGCCTTCATCAGGAGACGCAGCTTATCTTCATCTACCTTCCGATCACATCCCACATTCTGGGCGCTTTTGTTAACTCGCAGGTCCAAGGACACAGAGAGGTGAGGCTGCTTGTCGGGAAATCATTTTCCCACAGATGCTTCTCTAGACGATGCGCTGCCGCCCCAGAAGGGTCAAATCTGTCTTAAATTGCCTTTTTAAAGTCAGACGATAGAACTAATAATGATGGATGATAACACTGGAGGGATAATATCCTCATCTAGGACATGAAGGAGTGAATCGACAATATGACTTTGCCTGTTTTTAAATCAAATAAAGCACACATTTCCTTTTTTCTTTGCTGAGTTGCCTCTGTTAGAGTGTTTATCAATCACATTCCAATATGGAAATGGTTTTTAGAGTACTTAAAGTGATCAATTATTACCTGCAAACCACTTAGCAATGTGCTTTATTGTCCTGGTATTATGGGAACTGACTTGCTTGCTTTCTTTCCAGATGGGCGAGGTTTGGAATGAACTCCAGCCCAAGCTCGGGTGTCTCTTTGGTGCTAATAACGGACTGAAGCCCCCCATATGAAGCCTAAACACTCGAGTTGGAGGGAGAGAAACACTGCCAGTGACGAGGATCACAACCTGCAAAACAACTCCCTACAGAAACACATACAATGCACAACTTTTATCCTCTACAAAGTCGTATGTAACACAAATACATTCCATTCAATAAGAGGACTGTTTTATGTAAACAGAGTGTCAACTTCTTGATTTTGTTGGGGGGTTTTGATCATCAAACCACGTAACTGGAAAAGACAGTGTGCTCATAAATCTGTCATTTCATGCTCGGCTTAATGAGGAAATAATTTCCACTTCTAAATCAAGGAGGGAAAATCCTCTAAATGTTATTTTACAAGGGACCAGCCAGCGCGTCAGACGTGAAGGATGACGGTCTGTTTATAACTTAACTTTGTAAGAAGTTTTATACACTAAGATTAATGAGAAAAATAGGAAGGATTTCACTGTGTGTTAAAGGATGGGATTATTTTAAATCTCCAGTCGTGAAGGTTTTTGGATTTATTTGCTGAATCATTTTACACCGTGTATTTTTTTATACAGATAGTTTATAAGAATGTGTAGCAGCATACTTTACAGTTTTGATAGACCTTTCTCTCACTGTTGTAGTGTTTACCTTTAATGTGGACCATTTGCTTTCTCTGCTTAAATAGTTTGATTTGATTTCATAAGCTATTTTGAAAAGGCCTTTACTCAAAGCGAACAATACTACAAAGAGCAGATATTTCAGATTCATGGATAAAAACGACAACCTATGGCACTAGTTTCTTATATCATAAAAACACTATAAGCTATAAGATTTGTTTACTGCCAAAGACATGAAATTAATTCCCTCAAACACACAGCTGTGCAACAAATCACGACTAAATTTAATGATTCCGACCTTATTTCTTTAAATCACTGGAAGATTATTTTGCCCTATCGTTTTATAGATTAGATTTAATAAATAATTCATGTATCAGCACAAATTTGGTCTTGATATTGTTGAATTATTCTTCCACACAGTTAAATTTCTGCTTTTCAGCATAAAAATGACATTGCAAATTAATGCATGCACACATAGTTCACCACAGCAGTACATCATTGACTATTAAAAGCTCAAAGGGACAATTTAACTCAACAACTTGTCACTGAATGATGTCATCTTAAAGACACCAAACTAACAGTTTGAAATAAATGATCAAAACTAGACTTTGTGCACATATTTCAACATTTATTTTATGATGAAACTGTAACACTTTGCATCCAGTAACACTTGTTTTGAAAACAGTCCTGGGGATTAAGTGAACTTGCACAGAACAGGAGACCCAGTAAGAACATGACTGTAGATATTGTAAATAGTTTATTCATAAACTTTTTGCCGAATTGTGTAAAATCAGTTATTCTACTAAATAAAATGATAGAATGAATATTTCCTTCAGTTTATTCCTGCTGTTTTTTTCCCTTTTAAACCATTTTAACATTTTCAGCTGGCAATATGACCTTCTTTTTTCTTACAGTACATTAATAACAGTAATTTTCCACCAAACCTTTCAGCTAACATGTTCATGTTAAAAGAGCAGTGCACAGGATTTTTTGGTAATCCTCTGGCAGGTATAATGGTAATAATTATGTTTTCGTTAGTATAAAATTATTAGGACTTTACTACCTTACAATGAGCCCCTAATAAATACAGAAGGGAATCTGTTCTTCTGTGTCTGCCAGGATGGAATGCAGTTTTTCTACGGTAGCCTAGAATGTACAAACCAATTGGCTCCAGAGCCGGCTTTTCATGTGTTTCGCAATCATTGTAGGGTCTCCTATACGCTTAGAAGGAGAGGGTGAGGGAAGCGGTTGTCAGCTGTTTGCAATCTACAACTTCACAGCTACTAAAACCTGCGCACTGCTCCTTTAAATTCTCCAATAGTAACCGTTACTTCCCACGAATAAAACTGAACAACAAACTCAGAACAGTGGGATAACTTGAATGCTTAAAGAAGACATTTAGTCTCATTCATTAACGTCCTCCGTCGTTGTCTCACAGTTCCTCCACTTCCTGCAGCGCGTGGCTGAGGATCACATCGTGACCCTGAAACTTAAAGTACCCGACAAATTTCTTCTTCTGGAGCATCAGGGGGAACCACATGATGTCATCAGGCCACATTTGACTGAACGGGATTTTGTCCCATTCGAACCACTGAGGCCTCATTTCTAGAAAACAGACGAGAAAATAATCAGTCAACCTCAGAAGAGGGAAACACGAGTTTGTCACTTATCTCTAATACTTTTGTGCCCCTATTAAAACAATTCATATTACAGGCTTAAAAATGAACTCTATCTTATCCTACATTTATCCTACAAGTACACATTGTGTTATTTTAAACTGATAATCTCGAAGTTTTCAGTTTCGTTCTATTTGGCGCCACCTTATGGCGATAAAAGGCAATTGGGGGCGCAGGCGTTCCAGATAACCAGACGTCTACGGTTGGCTTCTTTTTCTTTCGATTTTCGCTTATTTTTGAAGTTGTATCTGTAGTCATCGATCTTTTCTTTGTTTGTTCAGCCATAGTAGATTACTGTTTCCTCGCAACACTTGTAGAGACCGGAAAAGCAGCCACTTAGCTCCGCCTACTCTCTCTGGCAGACCAACCACTGCTGGCTGATGGAAACCGCATCACTAACTTGGCACTGCTTGTGATTTTTTCAGCGAAAGTCGCCACAGACACCCAGTCTTTAATAATACTATATACTGCAAATGCAAAGGCTTTCATCAGTGGGCCATAGGCTCAATCACCATTGTGTTACCTTATTCAGCGATATATAGTGATAAAAAGATAAACACATACTCACATGTCCACATGAAAGATGCATGCAAGAAATGCATAATGCATGAGGGCACTGGGGGACAAAATCCCTCACCTTAATTCTGTGCAAAAATTCATCTAAGTTATTATTAAGCTCCAGATGAACAAATCAAAGTAGGAATCTAATAAAATGAAAGAATCTGCCACTGGGGAAGCCTCATTTAAATGGTTGAAACCCTAGAATGAATTTTTGCAAGAACCAGGACTGTGGTGTTTTGACCTCTATCTCTTCCTGTATATTGGAGAGTTCTTCATTGCCAGTATAAAGATAAGGAACATTATAGTGACCTTTGAGGGGGAAATGTTTATCTCGTTAAACACACACACAAAAAGAACTTTGGCATCAATTTGTGTTGAAGCAGATTTTGTAAACATCCCTTCTTGTACAAAATTTTAATTTTAAAAATAATTCAGTCCTTAATTCTCAGCTTTATATCTCGTCAAATCAGCGCTCCGCTTTCTCTCTTCTCTGTAACTTTATCACATTTCATTCAAGCTTTTTTCTCCATTCTCTCCATAGCTCTTGGCTGTTTGACTTCTCATGGTCTCCAGATGCTCCAGTACTAATTCCTAACTCCTCCATGAGCTGCACTTTGCTGTTTGTCTCTGTGCTTCACCTTTGACCTCAACTAAACTCTCCGGAAACACAGATCACTGCAGGTCTCTGCATTCTCTCTGCCCAGGGCCTTTTTCTCTCCTTTGTGAATTTACAGTCTTTAAACTTTACTACTGAGAGAAGACTTATAGATTTTTGCCCTTTGCTAATACGCTCTCCTCGCTCGCAGCCATGTCTGAAAAAGTTGGCAGAAAACTGTTTCAATCAGCTTACTCTGAAGGATAATTGTGGTCTATTTTAGACATATAAAACTATAGTAGACCAGAAGTCTAGAGTGGTAGTGAGAAAAAGGGAAGTCAACATTAAGGGGAAGCAAAAGTGAAGAAGGGAAAATAATCAGATACTTGGAATTATAGACAACACAAGTACTTCCTAAAAATAAAGTTTAGCTGGAATTACCCTTTACAACTGACCGCTCTGATCTCACCACAGTTCAGTGAGGTGCAGCGGGGACTTACCCTCTGACTCTGTTGGTTCTCCATTGTAATCATCCGCTCTGAAAACATGAACGTCGAGCAGCTCTGTTTCTCCAACAAACTCAAATTTGATATTTCCGATCTTCCTGAGGGAATCCACCGTTAGGCCACTTTCTTCTTCCAGCTCTCTAAAATTGAAAACATTGAATCAATATTTGATAGTGTGTATTTTAGACATAAACTCACAGTACACTTCACACAGGCACTAAAAGCAAGGAACGATGACGTGATGATAATGGTGTTTCAGTGTGGGAGTCTATTTGTGTGGCTCACAAACATGCACCCTGTTAGTGTAGGGACTTGATGTCCTATTCTAATACAGTATTAGTTAGTGTTTTCCTCCAATATTGCCAATCCGCTAGCCTTGATTTTACTGATATCTTCATCTTTGCATTATTCTTTACACATAGCAGGTCTCTTTTTCATGTCTGAGAGGAAACAGTTTGGGACAGGGCCTGAATGCCTTCATGGCTTCCTTCCTTTTGCTTTGAAACAAAGTTCCTGCTGATGACTGATGGTCAAAGTTGGTAAAACAGTTTCTCTTTCTGGAATTTCAAAATACACACAGCCCCATATGTCTGTTGTTATGTTATTAATGCATGTTAGAGGCGTAACGATATCTAAGATGGCATGGTATAATGCAAAATCTAAATTGTGATCATATATATGCTGTGTAGGGCTGAAACATTTTTCCTTTAAGCCATATAATCTAAAACCTGAAAAAATGTGTTGTTTTTGCATTTTTTGCTTAAGGGGGAATACATGTAGAATTTATTTGACTGTTTTACGGCTTTTATTCATTCAGAATTTATTAAAAACTAAGTAGATATTTACTTGTGAACTCTGCATCCTAAATACTCCATTGTGTCTGCTTCTTAAATGATCTAACACAGTGGTTTTCAAAGTGGGGGCCTCAGAAAATTGGAGGGAAAATAAGAAATAAATAAATAAATAAAAATAAAAATAAATACATTTTATTTTATTTTTTTAATAACCATTTGTCCTGAACCGTACAACATGTAAACTGCCGTAATCTCGGATTCTCAAATTCAGCTGCAAATTCGGCATGACGACGTCATAATCTGTGTAGACCTGGCGGTTGTTATCAAACTGCTCTGCTCCTCAAGCTTGCGTGTAGCCAACAAGCGCAAAATGGACAGTTTTTTGACAATAAATAGACCGAAGGAGCATATTTTGTAGCATTGTCTGTGGGTTTGGGGGACCCCGGCCAGAAGCTAATGCTGTTTGGGGGGCCTTGGCATGGAAAAGTTTGGGAACCCCTGATCTAACACGCAATTAAAAATCACACTGACTCTAGTCTACTGGCTTTTTCATAATCCATGGGCATCACATAGAAAAAGAAAAGGTATCTCAGAAGCTAATTGTCACTGTGGTTCATGAGGTCAGCTGGCGGAATAAATGTACCTCCTTGCACCATCCTCAATGCTTTCTCCAGGCTGAACTTTTCCTCCGAACCCGTTCCACTTCCCCGCCCCGAATCCTCTTTTCTTCATGCCGAGCAGCACCCTGCCCGGCCGGACCACCATCACCAGAGTCAGCAGCTTGGGGCTCAACATCTTACCTGTCTAAGGGAAAGTAAGGAAATGTAGCGATACAGAAAGTAAATGTAAATACTGCAGGACGCAACATTAGCTGCTGATGGAAAACGTTTGACAGTTAACTCTGGCATTAACATACTTGCCTGTTCAATTTGTGCCATTTGAGTGGATGAAAAGAAAGAAAGAAACACTAAAAACTCACAAAAGATACAAGAGTTTTTGTACACAACACAGCACCGGTTGAGAGATTCCCGCGTGCAGCGCCACAGGCGACGTCACATGGCGCGCTGATGTGCAAAAGCACGGATTGGTCTGATCAACGCCAGACTGAAGTCACAAGAGCCATCATTTGTTTTACAAATCAGTTAAACGTGTCACCTTGAAATATGTTCTACTAGAAACTACAGCCGTTTAGTCAACTCACCAGCGTGTCCTCCTGTCACGTCACACAAACAGGGCAAAATCACATTTATCCACTTTGAGATAAAAAAAAACTATCTATTTCAGTGTATGTCATGTATACTGTGTTATGACAAATTTTGTTTAAAGTTCCACATATTTCAAATTGAAGTTTGTTTTCTTGTCATCACTGACTAAATGTAGGCTATACTAACATTTGACAATGTTCACCTTACAAAGAAATATGAACAAAATAACAAAATCGTGAAAACGTAATATTCATATGTGAGGGCTTTAAGGTACAAAAAGTTATATAAAAGACAGGAGTGATAAACAGCAATGACATAACAGTAGGGCTAGATATACTGTAAACAAGTAAAGAACCTTCAGACAATGTTATATATAATATAGAAACATGAGGCATTGAAATATTGATGGAAAAAGTACTCTAAGAAAGTTCTAAATACAAAACAAAAATATACTTTAAGAAACTGGACACAAATAACAATTTCATGTTATTTTTAAGAAGTCAATGTAGTGCCTGATCTCTTCCGTCGTCGTTTCCGGTTCAGGACACTTGATAAAAGGACATTTTATGTGGGATGTCATAAATGTTTGGTTTCTATGATATTAAGCTGAAAGAAATTTGATTATCCCAGGTAGGAACTACTCCTAAGTTTTGCACAAAGGGGACATATATATGTACCACGCAGTTTCTGACCAATGGCGAGGTGTTTCACACAAGCGCAGTTAACCATAAGGTACACATGCTACATGACCCTGCACAGTCAAAACAATGTGGTGCTTTTCCTTGCAGAGGAGGTATCTACACTCCTCGTTATGTTTAATGAAGAATTTAAAGAGTAAAACTCCCGCCGAGCAGCGCTGGCTGCAGCGGCAGCTCAAAGACCCGTATGTCAAAGCTTCTCAGCAACAAAACTACCGCTGCAGGAGTGCATTCAAGCTGCTGGAGATAGATGACAAGTTTCGGCTTTTACAGCCAGGATACAGTGTAGTGGACTGCGGGGCTGCACCGGGAGCCTGGAGCCAGGTGGCCGTCCAGAGGGTCAACTCTGCCGGGACAGGTAGCTGTGAATGCATACACAGGAAGGGACAAAATAACCGGGACACCAGACAGTGTGATGCAAAAACCGCGCATTACTTACTACCATTAGGCTTCTATTACGACTTAAATCTTCAGATGTTATTGAGGCTATGTAAGACAAGTTTGGGTCCAACTCTTTTGTCCACCTTTGTATAGATATAAAGTTAATTGAGGCAGTTACTGAACAAAATCGATTACTGCTGCACCTTTTCAAGGTACAGTATACAATAAATCCAGTAATTATTCATTGACCAGGTAGAGCATATGGTAATGTAACATGTTTATTATGGAAAACATTAACATTAAAAATACATTCTTATTATCTTGCCTTAGTATTTCTGTTTAAATGATATTAACTTTTTAAATTGGGTATGACCTTTGTTTGTCTTAAGCTGTCTTCCCAACCCTGTTGTCATTGTGCAGTACATCTGTTCTTGTGCGACTGTATGTTGATCTTTATGGACAGTTATGGGACAACAGTTAAACCACTGTTTAAAAGGCTGGAGCTGCAGTACGTTAAAAATGATTCACTATTAGTCGTGTCTTGATAACCCTAATTGTGTTTTCATGATTTCGCTAATACAACCCTTAAAGTTCTTTTGCACTGAATGATTAAGTTATAGGATTTAAGACTTTGAGCATTGTGTAAAATATACTTGGGTATTACATGTATTAGATGTGCTTCTCAAGGATCTTTCATATTGATTGTTACACTTAAAACTTGAAAATAGGAAGTTCATATAAGGAAATTTAAAGCCATATAACTTTGAAGACATGTAAATAATTGTGGTATAAAAATGCAAACACCTTTAAAAGGATGTGTATTATTAGCAGTGTTGTAGTCAAGACCACACTAACCGAGACCAAGTCAAGACCAAGACCATATTATAAATGAAAAATCATCACAAGTGTGACCAAAATACAATTTTTGTTATTTACATTTTCCTTTAAATAAATGTGTGAGCAACAAACAAAGTCTGAGCATTTCCATGTGATTTCTCTTGCATGTTGTTTTACAGATAAATTCCTTATGGTTTTGGAAACCAAACTGACGATTTCGCGGACATCTCTGGTCCGACACATACACACAGCCACTCCTTGTGCCGTTTCCATCCACTCCCACTTGTGTTAAGGGTATCGGGAAGGCTGCAGCTGTTACCGGGAGGAAAAAAAGAATTTAAGTTACTGGTTGCATTTAGAGAGGGACATTTTCTTGCTAATCACAGTAATGGTGTAGACAAATAAATCAGTGGTGGTCTCGACTGGTCTTGATTAAAAATCCGGAGTCTGCTTTGTCCGAGACTGAGACAAGACTGTAAATTTATATCTTCGTCTTGAAGACAGCTAACACACTTTCAGTTATACTGTATAAATTATCCAAATAGGTAAAGCTATATTAAAATTACACTCTTATTTGTGTGACAGTTAATCACCTGCGGGTTTGTTACACAACCACCTCCCTGTGTCACCCTGTGATGCATCAAGTACAACGGAAGTAACACATTAACACATTCACGTCCCACATGATTGTCCTCTAATGTGCTCTTGCATTGCAGCTCCAGAATCCCCACATGGTACAGTCATTGGCGTCGATCTACTGAACATACCACCTCTGGACGGTGCCCACTTCCTGTCCAGTCATGATGTCACGGACCCCGCCACACACGCCAAGCTGTTGGAGCTGCTCCCTGACGGCCGGGCGCACGTCATCCTGAGCGACATGGCGCCCAACGCCAGCGGTTTCCGAGAGATGGACCACGAGAAACTCATCGTGATGTGTTTGTCTTTGATTGACTTGGCTGAGAAGATTCTACAGCCGGGGGGATCTCTGCTTTGTAAATACTGGGACGGGACCCTCACGCATAAACTCCAGGAGAGACTCTCGAGTGTGTTCAGTAGTGTGCGGACTTTAAAGCCAAACGCAAGCAGGAAGGACTCAGCTGAGAGGTATTTCTTTGCTAGAATGTACAGAAAGACAGGAAAACAATCATAGATGCCCTTTTTTTCTTAATCAGTATCTTAAAAAGAACAATATCTTCAATTCAGGGTGTATTTTTATAGGTGTGCATGAAGAAGAGGCTTACTTAAAACCTTTGATCAAAAGGTGGCACTGTTGAGGCATCAGTAAGCATCACAGCTGCAGGCAGAGACACATCACATACTGTTGGAGCATATTTTTTACCCTAGCAAACTTAACACAGCAGCTGTAGCAGTGAAGCAGTAATATGTAAACCTATGCAAGATTCACCAGAGTGATATTCCTCAAGAGCCCAATGCATATGTCCTCTCTCTAGTTGTTGTTTGCCCCTCAGTGTTTGTTCTACAGTCACTCCGCTGTTTGCTTTGCTGCAGAAAAGCCATTTACCAGTGCTGCTTATGCTAATAATTTTCTCTGCCATGTAGAAATATGTAATCATTCTTTCATTGAGAGCTCATTGAAGGGAAAACCTAACACATAAGAGTCACATTCAGCATGACTAATGGGAAGTGGGATGATGCCGGAGCTTGGCAGCCTGCGAGTGTTGTCTGTCTCTGCTCTCTGACAGCGGAGAGATGTCCATTTCCTGGGAAAATATTCGCAGCCACGGTAGACAGATTTTCTTTAAATCACTGTGTTGGAGAACTTTGGAAAGTACCATTTATTTAGTTTTATTATTTTGTTTGTGTCTGTGCTCTTTCATGCTGATTTGATTCTGGTCTGAGCAGAGTTTAGAACCATTGGTAATGAAATAAAAGGCTGACTCTATCAGAGCTGCATTAGAAAATACACCACTCATATGGCAGTATCAGTGAAATCCATACAGGGATTCAACGTGTATAACAAGCATATATATATGCATATCATTGCTCACAAAACTTTTTAATACACACATTCTCTAGAGATAGGAAATGGCACCCCCATGTACATATAAGTCAATAACAACTAAAAGTTGCTAAGCTAATGAGCTTATTTGTACCACTTTTAAGCAAATATTTGCTTTTCAAATACATTAAAATAATTCTGTAATACTTTTGCTATGAGGCTTGCCTTATAATACATCACACAAAAGGCAGGAAAGGGCTGTTTCATTGTCCTCTACATTAATAAAAAGATTACATTCATAAAAATCAGTAGCATCAGAGTATTTTTCTTACAGTGCTAGCCCGTGGTGTTCGCTGGCTGTATAAAGCACGTGTTTCAAACTGCTTAATATGCTTAATTTATCAGCAAGCTAAGCTGCTAACCGTGTTCAAGCAACACAGCGGTGTTTCATTATTCCAAAACAGGTGCTAGCAAGTTGTGTTCAATCCTTTGAAAGCATTTTGTCGACAGCTCTTTCCCCTCAAATCATTAATATTGATGTAATTTTCTTACATGATTTCCCACAAGTCTTTGAAGTTCCTGAAAAAGCATCCTTAATCCTTACAATAGTTTAAGATTTACCCCTTTCTGGACTAAACCATCTGCACTTAATGATGATGATGTAATCTCGAAGGGTTTCATGTAAATACATGTCTGTTAAGTCACAATCTATCGCCAAATGAGGTAACACAATGGTGATTGAGCCTATGGACCACTGACGGAAGCCTTTGCATTTGCAGTATAGTATTATTATGGACTGGGTGTCTGGTGCAACTTTCGCGGACAAAATCACAAGTGGCGCCCAGTTAGTGACACGTTTTCCATCACCCAGCAGGGGTTGGTCTGCCAGAGAGGGTAGGCGGAGTTAAGCAGCTGCTTTTCTGGTGTTGCAAATAAACAGTAAATTACTATGGCTGAACAAACAAAGGCAAGATCGATGACTACAGATACAACTTCATAAATAAGTGAAAATCCAAAGAAAAATAAACAAATTCGACACTCAGATGAAGGCAAACAGTCTGAAAAGGAAAGCGACTGTCAGCGAGGAAAATCAAGAGTTACAACCGGAGCCAACCATGGACGTCGCAGATGAGACACTGTCTGGATTTCTGGGTAGTGTGCTCCTACAATTACTGTTTATCGCCATAGGTGCTGCCAAAGAGAATGAAACTGAGATCTTCGAGATTACAACTTTGAAGAGGGGGAGGACGAAAAGAGAGGTTCAAACATTGCTTTAACTACAGGAAAGTCTGTGAAACTACTTTATTCAGCCAACGAGAAGAATCTTATAATGGAACATAATATAACGTGTATATATATATATACATATATATATATATATAAATCCGTAGGTAAAAGTATGTTTCTCAGCTCAGTCTGCAGGCTGCTGTGAACGCCAGGTTTCACACAGTTCTTTCTACACAGCTGATTGGCCAATCAGAAGAAAGCCAACCTGTTGTGGCGGGGTTTCTTAAAGGGACAGTGCTGACTGAGTCGTTTCAGGCAGAGGCTGTATGAGGGCCTGCACAGAGCACCAGTGTGAGAAAAATTAGGAGTTGTTTTAGTTGTACATTAGCTAAACTTCTCCACAGGTATCACAGAGTGAAATATGAAGCTTGAACTTAGCATAATACCACCCTTTAATAGCGGTCCTGATGAGCAACAGTTAAAGGATGTTATGTGTTATGCTGTGCATAATGCTCAATGATTGTATTTAAAAAGAAGACTGAGGGAAAAGCCTATTGGGAAATATAAGGATTGATAAAAAACTTTCATTGTGTGTCGACATTTAATATTTGGAAAATCTGTACTTCTTACAAAAATTGACTTCCAATAACCGACGCGTTATCACTGTTAATGAAAACAGATGATCCCTAAATTAATGTTTTAACTCTGATAATTTGATGAAATGATAATTAGAAGCCTAATTCAGACTGAATTTGCATTTATAGCAGCAAAGGAAGAGACAGCTCACATGAATAAATGAACAGGGCCGCTGTTTAGCCTCTCTGTCTCAGGCGTGATGAGTAATACAGTATGAACTGAAACATTCATGCTCAGTAAAATTAACTGCGTGGAGGGGGACTGACCTCTAAAGATGATTGTTTGGGATGAATGGGGAGCAGCCAGGCACTGTTGATGAAGCTGATCGTGAAAGATACGAACAGATGACCAATTTTACTTCTCATTACTTGTTGATTATTCAGCCCTTTGCTATTTAGATTTAAATTATTCTAAAATTACTGTGGGATTTATGGAAATTCCACTGTGGCTGAGCACTCGGGCTCCGGCTGAATGATGATTCATTCACAGGTTAATTCATTCTTCTCTGGCCAGCTGCAGGTTCAGATGTAAATATTAGTGAATTAAGAGGGAAAGACAGTCGGAGAGCTGCACATTTTAAATTCAGATGTGATGCTCAGATGCCGTAATCGTCTCCATAATTGGCTAAATTTTGGAAACAAATCTGCTGCACAAAAACCTCTTTGAAAGCCTCAATTTGGTTCTTTTATAGAGGAATACATTTGATGCTATTTTAAAGTGCAGTTCTATTCAGGATTTCAAACGAGACATGCTAATACCCTCATACAACACCTCTTATACTCATGTTTAACAACAACATACGCCGGCAAAACACCCCAAATATCACTCAGCTTTTTCTCTGTTTGCCTGTTAGTTTGAGGCAATTTCAGAGGTAATTTATGATCAAATTAAGAGGATGAAGATGAATATAATCAGCCGCCACTTAGTGTCGCCTTAATCATGTATTACCTAGAAATTAAACACACACTATCTGGGAGGAAGGTGGTTTATTTTTGCAGGAAGAAAATTGGGTTCAGTCGAGCATTTTTCTTATTGGATGTAGCCGCCTCGTCCTGTGTGCTTGGACACTTTCTGCTCTGGTGTCAAAGGCCTGCGAAATACACAAAGTTAGAAAATCTCATGAATAGTTTAAAATCAGAATGGATTTGTTCCAGCGCATGCATGCTCTTTAAGAAAAACTTTAAGACTGCTGGACTTTGGGGGGATTTAGAAAATGGCGTCGTTTTCAGATGCAAACTAGCAAACGATGCAACACAATGTTTAAACCCTGGTGGTATAAAAAGGAACATTTCCTTCTTGAATTCTGATCTCAGTAATAAAAACCAACAGTCTCTCCAGTATTTACATAGTAGAGGTCTAAAAATTGACAGGAAATTAAAGAAATGCTAATATCATTTCTTCCCATTGAGCCATTCATTCCCTCGGCTGACCCAAGTTGCCAAAACGAATCGCCCGTCTGGCAACATTCATTGTTCCCCGAGCCTGTTCCTGAATGTTACCAGACTGAGCCAAAGAGGCGTTCGCTGGCACCGAGTAATGACGACTATTATGATGATAATTTACCATCATCACAAATAAATGAAACTGAAATCTCAGGACGCGGTGACGACTGCAGCTCTCTTTATTATTGGCACCATTTTCAGGCTATGATGTCGACGGTCTGGCAAAGCAATCTGACAGAATGATTCTGCCCCTCATCCCTGTCAACCTGCCTCACTGAAAAACTTTCCTCCCTCACCCCCTCGCCCACGGACTTGGACAACCTGTACAATAACACGCTATCCCACATATCCCTCTCCCCACCTAACTGACCGGTCACTCTCCCAATTCTCCCTGATCTCCCCTGCCAACCTCTTCAAAAGCCCAGCCTCGATCCTGACATCCCCAACAACTACCGTCCCATCTCCAATCTCCCCTTTCTATAATAAATACTGGAACACACTGTCACCTCTAAACTCACAACCCACCTGGATTCCAACCAACTCTAGGAACCATTTCAATCCGGCTTCAGATCCCATCACAGCACAGAAACTGCCTTAATCAAAGTCACCAACGACCTCCTCCTCTCTTCTGACTCTCACTCCCTCAATATCCTCATCCTACTCGACCTCAGTGCTGCCTTTGACACCATCAATCACTCCATCCTCCTCAACCACCTAGAGTCATCCCTCAGCATCAGTGGCACCGCCCTCTCCTGGTTCAAATCTTACCTCTCCAACCGCCACCAGTTTATAAGAATCAATAATTCAAATTCAAACACAGCCCCTCTCTCTCAAGGCGTCCCTCAAGGTTCGGTGCTTGGCCCCCCTCCTTTTCATCCTCTACATGCTTCCCCTTGGTCACATCATCCGCCTTCACAGCCTCCATTTCCACTGCTATGCCGACGACACCCAGCTCTACATCTGCACCAAATCCATCACTGTTGCCACCCACTCCACCATCACTAACTGCCTCACAGACATAAAAAACTGGTTGCATGCAAATTTCCTTAAACTCATCGACCCCAAATCACTCACCTCATCCTGCCCCGACTTCTCCCTCTGCATTGTGTCATCTTTGATCAATCCCTGTCATTTCAACGTCATGTCAACCACATCTCAAAAACTGCCTTTTTCCAGCTCAAAAACATTCGCCCCTCCCTCTCGCTCTCAGCAACCGAAACACTCATCCATGCATTCATCACCTCACGAATGGACTACTGCAACAGCAACCTCTACGGCACATCCTCCAAAATCCCCACCAGAGATCATATCACCCCTGTCCTTCAGAACCTCCACTGGCTCGCCATCCAACAAAGAATCCAATTTAAAATCCTCCTCATCACCTACAAGGCCCTCCACAACCTAGCCCCCCCTGCCTCACTGACCTCTTTCACTAATACACTCCCACCTGCAACCTCAGACCTCACCCCTCTCACCCGATCCAAGCACCGGACCTAGGGGGACAGAGTGCCCTCCCTCTGGAACTCCCTCCCCCATCACCTCAGATTCTCTCCCTCATTCCCCTTTTTCAAAACTGGACTCAAAACGCACCTTTTCCAATCTGCTTTTAACCTGTGACCGATCATCATCTCACTGTTGTAACTGTTTTCTTTGCTATTTTGTTTTATCATGTAAAGTGTCTCTAAAAGTAAAGTGTATTCTAGGAAAATTTGCACCGTAAACAACCAAGTTCCTCCAGAAGTAAAAGTGGGAGTTTAAAGTGAAGCGTGCAATTAAAATACTCGCCCGTTCAGACGTGATATTGGAGTGCGTCTCAGCACGACGCACCAAAGTCTGCCTAAAAAGTTCCAGGTGTTTTTTTTTTTTGTCGGCCTTTGTGCCACGATCATCCAAAAGGACACACGTCAGTGAATAATCAAGCGATCTCCTGTTGATCTGTGCTTTCTTTTCGAGGTTGCAGAAAGTCCTGCAGAAAAATGTCAGGAGCATTAATGCAAAACAGGGTGAGGGATGGTCGTGGGAGGAGGGTTAAAGAGACGAGGGAAAAACAAAACAGCGGTTACGGAGACAAAAAAAAAAAGGACGAGTTGCACTCAGGGGCACCATTTTGCATCCCCAGATCTGAGCCTGACATTTATGAACAAGTGCGGAAATTGAATACAGATGGGAACTGAACGCTGATAACCTTATGATAACATTCTCACTGCTGGTTGTTTCCTTCAGGTGATTTATCAGGCTTTTACTTTGAAAGGTTTAGGCAAAGAAAAATGGCCGCGAGGTTTGGACAAACAGTATGAAATAGACGTGTGTGGTGGAAAAAGAGGAAGAGCAGCTTCCTCCATTGATAAACTATCTACTCTTCATGAGATTAAACATTACGCCCAAAAGTGGCAGCTCTCTTTATCATACCCTTTAAACACAAGTACAGCGTTAAACCCTCGGCAGCTCATGAATAATAATTCTTCATTATCATCACCAGCTATCCTTTGAAGACCAGAAAGACCACTTATCAGGCGCTGTAAACACTCCAAGAGTCTATAATGGAGGGATCTTCATATCATGTTTCCTATGAATCAGCTAATGAGAAGGTGTGAATTTCTCTGTTTTACCCCCCCGCTTTCTTGTGAAGACATTTCTTATCTGCGTAAAGATGGATGACTTGATTTTGACAAGATGCATCATTTAAAAGCTTCTGTCTACCGCCACAAATAAGTATTTCAGCTTTTCTAGACAAATCGTCTTCAGTTGGAGGCATCAAATTTTAACTCTCTGCCATTCTGGATTATACGATTTTTCTATGAGGATCTAAATAATTAATCATCCAATCATCTCAGAACAAACTGGTCAGCGGCTCATGGATGATGTGCGCAACGAGAATTAGAGCAATTATGACTGCGGCCTCCCTCCTCCTCCTCGCTCTGTGCTGCACGACGTCCTCGCCTGTGAATATCATAGACTGTATAAATAATGTACACAGCCACCGTTAGGTCGTCCATTGGTTTCTTGACATATATGAAGTCAAGAGTTCAACATTTGCAGCCGTCCTTGTTGGTTTTTGCTTGCCTAAAACTCCAGTGGGAGACACGTACTAGGTAATTTAAAATAAGCGGCCTTCTCATCACTACGGTCCACTATAATCTCGCTGGGAGAAATCCAACTACAATCCTGACATCTATACCAGCTGACAAATAATTCCAGTCCACTTCAGTGACTGTGTGGCTGTCTTGATGTCTCGCAGACATCCAGAAGTATCTACCTGTCACTCAAAGTGACCCCGCCCCTATAATTTAGGGTTTAACATCATTAAAATGTGCGAGATATAAGAAAATTCACTCCCCGTACTGTTCTCATGAATAAAGAAATGAGATAGGGACAAAGACCATTTTTTGAACCACACTGTAAACATGTTTTTACTGCTGTAAATTTGGACGGAAGGGATAGTTCGGATTTTTGGACACTAAGTTGTATGAAATACTTGCTCGTAGTGTAGTGGATGCAATGCTATTAGCCTACTCACCGAGTCCCGTGGTCGGAGTTCTGGATGCTTCTGAACATAGAATAAGTAGTTCCGGTGAGATGCAAGGGTCATGAAACCAAAAAGTTTTACCCTACAAAAACAACACGCAAGCAATGGTGATCCATTTCAACACAAAATCATCGTCTGAGGGTTTCATATACTGCCTCGTTTTTTGGCACTATTTTCTCTCTTGAACAATCCAGTATCACTACGCCTGCGGCAGGCTAGTTTCTCAGGTGACTCAGCTCTAAGAGAACACACTGGAGTTGATAACTTGGGAGACGACTTCTGTGTCTAAAACTCCAAACTATCCCTTTAATATGAGGCCTGATGGCAACTGATGACGCTCGAGCCGTACTGAAGTTTTTTGCTTCATGCATAGTGTTCATTTTTTAACACCCGAGGTTGCAGCTTGGTAAATATTCACACTCAAATGCATTCTTTAGCTGTGATATCTCAGTAGTAGGGATGCACCAACATGATACCGATATTGGATGTTGGTTCGATACTGTCTAGGAGCTATCCCACCCATATGGAAAAGCATTGTTTGAGTTTTATCTGATGTTGCCATTCACATTAAAGAATAATCCCAGTCTCTCCTCCACACGGTGAGGCAACAGGTTAGCAATAAAACACTGGTATCTGATCTGTACTCGGTATCAGACGATAGTAGGAGATAACACCAAAACGTGACTTATTTAGGTTTGTAGGACATCATCACGTTTGATTATTTAACATAAAAGGGAGAGGGCCTTTTTCACAGAAGCCTTTTTTGCGTATCACAGTAGGAAAAGCGTTTATAGTAGCATTAATGATGGCTGTATTCCATTTAGCTGCTTCAATTTCATGGTCCTGGCTGTGTGCATGCTGACCGCCTGCCATGGCTTTCTCAGACACCTGAATAGAACAGAACCACTGTTAAAGTTATTATTAACACCTGTGCTTTTCCTCCCGGTTGGATGTAAAAATGTCTGCCATGAAATAGCCCATAAGCAGACTTACTTGAAACACCAACAAAAGGCAGAACAAACGGCTTACAGAGCCCACGGGTGGCAGAAAAATGAGGTGTTGATGGTCAGAAAACTCGGTTAAAACACTGGTAAAGTCAAAAGGAACATATCCACAAAAAGGAGCAAGGGTGGCAAAGTAAGATGAAAGACGGACTGCCACAGAAAGAGGGGAAGACGTAAGCTGTGTCTCTATTCAGGGGCTGCATCCGACAATGGACACGGAGGGTGAGTCATTCATAGCCTGTGTAGACCGTTAGCTCCGCCTACCCTCTCTCGCAGACCAACTACTGCTGGGTGATGGAAAACGCTTCACTAACTAACCTGATGGATCCATCCTGACCCGAGAAAACGAGGACGCATCTGAAGGAGCCTTCAAACTTGGACAGCCTACGACGCGCAGCTGTGACGCAATCGGCCTTCAAGTACGGCCTCTGAAGGGTGCAGTCCCTGAAGTGGGACACAGCTAAAGACTGAATTCTGACAAAGGTAAGACAAACTAGACACAGGTGGAAACAATAAGGGGCGGGGCGAACAATCACACAGGATAAAGAAGACACAAAGGCAGGAAGTAGAACAAATAGCACAAGAGGTAAGGGTGAATGACAAAATAAAAACAGGAGACAGTATTCGCACAAAGCACTCATGCATGTTGTACCTTTTCCCTCCGTTTCCACAGCTTGGTCTGGTCAAACAAAACGCTGATTTTGTGCCTTTAAAAAAAAAAGAAAAAAGATCTTTGCCTTCAATTTCGATGGTGGACTGTGGAGCAGGAGGGAGAGGGAGAAGGAATGTCACGCAACAAAGCTTCCCAGGTCAGATCTGAGATAGGGATTCTTCTATCGTCTCCCAGTCTTTAAACCCCAAAGCTCTCGTGACGCTGCACTGTTGTTGCTCCGCTCAGACATTGTTTGTGATTTTGGGGCGGTGAAACACAAAGTTGACTTGAGCTGACACGGCTGCAGCGATGGCACTTTCCACTGTGTGTGTGATGCTTGTGGGGCATTCTTCTTGTTTTTTTTGCGCTGTGCTTCCAAGCCAAGGAGAAGTTAGAGAAGAGCTACATGCATGCAGTCCCTCCCAGTTGAAGTGCTCTGTGCAAAGAGCAGAAGTAGAATCAAAGTTTTAATTGGATTTTTTTTTGTTTTTCTTTTTCCATTTAATTAACTTGTCATGGGACAGGCGGGCGAGCTCTCTCGTGGGGATCGCCGGGCCGATCTGCTTGCTGGTGGATCGAAAAATGAGGGACTCCAACTGGGAACGAAGACTGGGCAGAGGACAGATGGTGCGAGGGCTAATTGTATGACATCTTACTTGTGACTGTTTCTATATTGGAGAGTGAAGCATGCATTGTCTGTATTCCAGCACAGGCCAAATGTTCAAGTGGCACATTTGCCTAATATAAAACCATTTTCTCATTTTATTTTGAAATATTTTGCCATGATTCACATCTTATGGAAGTCTGTCCATTATTTCAGATTATGAACCGAAATCCAGCCACTTAGCATCCCAGGTAATGACTGTGACTTCCCCTGGGTTACTTAGAGAGTGAGAGAGCAGGCAGGGGAGTGTTTTGGTCTTTTGGAGCGCGCTCGCTCATTAATCTTTCTAAAGATGCTGAAGGCAGAAGTTGACATGGCTGCACAGCGAGCGCCCCTCGGGTTCATGTCAGCACTGTATAGAGAGAGCCGCTTGTACAACCAGAGGCACCGTGTTGGGTTTTGTTTTGTCTCGGACGAGCTGTCTCGTGGGCTCCCCGCAGAGCTCCGCTGGTTATGGTTGACTCGTTTCATTCCTGGAAGGTGCAAAACTTCACCAATTGGGGGAGTTGTCATTTTAACCAGCAGGAGACGAACGCAACACTTTTGGCAAAGCATCTAACATCCTCCCCGAGTGAAGAGCAGCGGGAGGCTGATGAATGCGGGGGAAGAACCTGTCCTCGTTGTTATGCAAGAGGAGTGAATTATACGTGTGACTGTTGCGGAGTTGCGGTCGATTCAAGCTGTGATTTTTAATATTCAGTTCATTTGCAAAGAGCCTGTGTTAACGTGGAAGACTTTCAAGATGGTGGGGACTATCAGTATCACTGTTGACTTACAATAATGATTCAAAACAACAGAAAGGTGTTTCTTCCTCTAAAATGGGAGAAAGGTGCTTTACATTAGTTTCTTGCTTTATTTTACAAGTAACGGAGACGTAATATTCGAGCACATCATTGAGAAAGGAATGAAAAAAAAGGCTCCTAAAAGATGGATGTGTGTGGCACGCGGGGCCGAGCGGGGTTGGTGGCCAGGAGGTGGAGAGAGGTGAGGGGCGGCCTGATGAGACGTCGAGCAGCACCTGAGTCCCATTAACGCTCTATATCTGTCCCCGGCCTTCTGCACAGCCGCAACCTATCGCCACTGCCTCGCCATATGGTGGCTTCATCTCTCGCTGTGCCGGCTTTACTTAATGAAAATAGTCTTTTCGCTGCCGAGCCCCCTTCCTTTTTATTTCTGCAGGAGCCACCATTTTTGAAAAAGTTCTTCTTTTCGTGACAGGACTCGCCTCCCTTTGCAGGATGAGCAGTCACTTTGTTTCCTATTTTACGCTTCTGATTCTTTTTTCCAAGAGTGCTCTATCATCTATTTTCCTCAGCCTGCTGTTATGTGAATGAACATCTCCTGCCATGGTCCTTTGATTTTTTTCAGAAAAAAGAAAAGGAAAGAGAGAAAAGCTGCTGCTAAAATATGAAAATTGTATTTCTGGCTTTTGGTTTGCAGCTCCGTCCCTGAAGGCATCATTGAAGCTTAACTTGGCTTAGGAGAGGAGGAAATGCCACGTTTAAGGTGTTTAATTCCCCAACAGTTAAACATAATAATATAAATGTCTTATTTTTCATTGTAAAGGAGCAAACGCACCAAACATGAAGCTGTCTCTACGCCAAAGGAAAAGAGCGATCATCGCTCAGACTGAGCCAAACCTGCTGTGTTATTGCCTGCGTCATGCTTGGCTGCGCCGCACACCCCACACCTGGATGCACTTGGCTTCAGGTGCTGCAGGAAACTCATCTACACAAAAGCACACATGGTTAGAAGAATGGCTTTTATATTTTACCGTTCTAATATTTGTGGCTTTAGGGGGGTGCCGAAATCATTTCTCGGGGGAACCGCAGCATGGTGAAATGACTGGAGTGTTGCTGTTACGGCAAAATCAAACAGTGAAGCTGCAAAGAAGTGCTAGTTGGGGGAATAACAGTTGTTTGTCATGAAAAAGTTCCAGTTACACCCTGTTAAAAGCTAATATCAGACACTCCTTTAGAATCAGCCATTGTTGCTGTTTGTCTTTGCTGAGGAAACTGCATGGAGGCAATTCAACTGCAAGTCCAACTACACAAAGAAAAGTACATTCCTCTTTATTTAAGCATGCGTATGGATCATGCACTCATATTATGTTGTATAAATGTAATACAGCTTTTCGAAATTTATTTCCATCCATCCTTTATCTATACAGCTTATCCTGTTCAGGGTCACGGGGGGGCCTGGAGCCTATCCAAGCTGTCATTGGGCGAGAGGCGGGGTACACCCTGGACTGACTGCCTGTCAATCACAGGGCTGACACATAGAGACAGACAACCTTTCATGCTCACACTCACACCTACGGGCAATTTAAAGTCACCAATGAACCTAACGAGCATGTCTTTGGACTGTGGGAGGAGGCCAGAGTACCCGGAGGGAACCCACGCATGCACGAGGAGAACATGCAAACTCCACAAAGAAAGGCCCACTACGTCCGAACCAAAATTTGAACTAGGAACCTTCAAGCTGTGAGGCAACGCTAACCACTGCACCACCTTGCAGCACCATCAACATTTATTTGATGAATCATATTATATGAAAAATGTAAAATATTTTCTGCCGGCTGTGGCTCAGTGGTAGAGTGGGTCGTCTTTCAATCGGAAGGTTGGCGGTTCGATCCCCAGCTCCCCTACTGTCTACATGTAGTGTAAGTGAAGCCCAAATGGCTCCCGGTGGCATAGCCAAGTGTGTGACTGCGATGACTGATAGACAGTTGGGCACTTCACATAGCAGCCTCTGCCATCAGTGCCTGAAAGGGTGAATGTGACATGAGTGAAAAATGTATAATTCCAAAATAAAAGCATTTTTAGGAGACTAAATCGGTCTTAAATGGATATTAATATTTTGTAATGCTTTAGCTTTTCGTGTAATTATCCAAATTCTCCTTTTAATACACTATATATCCTTTTTTCAGCACTGTATGATGGTTGTATGAAAGCGTATCCACCCTTTACTTTCTCTGTGTTTGTAACAATCTGTTAGAATACATAGCATCACAAGCCCTATAGCCATTTATCAGATGCTGTAATAGAAACGTATGCCAGATAATTTCCTTGATAAACTCTGAAACTTGAACTAATGGATCCTAATAGTGAAAAATCACCACTGCCAGCGCAGCCAGAGTGAAATGATCTTTCATCACCACAATAAGAGCACAGGTCACAGCGTCCTTGTCCTCCAGATGAACTCAGACTCTCTCATACAGCGGTGAAACATCCTGCATACAGTGTACCCAAGTGCCGCATATATTTGCATTAACTCATATTTGATTACATTTGAGGAAGTCATGTCATTATGTGTTGTTTTTCAGTTTTCATCAGGCAACTTGAAGCCATAAATAACAGATAATAATGCATCCTTTTCTAGGAAATGCTTTCATTTAATTTCTGGATCTCTGTAGCTTCTGCTTGTTTATCCTGTGTTGGTTTATGTAACGTAATTGTGCTGCAATTTTCCCCCCGAGACTCTCACAAAATTGTTTTCATTTTTATAAAAAACCTTTGTTACATGAAGGTCAAATACAAAAATTGTGTCCACGAAACACAGAGAAGTTCTTTCTCTGCCACAAAAGTTGCACAAACACAGGGGAAGCATTGTTTGCGTGTTTTTTTTTTTGGCGACATACTTGAAACGCTTTCCGGGTGTCTAAGTTGCTGAGTGACCACAAATAAATCTTTCCACTTAGACAATAATATGGAGAAGTAGTTGGCTGATAGGAGTATGTTGTCTCCAACTTCAAATGATCTCAGCTGGACTCAAGACACGGCGAACAAGCTTTCTCTGTGACAGAATATCCTGCTCAGTTTTACATTCATATGAGGGCTCTGGTGTGACATTGCTGACACCACATGGGATGCATCAGAATATCAGTATTATATTCATAATCAGTGCTCATTTCTTTGTCCAGCTACTCTGCTATATGTGTGATACAATGAATATTAATAGTTGAATCAACCTGTATAGAAAATACCTTTACTGTTGAATCAATCTCGGATCCCAACGGCTTTAGTCTGAGACGATATAGCCTCTGGAGACAGCGATGAACGGGCCGGGCGGTAAGCGATAATCGACTTCCCGTCAAGACTTCCTTTTCCACGTGCTGCATCGTTACAGAACGAGAAACCGTTTTCTTGTTATTAACGGGTCTTACCTTTGCACAAATGTCAACATCACATCATGATGCAGATTTGTAAGAAGTAAAAATTCAGGCTTTGTCAGGTCTGTCCTCAAGAGGAGAAGAAAACTTGCAAAATGCTTGTTTGTTGAACGGAGGTCAGATCGATCTGATGCATTCGAGGAAATCTGAATGCTCAACGGCTTCGTGACACAGTGTCAAGGGAATCATCTCAAGTTCAATTTTAGATCTAGAACAGATTGTTAGCTATTAGCATGCAGATGTCTGTTTATAGAGATTAATAGGAAGCTAAATCGTCGTTAGATGACGCTGATGGGAGCCGGGATGTCATTAGTTTTTTCTGCATACGCCACAGCCTGCTGATTCGTGATTGGTCAATATTACTCGGACTACAGTTCAAACTTGCCGTCCCGGAAATCCACGTCCCTGCCTACAGATTCTACATTTCAATGTAGAATCTGTAAATAGAGATTACTTTGTCACTGAACAGTGACAGAATCACACTGACTTTGTTCCTTATGATCAGGCACCTCTCTTACGTTGACATTTGGGGTTTTGAGATAAATGTCTTAAAAACTTTTTTCGAAGAAATAACATGAAACTTGTTACTCACATACATGTTCACCTGAAGATAAAATGTAATCATTTTGTAGATCTCCTAGCTTTAAAGCTCCTGTAAGGAACTTTCAGTTTGTGTTGATTTTGGCGCCCCCTGTGGGCAAAGCCATACCTCTTATCTCTTTGCTGATTTTTGGTTTTTAACAAAAATCTCATCCTGCTTTCTTTAACAGTCCTATGTATCACTCACTTTAAATTTTTGCCCTGGAAAATGTAAACAAAGGCAGCGTGCAGTTAATCGCTGTGTCTGACACCTACCCCCCCAACAGTGGTTTCAGGCATTAAAAATAACTATAGAAATAATCAATCTTGTCGCTGATGGTCTGGTTTGCTTTTGTAGGTCATACAGAGTGATCAGAATTAATTTCAGTGTGTTTCATAACCAGTGAAAAACTCCTCACAGGAGCTTTAACTAGTTTTATAGCTTCACGAGGAAACCCTTTAATTTGGCCAATTAAAAACGTAACTTTGATCTCGTTCTAATTAGCAAATGTTTGCATGGTTACACAAAAATTAATATGGGTTTAACATGCGAAAGATTACACCTGCTTAAAATCAGCATGTTAGCTTTGTTTTTGTTAGCACATTAGCATAGCACAGAGCTTTGAATCTGCTTTAGGGTTAGATTTATTCAACCCAAAGGAATTCAGAACAAATGAAAAAATCTACCAAATGATTACAGCAACATCTTTGTTCAGTTATTGCGCCGTGGCCCCATCCAAAATATCATATATCATTATTTATGAACCAGCAGTTCTTCCGCTGATTTTACTTTAAAACATTCTCATGTTCAATGGACCGTGTCAGGAATAAAGTGCGTGCTGCATTCTGTTGGTGTTCATGTGGGAAAAAAATGTCTGTTTTTCTCAACAGGAGAATATGAGTGTGAATTAATGAAAACAAAAATGTTAACCTCTGCTGAGAGAGAGGCACAGTCTCTGTCTGTCTGTCTGGATGAATGATCAATGCAGGGTTGTTTTTAGTTGCGCACCAACAGACTTGATGGCAAACTGCTGGGAGTCAACACACTGACAGTACACAGTATCAATTCCATTTCATCTTTAGATCTACATTACATTCACTACAGAGCCATTTTCAAAATAAAGCTTCAGATTCTCTGCTTTGCAAAATGGTCATGCTTCGATTAAAACCATGATATTTATTGTATTAAAACAGCCATTCCAGCTCCTCATGCTGCCCCTAAACCTGGATCCATCTATCACATTAACTGTTACTGACAATCACTGTCAATGCAGCAGCTTACCAGACCTCATGGGATTTGTGGCTCTGTTGTTTCAGATCAAAGAGAAGAGAAAGGTCCACATTCACACAGAAGAAGAACTGGATCATTATGTAGTCTGAAAGTCATGGGAATAACACGTCTCAGTCCTTTTAATAAATGAGCCTTTCACAATAAATGTCCGGCTTTGGTTCTTTTCTACTGAAAGACACCAAAAACTGGGGATTCATTTTCAAGTCCAAAATTGGAACAGGAATATGTCTTAAGTAATGTTTGAGGGCACTTTTGGCTGCACAACATTGCAAGACAGACAAGCCATTAATAATGTACTCACGCCATATGCCTGACTCTGCAGCTCTTACGTTTTATAACACACGTGACGCATTTACAACTTAATCTGGATTCAGCATGGAAATGCAATAAATGATTATAGTGTTCGTGCTCAGAATACAGCTCAGGACCATGTGACTGTTCAACATACAGAAAGGTACATCGATTAATGTTGGGACTGAAACAAGCCCACGAGAGTAGATCAGAATGCACTGACTTCATCAAGGGAGCACGTTGTGGATAGACCATCCATATTATTGATGTTTCATAAATAAGAGGCATATATCTTACAGTTTGACAGGCGTCCTAGTTAGTGAGCCATTTCAGTTCAAAATATTATTACAGCTGGCCAAAGTATGAAGCTGGTGGTACTTATTGATGCGAGTTTAAATGCTGCGGCCTTTTTTTTTTTTTACAACTTGATGCGCCATATGTTTGGAGGAAAGTGTGAGGCAGAAAATGGTGATTTTCAACAAGTCACGGAAGTGTAAAACACTCCCACCACTCCTACACGGAAGAAAGAAAGTTGTGTTGTTTGTTTGAGTCTTGTTTTTATAGTTTTTTGGGACTTTTTGTTATTTTTCTGTCCGAAGTAGTTTGTCTCTTTGTGGTTGTTTTGCATGCATTTATAGTTGTTTTGCGTGTCTTTGAAGTTGTTTATATCTCTTTGTAGTTTTGTTCTATTTTTGAAGTGATTTTTCTTCTTTTTGTAGTTTCTATTGTGTCCCTTGTAATTTTGTTGTTTCTTTTTTCTTCAGAAACGATATGCTTCTCCTCCATTGTTGAGAAATACCCGGAATACCCGCCCCTTCTTGATTTTGATTGGTCGGTGAGGAAGAAGTGACATTGACAAAGGCATTGAACTTTTTTCATCTGAGAGCAGCGACAAAAAACAGCTGACGCTGAGGGCGTTTTGGCGCTTAGGCACTGAAAACGCTAAACTGCATTGGTTTTGTATAGAAAATAGGTGCTGCCAGTGCAAGAATGGCATTAGTAGACACAGGCCCTTAAGACTAACGCATGGAAGATTTATATGGAGCCACTCTGTTGTATCATTTTAAAAATAAAATACAGATACAATGTGTCATATGTTAGTAGTTACAGTTACAGTAGTGTTTCTTTGAAGTTGGTAGTGTCTCTTTGTGTTTCTTTTTGTCTCTTTTAAGTGGTTTTCATCTCTGTGGTTGTTTTGCATCTTTATATAGATTTTGTATCCCTTTGTAGTTTTGTTGTGTTTCTTTGAAGTTAGTTGTGTCTCTTTGTTGTTGTTTTGCATATAGTTATAGTTGTTTTGTTTCTTTGTTTCTTTTTGTCTCTTTGTAGTTTTGTTGCGTCTTTGAGGCTGTTATGGTGTTGCTTTGCGTTTGGTGTTTGTTTCTGTATTTGTTGGTTTTCCCTGCCTTTCTCTCCAGAAGTGTCTGTGTGTGCAGCTGGGGGCGTGGCTGGCTGAGCAGCTGCAAACTAGACTCACCTGGGATCCAATCTAGCAATCACTCCTGCCATAAAAGCCTGGTCAAGAGGTTCACTCCTGTGGCTCGTTTTCTCGTGGACTTTTTCGTCCGTGTGTTTTCTACTACTTTGCAGCAGTTTCTCAGCGAGCTAATCCGTGTTTTTCTTGTGTGCAGTTTACCCGGTGTGCCTCGTCTACTTCAGTGCCTTCCTGCTCGACTTGCTACGCCAGCCAGTCCTCAGCTGTCACCACCTGCCTTTACCTTTTCATTTTTGCCTCACCTTTTTGCCATTAAACACCCTTAAGACTGTTTTAAGGGTACATTTGCGTCTTTATTTGCATGAAAATAACACTTTATTTGTCCTTTATTACGCAATCAAGAAACACCACCAGCTGTTTTTAGTTTGAAAGACCAACGTAGTTTAGCACTGTGGTCCTTGATAATAGAGTTGTGCACAGAGATGCACCTTCAGTGCAATTGTCTGTTTAAAGATTGGCTTTAACTTTTCCTTTCATCAGATGTGACCGATTGACGCAGATTGAAGACGCCAGAACCCTCTGCTTCCCACAGCCTCATTTTAAATGACATTGTTAAAAAGTCTGCTAAAGCTCAATTCAATCTCTCTTTCAGGATTTGAAGAAGCTCTTTCCAAACAGCGGCCGTGCTTTCCTGGAATGAAGCGAGCGCTGGCTTTCTACGTGTTGATGAAACATTGCAGCCTGGGCCACTGATAGCAAAACACAACAACACGATTTGCCTGATTAATTTGAAGCTTTATTACTCAAGAGTGAAGGTTTTTATAGCTTGCAGTCATGGTGATAACACAATTGCTTCTCTGCTGCGTGTTGAAATGGGGCTTTTCAGTCAATAATGCCACATTTGCTTCACATTTACTTCGGGAAAACAGTCAATAGCTGCAGAGAAATACTGATGAGAAACACAAGTAAAACACAATGTTGTGGTAAAACGGCAAATGGTCTGTGGCAAGAACTCATTGAACCAGCAGCACACGCATACAAGCACACAAACACACAAACACACATACACACACCTGAATCAGTCCAATTCTTGCAGGGCAGTTGCCAGCAAGAGTCACAGTTCAGCAGAACCAAACAGCAAACAACGACAGGTTGTTTTTTTTATTGTTGGTTTGAAAAGTCAATAATCTTTTGCAGGAAATGGTTGCAATTCAGCTTAGAGTTATTTAAATGTTTAACAATAATTGTTTAAACAAAAAGCTTGTAAAAATAAGGAAAGGGTTAGTGCCGCTGTGGACTGAAAGTTTGACGTTAAGGTGACTAAGACATTTGGTTAAACTTGAGGAAAGATTATGGTATTGGTTAAATATTTAAAAAAAGAAACTATGCAAGAAAAAGAAATAAAAAAGTGGACATCAAGAGAATGAGAAGGGAGCTGCATAAGACTGGTGCAAATATTTGCTTAAAGTTCTGATCATCTCTGAGGCAATTAGGTTTGAGATTAGCCAACAGGGGCGTTTCCAGGTTTCCACCCCATAATCCTAAACTATGATTGTATATCTACCCGGTCAGAGGCGGGACTTATGTTTAAGTCTGGTACAAAACACAGTGACTTTTGCAGATACTTATTTTTGAGTCCTTACCCGTGTTTCCACCCATGCCGTTTTTTTGCAGTGGCAGCGCTCACAACCTCAATTTCAACGCCCTCGCCCAATTGTGCTTACTGTTGCTAGGTTCCGAAAGTTGTCTGATGGCACTTCCGCTTCATTTGGTAGTGACTGTTACGTCTGTTTTAAATCGCTCTGAATGCTTTATATTTGCTTTCATTCAAGGACATTTTAAGGAACTGTGTCCTGGCGTTAGCAGCAGCTCTACAGCCGGGAATTGTACCAGCAAAAACCCGAAACGATATGCTTCTCCTCCACTACTGTTGTTGAGAAAGTTAAAGTCGAGGTGAAATGAAAAATGTCATTTTAATCCTTTTAGATCACATCCTCGTAAATATTGTGCATCTATTTGACAATATAGGCCAAAAAAAAATACAGAAAATCAATTTCCTCGTATTCTCAAAATTCGATCATTTTTTCTTCCTGTAAAAAAATAATATCCCGTGTGCTTACGTAAGTTAGAACCAACCAATTTCAACCAATCAATCTGCAACATTTAGCCGCAGAGCACCAAGAACGCTCGGTCAGTTAGCTAGCTACTGCGCTGTGGAGAACGTCTGTCTACCCCCCTTCTCAGCGATCAAATCAAATTCCTCTAATGATATGCCCCGCCTGCACGTCCTGTTTCACCCGGAAATACATCACGATTCGGAAGCTAGATACTCTCGAAATGCCGTTTCAGCTCGACTTTAATATCGGAATACCCACCCCTTCTTGATTTTGGAGAAGTGACATTGACGAACGTGGCGGTGTTCTAAAAGTCTTTTAACTGAGAGCGCTGTGAGGGCAGCGACAAAAAACAGCTGACGCTAGGGATATTTTTGCGCTGAGGACGCTGAGCGCTAAACTGCGTTGGAAAATAGGTGCTGCCAGTGCAAGAACAGCATTAGTGGACACAGGCCCTAAAGAATTACGCATGGAAGATTTATATGGAACCACTTTTTAAATAAAATACAGATACAATGTATTATATACGGAGCCCCTGAAGTCCCAAAAGGTGAAAAATTGTATCTTGTGTGCACAAGATAATAATCTTGTGGGAACAAGTTATTACCTTGTGTGCAGAAGATAACATTTTTTACCTTTTGGGACTTCAGGGGCTCAGTAGTTATATGTTAATAGTTACAGTAGATGTTAGAAGTGGAGACAAAAAAAGTAAATGAATGCTACTTGGACATGTGCAAGCACCCAAACTTGAGCCAGCCCTGAATAAGTTTGTTCCCCAGTTGTGCCACCCCACTCAAACAAGTCTGGACACGCCCCTGAAAGTGTCTCGTTTTGCTGGATGAAGTCAAATTTCATTGCATCCACAATTCTGCCATGAAGGTCACTCACTGCTCACTGCATTTGCACCATAAATATCTGTACAAAAGTTCATGACAAACCAACCAAAGTGGTAGACTGACTGACTGACTGACTGAAACGCAGGCAGAGGGTGTAAAAACGAAATGACTTTCCCTCCATTTTCCTGAAATCTCACAAAGAGGCAACATCAATTGTGAAAGTACAGTCATTTCTCGGGAGACCTCCTTTTTCCTTTACCTTAAATGACAGCCTTGAGACTTACAATGATGGAAAACTATCCGTTGAGCAACTTTATACACTTAGCTGCACATTGCTTTATAACAATTGGGTCGACTGCAGGGCGGAACTTGAAAATAGCTGCATCTTCTCAGCAGGAGTTCAGCAGCGTATTATTATTGGTTATCTACAGCAATGTGAAATGGTAATAAGTAGCACGATTACTGATTCCCGCTCTGCAGGATACCAGCACGTTTTCAAGTCACTCAACCTAATTCACGGCTGAAGCACACTCATTGATTATTCCTGGCCGAACTCTTCTGTGTTTTCATGAAGAGAATCTGCCTCTCACTCAGCGGTGCATGTGCGCTCAATGAAACTGATTCTGTGTGTTCGACCAAATCCGTCAATCATGTCGCTGAAAGTGCTGCTGTCCATCTTGTTTTGTGCTCTCTTTGTGTTTACACTGTCGCACAGAAAGCAATCGCAGGTTATGATAAAAAAAAAATATGGAATGAAATGTCACTATTAATCAACGTAATTGTGGACGCTGATAGAAGAAGAAGCCGGAGGTATAGCTGATGATCTGGTGCCAAATATGTCTCAGTCACGGTGTGTCTCTGCATTTGTGATTTCAACGTGTATTTGTTTTTAAATACCCTGTCAGGAATGATTTATGGGGATACTTTGAGAGATGTTTCCTTGAGATTCGGCAGCAGAAAATCAGGTGGCATTACCCATGACAAAATTGAAATTAGCTCATTCTCCATCATCACACTAGATGTGCAATCACAGTGACAATGGATGAGTAACCTATCATCAAGAGGCCCAAAACAAATCTACTCTGGTTGAGCAATTTTGTGTCTCACCTTAATTGCATTTCGAAAACTTGCGAGGTGGCGGAAGTCTACACTCAAGACGTTTCTGCCACTGAAGACATTTCGTATTGTTAAAGCTGTGAAAAACAGTTTTGTATTTAAGTTTGAGACAATAGGAAGATATAAGTGTGCAAATTATACATGATTGACAAAAGTAGTACCCAAGGTTTTCCGATTTCTACAAAGCCAAATAGTGTTTTTGACAGATCTTGAGAGCATAAAGCAGTTATAGATACAAAAAGAAACAAAAACGGGGCATACTTCATGTCAGCACAGTTTGATTTCTATCAGGCGTTTAATTTACACGTCCCTCACTCAATCTCAGCCTCTCGTACTGTATTCATCCATCCTGATGCAGCCTACGTCCCTGTCCTTTAAACAACATTCCACCTGAAGCAGGTGTGAAACTGACTCACTGCTCAAACTAAAGACTGTCTGTGTCTCATGGCACAGCCAGAGGTATCAAACAGCTAGTCCAGGCCAGCAGTCAGGCACTGAGCCCATGTACTGTATCTTTGGCTGCAACAATAAGCGAGTGGAGCTTTGTGTGTGTAACAGCATGTTAAAAACTTCTACAGGTAGTTTCATCTGCGGGTGACCTTTAATATGTCTTTCAGATCTTAATATAAAATTCAAAGCTGCCCTTATCATTTTTTGTAGTCACAGAGATTAATCACTCAGTCCTGTTTCCCTTAAGCTTCTTTTAGCTAATATTTTTTATTTTACAGCCCCGAATATTTATGATTTCAGCCCTTCTCATGCAACTTTTTTCATTTTAAAACCCTCTAAAAACTAACTGCCAGTACCAAACAGCAGATACACAAAGTTAGCGACTAGCTAGGAAACACAGAAGCGTGTAGATAAGCACCTGCTTGCTAACGAGTTTGTCAGTGTTGTGTGCAGCGTTAAATCCGTTCACGAAAATTCTGACAAAAAATGTTCGTGTTCCTTTTTTCCACGACGAAGGCGAGACATTGACGAGCTAAAAATAAATTGTTGATAGTAAAAACGTCTGTTTTGTTTTCGTTAACGAGACAGGACTAACATGGGCTCACAGAAAAAGGTGCGTTTTGCATTCATTTGACGCTTCTGCACAAAAAGAAACAATCACCATCTGTCTGCTTCAGTCAGACTGTTTAAATGAGAAGCGATGATGAATATACAAAACGTTTTAACGGTAGAAACCAACACTGCTGCTGCAAATGATGCAAGAGAGAAACGTGCAGTATGTGCTACTGTAACTGCACGGCATTGTTCTGTGGCTTTACATGCGTAACGTTACGTTCCAGAAGTTTCCATATACACATATAAACTCAGTTGAGTATTATCCGTGCAGAACATCATCAGGAAACAATTAAAGTAAGGATCAATGAAAAGGACTCTACAGCAGATTGAGCCTGCATCAGGATAATTGTTTAAAATAGAAAAAGTTTAGACTAAAATGTGATGACTTTTTATTAACCAAAACTAGACTAAAACTATAGAGGGTAAAAGTGACTAAAATGTGACTAAAACTAATAAGCATTTTCGTCTGACCTAAAATAGCTGCCAACATTAACGCTGGTTGTGTGTCAGCGCGCAAGAGGCCACACTAAATCAGTTAAATTGGGCTTTAATAATTGCACATCATAAAAAATTCATCAAAACTTTTAAACATTTTCTCACCATGAAAATGTTAGAACAGAAAAACATAAAACATAGTAAATTAATGTGATAAACAGCAGTAGAAGGTAGAATAACCGTTTGGCTTTAAATATCTTCACCTTGTCTGAATTCAGAGGATGCAGGAGTTCAGAGAGTCAGATCTGATCAGCAACTACTTAATGACTAGGACTTCATCACATAACTTTATTATCTGCCATCTTCCCCAACATCCTCTCTGGGCCCGTTCAGATTGTTGAGCTTGTTCAATAAAGTCTGCAAACCTGTAACTCATCTGGAGAGAAACAGCCTCATTACATTAAAGTTCACATTATAGTAATTCTTGTCCTCCTTTATGTGATTTCTGCTGAGGATGTGACTGCAGGAGGCACCCGTCCTCATATTACAGAGCTAGATTAGAATAACGGCCATGTGCAGTCATTACGGCGAAGGTAACGGCTGTGTTATCTCTCATTATAAAAACTGCAATGCCACAGCTTCTTGTGGCAAATTACGACTGCTATGTTTTACACCACATCCAATAATACCAAATGTTTATGTTTGCAATAACGCAATGCTGCGTCTTCACAAAAGCGTCTGTGAAACCTTTAGTTAGTGGCTAATAAAAGAGATATGAAATGAAACAGTTATCCACTCAATATACAGGCCTTTATAGTCCTTTAAGGATGGTAAGAGTGTGTTAGTAGTAGGACAGCAACACACCTAAAAATTGGGTAAAATCCAGCATTCATCTCTTTAATTCTAAATAGATAATAAAGATACAGTAAAAACAAAAGCAACTCATTTCATGTTGGGAAAACTATTTCCTGCAGTTAACAGGAATTAAGTCATGTGACTTCCTGACAACCCGGTTCAAACCAATGAAACACCCCCATTGCTAACAGGTGGGATATTTAAGCTAGCAAGGCCCTACCATCTGGTTTGCCTGCTGCTGATGCACATGTAGCACTTAACCAGGAAGATAGCCTGCAAACAGACTGTGTTTTGGAGGGAAACATTGCTGTTTCTCTGCTGTCTTTGACCACATTACTCTTCCCGAGTACGTCGTTGCTCCACTACAACTAGGTAAGTGCAGTCATTTTTTTTTTATATGTTATGTCTCTAAAGTTAGCAATAGGAAGCTAGCTAACAAAACAGCTGCATGCAGGTCTTTTGCTAGCTCTTTGCTTGGACTGCTTCTTTTTCATGTTGGTTGACAAGTTGTGATTGAAAATGCATTTCTGTCCTAAACAGTGGCTGGCAAAACCCTTTTTACTTAGCTAGCCACTTCGTCATTGTTTCCAAGTCATGAATGGTTTGCATGCTCAACCATTGTTGCTGCTGGTTTCAAGCTGTGTGTTTATGTGTGTTGATGTTATTTGTGTCGCATCTGCTGGCCTCTTAATCCTGCTGTTTGTGCTGTTTTGGTGCCTGTGGTGAAATTCTTTGTTATGCTAGTTTCGCTTATAATTATTTGGTTGTTTGGTATGTCGATTATTCTGCTTTCATTGTGTGGCTGTAGATAGTGGTGAAACAGAAGTATTATGAAGTTTTGGTCTTAACTGACTTGGCAATTTTTGCTTCTGTTGTCCCGCTGCAGACATATTGTGGATCTCTGGCACACATGCAATTTATTCCTTCTGCATTGGCAGTGAAATGCACATTGTTTTCTAACATTTCACTCCATTCCACCGGGTTTATGTGACAGTTTCATATCATAATCCTATTTAAGCTACTGAGTCTGCTTTTCAGTACACTGATGCTACATTCTGCTGCACTCTTTGCCAGCATTAATTTTACATTCTTCTACTCATAATCATGTAGCTTATTATCTCTTCATCACGTTTCATACGAGGAGAATTTCTGCTACAAGCCATGAATATTTAGATACTGTCAACAATTATCCGCTTCATTTAGTTGAGGTTGAATCTGGTGTTTACATTTGTCCCACGTACAAGACTGCACGAAGTAGCTGAATGTATTGAATGCAGAAAGTTTACTTATGAATTTTCCCCACTCTCTGTCATGCTTTGTGCCTGCGAGGTGTGTTAATGGCAAAGCCGCTTATTATCCAGGGGAGCGCTCTGTACTGGTTAACAAAAATAATATTAACATGAATAAGTCGAAGTAAAGTATATAAAATGCATTCCATTTCTCTATATTCATAGTTCAGTTTAGCAATTCACGATATATTGTACATTTGAGAAACTGGAACTAGTGTATTTTTAGCACGTCTATTTGTAGAGCAGTCTTGAAACAGCTGGATGACCGCTCTGGTAATGGGTATACCTTCGTTCCATTTTTCAGTAACACACTAACTTTATTTTTTTGTGTTAAGACAGTTGCATTTGTAAGACGCAGAGTTACGGCGTCCCATTTTTCCGGGCCGGGTAGGACATGTCCAGTCCTGGAGGCTAGCTGCGGGGCTACCTGGCGCTATGCATCACCACGGTGGTCCCTGATCTTTTTGGGCTCGCCATTTTCACACTGACAATTATATTAAATTTGACATCATTTCTCCGCCTCAGTTGTTGGTTAACTTGGCCTACTTTTAAACCATTTGTTCCGGACGATAACTGTGACTCTCCATCTTTCATCCACCTGGCACTGTAGTTAAATGATGCTGGCCTCACGAGGGGTACAATCGCTTTACAGATAAGTGCCGCTGTCTACTGTTGTGAACGTGCAGTATATTGACCTTTAAAAGTTTAGACCCCGAATATAAGATGATCCCACGTTTTCAGCTCTATGTCTATGGAAAAAAAACCTCAAATCGGACCAATACAGCATTTATTTGTGACTATTTCAGTGTGCGTGCCTGAAGATTACGTCCTCCCGCGCCTCTTTGTAACATGCTGCAATGTAAATCAATATAATGCAGCAAAGTTTGGTAATGTCAGTGAAGTGGATAGTCATTCTAAGGAGGGTTTTATGTATAACTTTGGATTGAAATGAAGCCGTCTTGCTTTCATCATCGGCTCCTGCAGACCGCTGAGAGCTGTCACGAAATTGCTCCCTTTGTTGCTTTGAAGAAAACGAATGTGTCATGAAATATGATGGGAGCAACATTAAATTGTCCTCCACATTATAGCAGCATTTTCATGCAGGAGAATATATAAAATGGATGATCTCAGAAGTTGGTTTACGGAGGAAAGTCTGGCGAAATCCATCAGAATTAAAAGAAAAACAACAATGAGAACAAACACATTATCTAAGTGACGCTTTAGGATGATGCCAGACGATGCCGCAGCGGCCTTATTGTACATTGACACCATGAAAAATTATCACATTACTCAAAAGAAAATGCATAAACCAATTTAAGTGATGTATGGAAATTTAGTTTTAAGCTTTGAGCCTCTTTTACATTTTTTAATAATGGTCAGGGGAGACTATCACTAATGGATCCAAGAAAACATACAGTATTCAGAAAACCAAGAACAGCCTGAAGGATCACTTCTATAATTGTCGTCCAATTAATGAGTGGACTAAAGCAGTGTGTCCTGCAGCACTTTGCTCAGCTCTTTCCTCATATTCCAGCCATATTTAACTTGTGCCCAAATTCAAATGACACGTCCTTTGGAAGATAAACGCTCCCTTTTATTTCTAAGTGAATGCTGCCGGCCCAGTAATTCCTGCTTGTTGTGGTGCGAAACAATCCCAAGTGTATTATGCTCTTCTATATCAGGGGGCTGCTATTTCATATTTTTGAATGCAAAATGTGCAACAAGTGTTTGTAATCAAATAAAAGTTCCTCTTATATAATATTTCAAGCTCCATGATGTAGGCCTGGAAGTTGAAGAAGTGACGACAGGGTTTATCTGCAAAAAAACTTTGTAAGTGTGGGATAGGAAGTTAATGAATAGCCTAACGCTTGTTTCTACCACCAATGAGCTCCTACATCAATTACATAATTCCCAATAAGCCTAACCATAACAATTGGGGCATTTCATGAATCAGTCTACTTCCAGTGGCAGTAAAGAGATTCTCATGGCTGATACTCTAATGGTTTTCAGCAGAAATGGTAATATGGCCTCGTCATTACTTTCTTTTGTCTTAGCTTTTTATCTAAAGTTTATCTAAAGGCGACTGGATTTGGTTGATGTTTTGCCAGGCGTTTACAAAAGACCTGTTGAGTCTTAAAAATGTAACATTTCTGGAACAAACTAACTGAACATGTTCTCTGTGTGGTCAAGTGAAGCTGGCAGTGATGAAATGGATGCCATGGTGAAATAACAAAAAACTGTCAATAACAGCTGCCTGAGTGGAGGCCAGGCAAGGTTCATGTGTCAACTCAGTTGAAACAATATGATACTATATAGACTATGTTATTGTCCCTGATACCATATGATACTATATACTTAATTGTTTCTGAAGGCAAATGGTCATGGATAAAATGCAGCATTTGAGTCCAAGACAATTTCCCTACAGAGACAATAAAGTATAAAGTATATCCTATCATATTGGGGATAATAAAGTGTAGCGTATCGTACTGGGGATAATAAAGTTAATTTTATCTGGGATAATAAAGCGTATCGTATCTGGGATAATAAAGCGTATCGTATCGGGGATGATAAAGCGCATCGTATCGGGGATGATAAAGCGCATCGTATCGGGGATATTAAAGCGCATCGTATTGGGGATGATAAAGCGTATCGTATCGGGGGTTAATAAAGCCTGTCGTATCGGGGATGATAAAGCGCATCGTATCGGGGATAATAAAGTGCATCGTATCGGGGATGATGAAGCGTATCGTATCGGGGATAATAAAGCGTATCGTATCGGGCATAATAAAGCGCATCTTATCGGGGATGATAAAGCGTATCGTATCGGGGATGATAAAGCGCATCGTATCAGGGATAATAAAGCGCATCTTATCGGGGATGATAAAGCGCATCGTATGATAAAGCACATCGTATCGGGGATGATAAAGCGTATCGTATCGGGGATGATAAAGCGTATCGTATCGGGGATGATAAAGCGCATCGTATGATAAAGCACATCGTATCGGGGATGATAAAGTGTATTGTATTGGGGATGATAAAGTGTATTGTATTGGGGATGATAAAGCGTATCGTATCGGGGATGATAAAGCGTATCGTATCGGGGATGATAAAGCGCATCGTATGATAAAGCACATCGTATCGGGGATGATAAAGTGTATTGTATTGGGGATGATAAAGCGCATCGTATTGGGGATGATAAAGCATATCGTATTGGGGATAATAAAGCGTATCGTATTGGGGATAATACAGAGCATCGTATTGGGGATGATAAAGCGCATCGTATTGGGGATGATAAAGCGTATCGTATCGGGGATGATAAAGCGCATCGTATTGGGGATGATAAAGCACATCGTATTGGGGATAATAAAGCGTATCGTATCGGGGATGATAAAGAGCATCATACTGGGGATGATAAAGCATATCGTATTGGGGATAATAAAGCGTATCGTATCGGGGACGATAAATTGTATCGTATCGGGTATAATAAAGTGTATTATATTGGGGATAATATATCGCATTGTATCACTTTGTTTATTATCAAGACAATATAATTCACTTGTTTACTTTGAATTTCGAGCCATGTTGAGCTTACATATTAGGCCTGTACAAATGACTATTAAAAGTATTGCTGAAGCTGTTCATTTAATCTTCCAATTTGATACTTATATTTACCTATATGCTGCTTTAATATATATTTGACACATTGAAATAAGCCTTTGCACAGAGGACAACAACCTTTTTTTTTTTGCAGGTTTTTAATGAGAGCTCAGAACAAGGCGACACACAATATTATAGATCTTTGTATTGATGTTGTGTTTGCTCCTGGTCTGCTGATATTGAGAGCAACACTGCACTGTGTATGATAAAAACCCTAGAGGACACAATATGTGGCTCAAGTAGGCCTATGTCTATAGGTACAGGAAAGACCGAGCTTACACTTGATGTAAGCTGCTGCATTAGAAAGTGGCTTTAATGCATTTGAGGTATGTTGATGCAGTAAAAAGCTTTCTCGCTTCTGGGTTATACTTTATTAAAATGTCATCATTATGCAACATCATTGTTCCCCCGCTGGATCGATGACAAACGCAGGTGGAGGTGGATGAAAAGGGAACCACCTGTTGTGTGACATTTAATGCTTAATTTTCCTTTTTTGCTTTTTTTGTGGAGAAATATTTCCTTGCCTTTTTTAATTTAGCACAAAGCTGAGTAAGCACCACGGTCTCTCTCGGCGGGGAAAAGATATCTTCCAGGCATTAAGAATGCAAGGTAATCTCACGAGGATGCTGCCTGTCATGGTTGTGTAATTCTTGATGGGATTCAAACGCTGTTAAGTATCAGAATTCCCTAAAAAAACTGCAACATCAAAGCGAAACGCAGGGGTGCTTTAGCTTCAACACATCTGGATTAAGATTTGTTCCATCCCTCTGAGCCCTCCTTAAATTCCCGTGAAAACAGTGAAGAGGACAAAAACATTCATAGAATCTATTCACTGTGCATAAATACACTTCCTTCATTTGTGGCACCTTAAAGTGCTCCTCAGAACCACAAAAGTAATCAGATAAGAGAGGTTCTGCCTGATATAGAGCTCTGGGATGTAAATGACTTTGGCTAATTGCTGCATTTAGACACCCAGTGTGGCTGAAAAGGGGAGCGCAATTGGAAGGAAGGATGCAGGTGCAAAATGGAAAAAGGATGAAGTATGACGTGAAAGAAAATGTGTCGCCTCGTTTTTCATTATGCTGTCCGTACTCTGCGACTACAGCTGCTTCTGCTAATGCACATGAAACAAAGGTGTTATCTTGTTACTGAAATCTCCTGTCTGGTTGTTTTTTATAGTATAATGTGAACATCAGAGAAAATCCTCTCAGTGCCCCTGCAGAATGTTACATGCGAGAAATACATCATTTCAATAATACAGTTATTTGTATTCATGCGATCTTCAAGGCACTTTGACGTGCTAATAGTCGCCTCTTTGCTGTGAGCAGTTACACCCACAGACGGAGTCGAGTCTTTCCTTTTATTTCCCTTTAGAAGCATCTCTCTCTGTTCTCTGCAGCACTTCACGAAATCACGACAGGTATCACAGAGCTGTTTGGATAAATGATTGAGTCTCACTGCCTCGGCCCCGGAGGTTCAATTACGTAAATACATTCATCGTCTAAATGGAAAGTATTGATTAGATTGGCGTTAATACAGGGATGCGAGGATGTCTTCTGGAAAGTTCCTTGCAGAGAGAAATGAGTCTCGAGTCGTATTTATGCCGTTTAGATTCAGTTTTTTCCACCGCTTTCTAATTCGGAGAATGTGAAGTAAAAGAAAAGAGCCGCAATCGACTGGAATTTGTTGGATGAAAGAGGAGAAATATTGTAGTAAGCTGTGTATAAACTTGAAGCATGATTCTTTTTGAAGCTTTGGGTGATGTACATGCTGCACAACATTCCTGTTGCTTGTTCAATTCACAGACATGAAAGGGAAAATCATTTTTAGACTGCGCAGGCCTCACAAACTGCAGGTGTGATTTTTCAAAATAAGACACAGGCATTGTTGATCAAAATCGCCTTTTCACCACTTTAAGTAATCAGAGTTAATAAGTTATAAAGGGGGATAAACACTGAAACAGCCTTTCGAGGTATTGCTGTTTTTTATCTGAATACAGCCAGCACGCCAGTTGTCTGCTTTGTTCTCCACTTGTGATGCCTTCATAATTGGAAACAACTCGACTCATTAAAGACATAAGCAGTCGCTTAAAGCGTGATGACTGAGAGCCACTCAAAAGCAAAACACTTGCAAGGCTAAAATCACAGCAGTGCGCAGCTGTGATTCCTGTGAAGCGTCAGAGAGGAGGAGTTTAAGGTCAGACAGAGGCAATTAGAGATATGAAGTTTAAATAAATCTTATTGGTTAATATGAAAAGTATTGGCATTTTTAGAAATTATTGAGCATTCATCTGGAATCATGAATGTAGAATAAGCTCGGGTTGCCACTAATGACTATATTTATATCGATTAATCTGGATGATTAGTTTCCCTCCATTTCATTTGAGTTCATTGTATTTTGACAAACTGCTGTGGTATGCCAGCGAAACTTTGCACAGGGTACAAACCACCTTTTTGTTTAGTGATCCTTTGAAGTAATCCCACACTTTCGAAGCCTTGGGCCTTTGGAAACTTCTACCGATTTGGACCCTGCTGCAACAAGGTCAAAAACGTCATGGCCCAGATCTAAAACAATGAAAAACCTTGAGTTGGTTTAAAATATTGCTGTCGATGCATTTTCATCATCATCGATTACCTCGTCTACCTGCGGCAGCCCTACAATAATCACTCTCTTTTTGCCTCTGTTTCCACAAGACAAGTATCCGGCTCATGTACATGCTAAACACGCTAATTGTTGTCTTATTGGGCTGGAAGTCTGTAATGGGTTTATCAGAGTTTTTTTGCTCTCTGCTAGCTTGAAACCCAGATGAGCATGGGGGAACCAAAACAATGGAGCTGCAGGCCAAAACTAGCTAAACTGCAGAGTGATAAAATCTGCAAATTCATTACTTCAAATCATAGACTGTATAAATAATGGACGTAGTCTCAGTGACGTCACCCATTGGTTTCTGAAGAAGCGTTTTGAAGCCCGAATTGCGCCGCCGCTGGGGGTCGCCATATTGGAAATGCCAGAGCCAACTAATCCAGAGGCGGAGCGCGACCGAGCTAAAGCTTGTGGCTGAGCTCTTTGGGCGGGCCGCATGAATCAGCCAGCTACGGCTATATGCTCGTCAGCGTAGCTAGCGGTTATTAGCCATAGACTGTATAAATAATGAATGAGCTAGTTTGACTTTGCCAGGAGGAGATTCTGTCGGTGACTGACTGCAGGTGTTTAGTTATCAGACTAAAGAAGTAGCGGACTCGCTGCTCGCTCGCCCGGTGAGAGAGCTGCAAGCCGACACGTAACTGGAAACTTAAAATAACCGCTCTGCTCAACACTGCAGCTCGCTGTAATCGCTCCGGGGAAAAGCCAACAACTCCTGACTCCTATTAACTGACGATTAACATTAAATAAATGTTTGATAAACACTTAACAGGCTAACAAGCAGCTAAAGCGACTGCTACTTAGAGCTAAAAATATTTCAATACAATAACACTTTTAACTCACCGAAAAGCTGGAGCTCAGACTTCTTGCACATCCATAAAGTTCCATAAATCCCACAGAGACAGATTATTTGTCCAAAAAATCCCAAAAGTCTCCAACAACACAACCAGGTGAGCTCAGTGTCTGTGTGTCTGTGTTGACATCTAGCAGACAGCCAGCAGGATCCACCTGTCAATCAAGTGATCCGGCCCCTATGATTTAAGGCTTAATATAATTAAAACGGGTGTGTTATAAAAAAATTCACCCCCCTTACAGTTATCTTGAACAATAAAATTAGCTATTTATAACAAAACCGTTTTTTGTACCAGGCTGTAAACATAAAAATTGGCATTTTCCCACCTGCTGTAATGTTATTTCTTCTTTTCTGGAGCCAGCCTCAAGTGGCCACTCGAGGAACTGCAGTTTTTTGCACTTCCGCATTGGCTTCATTTTTCAACACCGGAGGTTGCCGCTTGCTTCAAACAAGTTGAAAAACCCCTTTCACACTACAAAGTCATCTAAACCACAGAAAAGAACATTATTAGTCTTATAATTATGAGTCAGTTATTGGTATTTTTATTATTTGCTTCAAATTGATGTCTGAATGTGTCTTCATTCAAGTGAGAACACAGAGTTAATTCGCCTGTATTGCTAAATGCCGTGCTAAATACAACCTACTGCTACAAGCATGTTATTGCTGCAGACGTTTGGCTGACTGCAACATTATAAGACAATATAATATAATAAATACACTTCATGCACCTGCACCATTCGAAGCAATGTCAACCCATAAAAAGAGTGAATAACCTGTTGCTATATGTGTACCCATTGCTGTTCCATGGAGGCATCAGTGTTGTGAAAGAAAAAATAAGCAAAGCAATATTTAACAGACAGTTAGAGGCTCTCCATTGGCTAACCTTTTGTCCATGTGGAATATCATGCCATTACATAAATCCATAATGTCCAGCATGTACAAGTGGCTCAGTAAGGCTAAAACTGTTCTTGGACATTTTAAATGGAAAGTAAAATTACAGGCTACTACCTGTGTTCTTAGAATAAGCTTTTGCCAGTGTTTCGAGACCTTTTATGCCCAGAATCACAAGTGTATCATTAACTGGCAGGTCCCTCCAACATATTATCACACTGGGAGAGTGCTCTGAATAGATTATTCATAGTGCCTGATAACTGTGTGGGATGTTTGTGTAGGAGTGGGGACAGAAGCAGGATCCACTGAATTTACCTCCACGACTAGCAGCCGATGTCTACATCACATTTACAATCCGATTTTATTTGAGAAATCATGTATGTGTTAGCAGTAACTTTAGGTTTTACAAAAGCATCAGTTAAAGATGATATTAGGAGGCTTCTTCATCATTTTCAGGTGAATGTGGGCTAACTCAGCGGTCTGATTTTAAAATCAAATCAACCATTTATCTGTCAACAAATCCGCACCAGTCAGTCATTTACTGTGTGCCCTTGGAGTTAAATCTGCAATTTGCCTTTTCATCTAATCAATAGATAAGGTTTCTTGGTTAATTAATTGCTTGATTTCTTAATATCAAAATTGATTGTTCATGACAAGTTAGCAAAACCAAACCTCTTTCAGATCAGTGGTACAAAACTCAAATGTTCTCACTTTGTAAACATATAAATAGAGAAAACCAGCAAATCTGCACATTTGAGAGGCTTAAAGTTACATACATCTTATACATTCCCCATTATTCATCTTCTAAAGCATCTGATAAGATAGCTTCAAGAAATATGACCATGGTATGTACTGAGCAGGGCGTTTTACAGTAAAGAAAACACTAAGCTTTGAGCCGAATACATCCATTAGCATGCTAGCAAATTAATCATTTTCCGTGTGGCTTGCTAGCACGCAAACTTTTGCTAATTAGCATCCAACGTATTTAAATTGTGACCGTCATTTCATCGCCAAAGTCTTTAAGGATTGACTGAAAACCTTAAATGTTTGCACCAATCTTTTTATCAATCCGTCATCTCCAGTGTTTGGATATTTTATGGGATAATGGACAAATTTGACTTTCTTGGGGTGCTATGGAGAAATTTGGGACCTTAGGGTGCTTTAACACCTGACAGCTTTGGTCTGGACTTTTTTAGGACAGGTGACAACACACATTCAAAGATCTGGTGTGGCACAAATTACCGGACCACGGTCCATTAGTCCGTTTCCAAACGAACCGGTCTGGTTTGATTCAGGTGAGAACATAAACTGACTTCAAGTAGGACCAAATACAGGAAGCAAACCAAAAAACTCTGCATTGTTGGTTTTAAACAAATGTTGACACTTGCAGAGGAACATTAGCGACAAGGTGATGCTTGTCAAAACGCACAAGTATAGAGAGGTATTCAAACTGTTCAGTGATTAACTAAAGGAGAATGGAATAAGCTCAAACCACACTTCAGGCAAAATTCAACAGTGTAACAATTTCGTCTTTGATTCAGGCACCCTTAAAGTCAGAGACATTCAACCTCTACTTACTTTGAATGTCTGTACAAAATGCCATCGCAATCTTACAATGACTGCTGAGAGGTTTTGACTACAGACTGACCAAAACAGTCCTCATAAAGCCGCTAGCATGACTAATAGCTCTTTCCAGCTCTGTCCAAACAGCTACTCTGTTAATAAATGATCTCAAATATGTCTTCAGCTCTTCTGTGCTTATCAGTCTTCCCACAATTATCACCCCATACATCACCCAGGCCGGTTTATTGGTCTAGCTCTGCTCTTCATCAGGTTTTTCAAGGACGCAACATAAGTAATGGACCAGTGCTTCTTTCTTTTTTTACCTAACATGTCAAGAATATGGATGATACTCAGCTTGAAATGTGAACAAATACGTTCATAGAGGATGTTATGGTTTAATTTTCTTCTCCACATTGGCACTTACAGTATTTTTTATTAGTATTCAAAAAGGGTTGAAGGCTTTGTTTCAGATGTAATCACGTCTCAAATTAACACAACAAAAGTTTAAGTATGATGCTCATCGCAGGTCAAAAGCAGAGACACTCCCTGCTGATGAAACAAGCAGGTAAAAAGGCGACACTAACAACACCATGTAGGTGCACTGAGCCGTATATCCGGAATACTAATGCTAAACAGCGCCCTGAAATTCTAATTGCGTTCTTGTTAATCAACAAGACTGACAACAGGCAGGGCGAGCTCTAGAGGACTGGGAGGAAATCTATTAACATACAATATGTTGTTGTGCTTGTTAAAATAATGGGAAAGCTTTTGGGTGGGGGTGGTCGGGGGGGAGGCGCATTGTTCTCCTCGCTGTCGCTTTAGTTAATTGCAAATCCGGACCCTTTTAAAGCCGTGTGCAAGTTTGTGCAGTTTGACAAGCTCCGTGAAGACTTGAACTCCAAACTCCCGATGAATTGTGTCTCTGGATAATCCTAATTGAACACATATTGGCCGTGCAGCTTACGTTGTTTTGGCACTTATTAATAGCGCGCCGAAGGAGAATTCTAATGCGGTTTCTACAATTGAAATAAGAGATAAACAAGAGTCCAGATCTCTCCGGCCTGCGGAGACCAGTAATGCTTGACTTGTCACTATAACTCTCTAATTGGGCCCTAGGTGAAGGCAGGATAGGGCTTTAGGGACTGGCTGGCTTTATTTTTCAGATCTATTCATACAAAGCAGTTTAGATTTGAATGTATTTGCTCTTTAATAAATAGCACTATGGATTGCAGTCTGCCCTGCAGTGTGAAAATTAGTTTGAGCAGATAATAGGGGATCTGCAGAAAAGTCTTTGAAAAGATTGAACTCAGTTGCCTCAGAAAAGGTCTTATAAGGTATTAAAAAGCCAGGGGACGCTGCAGCTACTGAGAGACTGGTTTGAGTGCTGTCAGACATGTAGCAACTATTGCTACTGATAACGTCATTTTCTCATAATAGACAAGTAAACAATTTAAATTGACTTATATGTATTTTTTTTAACTGATTAATCCATCCATTTATCTTCTTCTGCCCATCTGGATCCAGGTTAGATTAATTAAATTGATAATATAAGTCGTGGCAAAAAGTGATAGACATATCAATAGATATATCAGCTGACTTAATAATTGTTGGTCCCAACTGGTTTTCTGACATTCTTTGACCAATATGACATAGCCATTTAATTGTGTTGTGTTATTAAAAAGGTCTTAAGAAGTCTTTAATTAAATGTAGTGAACCCTGCAGGAACACCGGATGAACGCTATCACTGTACACATTCAGGTTTTGTCAAAAATGTCCAAATTGGTCGGAAGGATTTGAAATGTAATTAATTTCCGCCTGATAAACATACGGACTCATTAAAGCCTCTGCCGGGGTGTACGTAACAGAGCAAAGCGAGCATGACGCGGGTGCTCACCGCTCGTGACAGAACGTTCACAAGCCTGGGTCCCAGGGGGTGCTATGCAAGGGAGGCTTCAGCACCTCGCCTCGTCCTCTCGGCAGACGTGGACAGCATAGGGTGCAGAGAGGAGTGGCAGCCCGGAGGGAGGGCCGCTCAGTCCTGTCTGCTCACCGGCAGCTGCACAGACGTTTACTGTCAGATGTGTCTTTCCACTGGGTGGCCACACTTTTGTGGTTACATGAAACTACATGACCTCTTCACCCCCTCAGTTCTGTGGAGTTTTGGCAGGTTTTAAAAAATGTCTACCGTTTTTGCACCCCATGCGTTCATGTGGGGACAGAGTAAGTGTGAAACTGTCACAAAGGTTGGTTTGAGGCCAAGATAAAAGGACGGTTTCCATTTCCTGCACAAAAATAGCAGTCTTTTAAAACCAAAGTACAACAGGCTGTGCTGGTGCTGTTGTGCTGCTACAGGTACTGCTGGGAAGATGAAAATCCATCCAGGAGGACCCGTTTGAGTAACAGGTCTTTGAATTTAAGAGGTTTAACAGATGCCAAAACAGCAGCATATTATACTGTGGAGATAATAGAGGATTTTAAAGCTCTGGAAAGTTATTGTCAGGTAAACCTGCAAAAACAATGCTTTACTGGTAAGGAGATATTCTACCTGAAATATGCACTTGAATGTTCCCCAAATCTGAAAACAATATTGAATCCTCTTATGGTATGACTATGATTTGATGCACCAATAAAAAGTCCATGTTTTGGTTGATGGTTGATGATGTTTTACAAGGAGAATTTTCACTGCATTTGTCTTTGATGACGGAATAAACATTAATTTTTGAAGGTGATAAACAATTCATTAGCCTCAGAGTTTTACACATTGGGGTCTTTAGCATTTGCATTGGACCCCAAGTCTATCTGGCCATCAAACCCAAAGCCGGCTGTCTCTAACGTGTGCCGTCCCCTTCTCTTTCATTTCAGGCCACCACCCTGGACAGTTCAAGCCGAGCATTTTCAGCTACGCCATGCATTTCATTAATGTTGATCGAACGGCTAGACTGTCAGTAAAAATAGTCCGCCGGATCTGATGTGACTATTTTAAGTGCTGCAAAAGTAGAACAAACGCCCCGAGGAGACTAGATGTTCCATTATGGTTGTAAAGTTGGCCCATACGTTTGGTGACGTGGGGCCCCAAGACCTCCAGAAGGCTCAGCATTTAATTCTGCCCCCTTTTATATCCACTCTGGGCTCGTTGGAGCACAACATTTACTGCACTGTGCATTCCTCAAGGTTGCCCACAGTATATAAAACTAATAATGCCCAAACTTAACATCATTGTCAGCAACAGTAGGCTGATGGGTAATGGGCTAATGACCCTATCTTTTGGAAAGGATCCAGTCAGCCATTAAAGTTTCCTTCGAAAGATGGTTGCTCCAGCTGTCACTGGCCAGAAGGGTGGCTAAAGCCTATAGTCTGAAACAGCTTGTTAAGCAGGTAACAAATTGCATATCATTAGAGGGCCGGATTAACATGCTGAAAGCTTTCTCTGCATACAAAAGAGGCTTCCTGTCCGCCCGTACAACTGAACTGTCCTCTCAAGAGGAATAGGTCGTTTAGCAAGTGCTGTTGATATTGGCATCAGATTTACCAGCCCCAAATCACAACAGGAGTTATCTCATGACCCATTACATATAGAGCAGGCCTAGACCGTACTCTTTGTATCATTTACAGAGACCAAACATTAACCCACCAATCAGCAAGAACCTGGTAACAGTGGCAAGTAAACACTTCCTTTTAACAGGCAGAAACCTTGAGCCAAACCAGACTCATTGGTAGACAGCCATCTGCCCGGGCTGCTCGGGGTGAGAGAGTGGGATAGAGGGTGAAAACACATGTATTTGTGGTTCTATAAGGCATGGACAAATGACGTGGCTTATCAAGTCCCGAAACATGAAAATATTCTCATTTAACTTTAATGTTACATGCGTTTCCATGTTTTTAACCACAAACTGCCTCATCTGTCCAACCTTGGGTCCAGACACATCAAGGCAGACCTCGATGAAAGCTTTGACGCTGTGCTTGAAGTAGCTTCTCATACATTTGTTAAATGCACACCCTGGGTGGCAGGTTCATACCCCTTGCATAGCTGATGTGCAGTATCTGCATTTTTTAGCCTCTCGGAATTTTGTTCTTGATGTTAAAAATCTGATATGTAATCTTGCCAGAACCAATTAGGCTACAGTAAATCTGTATCGAGAATTCCCAACATCAAAATGCAAGCAGTCTTCCGAGACACATGCCAACACTGCAGAGTTAATTAATCCCTGCAATCAGAGGTCTGATGAAATAAGAGCTGAACGTTGCCCCTCCCAAGACAACTGTTAACAATGCTGTTCTTATTAGTTCTGCAAACTGCTTATCAGACAGCTCCGAATCCAAAGCACAATATGCAATTTCCCGTCAAGTGTTGCTCCTAGGAATTGACTTGAAAGCAAAAGTATTCACCTCAGGACGACACTTTCACTTGAAGTATTTTTCGTTATTTCATTACTTGATGATTTGGCATCTGAATTCTCTCTCTAATAAAATCAGGTGTAAGTGGATTTGCTCCACTACACCTCATCCGCTAGTACGCATCCATCGGTTCCCTGGCTGCTTGGACCTTCCAGAGATACATTCAGCTCATCTCTGTCCACTGTTGGACGCGCATCACCAAATGTTCTCCAGGGTACCATCCACTTAACACCACACTACATTCACTACCCAAAGCTGCTGGTGTGTCTGTTTGTCTGTTTAGTCTGTCCTATTATTATTCAACACAAATCAACCTTTTATACCGGAGATTTTAGCTCTTAGCTACCACGACACGACTTTCCAACCAAAAGACTTGCCTGGAGGTGGCCTGTAACCACAATGTGATGCACTCAGTCAATGGTTAAACGCTCCGTGGGTATAAACAGCCAGTGTCTGACTCAACTGTCACCTGTGAAATGTCAGTAGCTGGTTGGTTTTGCACATAACTTGAGTCTGCTTCCCTTTTCTGTTTTCTGTATGGGTAGTTCCTCTGTCATAAATTGCTTGTCACGCAAACCCAAATTCATCAACATACTTAATTAGGTAAGAAAAGACTTTCTGTCAAGCAAGTTCAATGACTCCCATGAAAAATGTTCTCATTCTCCTCTTATTGCTTTGTGCGAGAACGCATATAAGAGAAAACCAAGAAAACATTTATATATGAGGCCCATTGTTCTTCAGTGAAGCCTGTTTGAAGGCCAACTTCTAAAAGCTGTCTGTGTTTTTCTATGGTTTCCTTTCAAATTTTTGGCTTCAAACGCAGTTTTCACTTCATTGCCAGATAGAACCGAACCATTGTACTTTGAATAAGAAAGAGAGAACCGTCTGAGACTGAGAGAGTGAGTGTTGATACCGTAAAGCTGGAACACTTTCAGATGTAATGAGCCAACGTAATCAAATGTAAACTCTGTTCAATTGTCAGTAAAATAAAATAGTGTTTTACATCCGTATTAAATATATTAGTTAGGAATTATTACTGCAGGCAATTTAGTACCAGCTTGTGAACTTAGTTGATTACGTTTGGGAAGTAGGCGCTCCCTGATGTTTAGTATCATAAGTAAATTCAATGACTCTCGCTGTATACTGTAACAAAAAGAAGCCGCTGTATGACTTACTATATAAAGTTTACTCCTTACTGATAAAGGAGCAACTCTAATCAATTATAATATAATAATTACATTTTTTTACGCCCTTTGGTAAAAGCATTAAATCTGCTTCTGGCTTGCATGCTGCCTAAGAGGCAAAACTCCGGGCCCCCCAAAAATAGCAAACCACTTCTGCTTCTGCCTGTAAGGCTTGAGCGCTTGGTTATAACCGAAGGTGACTCGGATGAGTGTATCATTATGTTGATCAATTCAGTTGTTGCACCAGTACCTCCACAGTCCTCTCCTGCTGGTCCCAGAGCAGCTCGAGATGTGTGTGTGTTGCTCAAAGGCACCTTGTTGGTCCCCGCTAAGAGAGGGAGTTAGTGTCACTTTCACCGCACACATTTTCCCATTTGGGATGTGTTGCCAATGCACATAGCAAATAAAACACACTGTTAAAGCAGATGGCTGCCAGTGGTCTGTGTTAAAAAAAAAAAAAGCTCACCCATTGTAAATGACTGTGTGCTTCTATCTCCTTGAACAGCAGTTCAAATCTTAGTCGTAAATTACAGCCTCCCAGAAGATCATAATGAAAGCTCCCGAAGACTATGTTTAGTATCGTGCTCCCATAAGGCCATGCTTTTCCACATGTCAGCGAGCTATTATTCTGAGTGTAATAAGGATAAAGGTGGATAGAGATATCAATAATGGGCGTGCTTACTGGGAAGTGACAATAAAGCTCGATGAGCTACACGACCATGATAATTGCTTCTTTTATCACTCTGCCACTGTGACATGTTTTGATGTATTAAACCAGATTTTTTCCCCCTCTATTGTTATCATAGTGTAAATTATGGGACCAACATGATATTACAATTATTCTCATTGTTCAATGCAGGAAAACTTTGGAAGGTCTGAACACAAACACAAAGTCTTGTTTTAAGCTAGCTCCTCTCTGGTGTATTGGTTTGTTGTACCTGTCGGGTTATTTTTTCAAATTTTCATTGTTCATGGCATGGAGCACCTGAGGCTAAAGACAGGTATTTGTGTCCTGAATCAGTTCGACAAGGGAATAGTCTCCAGCTGCAACACTGAAGCAGAGGAGAGTGGGCGTTTCATTTTACAGAGCGGTTAAATCTGTACAGCACAGCCCGAGATAAAACACTCAGCGGCAGAGACCAACAAAATATAACAAAACAACACACTACTTAAAGCATTTGTACTGATAAGAGAAATGACTTTAGGCAACCCCAACTTCAATATGTGGCATCAAAGTAAAGGTCAGTGATATCCAAACAAATATGTAAAACACTCGATTAGTGATTCAGTTGGTGTTAGTGTTTGTTTATTGGCGTATAAAAGGTGAGAACAGAAAGTCTGAAGCTTTGCTAGTGGGCCTGTGAGGCAGTGCTGTTAGCTTAATGCTAACATCAGCATGTTCAGTTCGTCACTAAAGCCGCTTTCCCATTGGTCAAAAAACACCCGGCTTCTTTGCTTAATTGGAAAGGCTACAATCGGCATTCAGACCCGGGTCAAATAACTCTGCAGCAGACTCGGGTAATTATCGCCTCGGCTCCGATCGGCATTGATGGGAACACAAAACCCGGGTCGACACGCTAATCTCCGCCCCCTTTCCGGCACGATGCTATGCTCCGTCTGTAACTTCTGCGACTCCTTGTCATCTCAGCTACAAATTCCGCCTGTACAGCACTCGAACATCGTTCCGAATTTGTCACCACCATGTTTGATAAACAGACCTAACCACCGTAACATCTTCACTGTTCACTAACCCTGTCTCTGGCGCGTTTATGACGTCAGACGGTGACGCAGTAGAAAATAGACCGAAAGCAGTATACTCCACTTGCAATGGGAAAAGAGACAATCGGCATCTACAAGTGAGTCTTCTTGGGTCTGAAAAACCTGTGTCAACACGCTAATTTCGGTGGGAAAAGGGTATATGATAATGCTTGCATGCTGATATTAGGCAGGTTAAAGGCTTACTCCCCCATCTTAGTTTAGTATGTTAGTATGGTAAAAGTTGCTGATTAGCCTTAGACAAAAGGTGAAACTGAGGCTGGTTGGACAAAAAAAAGTTTTGATCTGATTTTGTAGCTGAATCAAGAGTCCGAGATCACCAAAGTGATTGAGTGCATCCTCTTGGGAACATGAATGTGTATAATGATTGTCAGGGAATTCACTTAATTGCTGCTTAGTTTTTCAGACAAAACCCCTACTTCAACCTCATACTGATGCTAGAAGACCAGTCAGGGGGTCACTGAAAACACTGGGGTTCATACTGTAGGGACCATAAATGTCTGCACAAAATGTCTGTATCAGTCCATCATGTAGATTTTGAAGATATTACGAAGGATAAGTGAAAAGAACTGCTGGTGGCACTAGCTGCAAAGTCATCACCAAAGTCAGTATGGTTCATTCTCTGGGAAACGACGAATGGCGATCCTAGGTTTGACATCCTGTTTGAAGACAGCAAGGTTCACATCCTGACCAGAGAAGATTGCTGGTTTGAAAGAGGTGTCTATGAAGCCATCTATGTTGAGCTGGAAAACCATCCCTTAACAGAGGTGGTGGCCTAAGACGTGTTGAATTCTCTGCCCAAACAGCTGAGATCACACTCAGGATCATGTGAGCATACCGACCCAACAACACCAGAGGGTACAAAACACTCTCATTGATACTAGGTCAACAGCTCAGGTTAACAACTCACCCTTGATTACACATCTATTAGGCTTACATAGCTCCGCCCACCAGTCAGTTGGAACTCAAGAGGCCATTCGGATGAGAGGTGAAACGTCGTCAAGAACTTCCACCAAGTCCAGTTGCCTTTTGGATTAAGCTTAGAATTACCATGACCTGGACGACTGAGAACCTTCACAGACTTCTTAAAACTTTGTTTCAGTAGTTTACTTTTTATCTACTAATGGAAAATTTGACAAACACTTTTGTTCAGATCCAAAAGTCTTTGGGCCTTTGTTGCTCATGTCATCTCTTCTCAAAGATGAAGCCATTTGTGCCACCTGTTGCTCCAAACCAACATCAATAATTTCCACCACACCTGGATGGGAGTGAGTGGGTAGTTGGCTTGTCAAAGATCCATTTATTTTGTCATTGATTTAACCACCGACTCAGCTCCTCAATCATTTTGGCGGCAGCCTGTCGCTCAGGAGGTGCTTGGATCCTCATTCATCCATTTCTGGTAGGTGTATTAAATCATCTTGTTCCCGGAAGGGCTCATTTGTTATCTCGCTTTAGCTTTGACATGGTATGACAGCCATGACGAAATGTTGTTCGTCCTGTTAATTAGCAGTCAATTCTTTAGAAACAACAACAGTTAGAAGGCCAAGAGTTCTCCCAACATTAATCAAGCAGCCAGAAGCAGATCAGGATTAAATTCAACCAAAGCTTTTGGACAAAATGGGGGAGAAATAAATTGTTTCTCTGTCAATAATCTTGATGTTGTTTTTCCCTCTGTATTTTTCTTTAATTATCTTCATCAAATATGTATACATAAACTTATTTATGAGATTTAAAGCCTGCCACATTGAGGTTCTTTCTGCCTTGTCACTTTGTTGCAGCTGGCAGCAGGAGGCCTCAGTTGGGGAGAAGAATTTAATCCAGCAGTTCTGCCGAGGCTTCAGGAAGGATGAAATCAGACACTTGAGGCTCCCTCAAATGCTTATCCTGTTTATTAAATAATCACCCATTTACAAGGTAAGTATCCTCATTTTTGACTTTTGATGTGGTATCATAGAGGCTTTTTTGTAAAAACACTTGCAGGGTGGGTATGAGTACACCAAATTTCCCTACGCAGGTTTTTTCCTTTGCAGTTTGTGTTATATTAAAATTCCCAACAATCTCTGAACCCATTGGCTATCATCTGATGATCGGATCAAAAGCGAAGCGAAATTCGCCCCTCCAGATATGTCTGCAAATAAATGAAAATGGTAAATGGACTGGACTTATAAAGCGCCTTTCTAGTCTTCAGACCACTCAAAGCGCTTTTAAACTACATGTCACACTCACCTTCACACACTGATGGCAAAGGCTACTCTGCCAATCGGATGCGGGTGTTGTACCGGAGGGTCGTGGTGAAGAGGGTGTCCTGAAGGCAAACCGATTTATCAGTCGATCTATGTTCCAACCCTCACCTGTGGTCATGAGCTTTGGGTAGTGACCGAAAGAAGAGATAGTGGATACAAGAGGCCGAAATGAGTTTCCTCCAATGGGTGTCTGGGCTCGGCCTTAGAGAGAGGGTAAGGCGGTCAGACATCCGAGGGGAGCTTTGAGTAGAGCCGCTACTCCTTCGCAACGAAAGTAGCCAGCTGAGGTTGTTCGGGCATCTGATCAGGATGCCTCCTGGGCGCTTCCCTTTGGAGGCTTTCCGGGCACGTCCAACTGGGAGGAGACCCTGGGGCAGACCGAGAGCTTGCTGGAGGCATTATATATCCAGTCTGGCCTGGGAACACATCGGAATTCTTCCAGGAAGAGCTGGAAAACGTTGCTGGGTGGGTCACCTTGCATAGCCTACTACCACCGCAACCCAGCCCCGGATAAGTGGAAGATAATGGATGAATGGATGGCGTTTTTATGTGCAACCTGTAAAAAGAGATTCATCTCCCCAAAATATGACTAAAAAGGATTATTTAAAGTTATACCAGAAGATCATTTGGATATGGGATATAACAACAACATTAACATCTTCACCAGGGATCTCCAAGTGTAGTTTTTTCTCTTTCACACACATCCCATCCCAAAATGTAAATTTACCCACCAAGCCATTCCTTTATTTCTATTGCTGTCTACATTTGTGCACTGCAGTTTCACAGCTCTGAGAATCGCATTTGCACCTTTTTTTTTCATCTTCAAATGTTTCCGCACTGTGTTCTGTTTGTTCTTTCTAAATAACAAGTAATTAAAGTCACAGGTTAAGATGTTCATAGACTCTAAAAGCCAAATGAGTCACAATTTCTGGCCTGACATGATAACCAGCGGAGCTGATTGAGGGGGATGACCTTCACCAACGCTTATCCGGGGCTGGTGTTCAGAGCAACCTAATATTGGCGTTGGATTATTGCTTCATTCTTAATTAGTGTGCTTGGGCTTCAGATCAAGCAACCTCCATCAAGGAGCATCCATGCAATTATATTTATCAGAAATCTAAATCTAAACTGGGCGGGTGGACAAAAGGTTGTTTTTTAAAAAGGGGATTTGGAAACTGTATTGATCTGGCCGTTGGAAATCTTGCCAAGAGGGTGCTGGTGCTGTCAGAATGGAAACACAATTCAGTTTCTGATGTAGACCCAATTTCACCCCTTTATTTTTTAACATCATACAGTCCACAATTGTTTGATGCTTAATTTAAAGGATCCTCTCCTCTCCTAGGAATAAGGAGACCAGAATCTCTTGGCATGATGAGTTTAGGTCAAAAAACGATCGTTATCTAGGACCTCCTTTGTTGCATCTAAAACAATAAAGGAATTGCAGTTAAAATTAAGACACCAATAAAAATATTCAGCATCACTCCTTACAGGATTAGAAAAGGATTTACTTTAATAAATGCAGTTCTCCTTCCATATGTAAAAGCAGTTTACATCCTCTTATACGTTGAGTGAGTTGTGGGGCGAAATCTTCCCTGTGGATAAGAAGTCTAATGAGGAAGGCTTAACTCGTATTGGAAACAGAGCAGAACCACATATTCTTGACCTTGTGGGGCCATTCTAACGAGGGAAACCTTTCAGGAGGTAGACCAGCACTCCAGTATTTCATTAAACCTAATGATTTCCTTTAATTGTGCTTAAAGGTTGAGTAATAACTGGTTTAATCAATGGGATATCTGTTGTCTGCCTATTTGCAGTGAGTCTGGGAAGAAGATGACAAATACAAAAGCTGAGGTGGATAATAAAGATGGTACATTGACCTACTCAGATAATCAGAAATTCAGATGGCCGCACTTAAGTTGAATTTAACCTCTTCTGCTCTCTGTTAATGACTTCCCTTAAGCATATTTTGCAATGTGATCACTGCTGTCCTGCAGATTTAGTCGCCTTCTGTTCTTTGGTCCACAGCACTCAGCTGCCATCATTGAAAATAATCCTCTCCAGAGTTGGCATTTGACGAGGAATTTATCTTTGTAATGACACTACCGATTGTTCTTTGGCTGCACACAACAGTATCCGAGTGGTATGTCTGGTTTGAAAGGCAATGGGCTTCATATTTGACCAGTTTTCTCGCTTGGTTAAACTTCTGACAGATAACCCCTGCACCCTAAAGTGAAGCAGTGTTGTTTGGGATCAGTGGTACCCTTCTCCGGGCCTGTGCTCCTTTGATCCATGTTTGTCAGATTGGCTGAGTTAACAGTAGCCTGGAGGGTGCACCTGCGACCTGGCTGCAGGGATTATTTTATGTTGCTGCTCATTAATCCAGAACCGTTTCAACCAGCAGGGCCTGTTTGGTGCAGCTCTGCCTGCTCAGCAAACAGACTTTGAACTTATAGTTTCAGTCATGCATTTAAGACTCTTGGACACAGCTTGCAAACTGTGCAAAGTATAAACAAAGTGTGTTTTCTTTTGTATATTAATTTAATTCACAACTGTTATGGTAAAGTTTTGGAAACTGCATGATTAAACTCAGTCTGCTGGAGGTTATATTATTGCATGTTAGCTTGACGAGCAGCAGTTGGTTTTGGATGCTGAAATAATCCTTCAACACATGTTGCCAACAGAGCGAGTCGTTTAAGGATCAGCATTTAAAATGATCAAAACAGAATGTTGTTTTTAATCAATGGAAGTGAATATGCAAACAGTGTTTATTTGATATCATCATCTGTTCATATGATAGACAAGAATATTGGTGTCAGAAGCTTTCTGGTTCCATGTTTGTTTGGAGTTAGTAGTATTGACCGATCGTCTTTGAGCGGGCTTTTGATGTATAAAGAAAACAACTCCAGCGTCCTATGTTGCAAAGCTGCTAGTCGAACTGTTTGTAATGTCGCGCACACAGAAAGAAGGTAACAGATATACGCTTTCATTTACCTGACTTGCTAAACTAGACGTTGCTAAAGATGGGTAACTACTGTAGTTTGGTCATGCATTCACAGTAAGAAATAACAAACAACGTAGAAGACAGACTTTTCACTCAGGGTGTCTTACTGGCGCAACATAAAAAGCCATGAATAGAGCCTTTAGTGGTTGCAGACGAAGGTAATATATGATAAAGTGCCTCAAGTGATCTCGCTTGAGTCAGCATCGGTTGGGGTGGAGGAGGAAAGCTGGGTTTGTGTTGTTAGAAAGTGAGCTTACCAGACATCTTTTCTTGCTCAATGGTAAAGATGCATTGTGGGTAATGTAGGTGCCAGGTTTGAATAAAGACAAATGCATTGAATAAAAAAGAAGACATCTGGTTCTGCTACATAGATTTTAATATATTCTTTCAATCCAACAGTTTTGCAGGAGTGCAAGCGATGGAGTACCTTATTTAGTCCTGTGTTCACAGCAGTGATATAATACGGTGCTTGCCTAGAGGCTATTAAACATAATTACAGTTTTTAGCCTTTTCTGAGTAATGGCAGCTGTTCGCTGAACAATATCTACTTAATGAAAATGTTCTATAATTGATAAAGTTTCATTTTGACTCCTGAACTGCACATTTCCATATTTCAACACTGCTGTGCGACCACCAGCAACATCCATTGTGCAGTTTCATCGACAATCTGCTGTGATGTAAAACCTTTGATTTAAGGCCTTATTATGGGGATGGTTGATATCATGGCTTATACATTATGTAAAGGTGAGATAAGATAGTGCTTCATTGAACACCAGAGGGGAAATTCGGTAGAGAAAGCACAACACAGGACTATAATGAATATGTCATAAATTCAGATTGCATTAATCTTTATTAAGCCCACACTATACTAAGAAAAGGTGCTGTATACTTTAGTTACAATAATAGAGTCAAAACCATGTGAACTAAGCCTGGTGCAGTAAAAAACTATGGACTTGAATGCACCGCTGCACTGCCCTGTAAAGATGTATCTGTTGAGGCTTCTCTGTAACTTTTTCCACACTGTACTGTCTGTTTGTTCACCCTCTACATCAGACTTGTTATATCACTTGAGAACCATTTGCTGCCTTTAATTTGTAAAACTCCAACAAACTGTCAAACGCATCTTAGTGTTATCGCTTTTCCAACTCGCAGAGGTCCCTCCTGTTGTGCCCATTGCAGCCAACATCTCTGAGCTGTAACTCTCAGTCTCTGCTCTTGTAATGTGCAACCAGGGAACAACTCCAAATAGCAAAGCACACGGCTGTTTCTGCTGTTTTAATGTGATTTTGAGACTTTTTTTTTTTACTAAGGATATACACATCCAATAAACACAACGTCAGCAAGATGAATAGTGTTATTAAATGCTTATAAATATATAAACAGATGTTTGTCTTTGATTTATTCAATTAATTGTCTTGAGCAGATCTATTCAACTTTAGATCACATGTGAGGTAATAAAAGCCGGGCCTCAGAAAGGTCCCGAAGTGTTTGAATGCACCGCAGAGGATTGGATGAATATTGGCTCTGTTGGAGCAAAAATGTTCAGCACATTTCTCTGCAATGCATCATAAGCCATATATTGTGTGACCATAAACCTGTTGAAGCGGTAGAGGCTGTACACAGAAGTGATGAAGAGTAGCTGCTTAGCATATGTTGTGTGCTAGAGCAATGGACTATGATGTCCAAAGGCTTTGTTCCAAAAGATTCGAGCACCAGACAGCCGTAGCCCCTCCGGCTGTGTTAGCTTTTGGATCTAACTCATGTGAAATTGATGTGTGGGGGACACTGATCCGTGCTGAAATGGGACAACACCCGAAACAAATGTCACAAACATTCTCATCCATGCCTCCCTTTAAGCGCCACAATTTTCTCTGGGAGCTATGGGAGGTCAGGCATTCAAATTAAAGGGGCACATAAAGAGTAAAGGGCCCAGTTGTGACCAGCATTTCTTGCTTCATGAATCAGGGGTAAGCCAAGTACACGGATGAAAGAGTTTTTTTTATTTTTATCTGTACCAGATGTCCCTGAAGGGAGGAAGTAATGTGCAGCCATCTTATTGTTCCCAGAGGAGCCTCTCAGCTCCTACACAAGGGTACAGTAACAACATGACACGTTATTTCTTTATCTAGCAGATCACGTGGTCTCATGTTTCAGTTTCTCTGCAAGCACAAACCAAAGACAGGACATTTGTATCTAAAAAACAACTGGCATAAGTATATTTTGCCGTTAAGGAGGATATTAGCATATAATTAAGGTAACTACTATTAGCATTAGCATGGCCTGTTGCTCTTTAGTAAGATGATGTACACCTATTGTAGAGATATGTTTGCTAGGTTGGGGATGTGCAGTTTTTCACAAGAATTGTGAAAATATTCAGACCATTACACACACCACAACTTTGGTCCAGACTAAATATATCTAAACAACTATTGACTGGATTCCAATAAATGTTTTCTTCATAGACATTCAAGTTTCCAGCCTTAGCTTTTTGCTAAGGGGCTAATTAGCAAACGATGGCCTGCAAACATGCTATACTAGAATGGTTGGATATGGTAAACTTTATACCAGCTTAACATCAGCATGTTCGTATAATTATTGTTAGCATGGTAGCATTTAGCTAAAAGCATCATCTGCCTGAATACAGCCTCCTAGCTGCTTAACTTTTGCATTCAAGCTTGAACCTGAACCGTTCCCCATAAAATTAGGTGAACTGATAAGTTTCTCTGACACTCTTAGTTAATTGCTTTTAATATTGACCCCTTCAAACGCAGTCACAATGGTATTCTGTCCGCTCTGCTACAGTCTACCTGTGCTTAACTGTCCAAATATTCAGTCACCACCTTTTGTACCGCTGCTGACACTCAGTGACCCGTTGAGGTCCCCTCATCTCCGCACCTGATCTGACCCTTTACCAGCAGACCACTATTGTTTAACCCAGTCTCGATTTCATCTGTGTTAGTAACCGATACGCAGTCTGCAGAAACCCAGTGAACCATAAACTATAACAAAATAAATTACAAACTTTAGCAGTCATTGTGTTGACCCCTAAGAGATCAAAGGTCATGGTCAGTGTCAGTGTAATCATCATGTTTCAGCGCATGGCTTGATAACACTTAAGCAAGCTATACTTATACTACTTACCAGGTCTGTTCCATATTAAAGCTCTTATTTACAAGGGAGGACCGTCCAAGAGTTACACAGTTAAAACAATGAATCACAAGCAATCTTAAAGAATTATTATTTATGGCATTACACCTCAGGGAAAGTCTTTCTAATCCCTACTTTTTGTGCCTTCAAAAAATCTATTTTGCACATAAAAACACACTCAGTATTCATTCTGCTAAATAATTTGTCCTTCTTTCCTCATGCATGTATGTATTATTTATTATATGTTAATGAAAATAATGACATTGATATTTAAGACGCTGCCACAGCTACATTGTTGAGAAAGAAAACAGTGTTTCTAAAATGTACCCTGCTGTGTGGAAGCATTATCAGCAGCTATCTCAGTGCATGGCTCAGTTTTCTGATGAAGCTGCCATTGCCTGAGAGCAATGATGCAGTTTGCTGGAAAGCAAGCTTTTATGTGATGGCCGCTGTATCAGCGGGCAGCAGATGATAATCTTGCCGAGTCGACGCTGAAAAGGATAATCAACTCGCTTATGGCCGTCACGAGGGGGAACAATGCGAGAGGAGAAACGCGGAGACTCTTTAATTATTAATCCTCTGGCAGCAGCTTTTTCCATGTGGGCAGCGTAAACCTGCTGCTCGGCCATTCACATACGGAGACAAACCATGGGAGGATCTCATGCTCTAATGTGCTCAGTAAAGTGGCACTGCCCTGACCACAGAGAAAACCTATTTTCATCATCACTGTGACAAGACTCATGTAAAGTGTGGCCGCCCTGGACACTTGTAAACTGCCATCTGGCCCAGCCGACACCGTGACAAATTACAAATAAGGATTCTGATTTCCTGTTCTCTTTGTTGTGCTCGCTTTGTTGCATTTTGTTTGAAGCTTTTGACATGTCATCCTAGCCAGTCTACATATTTCCATAATAATAACAATATTTCCATAAATGCGCTTTGGTGAGATCCACAGTATTTCTTGTTTTTGAGTACAAAGACCTTTATTTAACCCAATAACGCCGCTAAAGGAGCGACATAAAATTGGTTGCATGAATAAAATAAAAGGAAATTAGATATTGGATTGAACAGCGGCATAAGGCTAAAAACTGGTGAGTTTATAAGTTTAAATCAATCATACACTGAAGCAGCAACATGACGGCATTGAAGCTGGAGCTTCCTTACAGCGCTGTTGCATATAAAAACAGCCTTAAATTGAAATTCACTGTGCAAATGCAGCCAAGTACACCTTACAGCACGCAGTAAAAGGAGTGGTCCAGTCACCATGATTGCACCCCTCTGGAGATGACCCTGCCTGATAGCAAAACAGGAGAAGAAGCAGGTTTTACAGATGGCTGGGTCTGCACATAAAACACATCGTCAGCAAAACCAGTAAAAAGTCCTAAAAGCAAGGAAGAGCTAAAGGTGATCAGTGGACATAAAACACCTTGTGGTACAGCAGCAGTTGGTGCTAAAGAAGAAAAGAAAACAGGTTACAGGTTACAGCTGTTGTCAAAACAAAATGAACTATGTGTGTTACTTCGGCAAACCACCAAACAGTGCTGACTTTAACATAGCATGGTAAATACATCGCTGATGCTACTGGATGAGCTACTTTAAGGAGTAATTTAAGAAAAAATTGAGAAATGGGCCTAATTGCTTCATTGCCAAGAGTAATATGGGAGGATATGTGGATAGAGCCAGCAGCTTGTTAGCTTAGCTTAGCATTATGACACACATTTTGGGGGAATTTGTTAGCCTGCGTTGTTGCCAAGGGTTATATGAGAGGATATGTAGCTAGAGCCAGCAACTTGTTAGCATATCTTAGCATTATGACTGGAATTTGGGGAATTTGTTCGCCTGCTTTGTTGCCAAGGGGTATATGAGATAATTGTTGCTAGTGCCAGCAACTTGTTAGCTTAGCTTTGCATTATGACAGGAATATGTTAGCCTGCGTTGTTGCCAAGGGTTATATGAGAGGATATGTAGCTAGAGCCAGCAACTTGTTAGCATATCTTAGCATTATGACTGGAATTTGGGGAATTTGTTCGCCTGCTTTGTTGCCAAGGGGTATATGAGATAATTGTTGCTAGTGCCAGCAACTTGTTAGCTTAGCTTTGCATTATGACAGGAATATGTTAGCCTGCTTTGTGGCCAAGGGTTATATGAGAGGATATGTAGCTAGAGCCAGCAGCTGGTTAGTTTAGCTTAACATTATGACAGGAATTTAGGGGAATATGTTAGCCTGCTTTGTTGCCAAGGATTATATGAGAGGATATGTAGCTAGAGCCAGCAGCTGGTTAGCTTAGCTTAGCATTATGACAGGAATTTGGGGGAATATGTTAGCCTGCTTTTTTGCTAAGGGTTATGTGAGAGGCTATGTAGCTAGAACAGAAAGCTGGTTAGCTTAGCTTAGAATTGTGACCAGAATGTGGGGGAATTTCTTAACCTGCTTTGTTGCAGCGTGTTATATGAGAGGATGTGTTGCTAGAGTGCCAGCTGGTTAGCTTGGCTTAGCATTATGACACACATTTTGGGGGAATATGTTAGCCTGCTTTGTTGCCAAGGGTTATATGAGAGGATATGTAGCTAGAGCCAGCAACTGGTTTGGTTAGCTTAGCTTAGCATTACGACACACATTTTGGGGGAATTTGTTAGCTTAGCATTTTAACTGAAAATTAGGTGATATGGTTAGCCCTAGCCAGGTAACAAAATCCCTAATAATATGTTGAAAAAGATACTAAATTAAAACACTTTTCTTTACAACTTGAACAGAACACAAGGATGTGATGACTTAAGATCTACAGTAGTGGGTAAAGTGTGTTCAGACAGAGCCAGAGAATACCCTGTGACTCTGAGATGTGGGGATGAAGCAGCTGCCACGGTGGCTGACCCGGCAGGCTATCAGGAGGCCTGGCCCCTGAGGTTAATTAGCCTGGACAAGCTAGTGGTCCATCAAGCCCATTGCAGGAGTTAGCATCTCTCTGTCTGGCTGACATCAATCTGGCAGAATATTGACATAAATACACATCAGGATGTCCTTTGTTGTAAATGGTGTTAAAGTAAAATACAATACAAAAACTAAAGTCTGGAGCGAGCTAGAGGAGAAACATGAAAACCTCACCGACAGCTCAATTATCGGCACATCAATCAGCGGGGGATGTGATTGGTTCTGTAAATGGAGCCGGAGTGATGTGTTGTGGTAGATCGATGGCCCAGCAGTCCGCTTCTCAGACAAGTCCACCGCCATCATCATCACCTCCGCCCCCCCACAGAGCTGCGTGCATCCTGTTTCTTAACATGCTGATGATTTAAAAATAATGCAGATTGTGCAGCGCTTTCATCACATTTGTGTCAAATTATGGATGTGTACACAGATTTTTTTATGTGTATCTGCAGATCTGTACATCATGCTGAAACTCAAAGGGAAGGGCCAGTGTGCTGCATGATTTACATGCTGCACAGTTTGAAGCAGTTTGAGATATGGATACATATAATTTATGTTCATATGGAGGCATAAATTCAATCAGCTGCTGATTCAAGTCCGCGTGAACATGAAAAGTGTTTTTAACTAATAAGCTACTAGCAAAATGACGGATGCAGCACTTTATTAGGAATCAGCAGTGGGGAAAGTTGTGTTCAGAGGGCTTTCAGAGCTTTTTCAGTTTTTTCACAACACTACATTTAATTTGCTGTAAAGCTTAAAAATAAGCTCAAAATTTTTTAACTACCAGGAGCCTCAGATTCAGGTGATAGTTCTCCCTCTATCATGTTGAACTGCTTTTACATTTGTCATTTAATACATCATTTTTTATTACAAATATTTTTATTACAGCTGCTTTAAAGGGCCATTTTGCTGATTTTCAACCTCAGTCCTATCATGCTATTAAAGGGAGTTAAAGCCATTATGGTAGGAAAAAAATGCAATTTCGCTCTGCAGTCCTGAAGATTTTTTATACGATCCACCGGTATATTCCTGAATTTCCCCCCTGGGGATTGTTTTGCCGCGTCTAATAGTGGCATAAGATGAATGAGACCCATCCCCTCAAGTCCCAAGCAGCCACCAAAAGTTACCTTTCAAAATCAGGCGGATTTATTTACATAAAACAAAGTATATAAGTTTACAATTTCAAATGAATTAAACTGAATTTCAGGGTGAATCAAAATAACAAACTATTCTAACTCAGAAGGCAAATGGTCTTACCTAACAAATTAAAGAGAACAGAAATACAACCTCTTACCTCCCTAACTAATATAAACAGGAAAAAACAACCTGCATCTTTTTATACGAAACTAAAAAGACTGAATCTCTAAATAAAGGAAAACGTGGCTGGTTGGAAGGAGAGGGAGACGGGGTTCCCCAAGCAGCTGCGGTGACTTTGGCTTCCTATGTCGGCCATCTTCGGACGCAGCCAACCACCTGCGGGCACTGATGATGTCCCAGCCAATCAGCTCCGGGGACCTGCACACATCTATTTACATATCCGCTCACTCACAGACGCATTCCACACAGGCATAGACAACTTACAATATTAACCGCTCTGAGCTGTTGCCTGCAGCGATCACTGTCCTTGACTGGAAAACGGTAGTATTTCACTACAGCGTCTCTCGCCGGGCCGTTCCTTTCAGAGAGAGGGGCGCAATGCACGCTAGGTGTTGTAGGAATGTAGAATGGGCGAAACCACGAGCTGTTTGTAAAACTTTCTCCACAGCTATGGCGCCAATTTCAAATATTATTGCTTCTATCGATTACAGAGAACACCAGCATTGACTGACAGAGGCTTTTACCAGGGGCGAACTGCTCCTTTAAAGAAAAACATTGTGTATTGTACAGCAACAAGTGCTCATTAAATTAAAGTGGTTTTATTTTATTATAAGCAAACAACGATATGTTATAAATTCACATGTTACAGTTATACAAGTGAATGACCTGTGTGTTATATATATCTCATCTTGTCCCTGTACGTCATTGAAATAATAATGGCCGTGATGTTCATAAGGCCTCATTTCTTCTCTTCTCATTTCAAGACCCTTTCCTGACTCATAATGCATTTTTCCATTCTGTGTTTTTACTGCTTTGTTGAGAGGTTGTCAGCCATAAATGTTATGCTAACTAAAAGCCATAAAAACCCAAAAGGGCATTCTTGACGGCGGCCGTGAGTGCGATGTAATGGAACAGGAAGGAGGCAGAGCTATACGTACGAGTGATGGGAGGTTGGTTGAAAATGCCATTATCTGTTGTGTCTGAGACTGGAGAGCTCTCACACCCCTTTCTAACATCATCACTCCGAGTCCTCAACACCACTCTCATGTCCTCCCCTTCTGTACATCACAGAGAAGACAAGGGTGCTTTTAAGGAGTAATTTACGACACCAGACCCCTCTGCCTCTGCCATCAGAACTATCTTCCTGTTCACGATCATCTCTGATAATTGGGCTTTTAATCTGAAATTGAACAAATAATTCACGTCTCCCCGCATTAGTCACCACACTCTCGCTTTAAATGCGACTCCTCCCTGTTAATCAAGCTTTTTCATGCATGAGGCTCCATCACGGTGCTGCCGCAATGTGAAGGAAATGGCCTCATTAAATTTGACAAAAGTCTCCCATCACCGGCAAAACAAAACATCCACAACCAATTTGGAAACTTTGTTCAAGCCAAAAACTTCCGCTTGAATAATGAAAAATATTTAGACAAAAGTGTGTCTCCTCTATTGAGCTCTCACACGCGCCGTACCTGATTGAAAAGTTTTCAAATGAAGACTCTGATTTGAAGTTCAGGATGGTGTTTCCGCCTTTCTGACGGTAATAATCAAATGCAGCAGGTGGCGAGGAAATGTGCATCTCAGCAATCATCTCCATTGACATGTGTTAATAGCTCATCAGACTAGATTGTACTAATAAGTGCCTTCAGGAATCATGATTGCACATACTCCAAGGTCTTGATGCCTAATAAAGCTGTGTTGAATTCCTGAGCTGTGCATGTATAAAATGTTTTCAGAGTCTAAGCCGACGTCTGATTGATAATTAAAATGTAATCATATACAGTGAAAAGTGCAATGCGTGCTCTTTTAGTGAATGGCTGTAGATCCTCACAATAACATTGTAGCAGATGCAGACTAATGCTTTTCCATTCCCAACAGCTGTCTACTGTATATCCAATGAATTTAGCTGCTAAATGTGAATCTGGCCTCCAGCCGCCAATCCGTGCCGGCGTTGCTGGCTGCATGCTCGAGGCTATGAGCTTCACACACCTGTGTCAGATAGACCAGAGCCGAGGCGCTGCCACATTGTGTCAGTCAGAATTACCCCGTGGCCTGTTTCTACAGTCGGAGTAGAGTGTTGGAGACAGACTATTGAATTTTAAGCATGCAGGTTGGATAAAAGGCTTTATTTACCGTTCTATGGGTGTCAAGAACACAGAGAACTTCACAACAAGACGAAATGTGAGGAAAGAGAGTGTTACTGTCAATCTGAGATGAATTTAAAGACCCCCTCCAGTCATGTTTTAAGACATATAAAGTATTTTGTTTTATGTTTTATGTCTGATATGGGTTAATCATACAATTAGCTAATGAAACATTTTTAAAGCAGCAAGAAGAGATTGTTTTAAACAAGTCGGGGAAGCAGGAACAAGTTATGAATACGTCATTGAACAATATCATCATCTTTTAATCACTGAAAGCCATTGCCTGCTGAGGCTGAAAGGCTGTAACCATTGTCTGCTCGCTAATATTCTTCATTCAATAAGTTTTACTCTGGTTGCCTTCCAAACTAGTTTGATTAAAGCTAAGGAGATAAAGACTTTGCCGTACAGAAATGCAAAACTATGGTCGACATAGTTATTTTAAAGTTATAATCTCGAAGATCTCAGTTTTGTTCTCTTTGGCGGCATCTACGGCAATAAATGGTAACTGCAGGAGACAGCGTAATCCAGACAGTGTAGCAGGTGTGTCCACTGTTGGCTCCAGTGTTGTTCCTTTTTAGACTGTTTGCCTTCATCTGAGTGTCGAATTTGTTCAGCCATAGTAGATTACTGTTTACTCTCAACACATGCTTAGCTCCACCTACCCTCTCTGGCAGACCAACCACTGCTGGCTGATAAAAAACGCGTCACTAACTGGGCGCCGCTTGTGATTTTTTCCCGTCGCCACAGGCACCCAGTCAGAAATATTGCAAATGCAACTTTCATCAGTGGGCCATAGGCTCAACCACCATTGTGTTATCTCATTTGGCGATAGATAGTGACTAAACAGACATTTATTGAAATGAAATCTTTGAGATTATTACTTTAAAATAACTGTCAGCATTTGTCTTAAAAAATCCCACTTGTAAGTACATGTTAAAGTCAAATGTGAGATGAATACTATGTCAGCTTGGTCATTTCCCCTATGCTTCAAACTATGACTCTGTAGGTACCTCTCTCAGGTTAGACGTAAGACTTTCAAAATAAAGCTTACATTGAAATATTTCCCCTTTTATGACTCCTGGACACATGATGGGACAAAGTTAGATGACATTCATTGTAATAGTAAAAGGTTCTGGGGATTTTCCTCTTCTTAGTAACGTGATAAATGTTGTGAAACTGTTGCAGTTTGGTTGTTTAGGCACCAAAACTTCTTGGTTAGGTTTAGAAAAAGATAATGCTTTGGGTTAAAATAAATATGGTACTTATTTTATAAGTACCAAATTTTATTCCATTTGTTCATAAATAGTCAATGTCTAAAAACAAGTCAGCATTGATTATTGGTTCCACATGGCTTTGATCCAGATGCAGGATACGTAGGTTTACTAAGGCCTGGCCCACACTACAAGATTTCACAAATCTTAACAGATGTTGAAAATGTGAGAGACCCCACACATGACGACAAAAAATGACAGATTTAACACTTTTGTTCCCGTCAGTCCTGACCCACAAAACTGGAAATCTTGCAAAATCTCTCCTGGTCAAACGCGACTTTAGAGTAAACAAACATGGCGGACGACAGGTAGAAAGAATTGGCGATGATAGTTTTTGGACTTTTAACGGAAAATTCATGAAAAGAGAAAAAAATATGGATGAAGTCGTGGAGACGGCGTGAACATGGGCTGTACATGTTACAGCGCGATCTGTACATGTAACAGAGCGAGTTTCACTTCCTCCTTCAGACAGCTTGCTTACCAACTGGCTATGGATTCGTTTCACGTGACAATCCACAGAGTGCGTGCTCAGCTGTCCTCGGGATTCCCTCTGCACAACAGGGTATTGGATCTATGTCAATACTGAACATGTTTAATATTTACGATTTGAAATTGGAGCCCGATGTTCTGCCGAGCAGAGTAAAATCACTCTTAACATCCCTCCCACCACAGGAACATCTGGCATCAAAAAATCGTGGCTAGGGTGCTAAGTCAGTGAGCGCATGCAGAGGCTACAGTACAGACGAGGACTTTAATTTACCTAATATTAACATCTACAAATGCAAGCTACGAGAGCAGGCCATGCATTTACATGACACATTTAAAATTATTTTTAAAAGGTTCATATTACTTTGAACCTTACAAACTGTGAAAGGCTTTGCACTCATTAACTTGTGCATACTGATATTTAATAAAACAGCTTCAGAGCTCGGGGATCTGGATGTTTCTCATTTACTCTTTCTCTTTAGAAAGTGGCAGTAAAACACATTTATCAAGAGGAGCACTGAATTAACTTGGAAATTAAATACATGTCAGGAACATTAAATGAATCCCCTTATATAATACTATACAGAGTCATTCTAATTAAATACTACAGACCTCTACTATAGATCATCTAAATCAGCATCTAAATCAGATGCACACACGTTCCCTTGACAACGTAATGCTGCAGTAGCTGCTCAAAGCTCCTCGCTCCTTTAACACGACCCGCTTATATCTGCAAGAGAAGCAAACTGTTCAACTGCTCAACCCATCTGCTTTCATTAAGACCGAGTGCCGCGCTCCCCCTCCGTCAGTAATTGACATGTGGGTGAGCAATGACTTACAGTGGAGAGTTTCACGGACAGGGCGGCTGAAGGGAATATCAAGAAGTAATCAATATCGATAGCAAACAGCCCAAATGAGAGGGGCAGACGGCAGGAGGAGAGGAGGGGGGGCTGTTTAACAGTCTGCAGGCGAGGGCTGGGCGACTTAGCGGGGAGCACTGGGAGTTTTAATAACACAGAATCAATGAGGACTGCCCGCAAACCTTTCACACCAAAGTTATTAATTAGAGAATGAACAATGCAAAACTGTCACTGCAGAGTTCCCTGTAATTTAAGGACAGGAAAACATCCCGGCCTGCTTCACTTCTTCACTCAGACTCTCTGTTGTGTCTCTCATGGATTTGGAGGCAGTGGGAAAATTCAATCCCCGGTCTCCCGTGTGCCGTGTTGTTGTGCGAAGCATCCAGCAGCATCTTGTTAGTGCTTTACATGAGGTTCAGGCTACACAGTGTGTGAGAGAGCTTTGTCCTCTGACAGCCCAGCATTACTCACCAAACAACGGTGCGTGATTTATCTCGAAATCTATTATCAAAATGAGTAGGCAGGAAGCAGGGCTCATAATTCAATAGACACTTTATGGTGTTTGTTATTGGGAGCATGAGAGGGTGGGAGCAGACGCTGAAATATGGCTGCTGCCGACAGTCGCTAATAGAGCTGCTGGCCTACAAAGTTAAAACACACAGAGGGCTCTTACTTTGAAAGCAGTGTGGATGGAAGTGACAGAGCGGTGTGTGTTTAAGGAAGCAGCCAGCTCACATTCATCTTGATGGACGTGGGGGGAAGTTGTGGGTGTGAATGAGGTCAGATGATATTAACAGTTAACCATCTTTGCAACGCCGTGATTCTCCACATTTAATATGTCACATTAGATTTAAAGGTTTCTCCTTTTGTCTGCAGTGTAGAGCATGTGCACTGTAAAAAACGTCCCTCTCCTGAACGCCAAGGTGAGACTCTTGTTGGGGACAGTTCAGCTTAAATTACTTTGTGCTGGAGATGTGAAAGAGCTGTGAGTTGCATCATTTATTCGGATTCATCCAAGTTATGTTTTGCAAAGACTGTGTGTAACCCTTTCCTCTGATTTTGAATTCAATTTCTGATTTCCCTCTCTCCCTCGGCCACGGATGAAAGTATGTCTAGAAATTTCACATAAATCTTCATCAGTGTGCGCTCCGCTGGTCAAATCAACAAAACAAACACAATTTCTGTTAACTCTAAAGCAATCGGTTGGCAATTTTGGACCACTTGCTTCTACATGAGCTCTATCACTCTCAGCCTAACAGAGTAGATTCGGTGTTAACATTTATCAGCTTCAAACCTGTTCACATCAAATGATACACAATAAAACCCTAATGGATAAACACCCAAAGTCAAATCAGTGGCAAAACACCTGTTTGGAAAGAATCTGTTAAAGGGCCCTGAAAACAATTCTTCCAATCAGCTTCTTACTTTGAAGGAAAACTGTTTTCCTTTCAGATTTTCTTGCTCAAAGTAACAGTTGGTCATTCAACTTGATACATTTATGTATTTTTTTGGAGCTCCTCTCACTGAACTGAAGTGGGTGTGGCTTGGTTGCGAAAAATATGATGTCATATACTTTTGTGCTGTCACATCCAGAGCTATATAAAGAGAGAGTTACGACACTACCATAGACCTCCGTTGTAGTTGTGGAATGCGGAGGTAAAGCGTGTCGTGGAGCGACCAATAGTTCCAAACCAAACAAATGATCCCAGAACTCATGAATTTAGTCAATAGTGGTGTTTATGTAGTTTTAGTTACCATTTATTGTTAGATTATAAATGCAGTTAATGTTAGCGTTGGCTAACGTAATCAACACTTAAGCTACCATAACCAGATGTCATTTGGCCGAAATCTACCTCAGATTCATTGCATTTATTTTTGATCCTTAGGATATAACATGTATCTTAAGTTATTACATTTAGTGTTAAAAGTATAATAAGTAGGAAATTTAGACTTTTACAAATATAATATAATATAAATCATCACTCATGGGCCTTGATCCATGTGTGTTGGTGGTGGTGAGTGTGGGAGTGGTTCAAATTAGCAACCAGGCCCCATTCAAACCGACGAACACGGCGAAAGAGCGATGCAGAGTTGGCCTTCTTTCTGCTGGACAGGTAGGTGCCTCAAACCGGGAAGACAAGCTAACTGGTGGTAAGCATGCTAGCGCAAAGCTAACACACGGTTAGCATAGTAGCGCAAAGGTAACTGGCGGTTAGCATGCTAGTGAAACAGTAACCGGTGGTTAGCATGCTAGCGCAAAGCTAGCTATGATGCTGTCGGTGTTAGCTCGGGGGGTGGCACTCACACGAGAGAGTGAGAGTGAGCTTCTGGTGATGAAGAGCCCAGGATGAGGGGCCCAGTTTGAATGGCTAGCTTGTATCTAGCAAAGTTGTTCCTTGGTTAATTCAGTCATTAGGCAGTGCATCAATGACGTGGTAAGATCAGCAGGATAAATGCGGATGATCACAGTAAAAAGAAACTGCAGGTAGCTAATTACTCCACTTTTTTCTGTTGAGGAGCTGACATGTAAAATCATGGGAGAATAATGTTGATGAGAGAAAGGCAGCCAAAGGATCCAATAGCAGGGTATGTACAGGCAAGGTACAACAATGTATGAAATTGTCAGTCATTATATCTGCATTAGTTCTTGATTAGATTAAGATGTCAGGTAAATTATCATGCGACGATAACAAACAAAAACAGTGTGGTGCTAGCAAAGAGTGTTATGTTAGTCAACGCGGGCAAGAAGGCGGAGTGTCGTTTTGTTGCAGTCTTGTGTGTTAATAGAGTAGAGGCCTGTGTAAATGGAGCAGACACTCCCCTCTCTGTGAAGTCAAAGACTCATTACAGATCAGTTCTCTCGTGTGAATTAGTCATTAACACTAAAGACAGGAATGACTTTGCACACATCTTCTCACTGCATGCGTTCAAAGCGCTGACGATCATTACACAGAGTTGTGTCAAAGTTGCGCGTTAATGTTGTTGCTTTCTTCTGCTGCTTTGTTTCTTCACTGAGGTGTTGTGCACCATCACCGCTCAACCCATTAATCTTCCTGAGAGCGGTAATGAATGCAGCCTCGCCGGTCTTTACTGTTTGATGTTTAAATAATTAGCAGGAGAATTCACCTAAAGTTCATGAGGCTTATTAGAATCATGATATCGAGTGCGTAGGAACCGATGCATTTCAGGTTTCATGAGCGCTGACACATGGCATTTGGTCGGAGCGACATGTTGCGTTCAGGAGCGAGTGGAGCTGTTTGAGGGGAGTCGGTCGCCCCGGTCAGCTGCAGCAAGGTGCCCGATGCAGAAATGGCTCCAGGCTGGATCTGTTGTCGAGAGTGGAAACCAGCAGAGGTGGGAAGGTTACAACCGGTGCGGCTTCAGACTTTCAGCATGAATTAATGCCACTGTGCTGCAGGGAATATAACATAAATGGTTTTCATGAGGGCTGAAAAGGTCACGGCACAAAAAATAGAACAGCTTTGCGATGTTGAAACAAGAGTGGTAATTTCCTCAGACATTGCACTTAAATGTGAACGTACAGATAGTAAACATAATCGTATTGGCAGATTTGAAATGACTCCTGTGTAAGTCAGACGACTTAAAGGTCCCAGGGAATGAAAAATGTCGTTTGTGTAGAAGAACCCCCCGTGGCTCTGAGTGTGTGTCGCTCTGCTGTCCATCATAATACAACAACACACGTCAGAAAATACACCTTTAGTTTTTTTAGCCTTTCCCATGACGAGTTATTCAACAGTCTTTTTCCACTGGCATAATGTGATTAAGATTTCAGTGGTAAAACAGATTACCTGCATTGTAAGCAAAAGCAATGCGTTGGGTTGGAGGTTTATTGAATTAGTTCGTAAATCATTTATTTTAAGTTGCTAGGTGACATATATTTATACTTTACCCAGTGACTGTATAGATTGACAGGCGGATCCGTGCAGCATCAGCAGTTATGCAGGCGTTGTACCGGACTGTGGTGGTGAAGAGGGAGCTGAGCCTGAAGGCAAAGCTTTCAATTTACCAGTCGATCTACGTTCCAACCCTCACCTATGGTCACAAGCTTTGGGTAGTGACCGAAAGAATGAGATCGCGGATATAAGCGGCCGAAATGAGTTTCCTTCGGAGGGTGTCTGGGCTCAGCCTTAGAGATAGGGTCAGGAGCTCGGAGATCCGGGGGGGAGCTCGGAGTAGAGCCGCTTCTCCTTCGTGTCAAAAGGAGCCAGTTGAGGTGGTTCGGGCATCTGGTTAGGATGCCTCCTACGCGCCTCCCTTTGGAGGTTTTCCGGGCACGTCCAACTGGGAGGAGACCCCGGGGCAGACCCAGAGCTCGCTGGAGGGATTACATATCCCTCCTGGCCTGGGAACGCCTCGGAATCCCCCAGGAGGAACTGGAAAATGTTTCTGGGGAGAGGGACGCTTGGGTTTATTTTCATTTTTTGGTTTGACTCATGTCCCATCTGTTAACATGGAGGAGGCGGGCTTTATGAACTATACTGCAGCCAGTCAGCAGGGGGCGCTCAAAATGTTTTGGCTTCACTTTAAGTGAGCTGTCATGTCGTCTATCTTTTTTATACAGTCCATAGTCTAGCCCACAAATGTAAAAGTTTGTCCATTGTTAGTACTCTTTAAATAGTCCCGCTCTGCAGCGAATGGCACCAGTTAGCAGCTAGCTGGTGGACATGGTTGAGCATTTGGCAGCTAAAGAGCCACATAATTCCCTCTGGATTTGGTTACGGGAGACCAAAAACAGAGCTTAAACAGATATTCAATTTACTATTTGCCAGGTAGCCAGAGTCATCACTTTGAACGAATGTAAAAGTAACCACTGGATGTTCAACTGTTTGCAACCAATTTCACCCCAAAAACATCAGTCAGTGTTGTATTCACAGCTTATTTCTACGGCCTACAAAGGGGCCAAGAAATATAAGTAATTGAAGTTTTTTTTTAATTCACTGTTAATATAGGGACAAGTATGAAGCATGTAAACATATCCAGCTAACCACCAACTGTTAAAAGCCCAGGCTTATTTGCAAGGCCCGTCCCGATGGGCCTCTAAAATACATAAAAACAACAATGAATACACCAGAGACAGAGCAAAACACACATTAAGAGCACACAAGTCGACAATACAGACAGAATAATACAAGATACCAACTATAATAAAGAAATAAATCATAAAACAGGAACCAGCAGACCATGCATTAGACAGTGATCATCTGCCTCAGTCCATATTCTTGTGCCATATAAGTCAATTTAATTCAATAAGAAAGTCAGTGGTTTTGGCTCAATGACTTCCTGTGTCGAGTCTGCGCTGGTGTGATCTTTGAATACATACCAGCCCAGTTACAAACACTCACATGTGGGAGCTGCCCGAGAGAACCATTGTTTCTTTGTGTCTACTTTACACCAATTAGCAGCTCCACCGGAGCAGTTAGGAGAGTTAATACTTTGCTCAAGGGCACCATGACAGTTGTGTCAGAGGAAGAGGAGAGCATGTCTCACTCTGTTTTTTTAATCAGGCAGTGTGGGGATTCAGATTTGTGGCCCTCTCTCGTCTGTAGCTTCCTGGTACTCTGTATTTATAGCGGGATATTTTGGACATTATTAAAAAAGTCATTTATTGTTTTGCCTCAAGCAAAAGAGCACTTCACTGTAAAAATGACTCTCTTTAAGGGGCTGTAGTGAAAATCTTTTTTTAAATCAAATGCATTTCTAATATCACATATATTTGTGATCAAAATATGTACGATGTTGTGCAATCTTTAACTTGTTCCTGTTTGAAGTATGAAGAGAAAGTAGTGCCACTCTAGCTGTAACTTTATTAAGAGAGAGTGCAGTGTGCCGGACATCACTGGATGTTAAAGCTCGGCGGCTCTTTAGTTTTCAGTTTATACAAACTTCATACGACACACTAGCGAAAGCACAGAAACAAGAAAATGTAAAAAATTACGCTTTTATTTTTGACCTGGGGGAATTTTTTCTCTTCATATTTTACATTTCTGTTAAAACTTTCTTTCACTGTGTAGCTGGATGTTACAGCTACTTAAGTTATTATATGTTTGCTTAGCTCAAAATCAGGACCAAAGCTAACAAGGAGAACATCTTAGAAGGAAAATTCATGATGGATACTTCACTGACGCAAGGAATTTCTAGCACCAGACTGATGTTTTCAAAAGTTTAAGTTGGTTTAATCACAAAACATCCAAAGAAGATTACTCCATCCATCCATTATCTATACCGCTTATCCTGTTCAGGGTCGCGGGGGGCTTGAGCCAATCCCAGCTGTCATCGGGCGTGGTACACACTGGACTGATCGCCAGTCAATTAGGGCTGACACACAGAGACAGACAACCTACAGGCAATTTAAAGTCTTTGGACTGTGGGAGGAAGCCGAAGCGAACCCAAGCATGCACGGGGAGAACATGCAAACTCCACACAGAAAGGCCCACTATGTTCGAACTGGGATTCGAACTAGGAACCTTCTAGCTAAGAGGCGACAGCGCTAATCACTTCACCACTGTGCAGCCCATAATACTATTTAGTATTATTAATTTCTTGATTCATTCGTTAGCTTATTTTGTTTATATATTGATGTTGCTATGAATTGGCTGTTAGTCAACTGTGCCATTCTGTTTGCCACTCACTTGAAACTTTGTCCTGTATTTAATTCTGGATTACATCTTGACATATTGCAGTGTTTACTGTTAATTCCTCAAGCGTAGGGAGCTATTATCAGTTAAAGATACTATTTATAGAGTTAATTATTGAATGTTAAAACTTGGTTTACATTGAAACGCAGATGGGCCGCAGGTTTAGCTCAGCAGTTAAGGCGTCAGCCCGTGTATAGTGGCCCAGTCCTCGACACAGCGGCCCAAGGATTGACTCCGACTCTCAGCCCTTTGCCACATGTCGTGCCCACTCTCTCTTCCCGCATTTCCAACTCTATCCAATGTCCTGTCCAATAAAAGCAAAGGCCAAACAAATCATTTTAAAAAAGCAGTCTATACACATTCAAAATGCCAGTGGATACATCTTCTCTCTAACCAGGTGTCAAACAACAATTTCAGTCACAAGTTTTAACCAACCATCCATCTTCCTGGCCTCTATGACACTTTTTTGTAGGTATGTGTCAACAGCTCGACTTTTTTTCCACCTTTGCATCCAAACATAAATATATGGGGGATTATTTGCTTTATACAGACGTCTAAAATATACCAAATACTACTTAGAAATAAGCAGAATGTTATTTTCTGTGTTCGCTCTGCTCAGTCTGCGCTTCTTCTTCTCTCTAAAGCGTTGACCCCGAGGTCACCAGCTCAAATACAACAATCACACATCTTGTAATTTTTTGCTCCCCAGTCAGTCTTCGTTCCTTAAACTGGAGCTGCCCAGTCACGCGTCATAACAACACACTGATTCAGAGCAACAACAAGGTCACGATTTCATCACACATGCTTAAGCAGGGAAAAATAAACACCGCTGCGCCTTATCACAGATCTGCTCCTCTGCTCCCATTCAATGTCCCGGCCTTTTACTACAGCGGCTGTTAGGCTGAGCCATGAGGGAGATACGGGAGGAGACCACAAAGCAAAAGTGAGGAACAAATCATGAGTCTGTAAAAAGATGAGGAAGAGGTGTCTGCTGCCTCGGCTCGTTTGTGTCAGACAGGTAAGGACTGGAAAGCTTTAAATCTGTCGTGGAGGGAACAAATATCAGTGCTCTGCCTTGAATGGCTCAGGCCCGGCGTAGTGTCTACATCTGAAGCTGTCATTGTTGAAGTAAAAATGCAGCTTTTGGGTCATTAATGAAAGAAAACAAGTCTTTGTGTTTTTGACTGTTGTTTAACCATCTGAGTTTGTGATTTTTTCTTCTTTATTTGCATATTCTGTCACTCTTTCTTTGGCTTTTTCTGTACATATGCCATCAATTGCAGAGTTTATGCACATCACGCTCACTGTTGTGTGAAACATGCCTTAATGTTCCTAATATCCCATCATTATAAAGCCATGAGTGCTTTGACCATCTTGTCAGGCAACCTGCTGTGTGACACTCATCTGTGTATGAGCCCCTGTAGATCGGAGCCAAACTGAGTGATGCATTTTCATTTAATTGTTTTCTCATTTTAAACCAAAAGACACTTTTTATTTTAGCTGTTTAACCATTAAGATCAGAAATCTCTGCTTTACTTTTACAGCAATTTTTTTCCCACACTTTATATGACAGACACATTTTTCTAAATGTAGGTTTTCTCAGTTTGATATCACATAGGTTCTTTGTTTATTTTATCCATTATTTCAATTCGTCTTAAAGGGCCAGTTCGCCGATTTTCAACCTCAGTCCTATCATGCTGTTATGGGGAGCTAACGCCATTATGGAAAAAAATGCAGTTTCGCTCTGTGCCTTTGGAGGGCGCTATCCGCTTCTCCAATGGGCCCTGGGAAACCTCTGCTAGACTACGTAAAACGCGTCATTTCTCCGAGGCCAGGGAGCTTGCTAAACTACACTTCCTCACTCTAGGACGCCCGCCTCCGATGTCATGTCTTGTTTAAAATCGTCAGGTTTGAAATGTAGACTGCAGACCTGAAGATTCATTGCCAACGTCTCTCGCCGGGCCTTTCAGAGGGAGGGGCGCAATGCACGCTGGGTGTTGTAGGAATGTAGAATGGGTGAAACCACGAGCTGTTTGTACAACTTTCTCCACAGCTATGGCGCCAATTTCAAATATTATTGCTTCTATCGATTACAGAGAACACCAGCTGACGGTGGCTTTTTCAAGGGGAGAATTTGTCCTGTAATAGTTTGCATTTCTATGTGGATGTTCTGTCATTCCCTGAGTTCACTGTACTGAAAACTATTTACATGTGTGTTCTCTTCATTTTTATTTAGTTATTCTATAACATTTTTTTTTGCAGTTATGTCAGAAAGTTCTTCACGGCCATCGAACCGTCTGATAAGAAATTTGTAGTGTTTATGTCCAAACATTCACCTTGCCTTAGCAGAGGCTTTAAAACATGTCTGACACATTGCCAGTGACGGACCAGGACTAAACAATACAGGACTAAACATGTGTAATGAATCCCTCCTGGTTTTTGTATCGACGCTCTCAGACTGTTTGTAGGATCTCAGCAGGGCTTGAAATTAAAGTTTGTCGCTGGTTAAACATTTATAGTATCATCAGGTTACCGGCCAACTTGGCAGCTGATGAAGATGATGCTGATACTCCTTAAAAAGTGACAAACAATTAAAACAAAACCCAGTATAAAATGTTCTCTTGATAAATAAAGTAATATTTTTATTATAACAATAAACAGGTAAATGTAAATACTTCAAAAAATACAACTTTAAAGCAACATTATGCAGCCTTTTTAACTTGAAATAACAACTTGTAACCTGTCCTGTGTACTATCTAACCAGTGAAAATACAGATCATGATGGAGGCAAAGAGAGAAAAGAAGACATGTACATAGATCTACATTGAAAAGAAAAAGAGAGAGAGAGAGAGAGGGCCCAGACAAAATGAAATGTTTGAGTAGCTTTTAAGTTGTTAGCCAGCGAGTGAGTTCCAGTCTGAATCTTTAGAGGCACTAAATTGAGAAATTACCTGCAATTTGTTGCTTTCCCTTTCACCATGAAAACGTCGCTCCGAATGCCTTAATAAGGGAAGGCAGTGGTTATATTGCGTTAGTTATACTTAAAGCATTACCTCCTAAGTGGATTTCTGTCTCACTGAAACAAACAATTATTTTCTGCATTCAGACATGTCGCTCCGCTCTGATGGCCTCCCAGCACGCTCGCTAAAACAGTGATAAGACCTCTCCATCAACGCTCTATGCCGCTATCTGAAATTAATCAACGTCCCCCGAGTCGCTCGCGATCCAGTATTCATGGCGGCAAGTGTAATGAAATTTATTAGATCTAAAATAGGGGGCGACCCGAGAAGAGTTTTTTTTTGCTCGTCTCAGAGGACGGAGACGACTTTTTATCCTGTGCTGACATTTTAGCTGTATTCACTGCGTCGCCACAGGCTTTGATCTGAGATGCATTTACCTAAACGCTCTGCAGGGCCTACAGGCTGCATTTAAGGCACTTAGGAAATGTGCCTCTCTTAGAAGTTAGGGTTGCAATTTAAGTGCTGAAGTTGGAAATGCATTTTAAGAGTTGCAATTTTACTCACTAGAAATTGGATGGAGCCACTGTGTTCATTTTTTCCTCACCTCTGTCCACCTACGCTCCTTTTTTAACAGATTGTTGCCGGGAGCTAAAATATGAACCGACTCTTTCCGCAGCGCCGACAGAGGCGACACAAGCTGTCAGAGTCGCAGCTCCTTAGTGACCTGAACAATGAATTAAAGGCAAATTAGTTTCCCGTGCTGCTTCTTCTTCGGAGACGGCTGACATTAATAAGAAGGATTTAGTTGGATAGCTGCACATCACATTGGCAGAAGTCCAGGCTCTCAGTGTCACTTAATTAGAGGCAGCAGGGTATCAGCCGGAGCTGCGTTTGGGTGCTTCCTTTTGTTTTTATTGATGCATGCTGCAGAGCGTGGTCCATCCTATTAGAATACACCATATAGTTTGATCTCTAACTTATATATCAGATATTATTCCACACATACCATCCCCACGTAAGGCCCAGTAAGGACTCTAAGCATTTGGGAAGTTTGCATTAATTATGCAAAGAAAGTCCAGCAAAGTTCCCGTGTGTTTGTGTTTCCTCTCTGTACCTGCGAGTCCGAGTTGTAAACTCTAATCCATCTTCCTGTTCGCAGACGTGAAGGGGAAGGATTTGTCTTTGTTAGCTCTGTCGCACAACGGCATTGTGGGAAGAGGGTTTCCATCCCTCAGCCCACTTTGGAGCAGAAGCAGGTGTAGACTTCTGTCAACCTGACAGACAGAAAGAAGTGAATGATTGTTTTGCTTTTTTGATTCATTCGGATTCAGTCTGCGCTGAATCTGTGCTTGATTTGGTGCTTTATTTTGAAGGATAATAGGTAGACGTGTAATTCACTGGCTGTCGACATCAAAACGGGAAGCTCCGTGTCTATTTTTAAAAGAAAATTAAAGATCTTTCTTTTTAATTTGTCTTTTAATTTGGAGTCATTTTATCGCCAAAGTTTTATCTCTGGTATTTATTTTGTCTTAAACGTTTTATTGCGATTATTATGCAGATTTTTATGGCGATTATTCACATTTTATTGGTTTTACTGCAGTGATTTAATTTTTATTCATGTCTTTTTAAAATTATTTTCATTACTTCCTCGTTTTAGTCTTTTATTAGTTGTCAATTTCTGTTCTATTTTTCTGTCTGTTTGCTCATTTGTGAAGCACTTTGAGCTGCATGCTTGTACATATGAAAGGTGCTATATCAATAAAGTTAATTAGAGTTGAGATAATATGTAGGTACATAAAAACTTTATCGCTATCTATAAGAACTCATTGTCCTGACTCCATCCTCTGCATCACTTCAACTTCTCTAAAGTTAACTGACTAAATCGATGCACTAAGGTGGATCCTCTGCACCAAAGTCAAGTTCAAAACATCATCCACATCGCTTACCGTCCTCATTAAGTGTCACTTCTGTGTGTTTTGCATGGTGCGAGTGTTAGAACGAGTATTTTTCCCGATGTTGCATCTTTAAGCGCGACTCTCCGGGGACGCCGTGAGAGGCTTTGACTCTAATGACTCCTGACAACTTCTCCGCTGCTCTTCATTTGCTTTACTAATAAGCGTATGTCAGCTGTTTGTGGGAGAATCATAATGGGGAAAAATGGAGCAAGGGCAGGTTTGTTTATTTGTACCCTTATCTAATAATTTAAAACACACAATGAATCATTTATTAATTATTAATGTAATGTCAGCGCTGTTTCTTAATCCCTGTACAGCAGGAGACGGCACGTAAAGCTGCTACACCTCTACGGAAGTCGACTAATTATATTTAATAGGGACCTTTTTTTCAATTATTTATCTCCTGCCTTAAATTAAAAAAAAAAAGTGGAAGATGCATAATAATCCTCAGACCAACACCTTGGTTTTGAACATTTGACGTGTTATATAAGGTGATGGATTACGATAGTCAAGAGTTTTAATGAACGCATGAAAACAATGGGACCCTCTTCCCCCTGGAGGGAAAGTAGATCCGACACAAGCTCTTGACTGAGACAAACATGTGAGTGTGGGTGTATTCTTTTAGAGGGTCAAAGTTTAGGAAGTAATTCAAAGTGTTGGACGCAGTAATCTGCAACAGTAAAGTGTTAAGACTCGCCTAAACAAGACAAATTAGCCCCTGGATGTGTAACAGCCTTGAGTCAAAGCAGGTCATTGAAAAACTTGTAAACCGCAGACTTACAACCTGCTGTCCTCGGTGCAGCGACTGTGAAGGAGTCTGACAGTTTTAAAACAAACACAGACCAGATCTGTGCCCTGAAGTGGCCCGCAAACTCTGCAGGAGTTCAGGCCCGCCTCGCCCCTCTGGATTTCTCTGCTTCTTCTGTGAGTTTGTTAATTTGAACATTGATCTAGTAAATTCCTTTTACTTCGACCTGCTCTGCCTCTGCGTCTGCACTGGGGTCCTCACTGCTACTGCCTTGTACAGACATCCCTGACATACAATGGGTACAAAGAAAAAGGTGCATTCGGGGACTTTCAGATTGCTTTATTGATTGTTGTTGGAACATTTCTTTAAACTATTATAATTAGGCTGGGAATGCGACAGCTGTAACTTAGTTTACACAAGATTGATGACCGACAAACCCACGGTAGTCTTACTTTAAAAAAATGTATAGTTCCACTTACAGCCATAATAATAAATCATAAATACACTTTATAAAAAAGCCAATGGGGCTGAATGTGCAGAACAATGCAGACTTTTCCCCCCTTGCTTGCTCATCCTCTCTGCAGCTACAGTCAACGCACTACTTCATATTAAAGTAATATTGGCACACTCCCAGTGAATATACCTCTTTACAGCTGGGTAACTTAACCCCTGTACTCAGCCTATAACAGATTAGCATGAAAAACTTACAAGAAATAAAGAAAAGATCATTCAGTATGAGAGGATATGGAGGGGACAGGCTTTTCATATTAAAGTCATTTAGAGATTGTATTGAGTGTTGTTGCCCATCAGAGACACAAGGGACCGCAGAGAAAAGGTGGATCTAATTGTCAGTATCACATACTAAACTGACCTGGCACCTATAACATAAATATTTTCTGTATTTAGATTGTTAGTTTTACTTTTCTGTTAAGTTGAAACAACCTGTACTTGGAAAAGCACAGCTGAAGCTAACAATAGTAACGATGGCTCTGTAACATGTAGGTGTCCCAGTATTCAATTGAAGTAAGCCAGCAAGCACAATACTTGAGAATTAGGAGTGGTGAAAAAAAAGAATGAAGCCATAATTTATCATACAAGTTACTGTCTAGGCATCTGTCAAATGTTAATTGACTCTATTGTGGCTGGGATTGCAATTTTAGCGGTAATGGTACGGTGGCCCTGAGGCGCAAAACACAACATTTCACAAAAATGATTTAAGGGATTTTAATTGTATGAATCTGCTTCTAAAATCACTTTTCCTTGCTTCCTGCAATGCACTTTGGGAGTTGTAGTTACCCCTCCACAAATATTACCACTTACACCAGCTTGTACCTTCATCTTTAGCTAGCTAAATGGAATTCAGCCCTCATCAGTTTTGTTATATAGGCTACTTGTCTTACTGTGACATGTCAAAATGTCTGTGTGCCAATTAATAATATTATACTATATTGAAATTTAATTAATTGTGTATCTAAAATGTACGAAACAACTCATAAACTCAAGAACTAAACATGGCAAACACACACCATTTAGCTGGGCAATAGCATAGCAAATAACATTGCGACTTTTATTGAACTTTTCGTTGAAAATATATATTTTTTTATTATTATTTTTTTTATTAAAAGGAGGTGAATTTTCCTTAAAAACAAACAAACGTTGTTTTAAAGATTAAGGTAAATATCAGTATTGAGATGTAAACAGCTTATTTTTCTTTTGTGTGGGACTTTTATTTTGAAAGAACAAATACCTCTATCAGTGAGAGATCCTCAATATGCACTGACTCTACCTAAAAGCATTTACAGGTATTTTCAATGACTTTCACCCTCCATCTGTCCATACCCACTCATTTTACACAGGTCGTGGAGGGGGGGTGCAGACAATCCCAGCAGGCATTTAGTGAGAGGCGGGGTACACTGCTGGAGAGGCCGCCAGTCTATCGCTGGGCTAATACATACAGACAAACAAACACATTCACACCTACGGGCAGTGCAGAGGTTCTTCCACCTGACCTGCACGTCTTTGGTCTGTGGGAGGAAACTGGAGCACCCAAGGGAGACAAGCTGAGAACATACAAACACTCTCACCAAACCCCGTCAAAATAAAACACAATCTTGAAAACTTGACTTCTGTCCCACTCCAGTTATAAAAGATTAAATGATATCAGCATTCTGTTAGATAGTAACCTTTTCTTTAAACCAAACATGAGGGGAAAAAAATGTAGGCATCTCTGCGAACGCTTTTATTAGAAGTAATGAATTCATGCATGGCCACCTACAGGAGCTATTTCCGTGGAATTCAAATTTCTCAGCATGCCAGGGATGTAAAATGAAGAACAAAGCTTAATTTGAGTCACAATGCATACTAACACACCATTCCCCGGTCTGATGCACCTCATTCTCTATTCAGCACGAGTGTTGTTGTTTAGTCGAGTGCAGAGGAGGTTCAGTCCAAATTATAACCTGTTTTTTTCACACTTTATCCTTCAAAACTAGTTTCTGTTGCAGTGACAAAGCAAAGTCTTAGTCCTTAATACACAAAGTGCAATGTTGTAACTGCAGGATGTTTTAAGTGTTTGCTCATTTCATAGATTAAAACACATTTGCGGTGTGAAGGCCGTAGATTTTTGGTGATTCTTGCAGTGTGCAGGTTCGGCACTCTTAAGTGTCCTTCTATTATAGGGATGAATGCAAGCAGGGGCAGAGGCAGAAGGGAAGGATAACAACCTGTACAAATTGACCTTTAACCTTTCATATTGGAATTTAATTAATCAAACAACCTAAAAAAGATGCCCCAAAACTGAAAAAATGACACATCGACCACAAAGCAATGCCAACTGGCCATCTGTTTGCAAAACTACGGAAGCATATTGCTGCCAATCAAGTTAAAGGAAAAAAAAAACATTTAGTATCATGTTATAACGTGAAAAGTATTTTGGTCTGACAAGATAATTTTCACATTTTCACAAGATATTTTTATGTTAATACAACATTCAAACATATCATGTAATAAGAAGACACTCATTTATTATAACAATGTACTAGTTATTACAGATTGGTTAGTCTCCGGCTGAGATGGATTATATGTAATCTGCTTGTGAACTGGCTCTTTACCTTCTGCATGGTACAAAAAGAAAATATAGTACATTATTACTATTAAAAAGTGTCTTGCTAATATGTGATCATTTATATGTCATAACAAGATATGTTCGTGTTATTGTCAGATGTTTTCACGTTATTAATCAGAAAAAAACCTTGTTAAAACAATAAAGTTTTCATGATATATATCATACTGATCCATTTTTCTTTTTCTGGTATGGCAGCAATATGCTTCCGTACAAAACAACCCAAAAGAGATATGAAAAAACCCTCCACAACATGGTGCAAAACAACCAAAAAAAGTGACACAAAGCAACCACAAACAGATTCTTGTGTGGTGTCTTTGGCCTTTTCAGAATCAGAAATACTTTATAAATCCCCAGGGGGAAATTGGTGCGTTGCAGTTGCTCTGAGAGAAAACGTAGAGAAATATATGGCATAAAATAGAAGTAAGAAAAATGTCAAATACAGTATGTGCATTATATATCCAATAAGACAAGAGATAAAGATTAAATGCTGAGAATCTATGGTGATTTAAATTTTGAATTGCTAGAATAAAGTTCAAAATAAAGTTCAATACAAAATGAGAGTTACGATGCAAAAGGTTACATACATAAGAGTTATTTACAAATGAACAGTATAGGCAGTATTTATGTCAACACTGCAGTTGAATTATTGCAAAATCATCCAGCTTACAGTAAGAGTTCAATTTAGTGCACAGTTTAAAACAGGTGTCTGTGTGTCAGACACTCAGAGGGAGGAGTTAAAGAGTCTGATGGCCACAGGCAGGAATGACTTCCTGTGGCGTTCTGTGGTGCATCTTGGGGGAATGAGTCTTTGACTGAACGTGCTCCTGTGCAGCACTTCATGGAGTGGGTGAAGTTATTTATTTATTTCATATCTTATCAGAGTGTTTTATTAAAAGATAGTTGGCATTTATTTTATCAGCATGAATAAATATAACTATTAAGGGCTTTGTATTTTAACTTTGCCTCAATCTGCCCCCACAGTCAAAGTAAAGCTGCCCCTGAATGAGGATCACTTTACTTGTCTGTCCTTGGTCGGACCGGGTGTTTCTTAGGCCCAATGCATGCTGGGATTGACTTTAACCGCAATTTGACCTTTGGGGCGTGTAAAATTACCAGAGTGAATGACAATTTGTTAATTTGAATTCACGTCCTAAAACATTCCCCATCACATCTGAAGAGAGCAGTCGGTCTCTTTCATTTTGATTATGTGCAGATGTTCCATTCATTCTGATCAGCTTCTTCACTTCCTCACGTCTGCGTACTTCTTGACACCGTGCTCTGATTAACGCTCGGATTCATGTGTTAAAAAAAACGAGGCAGGATAAACAGGAATAGTTTGTGCAGAATGTGTAGCAGCCTGCAGAGTGAGACCTCCTGCTAATGAAAATCACGGCGCTTCCTTCCTTTTCTCTGATTAAACCTTCAATACATTCGGTATAATGGAGAATTGTTTTTCACCGAAGAGAGAAAATAATGCAACAAAGTATCAAGTATTGGGATAATTCTTGTTGTGCTTGTGATGGGAAACGTCGATTTTTAATGGATTCCAATTTACGCTATTCAAATACATGAAGCCTCTGACTAATTGCATTCTCTTGTGCACCACAAAGTCATGTCACGAGTCAAAGGATGCACATTTCTGGGTTGATAATTGTAAAAAAAAAAAAAAAACATCACTGAGAACAACTTTAAACTCATTCAGAACACTGACTTGCTGTGCTATAAATTCCTGTAAATACTTAAACATTTAAATGTCTTCAAGAGCACTAAAATCAATCTGGATAAACATTTGGGTGTTGACTAATACATGGAATGCTTTTGGACATGATTTTAAGTGGTTAAAAGTGTCTTTCATTCAGTGTGAGTAAAATAATTTCATTTTTTTTGGTGCGTCTGAAATAATGTCCCTATCGGGGCAATCAGTGACAGCTTCCACAGACTTTATGATTGCAGGACAGATTAGAGAACTGTAGTATGCATCAGAGGCTCCTCCAGGAAATAACAAGAGCCTCAGCAATCAGAAACACGTCTCCCAGGAAAGGGAGAAAAAAGAAAGCTCCTGTGATTGCAGCGTTTTGAGATTAAAAGACATCACACTGAGGACATAGCTACGGTGAATTCCCAGCTGGGACAAAAAGCAGCAACAAAGTGTGAGCGAAAGGAATCTCATTTTGTGACATCGTTGCTCGGGATCTTGTCGTGACACACAGAAAACACATTATTTCACTCAACACAGTGACTTCCTGCTCTGAATGAAAAGGCATCTGCTCATACTGCCCACAAAATAAATAAAATAGTCCCTCAATGAAATTAGATTTTTTATAAAATTTCATAAAAGTACTCTGCTGTAAATAACAGTTCTACTTTTAACACATTTAAATAGAAGGCCCGTGTAAACACAGGTATGATACTGAATACTGGGGTTCCTTCTGCACCATGTGACAGGATGTTGAAAGGTGTTTTTATTAAAGAGTCAATATTCTACTGTCAGTATTATTGTATGGAATTGAAGCCAATATAGCCCCCCGTTACGGGTACTGCCATCTTGTGATGGTGATGTCATTTGGAGCCAGAGCTGCGCGGCAGAGAGCCGCCGGAGCCACTTCTGCTAACCAAAACACACACTTTGAGGTAACACTATCTTTGAAGGGGTGTGCATAAGACTGACATGACACCTGCATAACCATGACATGACACCTGCCATGAACATGAATGAGTCCTCATGAATGTTCAAGACTGTCATCAAGTGTCATTCGATCAATTATGTCATTTTTAATGCAAAGTTGACATTGTTTGAGATCAACCTTGTATTAAAAATGACATAATTACCCGAATGACACTTAATGACAACAGTCATGAACGTTCATGAGGACTCATTCGTGTTCATGACAGGGGTCATGGTCATGTCAGTCTTATGCACAACCCTCCAAAGAACCCACTTTACTTAGTGGAAAAAACAGCAAAGATCCCACATGGTGGCGTATTTAACAGCAGTGTAATGGTGTCGATGCTATTGCTGATGATGACATTGAGGATGTGGCTTATGTTGATTAGGATTCTCATGATGACGATGACAACTATATTGACCTTGTTGATAAAAAAACAAACAAAAAATTGCCCTGTGCTCTGCCTGTCGGCACCAGTGTCCAGGCACACTTGAAGTTTGTTGGCACTTACTGACTTTGTTCCCTCTTGTCTTGATCGTTGCTTGTTTTGTATTAACTCTCAGATGTCTGTCACTTTGGACTAAAGCGTCTGCTAAATGAAATTGTAACATTGAGTTGCTAACATACGTCCACCTAGCTTAGCTTCCTTGTCAGTACTCACTCATGGTTGATAAGTAGAGAATATAACCCCACCTCAAAAAAATCTAAACTATCCTTTTAATGCAGGCAAGTAATTAACATGCTACTTTTAAACTGTGGTGAAAGGAAATGAACCGATCCAGCTTATTGTAAGAGTGTTCAAGGGAGTCCTTATCTCTGAATTGAGTGGTAAGCAAATTCATAAAGCTACAAGGAGAAATAATTAAAGCCTAAAAGCTTTTTATCTTCCTCGAGAATGAAACCATTGATTTTTCTTTTTTTTTTTTTTTTTTTTCACTCAGCCTCTTCTCGTTTGTGCTCGCCTATGATCAGAGGAGTCTTTGTTTGGCAGAAAAAAAGAAGAAGAGAGGACCAAAGATGTGGGGAAGAGACAGGCAGGCTCATTATCGCCAGAAGCAAAAAGTTCCCGGAACAAAAGTCACATGACCTATGTGGGCACACATATATTTTCTAGTGTGTGAAGACTCTTTGATTTGCTCTCGCTTTCATATCGTAATGAGGCGTTGGGTCTCTCCTGCTCCAACATGTAGTGTGCTCAGCAGATCCTCTTCCTGTCCCTGCCTGTGGTGTTGACTGGTGGTCCCCGTGACCTGCCTCTGCACGGCGCTCATTTGAAGGATCATTCACTCGTTCTGCTTGGCGATCGCTGCCGCCGCTGCTGCGCCGTGTATTAATGAGCCGGTCCTGGGTCTTTTCAGCTGGCTGGAACCATCCATCAGCATAAATCTCCTCTAACTAGAGTGAAGAGTTTCAGCACATCAACATGAAGGTGCTCATAGATCACACGCTTCAACACCCCTCGGTACAAACATGAAAGATTCATTCATAATGCTCTTTCTTGGAGGGGGAAGACGTCGCAGAAAGCACTTCACACATTCGCTTCAGCTGAAATCAAACCTATATGACTACAATACATTTTGAAATTACATTTGCAGGGTGTACTTTCCCCTTAAACCAACCTGATCATATCCCTTCTGGAAATGCTTTTGGCTCATTTGATCGCCCTCTGAAGCAGCTTTATAAAACCTCAATCCGTTAATTACAGCAGCTTCTTGATCTTTGATCTGTGTGCAGATCTCAATTTAGAGTCCACTGTAGATGCTCTCTTCCTCCTAGCTGACCACCCTTATCCAATTAGACGTAGGATTTGACAAGAGCCGAGGAACTTTTGCTGCTTCCTGTCCTTAGATACTTTAAACTCTGGGCCTTAGTCACGCTCTGCTGACACCAGATTAATGCACTCTGTGTGCCATGTCCGCGGATAGAGGGTCTCCATCGCTGAACTCTGCAGAACGGATGACAGGCAGGGTGTTGTCCAAGAACTAATCTTTCTTCCAAAAACAAAAGGAAAGTAATATTTGAGGCTTATATTTCTCCTCCAACGCGATCTTTTGTGTCACATTGTCGCCTTCCCGGGGGAAAAACCCAATATAAACAAATGTGTTCAGGGATTAGGCTGACCTTTTTTCTCACTTTTATCTTGCTGCTATACTGTGTCCCCTAAAATATTTGTTTGTTCAGGATCAACATAAAGCCCGGGGAAAAGCCCCGGTTCTGTGATCAGTGTACTGCGCCGTGTTTCCTCAACTGTGACATGATGGAGTCTGCTGCTCAGAGTTCACTCTCTGTGCTGTGTCTGAAATCTCTCACTGCTGCTCACATGCACCACATAATAAACACTCAGGCCTCAGAATTACAACTCAAGTGTTGTCCTGAATCTCAAAGATTCTGATCTTTTAAATAAATGTCTGTTAAGTCACTATCTATCGCCGAATGAGATAACACAATGGTGATTGAGCCATGGCCCACTGATGAATCTGTCATAGAGGGTAGGCGGAGCTAAGTGGCTGCTTTTCCGGTCTCTGCAAGTGTTGCGAGTAAACAGTAATCTACTATGGCTGAACAAACAAGGAATAGGTTGATGACTACAGATACAACTTATAAGTGAAAATCCAAAGAAAAAGAAACAAATTTGACGCTCAGATGAAGGCAAACGGTCTAAAAAGGAAAGGAAAAGGAAAGAGTTACAACCGGAGCCAACCGTGGACGTCTTACATGCAACACTGGATATCTGGGAAGTGTGCTCCTGCAATTACCGTTTATCGCCATCGCCGTTTATCACCAACTGAAATCTTCAAGATTAGTTTTTGTCGTTCTTTTTGTTGACCATGTAACTTTTCAGCCATATTAGCAGCAAGTTGTTGGACATGTCTGTATTTTGGTTGGAAGGTTCTTCACTTTGTCGAGACTGCAATTTCACACCAATCAAAACTACTGAGTCGATTTCCATGAAATTCGGTTTATGTTGATGGTCCCCAGAGGATGAATCCAACTGACTTTTGCTCTTGTAATTTAAGGCTTTAATTGAAATGTCTCAACAAGTGCTGTGCCTGAACGCGCAGTCATTGAACGTGCTCATATATTTGGTGAACACTGAACTGAACGAATCAATTTGCAACTCATGAACAACGATGTGAGCGAGGTTCACTCTGGAGACGGCGAACGACCGCTCACTTTCCAAGATGTACCTACAGTTGCCAAACACTGTGTTTCACGGTAGCTGAAGTCGGATTAACGGCACCTGGCATGCATCCGGCATGGCTAATGCTACTAGCAATTCAGACAATGCAGCTACGGGTACAGCTGAAGCCAGTTCTTATGAATATTTGAAGGAGTTTTATGAACAAATCAGTACAGATTCCAACAGGAAAAATGTCCCATCTTTATGCAAATTGTGCCCGCCGGGTCTGAAAAAACAAGTCTGAACGTCAGTCACATCAGCTAAGAATTTGAAAGGACACACTGAGTTGAAGCATCCGGCAAGTCTTGGGAAATGTCTGCAAGTGAGTCATGTCTACAGAAATCATTAACAATGATTGAGGGCTGGGAATTGAAGTATAGGAGGCTGTAATGAAAAAGAGTAGCTTGGTGCAGCTGAAAACGAATACTTCATTTTAATCTGTATGAACTAAACTTTGAGCTAGCTCTTTTTAAGTATGAATTTGCACAACACTGTCAACAACTATTGGATGGATTTCCCAAAATTTTGTACACTAAAGACTCAGATAATCCCCCGTCTTCCCATTTAGCCCACTCTCCCTGTCCAAAATTCAACTTCTTCAACACTTTGTTTTATAACCACTTGCAAACACTAATCAAACTCCCACCAGCCCTGTGCTCCACTTTGTGTTTACTGCTAATTAGCAAATGATACACGGTTGGCATGCTGATGTTAGCATTTAGCTCACAGCACCTCTGTGTCCGAGCACAGCCTCACAGAGCCACTTCTCTTGTCTTGTTGAATTGAAGGATGTGGCTGTGTCCCAAATTGTTCCCTTGTTTGCTCGTTTAGTACTCTCTAGCTACAGAGTGGACACTTATGAATCATTGATGATAGCACAAATGGTAATATTTGCATCTATAAAAGGTGATGCATTGCATTGTGGGATACTAAAAGTAGCATGCATGATGTAATTTTTTTCCCAACACCGTTTTTAGTTAGTACATTTACACACTTGAACACTGAGATAAAATGGCAGATAGTAAATATACTCCACTATACATTGCATTTATTTATCTCCTTCAGTTAGACATACGTTTTTACTAACCATATTTACCTGGCGGCCATTTTCCTAGCTTAAATGCAGTTATAATGTTCCAGGATGTCGGTGATACACATTGATTGAGCAACTGGAAAGACAACTCAAAGTGAAAATCAGGAAGGACATTGGAGCGTATTTCAAAGTAAAACATATTTGCTAACACAGTAGCTACTGTTAGACGAAAGCTAATGTTAGCATTCAACCACTTCAAGCTAATATTAGGAGAGAATTTACGCCTTTCATGTTCTGTTGTATCACACTACCAAACAGTAACATTGGCTTGCAGCAACTAGCTAACGGTAATATTAGCTAGTAAATTGCTAAATGCTAACTTTAATGTTTGTCTGACTGTAGCTAATGTGTTAGCAAATATTTTAAGCTAGGAATATGTCCAGGTTTCCCTCCATGTTTTTACTGTTCATTGTCTTTTGGTGAGAGAAGCAGTGAAATTATTATTTGTCAGATACCCTAAATGTAATTTTACACTTACATCCTGGAACACAGCAGATTGAATATACAACAGCATTTTAGCTTCCCACACTGAGCCTGGAGTCAAAGAAATATGGCCGCTGTGTGAATATAGTCAGTAGGGGATGTCCTGCAGAGACCTAAAACCTAGTTGAAATAAGGAAATCCATCACAGCGAACAGCATTTCTGCTTTAGGCCAATAATTGAATAGTAAACCGGAAAAATAACAATCAACATGGGAAATTATAAACTTGGTAGTCAAAGTTTGCACTCCTTTAGGTGAGTCCAGCACCACACCTGTCGTACAAAGATTAAGTGAGGAGTTACAGGTTGAGGCCGTATGTAATTTCTGCCTTAATGCTAACCTCCGTTGTTCAGCGATGTGAGCAGCAACAACAAATCAAAGTGGACACCCTCCACAGTGTCTCCCCTTCATTTCCCTGGGGGCAAACCAAACAAGCAAATTGCAATAGAAAGACAGAAAGAGCTGTAAACAAGCTATCGACGACCGAGGTGAGGCAGGCACAGGAAGGCGGTATGGTTATTGCTTTATTGTGGAAGTTCATTTTCTGAGAGTGGTAATAAGCAGTTCCTAGCTAGCATGTTGACTGGTTGGTGTTATTCAGAAGTATTGCCCGGTGCCATAAGCAGTGATTGGTAGTAGTTTGTTGTGGGCAGAAAATGTAAGTTAGACCTTCAAACAACCTGAAAACCAGTGCTGGCCTGCTTTAAATGCAGCCTTGATGTGTACCTCACCTTGTTTACTCGCCTCAACTAATCAGTAACCCCTGTAGCTATTTACTTCTCATGTTACGTTTCCAGAAAGGAGAACTAGGAGACGGAAGCACACAGAATCTTTAATATTATGATTTTGACTCTGTGAACTTTGGAGTCTGAAGTGGGAGTAAAGACATAACGAAAAGCTTTCAAATGAATCATTTCACCCTGTCAGAGCCGCAGCCGTGGGATCTCGACAATGGAAGCGCCCCCGACAACACGGGGCTACATTGTGTCACGCTCTATTGAGGCTACTTTGATTGGAAATAAAGGAGTATTTTTGCTCCTTTTTTGCTAATTTCAAGGCTGTGAAATGGAAACTTTCCCGCCGAACTGCGCCGCATTGTGCGTATGTTTATGTTCAACAACATGTGTTCAGAAAATACAAGGTGATTATGTAAGAATAAGCTCTTAATCCAATTGTTGAGTGCTTACTGTCATTAGCTGTGCAGGGAAGCATGGCAGCTGCTGTAGAGGTGGTTTCAAAAAGAGGCTGGCAGGCTTAAAGTATGAAAGGAAAACATGGTGTGGTTTTTGTCTATATTAGTGCACCATTATTAGCTTGATTTGTATTTAGCATTTTAGCACATGGTGTCATGATCAGACCCAAATATGACTGAATTTGGGGCTCCTTGATGATGAGTAAATAATGTCAGGTCTTTGGTATATGGTGCATTTTAGTGTTTGACTAATTGTATTTGAATAAAAAATATAACAATAATAATATTACCTCTAATACTGATATTGAAAGTAATACCACCTTACACTTGATGTCCACTAGATCCATCCTTGTCACCTTCCAGTTGTGCTTTACCTCAGTCATGGCACCGTCATGTCATCATTATCCACTGGAAATGTCCCAAAGTGCAGCATCTGTTCCTCAGCACATACATCTTTTTTAAAAAATTGTTTGTAATAATGTTAAGTCTTTAAAGAGATATTTTTCCGAGACTACTCAAAACACGTGAGCATCTCATTTGGATGTGTTGTTTGGTGCTTTGTGGCTCTATTTTTTTAATCTCTTACTTTTTTGCTAAATTTAAATGCATTTGGCCGGCGAGCATTTTGATGGCAGCTTTGGTTAACCATCGACACCATTTAGTTTGATATCCACAATCAATCATTCATTTCAGAGAAGGTGATTTAAACACCCTCTTACTCTAAAGAGAGAGATTTCATATCTGTACTCTTCAGACTTTCACACCAAGAGGCCCAAAACCAAGAGATCAAACATTTTCTCTAAAATAATTAAAAACTGTTGGTAGTGTCACATCGGCTCTTCAAATTCATATGACATAATGTATAATTTCCTTTTTTTGACAACCTCAATTAACATTTGTAGAGAAAATGTCGTATTTTGAAAATCCAACAGATGTGAATTCTCCTCATTATTTTTATCGATCAAAGATTTTCAGAGAATTATTTAAAGATTCAAAGTGTATATCTTTTATCCGTTACTTGTAGGAGATGTGTAGGCGATGCGAATTGTGCAAAGCTCCTGTGAGGAACTTTCAGTTTGTGTTGATTTTGGCGCCCCCTGTGGACAAAGCAGTACCTCTTATCTCTTTGCTGATTTTGTCGTGTACATGCTTGGTGGTTTTTTTACAACAAATCTCATTCTGTTTTCTTTAACAGTCATATGTATCACTCACTTTACATTTTTTGCCCTGGAAAATTTAAACAAAGGCACTTAATCGCTTCGTCTGACACCCCCCCGCCAGCAGCTTCAGTCATTAAAAATAACTATATAGAAATAATTAGTCTTGCCGCTGATGGTCTGGTTTGCCTTTGTAGCTCATATAGAGTCATCAGAATTAATGTTTCATAACCAGCGAAAAACTCCTCACAGGAGCTTTAATGCATTTCTGGTTAATGTTTCTGGACGCCATCTGTGACACAAACTCTGTATTGCAATTAAATGATTGTTTGTGGGTGTTTTTCACCTGAACGGTGCTGGTTAACCACACCTGCTGTCACAGAGCTCATCAGCCTATTGCTGAGCTAATTCTACACATATGGAAGTGGTTTCCATGTTTTTTCAAAGTATTCACGTCATGAAGCGTTGTGAAAATTAAAATCTATTTGCGGCGTGGAACAAGTGGATGAGCCAGCCTCTTTTTGTTTTTTCTCTGTAGTTGAACACACTGCACATCTGTGGTCATTAACCTGTGTGTTGTTCATTTTAATTGAGGCTGTCATGATCATTAACTAATGATTTTATCAGCAGTGCAGCAGCTTGGTAACGACTATTGGTCGACATAGGAGCTGTCGCCACACCTCCATCACTGTGTGCGTTCTCTAACTCACTCTCACTCCACAATGATGTTAAGATGAATTCACGTAAAAATGTAAAGCACCCCTGATATTTAGTAAATCAACAACAAATTAAGGCATTATCAAGTTATTGGCACTGTAGGAGCAGACTATAATGATAATAAAGATGCTGAGTGTAAACTGTATGTGCACCCTTAACTTTATTTCACAGTACTTTGTCTGAAAGCAGATAACATAGTAATAAGAAATAAAATAAAAAAACACATTTTTGTGCTCTTGTTTGTTTCGATGCACTTGAACAACAACTGTTGATCTTTCTAAAGGTTTTTATCAACACTTTAAACTCGTATTAGACACAGAAGTGCTACAATATGCAGTATAAAAAACATGTCGCTAAATAGCTAAATGAACTAGAAACCTGACAGCTCTCAGAAGATACTGAAATGCTTTTTATAAAAAGAACAACAAATGGAGACTCGTCAACAGTATCAACATGGAAAGAAAACAAAAAGAAATTTACACTTGTACACGTATCCCAAAATCTTAAGGCGGTTGATATATTAAGTCAGACAACCAAGTTAACACTTTGTAAATGCTTACATAACACATTCACATCAGGCTCATGAATGCTTCATTTCACATTAATGAATAATAACGGCAGCATGACACACTTGCATGAAATGGAAGCAGAATTATGACACAGAAAAAATACAAATGGGCTAACTAACGCCCGCAGTTATGCTCACACACTCGACGTCTAATGGGACACAGAAGAGTTGATGAATAACTACGTCATCAGATAAAATCACTCCCTCGGGTCAGCTCTGATATCAGATCACAAACTAATCTAAAGTTCATCTAAACACCCCAAAAAACTAAATAAGAAGAATGGCTTGCACACTGTTTCTGAGGAAAATTCTTAAGAAATGTTTCAGCTCTATTTATGCATCATCCTCAGTCCAAGTTGTGTCAGAATTCAAGCTTCTTCAAACATAATATAGTGCTAATTAGACTCATTTAAATGACTTAATTGAGGACCAAAATAAGTAGTTCTCTACCACCTGTTTCTAAGCACAATTTATATTTGGACTAAAAGAAAACGAAGTGGAAAAAAATACCCTGAATATTTTACACTTGGACAAGTTGTGGTTTCAATAAAAGTGTAAACGAAACTGAGTTAGCAAAATAATGACGTCAATGACACATTTAACTTCATGTTGACATGTGATCCACGTGGACCTGATGAGTTAAAAATGAATACATAAACTAAACATAAATTGTCAATTCAATCAATCAAGCGTATCAATGTTTAGCGCCAAATAATAACCAAAGTTATCTTAAGACACTTTACAAAAAGAGCAGGTCTAGGCCGTACTCTTTCTTATGTTATTTAGAAACGTTTTCAGCGTTACTCTTTCTTTCATTAGAAGTTTAACTGGCGTTTTTTTATTACCGGTATGTCTGTTATTATAGCGCTAACTGTTCACCTGATATTGAACACATGCAATAAATACAGTTTCCTTTTGTTGATTTCCTGCAAATTTGCTTAAAATTTTTAATTAAATTTGGATGACACTCGGGGCGCTGGTTTGGCTCAGTTGTTAGAGCAGGCGCCTCATGTACAGAGGCTACAGTCCTCGACGCACTGATCGCGGGCTCGACTCCTGGTCTGCCGATCATTTGGTGCATGTCATCCACCACTCTCTACTCCCCACTTTTCCTGTCTCTCTTCAGCTCTCCTATCAAATAAAGATTAAAAACCAAAATATATATATATACTGTATATAAAAAAATTGGATGAAACTTGACTAATATGACCTGCAGCTTCTTGAAGAAATAGTTCTGTGTTCCCTTAATTTAAACTGCTAACCACACTTTGTAAACACACTACAGTACGCAGTTAGGTTAGTATAATGCTTCAAATGGGTAAGAGAGTTGAAATACACGTTTATTGCTCATTCATAAATATGCAATGAACCATCATGAGCCTGCTTGTTATACGTTATGTAAACACCTTTCAAAGAAAAAGTTTTATATTTACTCCAAAAATTTCATGATATACAAATTCACAGCCAGTAAGTCAAAGGATTCAGTTTCACATTCTCAAATGTTACTCTAGCATGTTGATATTCGTCTGGTACGTCGCTTCCATAATATACAAAAGATTCAACAGCCTAGCAGTTAAAAATCAAACCTCTCAGCAAGCAACAAGGCCCGTCCGAGTAGCAAACTACTTTCCTGCACTGCGTCGGATCAGACATTATGCAATATAATACACTGGAAAAAATATCGAAGCAAAGGAAAAGAAACACAGTCGTTAATAGCATTAAATAAATAGTTCCTCACAGAAAAGCTGCCATAGACAGATCAGAATATGTATCTGTTACATTCATCCATCGGGCCCTCCTGCAGGGAAGAACAGCCGACTCGACCTAAACAACAGGTGACGAAGTACAGCTGACTCCCCTTTGAAATGTTAGCGTTTAGAGTCGGGGTACAATACCATGTTCGGTATGTGGATGTAGGAGTAACTGATACGGTAAAAAAAGAGAAAAGCCAACGTGGACCTACGGCTGTATGTTCGTACGAATCTCAGACAGTGCAGAAATATTGTAAACATTTCAGCTTTTTCTACTTTGGTACTAAAGATACAAATGATTCTTCACTGAGACCCTCATTGCAGCATGTAACACTGCATCGTGCCTGCATTAAGTCTGTCAGATTCCATCCCTTGAATACTGCGTTGTGTAATAAAGAGAACGTACAAACAGAAACTGTCTGTACCTTGTCAATGAATGTAAAAGCTTTATAAAGGAAATAAAAAAAACAGGCAGTGAAGGTAAAAATGACAAATCATCTGAAAGGTTCAAAGTGGGTACAAGTTATTCTAAATGAACAGCGCTCCGTTTCATAAAACCTGATTCACTTACTAATACTTTTCCATTTACACAGCAAACATTGCAAATATAGAAACCCATTTCTGTACATAGTTTTGTTGAATTAAATATATGCAGGAAGGATAGAAACAAAAGTTCTTTTTGAATGAAAGGTCCAGGTAGTTCCTCAGAAAAAAGAATGAGGTTTCAGTAGACATATCTTCATATAGTAGTTTCATATTACACAACAGCAAATCCACTGTCACAGGACTTGGCCATGCGATACCCAAAAACCTATAATCCATTGTAACATATATATTATTAATTTGCAATATATTTTCTCTTTAATAGATAAAAGTTTTTCAGATGAATGCTTTACATAATATGACAAATTTAAAGAATCTTTACCCCATTTTCCTCACAGTCAAAAGAGAATGTGATACACGTGAGTGAGTAGTTGATTATAACATGGAAGTATCCATTGATTCAATTGTCAGATGAGGTTCTTGTGTCATTTCTGCAACGCATGGTCCATTTTAAAAACACCTAAAGAGGTTATGATTTATGTTGGGCTGATACACCTTTCCAGTAGTCTAAAATATCATGCAGGTCCTCATCCTTTGCAAACTGGACCTTCTTCCGCAGTGCATGCCCCGCCGCCATGTACTCGTCATCTTTGTGCCGTTTCCGGTGGAGTTTGAATTTCTCCCAGATGCTGTGTGAGGGTTTGCAGTAATATTCGGGACTAGAGGAGTAGCTTAGATTGTGGTACTGAGAAGACAGCTGGGAATACGCTAAGTCTCTGGAGCGGGAGTGAGTCAGAGGCTCCAACATGGAGGACTTGAGGCCGTCAGGTCCTTCGAGCTCCTCTATCTGAGCGTCAGGATACGAGTGCCGATGGTCGCTGTACTGGCGAATCTTGTCCGCCTCAGCCCTCAAGATGGCGGCAGCAGGTGTTACAGTGAGGATGGTCTCTCCTGTTGGGGAGGTTTTCTCTATGTACTTAGATTCAGAGCGATAAGGCCTGGGGCTTCGCATGGGCCCTCCTGTGGCAGTGCTGGGCCTCTTTGGTGAGGCATCAGAGGTCCGATGCCTCTGCAGAGAGTGATGGTAACTGTCCTTGTATGCTGGGGATAAAAGACTGGATTTACCCTGTGGGTGTTCTGATATTAGTACAAGCTGGGGTTCTGCGGTGGAAACCGCTCCAGATTTGACCCCTTGAAAAGAGGTGGATTCTGACTTGAGAGCGTCGATACAGTTGTTAATGATTTGATTGACTTTATCAACCTCCTTTGCTATGGTGGAAATCTCTGCCACCGACCCCTGACTATTCCCTGGCATTCCCATGTCACACTCCCTGCGTTCATGGTGGTCCACACTTCTCACCTCCATATAATTTCCTTTCATCATTTTAGGCGTATCACTTATCTCTTGAAATTTGTACTGCTCCATCTCAGAAGCAGACGGTAGGTATGGCATACGGGCCATGCTCTCCCCGGCCAACAGCTGCTTCTGCGACATTCGAGAAATAGTCCCTCCCTCCAGTTCTTGTCCATACTTGAGTTCCATTATATTTTTCTTCAGGCTACCAGCTTTTTTGTGCTTTTCATCTTGCTGACGCTTCCTTCGCAAGCAGTAGTAGACCACTCCAAGAAAGATGACCATGCTAAAGAGGCAGCCTAAAATGGTCATGATGTAGTGAGTAGCAGTTGCGTTGTTAACAACTCTATCCTTTCCATTCCACGGGCCGGTAGTGATTGTCAGACATGTGTGGTTGTGACGAAGAGAATTACGTATGGAAGCTACACAGTATGTGTAGTCAGTGTGGGGTTTAAGGTTCTTTAGTTCAATGTCCTCCTTTATGTCTTTCAGGTTTTGAATATCTGTGAAAAAGCTGTTGTTGTACAGAACCAGGATGTACATCTTCTTGTAGGGATAAGGAATCTGAACTGTAATGGTTGCCCCTGTATTTGATACTTGCTTCAGTTTCATCACAGGGTATACTTCTACATCATTGTAGGTGGTACTGATGGTAAGGTCTTCTGGTTCTGTACCTGAGGGACAATCTTCCAGCCCGCAAAGAGTTGAGTCCGGTGGGGTCGTCGTAGGCTCAGGGGGCAGGGGAATAAATGGCGTCACATAGTCATCAGTACACACAGTGGTGAGCATGTGGAGTGCATTTCGGTATGTTGGATTGTTAGGATTCTGGCTCAGTAAACTATACCCAGAGACGCCAGGTGGGGAGTCGCAGACCATCCGCTCATTTGTCCTGTTGGGGAAAACAGACAGCCATTTGACAAAACCAAGCAATTCACATGAGCAGTTGAAAGGGTTGGTATATAACTCGCAGGTGGTCAGTTTGGTCAAACTGGTAAACGTGGACCCGTCTAACTGCTGGATTCGGTTCATAGACAGATCTATGTTCTCAATGTTGGGGCATTCCCAAAAGGCATTAGGTGTCACAGTCTCAATCAGGTTTGCCTGGAGGTAGAGGTACTGCAGCTTGCCTAAACCCCTGAGGATCCCCTCTGTCAGGTTCCGCAACTTGTTGAAGCCCATTTGAAGGACTTGTAGGTTAAACTGAGCAGAAAAGGCCCCGTCCTCGATGTAGGAGATTTCATTCTTGGTCAGGTTCAGGTAGGTTAAGTTGGCAAAGCGACTAAGGGCAGAATAATGGATACTTTTGATTTTGTTTTCATTCAGACGAAGGTCCACAATGGTGCTGTTGATATGCTGTGGGATGGCCTCATATGGTGGTTGGTTTTGGCTACAAATCGCAAGCCAGACAAAGCCCTTTTCGCCCTCAATTAGCCAGCAATCTCCACTGACTCTGCCAATGTGAGTCAAATATACAATGGCTACAGACCAAAACAAGGCACTCATCACCATGCCTGAGCCGCAGGCCATTGGTGCTTCTCTGAGAGTCATATGCAGGGCCAGAAAAATGAGAGGAAGGTGACACCGCTGTGGTTTCACTACAGCTGAGATGATCCTTTTGGGAAATCAGCTTGATGTTCAACCGTTCTCAGGGCCAGAAGCAATCCTTTTATTTGTCTTCTCCTCATTGATGGATGGTATTGTCCTCATATACCAATCAGAGAAAATGTTGAGTATCTGCCCCTACACTCAGTTTCTCTCATTGATGTTTGCCTGCAGTTAACTTGCGGTGATGTTTAAAAGAGATTTCGCTGCCTCAGTTTGGCTTGTGCTTTTCTCTTTAAAGGTTACCATCATTAAATGGTCTCATCTTATTGTTTCTGCCACTCTCTTCCTTTACGCATCCTTCTCCTGGCACTGAGGAATAACCTACAAGAGAGAGACAAACACAAAGTTGACATTAATTACGTTTTATCAAAATAGGAAATGTTCTTTTATGCACAAGTTGGCATTAAAATGTTGCACTCAAAGCAGAAGATTCATGTTTACTGCAAGCTCTCCTTGTTCATGCCACTTATTATTTTGTACACAATTTAAAAGTTGTTTGCAGTCCCCGTGGCAGACTGCAATTTAAGGAAACCGTTGGCCAATTACCACCTGACAGGCTGGGAAAAGCAGGGTCCCTGTTTTCACGCCATTAACCTGAGGACTGTCAACGCAAGCGAGAGAGGCCAATGTTAAGAGGCTGCATTAAATCAATTACGCAACACCACATGCAATGACACTCTGAATCAATGCATGTAGGATTTTCCTCAGAAGACCATCATGCATAAATTAATATCTTTTGAGATTCTACGAGAGAATTGAGAGCAGCGATTACGGGACTGTCCTAAATTGAATTAAGGAGACGAGCAGTGGTTGGAAAAATGGGACAAAAGCTCTTTTCTTTAATCTGCCATAGAGGCCACTGCGTTTATTTATTTATTTTTACACTTATTGTTATTTTTGTGTCTCAAAAGTAAAATACAGTGCCCTAAAAAGCTCTTAGATTGCTTTTGAAAGCTCCAGTTAATCCAATCTATGATACATATTGGAGTAAATGGTAAGTAACTGTTGGGCCATGCTGAAAACGGCCATGCCACTATTAGCTACCAATCATACCACGCTGTAGCAGTAAAGCCCCTACACTTATTGAACCTTGCAAGCGTGCACTGCACATGTACTCGGCTTTTATTTTGAAATATAATTTGACACAGACGTCTTGCTTTTGTGTGTAGAAACATTTTCGAGCCCAACCTAACTCAGCTACATAAGCAATTCGCTCAGTATGACAGCCCACGTTACAGGTGCTGACAGGGAAGTGGAAATCAAAAGGCAACTGCACGAGTACGCAGTAGTGTTGTGATGTCAGAAACTGGATTTTGTAACCGATATCATTGGAAGAAATCTGATTACTAATCGGACTGTATTAAATAAGTGGAACATTTATCTTTTTCTTCCCTGTTGGCATGCAACTAAATGTTCTTAAAGGGGCCATTTTCAATTATGTTCACCGCCTTTGAATGTCATTTCCACCATATTTACATATCTAGTGTAGAAATTAGTGTTAAATCCTAATTATTTTACTAATGAGGTATCAAAGAGACAGCTATTATTTTAAGTAATTACACAAAGATTACTTTAAGGCAACGTCAGATTAATGAAGAAAAACGGTCTTGCAATAACCACTGATTTGTAATTAATGAGTGCTCATCAGAAGGTGCTGGAAATAAGCGCGCAACAGTGGGGATTCATCATGTGTGTCTGTGTGTTAGAGGACACGGGTGTACACAACAGGGATAATCGCAGTTAGACTTGAATAAACGTGACACTTCATGGCAGAGCGGATACACTTAAAGCTGAAACCCCCACCGGCCATCGTGGACCTAAAGATCATTCCTGCTGACATTTGACCTTTTTCTCAGTCTCATTTATCACATTAGTTTTGCCGTCCTCCTCAGGAAACATCAGGAATAATAATCGCAAATTCGTCCTCTTTGTTTGACTCTTAAGAGGACGGGTCTCAGTCGGGAACCAGTTGTGCTTTGCTTGAGGTGGACTGTTATGAATGTGTTTTAATGCAAATATCTGGGTTTGGATGGAGCTGTAACCCTGACCTGTCACTCAAAAACTGTCTCCTGTTGCATTTTTATTTAAATAGCTTGCCAAGAATGTACATTGGGAACACTTTTTATGTAAAGTAAGTGCTACATTTCCTGTATGCAAGCAGGTAATGGGAATAAGGATGGGATGGGTTGGTAGGGTAACGCAACGCAACACTTATGTTGAAGTTACGCAATCAAGACCTCAGTCCGGCTGATATCTCTTTGTGCAACATCTGTGCATAGCAACAATAGTGTCAAATTATGGCAAAGTTGGGCCGATGGAAAACATTTATAATGAGAGCTATAGGGTAAGATAATTAAAACATACAGTACAGGGAACACTGCCTATATTTGCCTGAATTAAATATGAATGTATCATTTGCAGGGATACAAAGAGCACAGGCTGGTGGGTGTTTTGTTGTTCCCTTGTCTGCCTAATTGGAGTCTCCTCATCTTCTAACAAGGCAACTCTTGTTACCACTTTGCCAGTGTACCACCCTATAACAAAATCATTCCACATAAACACGTGGAAAAAAGAACGAACAGCACATAATAACAGCTACATTAAAACAGCACTTTAACAGAATAATAATAAGTAATTATCGAGTGACTCGACAACATGTTGGAGAAAACGCCCTCTGGCTCTGAATCATCTCCAGCAGCAAACACTGTACTGTATGCTGATGAACTGATACAGGGGAACATTGGTGCAGATTGGTAAAGGCTTTGTATGTTTCACATAGATTGGCGCTCCCCTGGAGGCTGAGATTATATGTTAATCTGTAGTTCGGCCTATTTGCACCATAGGTTCACTGTTAATGGGCGAGCATGGGATGTCTGCATCGCTAATACACAATTCATACTCGCCAGTTACAGTAAATGCATGCATAACACGGCAAGCTGTTTTGCTGGTGGTGTATACAAACCACTTTCAATAAACTGATACCGCGTATAGCCGCAGTCAGCACGAAGAGTTTATTGCCAATATGAGTGTGACAAAGTTCCCGGACTGCGGTCAGACCCTGTCACTCGGCTTGAGTCCTGCAGCTTTCTGCGCCACTGTGTCTATAAACTCTTAAAAAGTGCACGGCCCCATTTTTACTCAAAGGACAGGCCGTTTTAAAGCGCAAATAAAAGGGCGATTTGGTGCCCAGAAACAGATTTAAATTGCGTTTCACCCTGTTCCACGCAGCACTGAGAAATTAACTGTAATCTGGCAGAGATGACCGAGTAATAGCACTGGTCAGCTACTCGAGTACAGATAAAGAGCATCCTGTGGTGGAGGACACAGTAACATAATGCCAAAGGCTGCCATTACAGAAGCACCTTCGTGATGACAAAAGAGCAGCGGCAGAGGAGCATTGAAGAAAAGAACACTCTCGCAGCCGCCGGGAGGAAAGAGGTTCCGAATCAAATGTTGCATGAAATGAATATGAAAAACCCAGCTCTGCAGAATATCTGCCGAGGCGAAAAAAAAGGCCCTCTTAAAGAAAATATATTGTCTTGTTGTTAGTCTCCAGCCTCTGACCTTTTAGAGCTCTGACCTGGCCTTTAACTGGCTCACAGCGTGGCGCTGGTGCGAGACGCTTTAGTGGCTTAAAAAGAAGTTTAAGTCGAGGCTGAGAAGTCTCCTCTCATTAAAATGCGTCGGCTGTGTTTTTGTTTGTCCGCAGTGACTCACTCTCAACTGATTCACTTCCTCGCTTCTGAAACCATGCATAGATTAGAGCGCGGCTAGTTCCCCCCTTGTTAGGAGGAACGCACAACACGGGCACACTCGCACTGATAGGTGATGCTGCAGCTTTTGCATGACAAAATGCACATTTAACATTCACACACGCTCTCTTTCCTCTCTCGCGCACGTCCCAATGAAACACATGCCAGCTTAACAGCGCCTGTAGCGTCGAGCTGTTAGGGGGAAAACAAAGCAGCCGACTACGTTAAAATTAATTTTTCGGGCTTTGTTTTCATGCAAATCATCTGAGTGTATATTCCGATCTTCAATTGAGCCTAAGGCATCGAGCAGTGTATGTTTCCTGATGAGAGCTTATGTCTATTTGCCACCGCAGACCCACTTTCCATAATGACAGCAATCTGTGCGGTCCAGTGCGAGCCCAGAGTGCAGCAGGCCAGAACACCCAAGGCATCAGAGCCGAGTATATTCTCCTATCAGACACAGGCAGCCATTGCACACTCTCTTTTTCCATTTGGGCTTTATGCACTGGGTAATGAAGGCGTTTCTTTTTCTTCTCCTCTTCTGTGGATAACCTATTGAAACCCTGCTGTTGAAGAATGATTCAAACACAACCTTGTAAATTTCAGTAGCTCGGGGGCCTTTTTGTACTTCACTCTTACTCTGTAAATCATTGGCTTTCTTTTAAAAGAAGAGAGTACAAAACAACACTGCAAATGTGGAGAAACCGACATCTATCCTTCATTTTTTGGCAGCATATGAAGGACGAAAATTGAGAAAAATCTCAGAATATATTTGGAGTCATCTAGAGAAAAATCACACGGGAACTAAAGTCCTGATACGGCCTTCGAGGAGAGGGTTGGAGTAGGTGTTGCGATGTGAAGAAGACGAGCCTCCCTCTCTCTCTCACAGAGCCTTAGGACTTCTTCTCCGCCTGCCGCCAGAGCCAAGCGCTTCAAGGCAAACTTTGACACCAGCTCCAAAAAACGCCAGCACAAACAACAAAACGATCTTGAAACTACCGTGTCGCCCTCCCCACAAACAATCGTCTGCACAGCAGGCTGCACCTCGTCGCCCTCTCCCGCTATCTCCGCCTCCCAGTCCCCTTCTGTTTCTTCAGAGTGTGTCCAGCAATTTCCCCGTGCATACCAAACGAGTATTCCTCTGTCCTATCTCCGACACACGTGTGATATCAAAGGATCTGTTTTTTTTTTGTACAGTCTGCGGCCCTGCTTTTTCTTGTTTCTCCCCTGTGCTTCCTATCTTGTGCTTTGTGGCGGCGGTGAAGGTGCCTCAATCTCCGAGGACCCTCCTCATCCATACCAATGACTGCCCTTTATTTGATGTCATTGAAAATGCATGCTGGGAAGAATGAAAAGGAGTAAAGATGGGGGGAAACAAAAGTGGGGAATCAATTGAGTTGAAATGGAAGTACTTCTCTTGGGGGAGGGAAACATTGTGCTCATTGAGGTACCGAATTGCTTCGGAGAGAAGGAGAACGAGGGCACATATGCTCGGCTTTTATCAGAGGATATTAAACTCATACATTAATTACTCCGGGAATATTGCCTGGGAAAGAAATGATGGTCCTGCCTTCATTGAATACTGTTCGCTTAAAGTTCGCCGCTTTTTATGGCTTCACTAATGAACTTGTTGGAGTTGGTTTGCCTCTTTCAGGAGACGAAACTCGGCAGATGGAGTTTTTAGTTAGTGTAACCCAACTTGGAGCATTGTGCGCCACCTCGATGCACTGGATTCATTTGTTTTCCAGACAAAGCCCTTTATTCCCACATGACAATTGGAGTTGCTTCCTCATATAAAACGGAGCCAGAAGAAGCTCACAGCACATTATTTATCTCAATATGACCTCCTGAGGCTGAAACACGGTGATAAATGTGCTGATATGATACTACATTTGGAGCTACATAGTTCAGGGGGGCACTTGAAAGCACACATTTCCTCTATAATGTTTCATTTAACAGCCTTGGCCTGATTCTCTATAATAAGATGAGAGCTGTACACAGATTAGAACAATCTTAAAGCTGTTTTCGCAGATTTTTTGGCCACTCGAGGGCAGCAAAAACCAGCATCGACATTTAAAAGTAACATGAACTTAAACAGTTGCTTATTTACACGTCCAGTGCAACTTCTCTTCCATTTGGAGTTGTGTCTGTAGCCATCTGGTTAATGCAAATCCAATAGCCTCTTCACTATCTGGCTCTTCAGCTGCTAAACGCTCCTCTATGTTCACTAGCTTGTTGCTAAATGCCTGTTTTGTGGTTGTTGGGTGCTGACCAGGTAACGGACAGTGGGTTTTAAGAGCTCTTTCACAGAAAAGCAGCCGAGTACTGCAGCCAGAAATGATGCTAGAAGAGTGTGAAGAGTGGACCAACACAGTAATATCGCAGCTGGACAGTTTGGCAATGAGCTGAGGTTTGTTGAGGAGAACTGCAGATTCAGGAGATAACAATTATTCGACTTCAGATCCGACACAACAAACTTCTCGAGGACAAAACAGCTTTTGTAGTGTGTATTATCTCATCTCAACTCATATTCAAAGACATTAAAATGCTTTTAGATGTTGATGTTGGTGTTTGATGAAGGTGGAGATCTTAAGTCTTGCTTGATCCTGTATGTAAAAATCAAGTCGTCCTTCCTGTCAGTGTTTTTATTCATCTTCTCTTTGCTGTGCTTCTCCTTGACATCAGTGCCCCGAAGCAGCTCTTTAGCTTAAGTTTGCATAACAGCAATATAAAAAGCATGTTTCAGTGAGCGAGGTATAGGTTTAGTTTGAGTTTAAGGGCCCGTGTCCACTAATGGCACTTTTAGTGCTGGCAGCGCCCACGGCCTCAATTTCAGAGCGCTTCTCACAGCTGCTTACTGTTGCTAGGTTACAAAAGTTCTCTAGCTGCAAGTCCGCTTCTTTCGGTAGTGACCGTTAAGTCGCTCTGTATGGTTAATATTTGCTTTCATTCATGGAAATTTTACAAAGAAAACATAAAAACAATGGAAAGGAATCGTGTCTTGGCATTAGCATAGGGCCCGTCCTGTTTTCAAGCTCTGTGTCCAGAGTCCCTTTTGAACAGGCCCTGTCCCGGTTATAATTGAAATACCAAAACAATGCACCATGCTTGCACCACTGATTTGTCTGTATATACTGTATGTCAATCAATGTCGTTGCCAAGGCTGTTGCTGTTTTAACCAATAGAAACATACTGATTTGCTTGTACATGTGTCAATCAATCTCGGCGTGCGGGCGGCTGTTGCTTAGCTAGCCCAGCTTATCATACTGACGGGACCTGCTGCGTAACGTCAGAAAGGCTAGCTGTCATACCGCAAAGGGAGTCAGCGTTTCCAAGGAGAGTTACAGCATCCTTCGAAAAGTACCAGGCAATGAAAGTGTCCATTTTCAGTCGCCCGCCGGTGGAAATGGCGACATACAAAGCCATATTAAAACGAGCAAACACAAACGGTGGGTACAAGCTGGAATTAGCGCTATTGCGACCTACTTCAGTGAAAAATGTTTGTAAAGACATGATTTTTCATCTGCTGAGGCACTTTCCATGCTGTTGAAAGGTGCACCGATGAAAAACCCAATGGTACCATGAGCTCATACATGTCGGTTTGCAGTAAAATCAAAGTGTCCCTATTTGGACGCTTGAAAATATGGTCACCATACATTAGCAGCAGCTCTACTCGTGGAAGGATTAGCTTTTCCTCCGCCATTGTTGTTGACAAAGTTAATATCGTTAGTCCCGCCCCTTCTTAATTTTGATTGGTCAGTGAGGGAGAAATGACATTGACGCGCGGCAGTGTTCTAAAAGTTGAGGACAGTTTTGTGCTGCGGACGCTGAGCGCTGAAAACGCTGAGCTGCATGGGTCTTGTAAAGAAAATAAGCACTGCCAGAGCAAAAAATGCTGTAAGTGGACACAGGCCCTTAAAGTCCTCACCAGTGGTGGGTAGTATCATTGGAAATTAAGCACCCGCCAGTCCAAAGTATAACTGTTAAGGATCAGTTAATGACTTCACCACGTACGCGGACGTGTATGTGAAGCGGACAGCGGTACTTCCGAATGACGATGACATCGCTGTCTAATCCTTTAGCAGATACCTGCGACGTCTCTGCTGCTGGGGACAGCTCGCAAGTTCACTTCATGGAGGAACACTTTCTAGCAACCAACTCCTACTAAGTTAACCATCACCAGTGTAGCCTGCAAGCACCAGTTAGCAACAGCTAACTATAGAACATAGATGAGAAGAGGTGGGACTCTACCCACCACTGGTCTTCACTACAGTCAGGTTAAATTGCAGGAACATATTTGGTTGGTTTTAAACGACCAAAGCTTTTTTTTTGTTGGTTAATGTGTTTATGATGCTGTAACACCAAACAATAATTGTCAGACTGGCTAATTAACACTATAAAAGCTACTGATGTAGTAAATTTTGGCTAGTAAAAGTAGCACATTAGGAGTACTACAGCGGTAGTGAAATAACTTTAATGTTAAAAAAAAGACTTTTCAGCCATCTCAGGGAAATTAATAACATCGGGTGTTGCAATAGTAAGAGTTTTGTTAGATTACCGAGAACAAGCAAAAACATGGTTTAAAAGGAAGAGAAAGTTTGACTGAAATGACATCATGTGTTCACAGATAACCAATGCGTGAAGCTTTTTAATAAATTATAATTTATTTAAAACAAATCTAAAATAATGCATGTAAACCTCTGACACATAATATCATGTTCTCCAGTATTCTGACATTCCAGCTATACTGAAGTTTTGCAGAGATCAATACGTGACAAATGAAATCCTCTTGCTGCCAATTAGCACCGGTCCCTTCTAATTAGCTGCAGCATTAGCATCAGCATAATAAACGTGGCAGAAGTGTGAGTTGATCTCAATTAATGCCGATGATACATTAGTGCTAAATGTCAAACAAAGGATCAGTTTGGATAATTAAGGCCTTAAGTGAGGAGGTTGGGTAGACACAGATATGCACAGGCATCGTGAATTGCAGACTGCCTCTCGGTCCATTGAAGAGTTCCATTCAGCCCTGGAACTACTTAGTATTCAGCCCAGGTGTCATACTTTGTAAAACTTTAAATGACTTACTGCCCCGCCATCTCTTGTAAATTCCCAATATCTCCCTCTATTGTTCTTCAGTGTATCAAGAGTCCTTCAGCGGGCTTATGACCTAGCATGATTCAAGCTCAGAGAGAACAAAAAATCTCATTACAAACTAAAAGCTCTACTTTGGGTGACACCTCTTATAAAGATGATAAGCCGTGGAGAATGGCGTGGAATCGCAGCGCTCTGATAGAAACAGATGCACCGGCGAAACCCTGCAGGAGAATTAAAGCAGACGGCGCGAGCAATAAACAAGAGGAGCGTCCTCCTCAACCTTCCCACAGTTTTCTTTAACGTTAACGCCGTGCTCACTGTACTGTGCTGCATTCTGTAACAAAACCATAACAGTTCTGCGGTGTGCATACTGAGCAGGGGGGGAGAAAAGAGAGCATTTATCAAAGGGACAGGAGCAAAGTAGAGTTTAATTTAATTCTGTACGTTTGAGAGTAAGATACAAGTTGGAATAACACCTGAAGGTTTAAATGCAATTTTCCAGGCCATCAACTGACCATCAACTCGGCACGTTATTTTGGCCTCCGAGCCAAAGTGTCTGCCAGCAATGTCTCTGGCCGCTGAGTCATGACAAGTCAGACTTAAGTGGAAGCTACTGGGCAGACTGAGTGTGACAGAAACTCACTATAAAACACACTATTCAAGCAGATTTAATAGGATTTTTTGGGGCCTCAACATGTTCAATTCTTCTAGTTTTATACCTTAAAGTTTAGATGTAATGACAAAATGTGCGATAAGACAGCTGTCCTTATCTTGCTCAATTGCCTCGCAATGCTAAGCCAACGTTTCCCCACCAATTAACCTTCAGAAAGCGACTGGAGCTAATTCAATTATGCTTCTGACTGACAGGTCAGCCCGCCTTAGTGGTCTGATTGGCAGGCTGTGAATAGCTGAAGACATGCTGGATGTCTATATCTGTCTGACCCTGGATAGACTACCTGAAGGAGGGAGAAATTTTCACTGTCCACAAAGAGTTGTCTACATCTCCAACAGTTAGCTTGGTTTGCAGGGAGCTTAATAATTAATCTTCTCACCCAGATTGACTAAATTCAGTCAGGACACTCGTGTGAAGACTTTAACCATTTAATAAATATCATGTGATGCTCTGGAGCTAATCTGACACAGCTATAAATCCTCTCTGACAGCCAGAGTTTCACATTTAACATTTAATGAACATGAGCACAGATTAAAATGTTGAACACTCACGACCACTGAATGCTAATAGGAGGGGACTGTAGAGGCGGAGGGAGGTAAATTTTTGATAGCAGGCGGCTGCGTAGCAGGAAGAACGTAGAGCTCAGCGATGCCGAATGCAACCTGATGTTTTGGACGGCTTGTGGACTTGTTATTTCATTTGGTCTCTGCATGTTGTTGAAATATCAGCCCCACTGTGTCGGTGATTCATTCATGGAAATCTGCAAATGTCTCTTTAAATACACCGTAGCCTTCTTCAACATGTGGAGGGACATTTTGACAGACTAGTTGTACATAGTTACAAGTTTAACTGTGATGAACAGAAAAGTATCACTTTTGTGTCTCCTAAAATTTAAATGAAAAATGTCTGTAAAAGTAGTGACCTTTTGAATATATGCATTGTAGTTTAGTTTTAGCCGTGAAACTTTAGAGAAGTTTAGTGGTGTATTTCCTCAGGAGCAGCTACCTACAAATCCCATTGACATTATCCAGGGGAAGCTCAATATTTGAAAAGATTTACCTTATAAAGTTCAGAGTAAATTAATGTGTTTACAGATGTGGGCTCTGGGTTCATTGATAAAGTGTAAATTTACCAAGAACCCAAACTAAGAGAAACACTTTTGGTTAATTTAAATGATCTCAGTGCAACCTTTGCCAGATTCACATCTTAAAGTGCAGAGATACAACTTTTCTGATATTAATTTAATTGCACTTTCATGTCAGAAACATTCCTACATGTGTTAACACAAATACATCATTCTGATTTAATAAATCCATTCAAAGCGGCTTCACAGGAATCATGATAAGGTGAAGCATGGGGTTCGTTAGAGGTAACAAGCAGCCAACACTCAAAACACGGCTGAAGGCTTTAAGGTGGCGCCAATGAAGGATTATGTGATGACAGGCCCTGGGCAAAGACAAAGTGCCTCCAAAGTGGTTTTGTCTCTTTGTTGTTGTTTTGCATCTCTTTGTAGTGATTTTATGGTTCTTTGAGGTTGTTTTGGATCTATTTGTTGTCCTTTCATTTCTGTTTGTAGTTGTTTTTTATTTTTTATGGTCACTGTGCATCTCTTTGTAGTCCTTTTGGGTGTCTTTGTAGTTGTGTAACTTCTATCCGTGTTCATTTTGCATCTCTTGATAGCAATTTTGGCATCCCTTCATTGCATTTAGTATCTCTTTGCGGCAATATTCATCCCTTTGTTGTCAGTAAGTTTGTCATCATCTATCACTTTGGAGTCATTTTGTATCCCTTTGTTGCCATTTAAGTATATCTACAGTCATTTTGCATCCCTTTGTTGCATTTTAATATCCCTCTAAAGTCATTTTGCATCCGTTTGTTGCTTTTAGTATCTCTATGCAGTCATTTTGCATCCCTTTGTTGCATTTTAATATCCCTCTACAGTCATTTTGCATCCCTTTGTTGCCATTTAGTGTCTCTGTGCAGTCATTTTGCATCCCTTTGTTGCATTTTAATATCCCTCTACAGTCATTTTGCATCCCTTTGTTGCCATTTAGTATCTCTATGCAGTCATTTTGCATCCCTTTGTTGCATTTTAATATCCCTCTACAGTCATTTTGCATCCCTTTGTTGCCATTTAGTATCTCTATGCAGTCCTTTTGCATCCCTTTGTTGCATTTTAATATCCCTCTACAGTCATTTTGCATCCGTTTGTTGCCATTTAGTATCTCTATGCAGTCCTTTTGCATCCCTTTGTTGCATTTTAATATCCCTCTACAGTCATTTTGCATCAGTTTGTTGCCATTTAGTATCTCTATGCAGTCCTTTTGCATCCCTTTGTTGCATTTTAATATCCCTCTACAGTCATTTTGCATCCCTTTGTTGCCATTTAGTATCTCTATGGAGTCCTTTTGCATCCCTTTGTTGCATTTTAATATCCCTCTACAGTCATTTTGCATCCCTTTGTTGCCATTTAGTATCTCTATGCAGTCCTTTTGCATCCCTTTGTTGCATTTTAATATCCCTCTACAGTCCTTTTGCATCCCTTTGTTGCATTTTAATATCTCTCTACAGTCATTTTGCGTCCCTTTGTTGCATTTTAATATCTCTCTACAGTCATTTTGCATCCCTTTGTTGTAATTTAATATCTCTCTACAGTCATTTTGCATCCCTTTGTTGTTGTCTTTTTTGTTTTTTTCTCTTTGGTAATTTAAAATCTCTTTGTAATAATTATGATATCTCACATTTCTTTGAATTTGTTTTTGCATCCCTTATTGTTGTTCACGTCTCTATAAAGTATTTTTAGACAATGTTGTACGAGGCAAAAGTCTCTTTAAATAGAGGCTCTGGCCCATGGGCCCAAAAGGCCCGCTCTGTAATTCATCCATGCTCTGGCTCTCAAGCTCGTGGTTGTCAGTGACAGCAGATGATGAAGCAGAGAATTAACATGAGTTTGTTATGTGACTGTGTGTAGGTGTGCAGTCGGAGCTCAGGGGTATCAGGTGATGATCATCCCATTTGGGGGGAATAATGACTATGATTCACCCTGAACCTGCTGTAGGTGGCCATTTTTTAAAACTCAAAAATTACTATCGCATTTGGACAATGTGATGTGAAAAGAAATCAATCCGTGCTGGTAAGGATGTTAAAAAAGTCACGGCCTTTTTTGTGCTGCACTTTGATTCATCCATGATGGGTGCAGGATTGGAAGGAAACATGGGGAGGAAAATGGAAACAACCACCTTGTGCGATGGCGTTGCACAATAAAACCGTCTCTGTGTTGAAAGGAGAGTTATTGTCTCTGACAGGGCAAATTCTTTCAGGCTCAATAAGGGGCAGAGGAAGCAGCAGAGACGTCATGCTTGACACTTAAATGAGTGAAAGGTTTTTTCGGTGCACCGCAGAAAGCCAACTGTAGACTGGAAAGAGATGTGAACAGGAAATGACAGGTACACCACTGGGAGGACTTTGAACCCAGTTAGGATGGAGGATGCAACAAATAAATGCTTTAAATGCTAATAGACGTCTAAGAGATAAACGGACATAAAGTGCTCTGATAACATTGAGTTTGAATTTGCATTTTTATTGCTGTTGTCCATTTGAATTTACTTCCACAAACCCAATGGGGAAACAGGACCTTTTTGCTTTTCTGGTTTAAAAAAAGTAAGTTTTATCACAAAGGACAAACATGTTAGTGTGTACAGTAAGCAGTGGTTACAACAATCACCTTGCGTGAGAGTAGCTCCCACATCCTATAGCTGACAGCCATAATAATGCTATTTTTTCACACACCTCCCTTAAGGAAGCAAAGGCTTATAACGTGTTCTTTTACTTTCAAAGATAATACAAGCCCTACATTTAAGAACGATTCAAGATGACGGTCTTTAGTAATTAGTGGACAGATGCCACAGGTGATGCGATTAATTTATGCTAATTTATTTATCCATGACTTTTGTCAACAACCACACTCTATCACTCTTAGGGGTGGCAGCATATACTATATATTATTATCATTAAAGACCTGACTTAATAAAAATACAGAATCTGTAGGCGCAGGACTGGATTTTAGTTTCAAGTTTTAATGTTCTGGTCCATGTGGTGAGCACACAGATGCGAACACAGTTCGCCTCAATGCCATCCCGTCTCCTATCAGCATTCATCTGACTCTGAGTTAGCTTTTTATTCATCTCTCTAAACACATATCTGCATTCATAGAGGTTGTATCCTAGCTCCAACTCTGGTCTTACTTCTCAGGTTGCTTGTCAGACTGTAAACAATGCCCCGCACATAGCAGGAAGTCTTATCGCTCACCGCTGGCAACACCAGAGGCCCAGAAAAATTGGACGTTACTGCCACAGGTTATATCATCATCAGACAATAGCCGATGGATTCCTAGATTGTTTAGGACCCTTAACAATGAATATATTAACATTTGCAAAATTCTAAATATCCATATTATGTTTATCACTCTGTGTTAAACTAAATCCCTGTCGTCATTTATTCTCAGCATCAGTCTGGTGTTGTGTACTGTATATGGGCACGATGTAGTTCCAAATAGTTCCATCTAAAGGTGCTTTTCCACAGCAGGAACTTTCCCCAGGAACTAGGAACCTTTTGAGGAACTCTCGACAGCAGGAACCAGGGTCTAAATTTAGTTTCGTGGTAATTGATTTACCCCCTGAAAAGTCCCTGCTCAGGGGGTAGTACTTCCCAAAGGTCCAGGAACTTTCAGGGTGGGGCCTGCAGTGCTGATCGTTTCTGATTAGTCGAGCACTCGCAGCGTTTTATTTCACCCGTCATGTATAATCGTGCTTTGAGCTTGTTTATCACGGTGCTTTCAGAGGAGTGTTGATTCAATTAAAACAGCAACAAGTTGAATCTCCTCCATGCTAACGGGCTAACTGTAGTGTCACACAAACGATGACGCCGGCCTGTTCGTCACGTTTTGTGGCGTCATCGTTGTTGTACGGCCTGATTTGCATAATCTTCCCGGGACTTTAGGTTGCTGCGGAAACACAGACAACAATGGGCCACAGGAACCATTTAGTTCCTTGAAGAGAAGTTCCTGGAACATTTGGTTTACTTGTGGTTCAGACTCTGTATATCAGTGCAGCTGCTGTAAAGTAAAGCTGCATTCACTTGAATCTTGATCTCACACAGTAGCAGACAACTGATTTATTACACCTTCAACTTAGTTTTCACTTCAGTCTGGATGAGTGATTCCTCGCCGGGGCTGCGACACAATCCTGACACGTTATACCGCCCGAGTCGGACAGTCAGACGCTGATACTAATCTATAATCCATTTGAGATGCAATTTCCAGCTTTAGCACTATCTTTCTAAACGGATAACGCAATAAAGAGGCAAAGTTTCAATGAAATATATACATCATCTAACATCAAACAATGGTGGGTTTGGTTTCCATTGAATAGGAATGACAGAACACAGCAGGTTATGATGGAAATTATAGATAATGTTTGCTATCATTAAAAAGTGATAATATTGTCTCATCTGCTGCACCTTTGTTATAATTCACTCAGAAGATTACTTCATAAGAAAAGACAGTTTTCACCTCAGTTTGACATAAACAGTGAGTCACGTAACATTTACTAAATGCAAAGTTAACATTTGATAGCTTGGATTAATATACATGCTGATTAAATGTCACCATATTTTTTTACTAATCTGTATTACATTTAATAAAAGTTATAGGCTTATAAACAAAGCATAATAAATCATTGATATAAAGAAATAACTCAAATAGGATACAGACGAGCGGAAACCAGATGGCCAGAGATCCTTCTTTAAAGGTGAATGGCCTCAAGTTTATAATCCGTCTCCTAAACCAAAGCCCCAATTATCGCTTCTTTTCTCACTCAGGAGGAGTATGCCCGAGTCTCTGTTTTCACAACAACTTTAAAAGTGTTTGTTTTGTAGCATTAAATTAAAATTCTGCACTTTTATTAGAGAGCGGAGGCTTTGTTTTCTGCGATCTGACCGAATGACGTGTAATAAAGATGTCATAAGAGGGGAGAGTTAGGGTGTCACGCTGTGAGAAAAGTCTCCTGTCATGCTGAGGTAAGGGGCCTCGGCTCTTTATCGGCCGCGTGGAAGAATTCATCAGGGAGTGTGTAATGAATGGATGACAGCTGTCAGTCAAACTAACTTTCATTCATTTTCTCAATGATTTCCTTTCTCATCCTAAGTCACAGCCTCGCTGCCTGTGCAAGTCTTTATTAATGAGACATAGGATTTGATTAAAAATGGAGATGACATCTTAAGAGGCAGCCAAATAGACAGCTACGAGAGTCTAATTTTAGCCTATTTGAACTGGTTTTGTTCCTACGTGTAGGGTGTTTTGCATCTTACAACACAGTATTTAATTTCTCTCGTAGTCTCTCAATTGAAATAATAACCAAAGGCTAAGGTTGATGAGGTTGTGAAGTAGCATAGGATCTTGGGAGTTGCAGTCTTCAATGTTAAACAACCATTGCTGAAAACTATTTGTCGGACTCAGATATAAATCATGTTTATGGCTGACATATGATGATTAAGTTTAATTCAAGTTATTTTTATTCTCAATAATTCAACTTTATTTCAGTTATGTCATTTCATTTTAAAGAAACAGCTAGCCCAAAAGCTATCCTAAACGTTTGGCTAACTTCCTTCCTCACTACTATTATTTCCCCCCCTGGTTTAACAGTGTTGGAAACATTTGGGTAATGATAATACACAACTTATACAAATATGTTACACCAGGTCTAATTATTTTTACATATTTAAATGAGTAAATCATGCATATTATATCATTTAAAGCTCCTGTGAGGAGTTTTTTGCTGGTTATGAAACTGAAATGAATACTGATGCATCTCTATGACCTACAGAAGTAAGCAAGACCAATAGTGATCAGCAAAGAGATAAGAGGTACTTCTTTGTCCATAGGCGGCGCCAAAATCATTTGTCACCTTGATACTTAATTTCTGCAGGAAAACTTGCATATAAACATAATTTTGAAGTTATGACTTTACAAGTACAAAAACTGAAGCTTTTTTTGTGTCTCAGAGACCCCAGCTGCAATAATTAATACACTGGCTATATCTGCTTTTAGTGTTCTCAGCACTGCTGCACTGTATGCTATTTTTTATTTATCTGAATTGTACAAAACACAAGTGACATCCCTTTTTAGTATACAAGCTGTATGTTTCTTAAGCTGTAAATGCCATTTATTGGGAAACAAAAGGAAACACGGTATTTTTCATGCACACACCATACAACATGCAATGGTACATGCTATATGCCCATATATGGGTATGTGCTTCTTTAGATAAGGTATTATTTTTGGCTGACCACCGGGGTCAGCCCTGCATACAGGGGCAGATCCAGACTCTTTTGACTGGGGTGGCCCAACTGGGGCACTGACTAATGCAGGGGTGGCATGAAGTTTGTGTCCACACACACAACCTTTTGAATTAATCCTTCCTTCTAAGCTTATTCTTTAAGGACTCAAAAAGAATGTATGGCCAGAGTAACAATTTAAAGTACTAAAGGAAATGTGCCACATTGAAATGGAAAGAAAGCTACTAGCAGCCTGTTGCAACACAGCCCAGATAGTTGATTTGAACACGAGTTCCGCCTCTGACAAATAGCCAATAGCCATTAGACAAATAGCCAATCACTCACTGAGTGACGGTACTTTCAGAGAGAGAGTCGCAACATCCCAATAGCAGCTCATGGAGCATCCAATGGACGTGACTCTCTGTCTATACGGCTCTGGAGACTTTGTTCGGGGAGTAGGCGGGGCTGCCCGTTCGCTGTACTCACCTACGTCCGCAGCGCGCACCTGCTTTCAAACACCTTGTCATCGCCCTCGTGAGGACGGTCCTTGTTACACATTGCCCACAGAAGCGCACACTGACCTGGTGCGGTCAGCCACATACGAGGTTTTGACCTAGTCTTGTTTCGCATCTAACACAGCTGTTTTAACTATGTAACACTTACGGTCTTGAACATGCACAGGATATTATATGATGGCAGGTTTGGTCTGTTTCCATATCTCTGACTGATGCAGCTCTCATTAAGAAATGAAGGGACTGAGGGAGCATCAAGTGATCTCTAAAAATTACAGTAGGTTAAGACAGTTCAGCAGGGCAATAGGATTTACTTACTCTGATTGATCACTGTAATGCAATGTTAATAAAGAGGTGTAGACCAGCCATTTAGCCTTATAAATATGTATCCTGCTGCTATGAGAGTGTTGAAAGCTGCCTTAAAGAGCAAAGTGCTTAAAAAGACACTGTAGATTAGCCAATGCTACATTTACAGCCCGATGTATTTCCATCCTGAATGCGTTGATCAGTTTATAATATGCACCTTTTTGGCACCAACAAACCCTCCTGCAGCCAACATGCTCATTTGCTCTAACAGGCCGGAGCGATATTGACGAGGAAGGGTTAAATTCCTCTGGTGAGGAGCGCGCCCAATAATTGCCAACCATACTGATGTTTTAAAATGGGACTAATTTAAGGCTCCCTCTGGATCCATGTCTCTCGCAGGCTAATCCATGATGCTCTTTAAGGTAATCCATTCAAATAACTCTCCTCTAGTGCCATCAATTAGGAATCCAGGTTGGCGTGGGAGCTGGCACTATGGCTTGATAGGGCTAAAGCTTTAAGCTGTCGTGACCTGGATGTGAGAATGGCAATCAAGGAGATTAGTGACCTTATTCTGGATCCAATGCCAACTTTTATACTCATTTTATGGATAAAAGTGACGTGGCAGAGGAGTCAAATGCTGGATAATAAATGCACAATGAAATATTCGTCCCTTTGTTACAGTTGTTCCTGCACATTCTGAGAGTTAAAGCAAAGGGGAACTCTAAAATATGGGTCCCTTAAAAGCGTGCGGCTCTGGACACTTTCTTTTTTTTTTAATGAAATAATTAAACTGGGACTTTTGTGATCCCTCCTCGGCTCTGGACCCACAGACTCGTCATTTAAACCTCACCAGCAGCAGCGCTCCATCTTAAGGCTCAATTAAAGTGGTTAAAACCTCGCTGCGCTTCTCTTTCACAGGCTGCCAAACCTGCTTAAGGACGGTCATAAATAGTACACATATATATACTTTTTTTTTCCCTCTACAATGTGGTTTTATATTTAAAGCTATAAAAATTGCTGTAGAAATATTTTTGGACACTTCAAATTCAGGAAAATCTCTTTGGCTGCACTTGAAAGGCAGGCGAGGATTAAATCAAAGTCATTCAACTGATCCAGCACTCAAACACACATTTGATGTCTCCAACCGGCGGATTTGATGTGCAAAGTCTGTCCGTTTCCTTATATAATTAGCAAGAATATATACAAAGGTTCATTGTCTTTTAACGTCTAGTATAGATAAAATATGTCACAAATAGCTGCAAGCATTCAGAACACACACAGCCCCGAAAGTATGAACATCAAGGCCACAAACGTTTTAAAGGAATACATCTAAAAATACTTCGTTAAAGACACTAAAGCAGCAGATTCAGTTTCCATTTATAAGTCAGATCTTGTACACAGACGGTTTAGTTTCAACCTCATTTAAGCGATGATACATGAGGCCCTGAATGCATCATCTGCAAAGTGAGAAATGCTTTGTTATAGAGCGCGGCCGTTATTATCGTTCCTCTCCAGGGCCCAGATCGCACGTCTCCGTTTGGTGTACATTCATTTTTGTTTAATGAGCGCGGGGACTTTTAGCTGGACCTTATTTTTGAGTCAAGTATTTACAACTTAAGCACAATTTTTAAAGACCTACTGTTTATACACAAGCATCCCCTCTCCCTCATTTCATTTAAAGAGACAAAGTGGTGGTTTTTGCATCTTAAACTTGCAAGAAATGTCGCTTTTTTACCCAAATCACCTGCTTTTTGTCAGCTTATAGGCTCAGCTAAGGTTCAAGCTAACAGACATGCTACAAACATGCTAACATGCGGTGCAATCTTGCATGGAACTGGACCTTTTATTGGTGTACATCTACGACACTAAGGGCTGCAGCTCCTCCTTTTTGCACTCTACACTGTTGTAAAAAAGAACACATAAAAGGTGTATATAAAAGGGAAGTGCTCCATTATACCCAAAGCTTTTACAGCGGTGTTAATGCTGCTGCACACCTTTCTTATAGCGTCCACCTTTGGCTACAATTAAGTAAACGGTAAGAGGAAAGAGCTACAGGAGGAACAAACTGTACGGCTGCTGACTTGTGCCTTAATGAAGCCGCGGGCGCTCCCATCTGCTCTGCTGTACATGATCGACTGTAGCGGAGTAACTAGTGAGGAAGTTCAATGGAAAAGATGTGAAAATGGGTTTCAGGGATGGTGAGTCAATGATCATAAAAAGGTCAGGGCCCTTTTGTGAATGGCCTCTTAATTACACGCAGCGCTAATTGTCCATTGTGCACATGCTTATCCTGTCAGTGCGCACACATTAGACAAGTGATCATTCAAAAGATTTATATTTAGAGTAAATGACGGCTTAAATTCTAGTTCAAAGTATGCTGTCCTGTTTCTCCCATGTATAAAAAGATTAACGACATGACAGCTCCCTCAAAGTGAAGAAAAAACATCTCTGTCGCACCCTGCTGACTGGCTGCAGTATAGGTCATAAAGCCCGCCTCCTCCATGTTAACAAATTGGACATGAGTCAAACTATAAAATCAAAATACACAACAAATACATTTATTTATTATAGTGAGTTCCTATCATGCTGATTATGTCCAAGTGTTTTTCTGACAAGTTTAGTTTTAAATAGCTATTTGATGCTGTAAAAATGATGATTGACACCTCTGTGGACCAATACGGCTCCTGCAGCCGATCTGTAGAGGAGGAACGGTGAGAGGAGACGTAACTAAAACAATCAATACAGTCAGTAAAGTTTTAATATCTGTGAACGTCTGCTTCAGACCAACACAAGAAGCTGTTAAAAAGGCCGACATGCGGGATCCTTGCTGTTTTTTCTAAGTGTGTTTTTTGGTTAGCGGAAGTGACTGCGAAGCTCTGGCTCCAAATGACGTCACCATCGCAAGATGGCAGCGCCCAGCCTTGGGGCTATTTTGGCTTCAGTTTTTTACAATGAGAGCAGATAGAGACACGTCGTCCATCTTTTGAGAAGCTTGACATTAAGTTCAAAGAAAATTAGCGAAGCTAAGAAGGGAAGGAAATAAAGGAAACTGACCATATATGGTAAAAAGAAGTTGTTAATTAAAATCACAGTTTGAATACTAATTTAAACTCATATACCTTTATGTATAACTTTATATTCTTTGGGGCAACACGTGTTGAATTGACCAAAATGATTGATACGCACTGATTTATGTTTTCTGGTGGAGGTTAGCTCTTTTAGTTCTGGTCGTAGGGACGCTTTTTAAGGTTTTTGTGCACAATTTTAGCTGGTTAATGAATACTTTCAAAGAGTTAGAGCTGTTTAGGGAGTACAATTAATATTTCGAACACAATAATTATAATAATGAAGACTGTTATGGTGTAAATTAATCTGTGATGATGAGTCGGGATAAAAGATTGACAGATTTATTCTTATGCTACCAGTTAGACTTAAAATACAAGCATTATCTTATTATTAGCGTAAATGTTGCAAATACTCTCATAAAAGTTTTAGTTTCTGTTGTTTAAATGCTTCGATCAATGAAAAAGCAGAGCTTGAAGCGGTGTAACCTGAACACAACAACAACCCACAGAGTGACATGCACGCTGTCCACTGCAGCATGTCCTTTGAGCAACATGTCTTTGGCACTGTCCCTGTCATGTGTATTGAGCAGGAGATTAGCGATGGATTCTGTGTGATCCTCTTAGAAGGCGTTTGCTCATGCAGAGCTGCAACAAGCGAGTGGACCAAATACCTGCGCTTACCTCTGTAATCTAGGCCGAAGTCCTCGGTGTGAGCGACCATCCCTGGTGTCCTCCGGCCGTGCAGATGTTCAACGATTCCTCCTTTTGGACTCTGAGGAGAAAAGAAACGCAGAGATGCTTCTTAATATTTCATTTTAAGAGGTTTTGTTTTAGAGCATCTTAGAATGGATTTTGCATGTTGACCTGTACGCCGAGCACTTAACATCTCCACACAAAGTGATATAAATAGCTTGTTCTTAGGATAACCTTCTTTAACCTAGAGTTCGAACGCTTCTTCTGTTTTTACTAGAAGATTTGGAACCACCTCATTAACCTTATCTAACAAGCTTGAGCTAATGAAATCCTCTGTTTCTGCCAAAGTTAGTTTTACTAATTAATCAAACATCACCCCCCCCCCCCCCCCCCCGCCCTTGTATCATCTTAATGACTGCCAGTAAAGAGACGAGAAAGTGCTGCACACACCGCCCGGGGGGGGATCCTGCTGCACGGGCACATCATGCATTTTTATTGGCCGTTAGAAGAAAGAGAAGGAGCAGCTTTGTACTACAGAGAGATGGATGTTTTGTATTCTCAACAATAAATATGAATGAAACATCATTTGTCCGCTCTTCATCCTCGCCGTTACGGTTCTGTTTACACTCTCTCTCAGCATGCAGCCCTGCGAGGCGGCCATTTTTCCCACCTGCATACATATTAATATCTGCGTAGCTGCACAATCAGAACTTCCTCCTCCTGCTCTAATGAAACAATCCCGCGTCCCTCGTGATTCAGAGTGTGTGACACGTCGTATCAGATATGAAGCACGGGCAAAATTCAATCTGCAACAATCAGTAATGGAAATCTGCAAAATGGCTAGATTCCCCCCGTAAATGAGAGGACAATAGATAATGCGATTCAATTAGGCGCTAAGGCCGCCGTATTTGCATCCCAGTGAAAGGGGTGATAGTTTAAGTGGCCCGAGGCAGCTGCCTTTCAGCAAAAGGCTCGTGACAAACAGCGGAACCAAGAGAAAAGGCGAGTTTGGGAGTCTTCAGCAGTATTCTTTTAATTACTCATCATAATGACTCCATTTAGCTGTTCAATGACCCGTTTTATGGCATTGAACAGGCATGGGAAGCTCTCCGTCCTTGGCAGGGTCAGTCCTGCAGCTGCCCCGGCTCGCCATGCTTCAACCAAGAGGGAAAGATTTTTTCTTTTTCTTCTTCCCTGCCCCCGACAGAGCTCGAACAGAAAGGTTCCCAAGATTTTCCCTTGAAACATAAATGAAGCAAGGACTCAACGTCGGCTCCACGAGGGAGCTCGATTCAAAGAAAGGTTCATTGTATGGAAGATGGCGATTATTCTTCATGAAGGCTGTCGTGCAAAGAGGGTTAATCATGTTGGCAGGCAGCAATGTGAGAAACCACAGCTTCATTTCACACAATAATAAACTTTTACTTTTAGTCTTCCTAACAATACTCCAAATCTTCGCTCTCCAGTAAATTATTGACAATCCTATATGAAGAAATCGATCGGCCTCTGTCCGTCACGTCTCCCTCTAAGCTTCAAAGACACTGTGCTTTTCACGAGACGTGAGCTATACGTGTGGACGGGTTTTAGGTTGCAGCCCTGAAGCGAAAGGCTGCAGGAGGGTGAGGAGTGAAAGGTGCTGAGGAGGAACGCACCCCATATGGTCTTGTTGAGCTGGAATTCCTGGCAAACGTCCAGGAAGCTGACCCAGAGCAGCGAAAGGTTGAGCGCTGGCACCGATCTGATGTGCAGAGGAGCGCTCATGGATATGAGGACGGAAATAGCTCGCCGCGCTTCATAGATTGATGCAACCGCTCAGGACTGAAACAGTTCTATGCACTATCGCTGTCGTAAGTGGATGCTAAAAAATCCAATTTGTAACATGTTAGAGGGGGATTACAGATCTGCTATTCAAGACTGGCTGCGTGCAATCTATTAGAATAAAAGGGAGCAGCTAAAATATTCAGGAAAGACACGACCTCGAGTAAAATTATGTCTGCCCTCCTCATCTTTGTGAGGAAAAAAAAAAGGCACACCCTCTATCTTGTTGTGCCTGCTCATTAATTGAAGAGATTAGTGTGCTTAAGTGGTTTTCAGAATTAAGGCCTTCACATTCAAGACAACGAGAGGAGAGAGTGAGACTTTCTACATTGATATCACATTTAAGTGTTAAGAAATCAACCAGGAAGATGCTGTCTCCTGTTTTTTCACACACATTCATGATGGCAGAGGCTGATATGCCAATCTCACGACTGTGCCTTCGGGAGAAATTTGGGGTTCAGTGTCTTGCCCAAGGACACTTCAACATGTAAACTGTAGCAGTCAGGGATCGAACCGCCAGACGACCCACTTTCACTTCTGCAGCTAAGCACAGTAAAGCGCTTCCTAAATTTCTGTCGGGCGGCTGTGGCTCAGTGGTAGAGTGGTCGTCTCTCAATTGGAAAGGTCTGCGGTTCGATCTCTGACTGCTACAGTCTATAGCTGCGTCCCAATCCAGGGGCTGCAACCTTCGAAGGCCGATTGCGCCATGTGTCCGCCTTTATCCTGGGCCACGAAGGATCCATCAGGTGCATCCTATCCTGAGATTCATCGTGCACCAATTCAAACGAGATGCCGGACTCTTACGCGGCCGAGGAATAAACGTTTAAATGTCAAAGTTTTTTGTTTCAATTCAATCCAATAGCTATCTTTAAAATAACAGCTTCAGTTAGTTATGCTAGCTAGTTAGCCCACTAGCTAGCATCCTAATCCAAGGCTGCAGCCTTGGATTAGAACACAGCTTATATGTCGAAGTGTCCTTAGGTAGACACTGAACCCCAGTCCATTTTAATTTGCAGTATGATACATATGACAATATGGGGCTAATTAACTGCAGTATACATATGCTATGACACTTATTAAAGCCATAAGTTTTTGGAATACAGTGAACATTTCAGCCTCCATCAACACCAACAAACCCATTTCGGATGTTGCAACAGTTATTATGTTCATAATCCATTGAACTGTTGATTAATTTCTCAATTAATTTGTCTATAAAACATCTGAAATCAATGAAAAATGTAAATTACAGTGTTTTAAAACGTACATGTCTTTATTTGTCCGACCAGCAGCCCACAACCCTAAAGGTGTTACATTTACTCTCATGTTGAACAATTCTCACCTTTTACATTTGAATGATCCTCCGTAAAGCAGCCACACACTCATACATTTCTTCAGAGGCGGATAAAGGAAAATTAAATAAAACATTTTTGAGTATGAAAGAGGTTTAATTTGAGCGGATGCACCTCTGCAGCTTATGCAAAGCGCTCACATAAAGACACGACCTCAGCTCTGCCGCTATACCTCCAATACAACTCATGCTCAAGTGTTGTACTTGTGGCTGAACTGCGTGGGCAGAAGGTGTCACCAACGAACATCAGCAAATTAGAGAAAGAGTCCTTAAAAATGTGTTGACCCTGGCACCAGAGCAAGGCTAGACCGTGGACGACTTCCTGTGGGGCCCGGCTTCAAAATAAAAGTTCAATTCAACAATTTAAATCTCTAAATTGAGTAAGTCAAGGTAGCTTTTATTACACTAAGGAATTTTTAATTTAGCCAAGATGACACATTTTAGGGGGTGAACACACTTCCTGTTATGGACTTCACTGATCCCGAGCTGCCAATCAAGGAGGACCTCACTTTGCAGCGCTTAAAAAGAAGCGTAGCAGCTGGGATGGAGGAGTGCGTATGAAAGCATCGCAAATCTTTGTAGCATGCTGCGCCGTCACAAGCAACAGACTGTGCAGAGAGACAGCAGCAGACTGGCTAAAAGTATCGCCGCTCTTTGATGGGTCCACTCTGATGTATGAGAGCGTGTGATGGGAGGGTTGTAGTGATGTTTTGTTACATTTTTCTGACTATGAAACTGAAAGGAATCACTACCTGGGGTCGTGTGGGGACTGGATAAATATGCTATATGTGAAATAACAGAACCAGGGGGTGAATTTATTAGATTTACATATTTGCTAATATTAAAGAAAGTTCTTGATTTTCCATGTGAGTGACTCAGTCTCAGTTCAGCCTGGAGGTGTAGAAGTGGAGAGCAACAGAGCCCGGCGTCCCCTCTGGAGAATGAGAGAATATATGCTGCCTGTTGAACCCTCAAACAACAAGCCTTAAGCAAAGCAACACACACACTCACACACACACACAAGACTCCTTCCATTTAAACACTTGCCCATGTGCATGTCTATGCGCACAGTAAACTTTGAAATTGCCTTTCTAAAAATAGACCTGCAGTAATACTTACTGTACCCTCAACCATGGCAAATGCTATCTACAGCAAAAAGCACATTTGCAACAGAATGGCTTTCCTGATAGCCTCACCGCGGCAAGATACTGGTGTTGCTATTCCTCCGCTCATTCAATATTAAAGCAGCGCGGCTTGCTTTCTAGAGCACACATAATGATGTTGTAATGGCTCGGCGGAAAAATAGAACATGGCTGGTTGTTGCTCAAGTACAAAATGATCGCGTGTGGAAGCCTTCTGGGTTACAGAAATAACAACAAAAAACTTTACAAGATATTATTGTCCTACCAGCTTACAGCTTACAAAACATCCGATGCAGGAATATGACACTTTGTCATGTTGAGGTTAAAGTCTCAGACATCCTGCGGTTTATTACACATGCTGCCTTATCTAAAATTAAAACTAAAAGATGAAATATTCACTTCAAAGGCATGTTACTGTGACAGCCATCCTACAAGATGTCGCAAGAGTTCGAGAGCAGTTTTGTGATACTTCCAAAGAGGCACCTAATAATTATATCATCACATAATGCTTAATTAACGGTGGTTTATTTCGTCTGTTGTTGCATATCTACGTTTTTCTTTCTTTTCTGGTCTTCTTTTCTCTAACTTGGTTATAAAGACCCAAATATTCTGAACACCCAGCTACTTTGTTACGCAGATGACACTCTCATTTATCTTTGAATTTAAGAATTCATGCACTTTTAACATTTGACTTTAATCTTGTTGGGTCGTTAATAATGAATATAAAATCTTTATAGCACTTTATAGCAGTTGAAACTTGTCCTAAATGCTGGGGTTGGGCTTTAATGGTGCTACAAATAGCGACACTAGTAGTTTAACCATGTAGCTTTTTTTGTGACACTATAAAAAAACTCCTAATAATTATATCATCACATACTGCTTAGTTAACGGTGTATTAACTCTTCTATTGGTCATACAACAGTTAGTTCTGACCAAGTAATCTGATTGGATAAGAGGAATTCCATGAGTGCTGATATACAGTACAACATCACTGAGACTTTTCACTCTGTGTATCACTCCGCCTCAGCCAGGTGTTCTGAATACTGTTAATTCACATTACAGCAGACCGTGTATGTCTACATTAATCAAGCTGGTACCTCTAAATCACACAGCAGACTCTTCTTTCACTGGTTGATAAATGAAGACTTACAGAAAAATGTACATGATGAAAAACAGCTGATCTGTGGTCACCTGTAGACACAGCGCAGGAGAATGTTTGAGTTGCTTAGCAACAGAAGTCCAGTTTCAGTTTAGTTGGGGAGCAAAAAATAATCTGAATTTTACTTTTTAATGTTAATGTTGTATAAAAGCAATAACGCACTCGAGGTCGTGCTGATATTCAGTACATCGCGACCTCGAGTGTGTTATTGCTTAAATATCTATTACATGAGAAGTTTTCTTTTTTTCTACATGAGAAATAATGAACGGTTGCTGAATATAAACTGTATCTATATATACCTTTTTTTTTATGAAAAAGTAGGGCTCTGTTGTAATAATATGAACTTATACCTCCTCTTCAGTATCTGCAGTACTTCCTCCTGCTAACATCTCAATAAAATGTATTAAAAATATAACGCCTGGTGATGACCAGGCAGCAACTTTGTGTTCTTTGCAGTATTATTATATCATCCTCAAAGGCCAAAACACATTACAACCATCTTTGTTGTAACTATTCCGCTTTCTGCACAGTCCCTCAATTTAATCTGTTAATTCCAGATAATCTTTTTGTCCTTGTAAACCACAAAGATCTTTTCTTGTCTCCCGTGTCTGAATCCTCACATTCAGATGGTTTAACTACACTTCAATGTTTCCCTTTTTTTTAAAGTAATAAATGTGTCCTTCTGTATATTTCATAACATGTAACTCTGCTTTATGCTGGTTTTATCAGCCTTTCAGATTCTCCAAGGTGAGACGTCGACCCTGTGGAGCAGCACACACAGGAAATATGAATAGCAAACTCTTTCGAGAGAGATTAGATTAATTATAAGAACTCATTGCTGCTTTTACAGTGCATTGCATTTGTAGATATTTCTGTGTTTATCCTCAAAATGTGCAGTACAGTAATTCTTGGCAGCATTTTAATATACTCTAGGAAGCTGTGTGTCACGCAAGTGTGGCGCCTCTTTTGTTGTTCTAACATGTAAAAGCTGTGCACTTAACCTTTGCCATATTGAAGGAAACCCTGCTGTTGACACTTCATTTCAGAGGTGCTTTCATAATCCTTTGTTCGAGCCGTTTCCTCGCTCTGTGAACATACTGCACCGTGGGGCACAGAGGCAGGAAAGCTATTAAACTGCACAAACTCCGGGGCTGTTTTGTTTAGCCGGGGGAATCACTCATTTAATGTCTGATCTTTGCTTTAAAGCTTCTCCTCCTCTGCTTCCAGGCCGGCTGTGAATAGTGATGAATGGTTACAGAATCTCATTCTGGGCCCGAGAGTGGCCTCGCATACACACACACACACACACACACACACACACACACACGCATGCCACAAAGACATTAATGTACTCCCATGTCTGCTTCTGCTCTCCAGGATTGTTCATCGGGAACATCTTGTGAAGCACCGTAATGACTTTTATTCTCGCTCACAGTCACATCTCTTGAGTGACACAGGCAGTAATTTGTTATTATCTGGAATAAGTGGGGTAGAATGATAAGGATGACAAGTACAACAGGGGCTGTGCGTGGTTTTACTCTGCCGCCTTGATTGCTTTTAGCTGATTTTCTTGAGGGCAGGACCAGCTGAAGAGGGCTTTGTGTGCTGGGAGTCCGAGATCGTCTGGGAAGACCAGTTAGGAGTACATGCACGCTGGGCTCTTTTCAGGGAGAGAAAGGACTCATGCTACATTGTGCACTTTGAGTATGGAGATGCATCAAGCCATGTAGAGCTCTTCATGTGTTATTTTTAGTTGTAAAAAGGTTTCTCTCATGTTGGCACTAGTTTATCTATGGACTGTAAAAATTAGTCTTTGAGGGGGAAGCGTAACAAGAATTCCCATGGGGCATCTTGGAACACGTATAGTGCAATAGAGTCCTGATGTTGCATTGACTCTCCTGTCCTGTAGTTTTCTCTTTGTTCCAAATAAAGATCTGAGCGGGAAGCGGCTGCAGAACGTCTCGAGCCCGGCTTCGCTGCAGTGATACGGTTAAGACCTACAGCGGAGCAACAGCTCCTGCACTCATTTAAATTGACTCCTGTCATCAGTGGCGCCATTTAACTGCGAGTCTGAGGCTTGCAAAGGAAGTCCATGAAGCGTCCCACTGTCACACCAAGCATTGTAAAGTAAAAGCTAAATAAAAAACACAAAATACTACATTTTCTTCATCTTCAAGCTGGGTTATCTTAGCATTTTAAACCTATGCACTTTTTACCCATAATGCAGTTTGCTGAAATTTGTGTGGCTAGCTCTAAAGGCAGCTCCACTGTGTAAAAGGACGAACGGTATAAGCCCTCTATAAAGAGGAGCTTGCAGTTTAATTGATGGGATCAGAGGAGACTTAGAGGACTGTGGGATGTAAAAGCCTGGAATTGCAGCATCCCTTGAGCACCTTAAGGCCCTCGAGTTATCCCGCAAAGGTTGTCACGATGACTGAGTGCTGTAAAAACCTCGCGTTTAACTTTATTATTATGCCCGAAGCGGTCCGGATTGAAAGTTTCACCGCGCAACACCGAGCTCCTGCACACCTTAACTTTACTGGTGGGTGTGTGCGTATTTGGGACAGGATGTGGCATGAAAAATGACACGATCGCTCACGCTGTTCAGCTCAGGGTTCACAGGGGAGAGGGAGGGCAGGTCTCACGGGGGCTGCACTGTACATATGTTAACACAGAAACCTGCAAGGCTGCAAACCGGGGACGACACAGCGTGCAGCGCGCCCTCACACTGAGACTGTTCAAGCAGTTTGCAGGGGCATGTCCCAGCCTCTCCGCTGAGTGTGCAGGAAGGAGATACAGTACACTGTCCTGTGTACACACTCCCTTTAATATTTAGCAAAGTGGTCAGCGCTCGAACCTGCTGCTAACTCGCTCTCGCCCATTCATATATTCGCTCCTGATAAATGTTAAGAATCAATTTGGCTCTGCAGACACGACTCCCAGCCACCGTTCATTAATCCGCTCATGAATATGGAATCACTCAGACCTCGTTGGCGATGTGAGAAGCGAAAGCCTCTGAGGATCTCTCCTGACCACAGCGAAGCCTCACTTTCCAGGTGAGAGCACTTTATTCTCTCCGGCTTCCCTCTGCAGAAAGGCCCACTCAATAAATCACAGCGCAGCGCTCCGCCTTTACTCTGCGGCCGCTAACACACCAAAGTCAGAGGCTGGGAGGAGGAATTGTAATGACTCAGCGTTTCTGCTTTTGCTTTCTATCCCAAGAAGCCCAAAGAAAAAGGTGAATTTGTTGTCGAAAATGACACAAGAGACGATCAGAAAAGCCTCCTTTGAATGAATTGAATAATTAAAAGGGGAAAATGAACAGCAGACATCATCTATAATACAAAGAGTAGAAAGTAACTTGAGATACACACATGTACAGGTATTGTTATCTGTGAGAGACCTTTTAAAGAACTGGTGTTACTTTCACGGCTCACTTTACAGTCTTAGTTTAAGCCTTGTTGCCTTTACTGTATATGAATAACCACGTGTGACACTGTTCAAACTAATTCTATAAATGCATCTGAGGTTGACATCATAAACCAGAGCAACCTGTGCACTGCAGCTATTTCCCCCTGCCTCCTCCATCAGCACTTATAGAATGGATAGGCTAACAAGCACAGTGTCTGCACTAAAGGCATTATTCAGTGTCTTCATATTGATGGCTCTTGCCAGAGTTGATTCATTAAAGGGTTTGAGTGGAGCCGGTAATGCACTCTGGGGTCTGATGAAGCTACGGTGTCAACGCTGAAGCCAAGCAGTCGCTTCCAGTCTTTGCTTTGAGCCGTCTGCAGTGCAGAGGAGAGCGTTAGAGGAAATGAATTGGTCAGTCGTGGGTGTTTTCTAAAGGTCACTCCGGGGGCACTCCCTTATATCTTAATAGAAAAGGTTTGGGGATGTACAATGATGCTTATATGGTGTGTAGCAGGAACAGTGCTTACATTGCAAAGTGTACAGTAATGAAACAGAAATATTCCTGCTAAAATTACTCTCGGTATCTGAGTCATCCGAGGAATGAAGTTATTAAATCCTGAGCAGCAGCCAACTCATTGGCCGGAGTAATTCAAGCAGAATTTATCTGAGTGCTAAAACTGTTTTGTAAGTGCTTATTACAGCACATTAAGTTCATACGCTTTAGTTTTTGTAACTGTCATCAAGTGTATCTTATTAATTTAGGTGCAATTCTAGTCTAGCTCGGTAGCTGTGGGCGTAACATTTTGTACAATAACATTATAATTGATCTACAGTCATTTACAGACTCAATGCAAATGAAAAAATTAACAATTCAATGTATTTAAATATATTATAAAGACTAAAATATCCTGAACACCCAGCTACTTTGTTACGCTGATGACACACTAATTTCATTTACATGCATCCATTATCTATACTGCTCGCAGGGGGCTGGAGCCGATACCAGCTGTGTCACCACAGAACCTAACGAGCGTGTCTTTGGACTGTAGGAGGAAGCGGATGAAACTAACACACGCAAACTTGATTCGAACCCGTAACCTTCTAGCTGTGAGGCGACAACGCTAACCACTGCACCACCGTGCAGCCTAATTTCATTTTGAATATAAAAACTCATGCACGATTAAAATTGCATGAATGAAGCTCATCAAAAAGCTGCAGTTGAGTTTTATTTTAGAAACGAGGCTTCATTTTCTTTTTTTTTAAGCCGAAATGGGACGAGCTGCTTTCTTTAAAAGCAGAAAAGTTGACACAAGAACTCGTCTGCTCTGGGTTTTCTTTCTTTTGAAGCTTTTTTAAAGTCAAAAGTTTATCATACATCCATTCTCTTGTCTGATTTACTAAATTATTACAGTTGTATTGTGTATCGTTCCTAGTGATATTGCGTTTAAATAATTTAATGAATTAATTGTGCCAAAATAATAATTGGGTCAAACCATAGACTGTAAAAAAAGATGGACGACATGACAGCTCCCTAAAAGTGAAGCCAAAACATTTAGAGCGCCCCCTGCTGACTGGCTGCAGTATAGATCATAAAGCCCGCCTCCTCCATGTTAACAGATGGGACTTGAGTCAAACTATAAACACTTATCACGTCATATACATTTTTCTCAAACATGGTTTCTGTCATTATAGTTAGTTCTTAGCATACTGATAAACGTCCAAGTGTTTTTTTTTAACAAGTTTATTTTTAATGAGTTATTTGATGCTGTAAAAAGGATGATTGACAGCTCTGTTGACAAATACGGCTCCTGCAGCCGATCTGGGGAGTAGACCAACTGCCAACCACAGTGTGTGTTTTGGTTTGCGGAAGTGGCTACGGAGACTCCACTGGCCGACACCAGTGCAAGATGGCAGGCCCCATCTTGGGGGTATTTTGGCTGCAATTTTGTACAATGAGAGCAGATGGAGATGCCTCGTCCATCTATATATACAGTCATTGGGGCAAACTCTCGAACATTTCCACTGGCAAACAGGAAAAGCACCAAAAAATACTGAATAAAAATTTGCCTCCACAATCCTAAATAACGAGTGAAAATGCTGCTAATGTGTCGATTGCATTAGTATGCAGCAATCGCTGGTAATTACTATGACATAAATGAAAGATTACATGCTCGTCACCGTGATGGATTACCTATGTCAAGCAACAAGAACACAAACAAAGACAAATTCACCTGGGGGCTCATGGACGGATGATTTAAATGAATTAATTTAAAGGGGCGGGCCTGAAACACACCGTCTCTGTCTCTAGACGCAAATTTACATGCAGCTGTGTCGATTAAGAAGACCGCCATTGAAAAAATCATCATGTTATAGGGTTTGTCATTCATAAAGACCCTAAGAAAATATATATAAGTGCAATATCTATTATATACAGTACAGCTGATTCACCTGTACAATACACCTACGTACAGTAAATATATCCCCGCTTTCTTGTACATGCTTACAATATGGCACAATCGAGGTGTCAAGGCAATAACTACTATTGCAACATCTATAATAAATCAACTCCTTACTCACTTGGGTTATGTGAGGCCATCACGCACATGAGGCTAATGTCTCATCACTAATGCTGCAGCACACAATCAGACCCAGATTTCCCCTGTTCGTCTCCCTCTCTCATCTCCTCCTGATCTTGTTTTTCCCCTCCAGAGGGTTCACTATCTAATACAACGCGAGTGCTAGCGCGAGAGTGGGAAGCAGAGAGTTATTTTTTGTGGCATACCTTGACCTTGGACATCCTACCGAGTTATGTTAGAGCTGATTACTCATAATCTTGTTTGGGTGGGGGGGGGGGTTTAACAGCACAGATTTATGGAAGCGTCTTGGGCGGCCTCGCGGTGACAGAAACCTGCATGTGTCAAACTTCAGCTGTTTAAGTTATCAACACATCCACGAGCGTAGGCGGGCTCTTTGTTTACCTGCGTCCTTCTATCAGCCCTTTCAGAGTGATAATCACAGTTCACATGGCAGTGATGATAAAAATACCACCTGCCATGCAGAAGCATTGAGCAGCTTGCACTTTAGACTGCTTTAATGCAGTGGGATTTGCAAGGATCCACAAGCTGCATCAAGGGATGACGTAACTGCTGCATACGGCCGGGCTGGTGTCAACGTGTGAAACATCATGTGCTTGTTTTTTCCCCTTTAGTTCAGCAGAAGTTCTGGGGTTGCCTTTAGCACATGAAACATCTGCATACACTTGTTAGCATGATGTAGATCCATTCCTGGTTCAGACACACTGTGTTTGAAATGATTCAGGGTTTCTCTGCCAGGGAAGTTTCCAGACTGTTTGGACTGGGTTGGCCAAGCTTGGGCTCTGACTAATGCCGGGGTAGCCTGATATACAGCATATGCACTTGTATGTGTACACTAACTTTTAACAGTATAATACAGTTGTTACATTCCTGTGAATAACTCTGAATTAGAAGAATTAGCATCAGACTGGTGGACCCAGGCCACCCTTAGACACGCCCCTGCTGCGTTAAGTTTCTCTTTTACAAGCAGTTGATGTGCATCACACTACTTGACCTGGAGTGGAAGAATTCTTTCTCACTTCAACTGTCACATTTCTTGCTTCTTTATTCAATCCGTCCAGCACCTGTCTTTTTGAGCTGGACTTTTGGTACATTTTCACACATCTGTTTGTGCTGGCTGTGTTCCTGGTCTTTGCTTTTCTCTCTCACTCTCTGCATCAGTACTCCTCTGGGCTGGTCAACGACCACATATTTCCTGCCAAATAAATGAATGTTTGAACGTCTGCTCTGTGTTCGCCTTTATTTACTGTGTCATTAGTACCACTGTTTCTTTAAAAGCTTTGAAATGTTCAAAATAACTTTCCAATGGTTTGTTTATGTCATCTGAAGTTAGAGCAGTTAATTCATATCTCTCGTAGGGATACTCACCTTTGTTAACATGCAGGCCTGTAAGTTAGATTACACTTATGACACATGCATTTGTATATTATTGAATGATTAGCTGTGACGTATTATTCTGCACTGAATATCTGTGTAGAAGGTGCATACAGAGATAGTGCACGTAGACAAGTGTGTAACTGTAATATTCACTGTAACTCTCTTTCCTCTATTTATAAGGATAATTCTCCGTCTGAGACAGAGTTTAAAGGCTTTAAGCGATAAACTATCTTGCGGGCGGTGCTTAAAACCTCCTATAAAAACTCAGCTTGACAAAATAATAAAGTCATAAGCAATGAAGCAGTAACTTACAGTATCTAAATTACAGGAAAGAGCCAGCAGAGCTGTTCACTGACGGGTCTTATATCATCCAACCTCTATAGTTGTGATGAACACAGTAAAAATGATCACTATGCTTTAAAGAGCAGCTCCAGTCATGTTTTAAGACATATAAAATGCTCTGCTTGAAATAATAAATTGTGTCTGATGAGTTTTTTCTGCAAAATACGTTTAATTACCTGTAAAATTCCTCTCAAGGCATCTCCTCCTTCTCCCTCATTAAAAATTCCTGAATCTGCAGAGGCCCCGCCCCCTCTGTAGCGAAAACAAAACGCGTCTCTGCCATCGTTTAGTGGCAAATTGTTGAAACTTAGCTAGCTTGAAGTGTAGTCATTAGTAGTAGTAACGTTAGCCGTCAGTAGTGAGTTTGCAAAACTTACAGTGACGGTTACAGCTGGCTCGCGCATCGCCAAAGTGGTTGCCATAGGTTACACATAATGATATGCATAGCGTCACCCCGTCCATTAACGGGATTGGCTCCTTAGGTTTGTGACGTCTCAAACCTGCCAATCTGAAAACGTGTTGCTCATCCTGTCCTTGGTACACTGCAGTTTAAAAGCAGTCAGGCCCAGCCATGGAGATGACTGCTCATGTTGTCCCTGATATGTCTTGTAGCACATGAACAACACAACATGGTGATGTTCACGAGGTTAAACACTTGATTTCCACTGGAGGGGGTCTCTAAATCAAGTTTTCAGGGTTTTCAGTAAAAAAGAAAAAAAAGCATGAATCATTTTCCATTATTTCTTTATTTTTGTCTGATATGCACCCTCTCCAGTGAGCCTAGAGTATGAAAGCATTCTTTCAAAATAAAAATAAGACTAAACCTGCAACTGGCTTTAAAATTTCAGAAATGCCCCCAAAACGTTTTTAGCTTATGAAAAGATTACACACACACGAAACAGTATGTTAAAATATTCGTGTAAAGCCTTGAGATACCCAAGAAAAAATTGGGGTATGGAGTTGTAATGACAGGAGTTCAGCAGCTCTGTGCAGCCAACATCTAGTTTCTGCTTGAAGCTAGCAGCTTGAGGCTACATCAGCTGCCGCTAGCATAACGCACCATGATCTCTAGCAGGTTGAGCTGCATTGTGGGTAATATAGTTGACAAATTTGACAAGAGATAGATACTTTTTTTTCGTTACCTCACACTGTTAAGAGTGCAATAAAAGAACTCTTTTAAGAAAGCTAACAATCATATCTTAGCGTGTAGCCTGTCACACTGTACATGACTTGGTTAGCGCATTCAGCCTTTACAAAAGTAGATGTAGCTTCTCTCCTCTGCCTCTGCCTGGATTAAGCACTAACAGTCCCTACAATGTAAACCTCTCAGCGCCTGCATGAATAGCGCTGATATTGCTCCGTGGCTGCATTAGTAAAGAACGAAAACAAATGAAACATTCTGTTGAACCCCATTAGTGAAGCGTTATCTTTTCACGGCCTCCTACAGCCACAGGCTCGCACATAAAAAGCCCAAGCCCAAATGTCCTCTTATTTCTTCCTTTTCACTTTCGCTCTGTTATTCACTGACCGTTTTCACATGAGTGTGTACGGTACCTTCCTCTAAAAACACAGCACATTTAATTCAGGCCCATTAAAGTTAAGATATGTACAACAACTTAAAGATGTTCCCACACCTCAGAGTTTTATTCTTCGTCTGGGTTGTGTTGTTTTTGATCTCCTTACTTGTATTTGTTGCCTGTTGGCTCATTCTGTGACCTACTCGTGCCTTATTGGGGTCCTTTCAGTGTCAATGCCCTTGAAAGTCTGTTCTCTGCCCGGAAGTCAGGCTGGAGGAGGGATAATGCTGGAAGGCATCTAGGATACTTATGTAGAGTTTGCCTTCTGGTTAAATTCAGGCTTGCAGGACATGTTGTTATTAAGTTTTCTGCTCCCTTTAGCAACAAAATACCAAATTTCGCTGGCACCATTATTCCATTTTACTAAATTGTTTAAAAGGAAACGCAAAACCGTAATTTTAAGTATAAAACATGGCTGCTTTCTATTTAAAAATCCTTATATCTCATGATGCAGTAGTAAGAGTATTACTTATTACTGTTCAAACAATGTGTGAATACTCAGTTACACAAACGGAGATGAACACATTGTGCATGAAAGTGGATCAGTCTGTTTGAACTCTGACCCTCTGGACCGACCGGCCTGGACGCGGCTCAGACCTGCTTGGCCTTGATTCATGCTGTTTTTAAAATAGTGTTTTCCAGGTCAAAGTTGAACAGTCAAGCAGAATATTCAGGCCATAAATGTTTCCCCTCCTTTTAAACCAGTGCACTCTCAAAGTGGAATCTAAAAGGTATTTGTCTTTGCTCGGGGGAAATCCAAATGTTTTCCCTCGCCCGCGCTGCATTATTTATGAAACCTGAAAGTCAAGGCAGAGATTGTGTTCACCTAAGTGTGATTTGCAGCACATTGCTCACGCCTCCTTGCCATATGTCATTCTACCTGGCTGCACACCAGCCACCTAAAAGCCTTGTGTGCTTACATCATCGTTCTACTTGGAAAGGAAGATGTTTGGCAAAATGTTTCTTTTCCCATGTCCCTGCTTTTGCAATCAGAGCCGTTACTGTGTCGGCGGTTGGTTGAGAGTCTGGTGACGACACATGCAGGATCACTGAACCAATAAAAAAAGATGATGTAATGAGCTTCCCCTCCTCGCTGTGGGGGTTGTAAAGAATCCACTGTTCAATTTATAGTACGATACTGTACACACGCAATTTTAGCAATGTTACACGAGAGAGTAATCAGAAAAAGGGTGGTGTTTAAAACCTATCAAAGCTTAACACCTGAAGATACTCCGGAGTACTCTTACAAAGAGCGGGGTTATGGCTTATTATGTAAATACAATTTCTGAATGGAGACAACTTGTGGGATTCTTTAGGTACCAGCCAGAGACTAAAGTAGTTCCTAGCTACATTAATGTTTAACCATTTCCTGTGTTTTGTCTTTATAAGTAAGAAAAGCTAGTGCTATTTAAAGGTGGGGTATTATGCTAATTTCCAAGCTTCAAATATCACTCTGTGTTACCTGTGGAGTAGCTTAGTATAATTTACAGTTAAAAAAACTCATCATTTTGTTCACAATGGTGCTCTCTGCAGGCCCTAATACAGCCTCTGCCTGAAACGACTCAGGGGCCGATCAGACAGCGTGTGTTTTGCAGGCTGTAAAACCTGAATCATTAGCTGTCATTAACCTAACAGTTATATTGTAAACTGACAGAAGGCCCGCCTCTACATTCATCCGATTGGACAATGAGAAAAAACGCCACTGACGTCGGGCGCTTTTCTGCTTTGAGGTGAAGTTTTTTCAACTCGAGGCGCTCAGAGGATTTCTTCAAAAACGCCCTCAGTCAGCTCTGTCACTTTAAGAAACCCCGCCCCTGCACGGCCACTTTGTGACGTCACAAAGTGCAGCGTGTAGAAAGAACTGTGTGAAACCTGGCGTTCACAGCAGACTGAACTGAGAAGCCTGGGGATTACTCCAACATACATTTACCTACAGATTTGAAACTTCACCCACGTTTCGTCTGGACATCCAACATTGTAACATTATATATATGTCTTACAATTATACCCCCTCTTAAAAGAACACTACCTACTACAAGAAGATCAATGCATAAAATTCTGTCCAACAACATTTACCTTCATGTCTTCTGAAATGAGTTAAAAACTCAACCTCATAAACAACACATCACGGTTATGTAAGTGGGATTATTTTTTGACAATCATTGACTCATTTGTCCGGCATCTCCAGCCTCCAGCAGGTGTTGCCAGGTCCAAAAGTTGACATTTAAAAAACAAGGTATTTGACTCACCAAAAACAAAAAAAAAACCTAAAAGCAGAGGTGGAAAAAATCTTATATAAACTATGAATAAGCATGTAAGGATGTGTGTGTTTCCTGTGTGTGTCCTGCACCGCGGGGCTCCTGATCATCATGTGGAGAGCTGCGTCAGGCCTCCCATCATCTTCTTAACAAAGGTGGGAAGTGTCAGATTCTTCCTGTCTGATTGTTTAACTGCAAATGAATGCAGACCTGCTCTGCTGTCAGGGCAGGTGGGGAGTGGCTGACCTGTTACACAAAGGGTTAAACTATGAGAGTTGCATTGGACCAACTTCAGAGTTAATTATGTTGCTGTGTCGGGGTTAGAGGGCGCAGTAATTGCACTTTACCACACAAGAGAAGCGGTGTTGCAGCTCATGGGAGGCAGCACCCATAGGACTGATTTAGATCACCCTGAATGGCTGAGCAGATGCAAATTTCCCCGAGCGCAGATTCACAGATAAGTGGCAAAGAGCCCCATTAAAGGGCGCTGAGTGTAAAAGTAGAGTTACGATTCGCGGCTGCCATTTCGGCGTTAAATAAGTCGATTCAATCTATAGAGTCGTACTCGATGGATGCTTGAGAACATTGTGTTCAAGCATCCAGCGTGTGATGCATGCTTCCACTAATGGCTCGCTTTAATGACGGCCAATTTGGTGGCTTTCAATTCAAGACGTCTCATTCGTTCAATCAGTAAATAAGACATTTAACAAACGAACTCTAACTAGCCCCTTGAACTTGTGGTAAATCATGATAGTGAGTATTAAAGAATAAAAGCAGGAAGACAATCGGTCATTTATAATCTTAACTATCTTTACCACAGTTGCAAACACTCTCACCAAGGTGGGATGTAATAGGCTCAACCCAATCTGTCAGCAGCTGAAGCATTGCAATCACCACTTTAACGTGTTACTTTAAAAGCAAGGATGTATTTTTACGGTTATAACAGTATTTACTTCACAGTGTGGACAAAATAGCACCTTTCATACAAGACGCTACAAGACCGAACCAAAAACCACTGCATGAAAAGGAAACAACTGTATTTATTGGAGTGTTTTTACAGCTCCATACCAATGAGTGTATATATAGCTGACGACGCGTCTTCATCTGCTCTCATTGTACAAAATGAAAGCCAAAATACCCCAGTGACGGGCTCTGCCATTTTGCAATCATGACATCATTTGGAGCCAAACTGGAGCCGCTGTAGCCACTTCCGCTAACCAATACACACACTTAACTAACTGAAAAACATTGTTTAACAGCAGAACAGCTTCTTGTGTTGGTCTGAAGCAGACGTTCACAGATATGGAAACTTCAGTGACTGTAGTGCATTGATGTAAAAATATCATATTGCCATAAAATGGTCTTCATTGATTTTTCCCATTTCCTGCCATGGAAACAAGCAAATATATGCAGGAAAGCTCAGAAATTTTAAAGCAAAATCAGACCAAATCTCTGTTGCCTCACTATATACTATATGTGAATGTACTGAACGATGGCACAGATTGTCAGAGCGCTTTCTTTGTGCTGTCGGAGCCTTCACTACAAACCAATGGAAGACAAAACATCCCCCAGACCAAACAGGAAACATACTCAGAGGAATATAGCGCGAGAAAGAGTGTTTCAAAAATGGACCGTTTTCACACCAGGCCGACACCGACGACAGCTTCTCAGAGGAAGAAAAGAAGCGACTGTCAGTTCAGCGAGGGGAACAGCTGATCTGTAGGAAGAAGGTCTGCTTCTCCGAGAGAGCCGAGCGACTGTCTATCTTTCCTTTTACATGATCCCGATAAGCTGCCAAGATGTAAGGCAGCAAATGATCGGTGTAAGTCACTCGACTCTCTCCCATCACCTGACACACGTCCATCACTGTTATGTATGGAGGGTGCTCAGGGGAGGCAGGACATGCGGAGATGTCCTGTGCTTAGAGTTGTGATTGACTCACGTCGCAGCGCTCAGGAAGGTACGGATCATCTGTCAGCGGCTGTGTGACAGTTTGCTGCCCCCGCCTCCTCCGCCTTAGACCCTCTTTCTCAGCTTCCTCAACTCTGAGTGGTGGTGTGGTTCAAAACAAACAATCCGAGCCTCACAGGAGGTGTTACACTTTTACACTGAATGACTGGACTGTAAAAGCCCAAAAGATTTGGCCTTCTGTCTAACTTAAAGTAAAGCAAATGCACTTTTACTATGAATGATTTATGAATGTACATTTTTAACACAACATGGAATGGCGTTTGTAATTGTTGATGGAAAAACTAGATACATTCATTATGTAAATACACCTACTGTGAGGTTGTGAAAAAGACTACAATGCTACTGTACAGAGGCCGACAAGAAATAGAAAAGGACATACTTTATTAATCCCCGAGGGGAAATTCAATGTTTTCACTCTGTTAGTACAAACACGCTACACACACATAGGCCTGAAATACACACATGCAAAAAGGACCCTGTGGACATGCATTAATGGAGAGATGTCAGAGTGAGGGGGCTGCACATGGACATACGCCCCGAGCATTTTTTGGATTCGGTGCCTTGCTTGACCTCAACGGTGCCCAGGAAAGTAACTGGCACGTCCAGCTACCAGCCCTAATTCCATGGTTGGTCCGTACTGTGACCGGCCGACCCTACAGACTGACACCCCTTTCCCAATGAAATTAGCACGTTGATGTGGGTTTTTCAGACCCGGATGAACCTGCTTATATATGCCGATTGTCTCTTTTCCCATTGCCAGTGAAGTATACGCCTTTCGGTCTCTTTTCTGCTGCGTCAGTGTCTGACGTCATGATCGCGCCCAAAACAGGGTTGGTAAACAGTGAAGATGTTACGTGGTTAGGTCTTATTGTATCTATTATGATGGTTAACCCAGGTTTTGTGTTCCCATCATTGCCGATCGGAACCGAGGCGATAATGACCCGGGTCTCTGCAGAGTCATGTGACCGGTTTCTGAATGCCAATTGTAACCTTTCCCATGAAGCAAAAAAGCCGGGTGTAAGCAGATTTTTTGTCCAGTGGGAAAGCGGCTTGAGTTACCGTCTACCCCAATATTTGCAATTGTGCTACAACAATCCAAAGATTTCCATTAGGAAAAAGAGGCATCAAATTCAGAAATGATGCAAATTCAAAAACAAGTGCAGACTTGACAGCAAACGCCCTGGGAATCCAAATGGAAATCATTTGGACCGTTGCAGCACATTCGCACTTGTCAACCGCCATGTCTTTGAGAGAAGTCTACACTTGCATGTAAAGGACGGGATCAGCAAAGAGATAAGATGTTCCACGTCCACAGGGGTCACATATTTACAAGATCGACACAGAAAGAAAGTTCCCCCTAGTAGCTTTGAGATAAGTTAAATGACTAAAGAACATTAGCATAGATAGCACACATCATGTGTAGCTTTATATATACTGTATATAACATGTGCAGCATCTTGTAGATAACGTTTTACAACATAACCTGTGTTCACACCTACTCAACAAAAATGTGTTTCAAAGTGGAACATGGCCTTATAGTTGTAAGACTTTGTAGATGACAGACACAGTGTACCTGCTACATTCTACTTATAAGAGTCAGGAAGCTCGTGAGACTCATATTCTTCGATTTCCATTAACACATTTGGAGCAGTGTGAGACCGTGTCAGAGTTTGTAGGTCATCCGCTTCCAGATTACAGTTTGTCCACCTGCAGAGCTCAGGGTTGATTGAGCTGCGGAGAACTTCAGGTACCCCGAGGGGACAACGCTGTCTCCTTTTTTGTCACTTGCTGAACCTCTCTGACTTCACTCGGGCAACTTCTGCGAGTTCTTTAATGGATTAAATAGTTTGGGATTCCCGGGAGATAAGAATACAGATAGATCCTTGAGGACAGACTATCCCTTTAAAGTTCATGTCTTTAAAGTTCACACCGTGGTAAGAGCAGAAAACATCTATTTGTAGAACTTGTTGTTTATGTCTCTTTATGTTGCACAAGGTAAATAATAGCACAATTACTGGTGTCAGGTTTTAAGGAGAAATGTTAGATGTGTGCAGTGTGGAACAAGGATTGGTGTGCCAGGAGAGACAGTGTAATGACGTGGAAATGGAAATGTTTCACAGAAAGGAGTGAGCTGTTTTTCTTAAGAGACTCAGGTGCAATGTATGCAACACATCATGAAATATTCTTTCACTGAGCGGTGGTCAGCGCTCCTCTCTATGTGGAGGGAATCTGCGGAGGCCGACAGGATAAACAAACTGTGAGCGAGAGCGGCTGTGTTGTAGGTCCAAGGCTGGACGGCCTGCAGGCAGCAGCAGGGAGGGAGGCCAAGGTCTTAAATGCATCTCAGACAACACCTGGTGAGCTCATGCAGCCGCTGGCTCTGCACCCCAAGGTGACATAAGGGGCTCTCTAGTCCTGTATAGGACTGTTTTATGTTAATACTTTGCTCCTTTTCTAACTTTGGGTGAAAGTTCAGCATGTAATGAAATCCCAAGCTGTTCAAGATCATGAAGACACAGTACAGAGATTGAGTTCTGCTTTGTGGTGGATTTTCTGTCTAATCTTGAGCACAAGACTGCGAGACTGAGTCAAACAGATTCAGTGCAGAATTGTAGTGTTGCATGTTATTATAATGAAGACAGTAGTGTTTCATTTGTATCATTCAGAGCCAAAAATCAAGCAGTTATTCCGCCTATAACATTCATTTTCTCATACAGTGTGGAAAGGTCTAGAAAAGACCGATTCATCTCTTAAAGGGACAGTTTCACATTTAGGAAAACAATAAGAATTCAAAATTGTAATTCTACTTTTAGTACTGATTAAAGAAACTTGTTCTGACTAGTAAACTTTAAAGGTGCTGGTGTGTTGACATGCCACACTTTGCTAACTAGCTGTAGCCTCATACCATACAGACCACTGACTGTATGAAAGAAGTGGCATAGCCACCAGGACATCACTCATCCATTTGTGGACGCCTCCTCTGAAGCACTGAGTCTGGCATCCTGGCTGTTGCCATTTTGTTTTCTACTTGGGCGTCAATTGAGCTTAGCAGTTAGGTTGGCGCGGCCCATGTGCCCCGGGTTCGACTCCCAACCTCAGCCCTTTGCTGCGTGTCATCTTGTTCTCTCTTTCCCTGTATCCGACACTATCCACCGTCCTCTCGGTCAATAAAGGCATAAAAGGCCAAAAAAATATCTTTAAAAAAAAGAAGTTCTCATATTTGGACGAAAGGGTGGATACGCATTGCTACATCTTTATCCTGGTTTGGCATCACCATGGTAGCGTCTTGTCAATCAGATGTAGCCACGCCCTAAAGCATACCCTGCTATATCATAAATTTAACTCTAAGTTTGACAATAAATTAAAAATGATCATCATGCTGCATTGACTTTAAACTATTTTTTGAAACCATGAACGCCCCCTGCTGGCGATCAGAAAGAATGCAGGTGTAAGGCGCTACCTCGTAGCTCTCACACAGACTCCGCCCACTTCTTATGTACGGTCTATGGTAAAGAAATGAGGTTAGGATTCTAATCTTACTCACAATCAAAGAAACAAATTAATAATGTTATATTTTTTAGTCTCATAAGATGGTCCTTTAAATTTTAATACATTAAAAAGCAACACATTTAAAAATATATATATCTCAAACCCTTTTAAAGTAAATAAAGTGGATTCAGAAAACAGCCAAAACAATTAAAACAATGCAGTTAGCAGCTTGTCTTAATACAGATAGTTTATGGTAAAAAATAACTACTGTAAGACTTTTAAACAGTTGCTAGATAAGAACCAGTAAGATTTGAGCATCCTGCTGTTTCCTGTTGCAGTGTGACTGCACTATTAAATCTTCTGTGGACAGTTGGCTCATACACAGGCCCGCAGTGTGAAGCCTGGACTTATTAGATCAGCGATGGCACTAAGGAAATGGTGTCGCCCTCAGAGCGCCCATAGCAAGGGTTTTCCATCAGCTGATAACGAAAGCCACTGAGTCCTCAAGTCCTTTGCTCCTCCAGTATCACTCCATCCTACTGAAGTTCAAACACGCAGGGCAGATTCTGAGCACGACAAATAATGGATTAGAGGGATTAGAGGCAAGCAAACATAAAAAGAATCATATGTTTTGAATTTCATCGTGCCCTGGATGTATGCGCACACAAAGGCAGAGATAAAGCCCAGCGCGACAGGCCCAGTGTGTCGCATGTGTGGAGAGATGAAAGCAGCTGGTCTGACTGGTTCTGTGTGCATTTGTTTGATGTGCAACTCGCTGTGTGGCAGAAATCAATTTACAGAAGATAATTGTTCATTGCCGAGGGGAGAGGAGGAGGCAATGAAAGGCGATTAAAGATTGAGTCTATATCACTCCACACAAATGGCACTAATGGGGACAGTGATCATCTCCAAATGAATCCAATTACTGTCCTGGTATTCTCACACCTCACATGCCTCCATGTGGGGACAGTTATTCAGCCAGCGCAGACCGATAAAAAGTTGTTGACCACATCACACCTCGCTAATAAACTCCTATCTGCCCAAACAGTCGGACAGTTCAATGGAAAGAGATGACAGCTGTCCAGGAACCCGGGAGGTTGTGGCTGCTGTGCAGTCGATGGGATTACCTGGGGGATTAGGAACTGTAAATACAATAACAAAAAGGCTTGACGAGGACACAATTACTCTGCCATGTTGCAGACAAGCTGATAACGGCACGCAAGATGAGGGCTGAGTCACTGGCACATTGGAAAATGGGCTCCATCCGGACTCGAAATATGATTTAAACCAATATCAAATAACAGTACGCTGTGAAAAACAATGGGTTAAAAGTGTGGGTCAATATAAGGGCACTACACTGGGTTTACTTTATCCAGCACTAATGGCTTATTTTGGCTCAATGGTAGAGTTAGGTTTTATATTTGACACTGACACTGTATGAAACCAGACGTTAGCTTGGGAACAGGATTATGTCTTTTATTTCAGGCAGAGGTTTACCGTAACTTGACTGAAACAGTAATTTTACCTTGCAGAACACAGGAGTTGCTGATGGTCAACCGCTGCCTCCATCGGTTAGTTTGTTTGTGTTAGTGTCTGGTGTTTTAAAGGGTTAGTTCGGTTCAGAACTAACGACGTGTTACGAGGCAGCGGGAGGCCAGCAAGTCGCTTGCTCTGCAAGGTTAAAAAATTACTGTTTTGTTAATGGAGTCTGGTGGCTTCGATGATAGCGATCTAACAGCTGTTCCTGGCCACGTCCAACTGGGAGGAGACCCTGGGGCAGACCCAGAGTTCCTTAGAGGGATTATATATCCCGCCTGGCCTGGGAATGCCTCGGAATCCCCCAGGAGGAACTGGAAAACGTTGCTGGGGAGAGGGACACCTGGGTCACCTTGCTTAGCCTGCTGCCACTGCGACCCGGCCCCGGATAAGCGGACGGAAATTAATGGATGGATGACACTTTGATCTGATTGGGCTGTTTTTAATGTGATGCATTTGATTGGTGTCTGGTCTAAGTCAGTTTTTCTAGCTCGCAGTATCCATAAATATTTTACTCAGTAACGGATGGATGTAAACATTTTTGAGACCACCGCAAATCTCATTTCTCCTGGCATTGAACCCCCCCCCGTCTGTGTTTGTAAAATTGAAATCCCTCAGAAGAAACCTAAAAATATATTTCCCCTGTATGTACTTGACCCGACTTATTGAAAAGCCTGCGCACCATTTAGAGTGTAATCAGCCCTCTGCTGAAATTACATTAGATTCCTCACTCCCCTCCAAGAGACTCTCATCAACTTAACATCAGGCTTGAAGCTGAGAAATTATGGAAAGCGTTGGTTTAAGGGCTGGCCTCTCTGCGCTGATGAAACCTTTTACAATCCAAGTGCCGCAAAGTCACATATTATTTTCTCAGGGCATTAAAAAGTCCAATCAGAATCCATAAAGATGAAAAACGCCCTCTCAAAGCCAGAGAGCCAATACTCAACGACAATGTCATATTGATGCACGGCCCAAAGCTCTGGCATTGATAATGAATGGGATGTGGTCTTGGATGACTCATAAATAGTTTGTCTGAACTACTCAAGGAGCTGTACATGAGTAAGAGAAGAGAGAAGTGATCAGAGTGCTATAATGGAATATTCTCTGTACTGCTGCAGACACTGTCTTCATCTTTTAATCAGTTTCATTCTGTATCAAGCGCTATATTAGTGAAACATACTGCGCATTAGATTAGAGGTCATCTCTTTTCTCTGCCTCGCATTCATAATGAAGATGTCAGCAGGTCAAAGTCTTCTAAAACAGGAATAATGTTTGAAAGCTGCACTCTGATCTCCGGCTGAATATTTGAAACTCTGTCGAGCTCGCGAATGTTAATTGGAGACAAAGTCTGCAGCCTGCGGCGCAAATTCCCATTTTTTTCACAAGTAATGAGTTAAATGTGTTTAGCCGGGGTGCTGGCACAGAGGTTAGAGAGTTATTACACACACTCTGGGGAAGAAGTGGACGAAGCCAAAACAGAAGTGCCTTAAACTTCCAGTTTGTCTAGCAGCCAGCAGGGGGCGACTCCACTGGTTGCTACAAGAAATCCATTGTTTGGAACCAGTTGAGAATATGGCTCTTTAGTTAACATTTTCATTGTGAGTTTATGGTCTCATTAGGTAGTTTCAAGTCTTCTTCAAAACAGTATGATGTTCTTTTTCCTAAATGATGGCCCAATTCAGACGATAAACGCTGGTACGCTTTAGAGCGTTGACAAGTCACTACCTCTTGACCGGGATAGGGATCACGTGTCGACCCTGTCGTCCAAATATGGTCATTTTTGGCTCCAAAAAAAGGATGGCGACATCCTAAATACCGAACCGCTGGATTTCAACAGTAGTCCAAAAACCAATGGTTGATTTAAAGTGGCTACTTTCACTTTCATACAGTCTGTGAGTTATAACCAAATTCTTTGTACTGAGTTCGTTCCATCTAATGTACTTGCCAATCACATTCATTGTTAATACGGACAAAATTGAATTCATGTCTTCCCAACGATGAGCGACGGTGAAATAGATCCCTATCGTAGCTCGAGTTGTAACCGAATATCCAGGAAATTGGCGAACTCTTTAAAAATAGTGTCAGTATTGGACGCAGAAGATGAACTATTAACGGAACTTATTCTTGTCTTGTCGGATGCCATTAAACCATTGCAGAAGCAGGGCGGATTTAGTTGACTTGGACGTAACTGACGTGGGCAAATTGTCAGACTTGAAATTGGTATCTTTCAACCACGACCCCAATTGTGTTCAAAATCAATCGATTTTTATTTGTATAGCGGCAAATTATAACCAAAGTTATCTCAAGACGCTTTACAAAAAGAGCAGGTCTAGACCGTACTCTTTGTTATATTATTTCGAGAGAGACCCAACATGAATCCGCGAGTAGCACTTAGCAACATTTGGCAACGGTAGCGAGGAAACACTTTCCTTTTAACAGGCAGAAACGTCGAGCAGAAGCCGGCTCACGCTGAACAGCCATCTGCCTCGAGTGGATGGGTTGAAAATTGGGATAGAGGGAGACGCACAGGTCACACGAAGGTCCTCAAACCTGAACCAGACTTGTATCAGATCAGAGAACCATTTGTAACAGACTGGCGGACACTGACAAATAATGTTGTCTGATAAGTCTGTGTTGCTCTGGAGGGTGACATAATTCGGCGTAATCATTGGTCCGTCCAAATGCTCAGTGCGTAATGATTATAATCTTGGGAAATTTTGCATCAATATGCATCAAGTTTGAGGTGAAATCTTTTTGGAAAAAAGCAACATTGCTTCTGTTCAATTTGCATTTTGATGCTGCTTGTCTGCTGTGACGACACGAACAGAAAAGCCGCCTTTAAAACCAACAGAGGATCATTTATAGGTATCAAAGAGACAAGCTTAAAGGGAATATCACTATAGATTAGAACAGATACATAAAATATGCTTTGACACATTGTATTCTTACGGTGTGTTATAGGCGGTTCTGTGCAAACTGAATATTGAGAAATGGCCTATCTAAATTTATATAGTTCCAATTTCCCAATCCAGATGAGCAGAATGTTTTGTCTCTGCTTGGATGGCAGCAGAAATGGGACATTCTCTTTGGAATTTGCTGTCAACGAGGTGTGGAAAGAGGGTCGGGGTTGAATAAAAGCCCAGAGATAGCTTAGCACGAGGTGTTAGAGAAGAGAGAAGAAAAACAAGGAGTGAAAACAAAGGTGAGAGCCAAGACGATGGGGAGAAATGAACAGACGAGGACAGTGAGCGCTGCCAGCTCTCTGTGTGTGTGTGTGTGAGTGCATGCGTGTGTAGCCGGGGGATAATATGACCACGGTGGCCGAACACACATCTCACATCACACTCAACAGGTGGGTCAACAAGGGGCATCTCAAGCGGGCAGGCAGGAGCTTATCTTAATTCTGAGGGAGAGAAAATCCAAGATCCTATCCACGGTGACTCTGTGTAATCGATGCTGACAGGTAATTCAGAGCAGTGCATGGGAGAGCTTACAGCTCGCCGGAGTGGCAGGGCGTTTGTGTGGCCTTGGTTTGCTACTCTCTATGCAATCAGAGTGCTTGGCACTTCTAATACATGTCCACATAAACAGGTATTTTATTAGAGCTCAGGAGCAATTCAGCAGAGGCTGAATGATGACGGACGAGACGGGAAAGTCAATTTTTTTTAGTTCTCAGTGACTCTACGACTACAATCAGATCTCCTTATTCAAGTGAATATAACTGCAGTTCATACACCGATGTAGTGGTGCCTTTCTGTTAGAAAATCAGAGCATATTTAGTGATATAGATTTCAGCTCTTTCTCGCGGTACATTACAAAAAAGTGCTCCCAGACTCGTCAATAGACACTGTGACACTCGGGCTCTGAATCTCATACCTCTGTCTCTGTTTCCTCTCCAAGTCTCTCACTCTCTGCCTGTCCGCTGTCTGAGTCAATAAAAACAGTAAAGGCATGTGAGTGTTCCTCCCACTTGCCCGTTTAAAACCAAAGCTGGTGTTTCGGGGTGAAGTCAGACCCTGCAGGAAACAGAGGCCAAACCCCGAGCGGATGTAGGCTACCAGAGGCCGTGAGTTACGACTGCGCTCGCAGAGCACATTAAAAAGAGAAGAGGAGCTCGGTCTAGCTGGTCCCTCAAAGCTGCCATTGGCATAACTCCAGTTTTTTTTAGCAAGAGGACTTGTTATGTAATTCCACAAGAGCTGGTTTTCTCATACGAGACGATCGCTGAAACAAACAGTCAATGCGGCGGCTGAAAAACACACAAGAAATCTGTGAATGTGAACTTGTTGACTGAGATTTAAATCTGCATGCATCTTGTGCGCCTCCTTTGCAAACACGCACGCAGCCATGTGGAGCACTGAAAAACACAAAGTGCATTGTGTTGAATGTGGGCCACACACTCGTAGTAACAGCTGAGATTGTGGCGCATGCATAAAATATTTCACTTTGAATAAATTCCAAGACTCATGAAAAAACATTGCAGCTCCATATATAATGTGTTTTTATGCGCAAACATCAACATCCACGACTAGAAGCCTTCATTTTATTCTATATATTCCTGTGCTTTATGCTTGATAGTTTTCGGCGTAGTGTTTTTAAGCAGCAAAACCGACAAAATTCAATGTGTTGTGGTTTGTTTTTGCAGCAGATACACCCCGCTATCACTGACTTTTGTGCAGCGACATCCACCGCTGGCTGTGTATCAAACTCTGAGTGGATGATCTCATTCATATGCAGCAGTTGCAAAATTTAAAGCTCCACACTGACACAGAGTAATTACTGGATCCAGTGTGATTACCGGGTACACCGGAGGCCGGGGGATGCTCCTACAACATGCAGCTGAAAGTGGCAAACAGTGCTCCCATACACTGCTCTAAGATAAACCGCATTAATTGCATTAAAACCAGGAATATTTTAACACATTTGCTATATTTTCTCATTGCTACTTTCTTCAGACAGTTCACAGGAAAGCGTGTAAAGGCCCTGAGCCAGACGTGGTTCCATGGTACATGTCTTACAACATAGGTCACCATGAGGCCCCGTGTGGTCAGTGCCTGCGTGGTCTGTGATGCATAAAAATGTAAATGAATTGTGGCAGGGCAGCTCGGGCTGCAGCAGACAACAGGCTTTATACAGAGAAGGGAGCCTGACATTCTGTTATGAGAGATGCTCAATTTGTATGAGAGGATATTTCACCTGCGACAAAATGATACATGGATGCAGAGATTATAATAAAAGAGTCATATTGTAGGGGTTGCTTGTGTGCAAGGCCTTTAACTGCCTTTAATTATTACAACCTTTAAGTACTTCATAGTGAATTTATTCTAAGGTAAGAAAGGCTTTACATGTTCTTGAAAGTCCCTTTGTGAAAATATTCCTGTTGCACATTTTAACTTGACTTTGCACTAACCTAGTTAGGCATCTATAGTCCCTCACTGTGACTGTTAGACAAAACTGCATGTTTGAACCATAGACTGTATAAAGAGATGGACGACATGACAGCTCCCTAAAAGTGAGGCCAAAACATTTGAAGCGCCCCCTGCTGACTGGCTGCAGTATAGCTCATAAAGCCCGCCTCCACCATGTTAACAGTTGGGAAACTGTAAAATCAAAATACACGAACACAAACGTTTCTCGAACATGGTTTCTGTCATTATAGTTAGTCCTTATCACACTGATTTATGTCCAAAGTTTGAGTCAAGTAATGAGTCATTTGATGATGTAAAAATTAAAATTAATTAATAAAGACAGCTCTGTTAACAAGTACGGCTCCTGCAGCCGATCTGTTCCGGATTAGCAGAGTAGAGGAGGAACGCTGAGAGGAGACGCAACTAAAACAATCACTACAGTCATTGAAGTTTACATATCTATGAACGTCTGCTTCAGACCAACACAAGAAGCTGTTCTGCTGTTAAATACGCCCACATGTGGGATCCTTGCTGTTTTTTCGGGGGTAAGTTAAATGCGTCTTTTGGTTAGCGGAAGTACGACGGCTCCACCTCGTCCATCTTTATATACAGTCATTGGTTTGCAACACTTTGGGATGTTGAGAATTTGTCTTATAAAAAACAAAAAGTAGTGATGAAAGCCGGGACAAGAAGAACAGTTCTCACTGTGTGTTATTTTACTTTCACAGAAAACTCAATGAAAGAGAATGGCGACCAGAGTTCAAATACTTCCCTCTGTATTTTACAGTCCGAGCTGCAGCGTTAGCGAATCAAGAGCAAACCTATTATCAATTCCTCACTCGTGAATTCCATGAAACAAAAACTCTACAACGGTCACCATTGATCGACACACTTTAGGCTATTTTTCCTTTTTTAACCACGGAAACACCCGGCGCTCTGTGTGTGACAGAAGCCGCAGCGTATCATCACTTTGAACACTGTCCACATAAAACATTTATGCACCACCACACTTTTTTTTTTGCTCATTTCCATCAAACGACTTTTACACGCAGGGTGGCAATTAATGCGGGAAAGATAAGTGTGCTTTGAACTATATGTGTTCTGTAACATGGTGCGTACACTTTAGCACACGCTGCAAACACGTCTTGTGTTAGTGCTGCACTCAGGCAGCCTGCTTGGTCCAATCATTCATTCTATATATGTTTATAATCAGATCAGATCAAGCTTAAACAGCAAGAGTAATGGAAAGTGAAAGAGCTAACATTTTCAATTAAAAGTACAGTGACACTGGCACGTAGCACTAGGCATAAGCATTTAACTGTGCAAATCAGATTAGACAGAAAAGGATGCAGTTAGTCAAGCCTGAACCTCTAATAAGTAACAGGGTGCAGAGCGCAGCATTCAGCGCTCTGTGCATTTCTCCTCACAGACGGATCCACTTCCTCTGATGTGGATTTATACGCTGGTCAAAGTGGATTATACGTTTTAATCAGGATCGCATCTTAGAAGAGTATCGGGGGAAATTAATTGAGTTTTCAAGCTGTGATTAATGTAAGCATAATAAAGTTATTTTTGCGCTTTTCTTACACTTTGTATAGAATTTTTATAAAATCAACGTAGGAAAGTTTACTGATTTTTGAAAATCTTCCCACATTATCTAATTACAGTGAAACTAATCATCAAAGTAGTGGTTTATTTTGATGCGCAAGATCCAGGCGGTTCAAATAAATAAAAATAAAGACACTGAGAATAAGTCTGTCATCATGTTATGACTGGCTTCACCGTGACATAACAGATGTACCTCTTTGAACAGTCCCCTGTAGGAGGGACTGGAGGCACAGCACAGAGGAATTGACAGAGGGACTTTGCCTGCGGCGGATAGCAGTGAAGTCTGAGCAGGCTCACCCGCAGGGCTAATAGGCACTGCGGCCCTCGAGGGAGGCCCTGTCCTCGAATAAAACATACAGTATATACTGTAGTCATACTCGCACTGCTCGGGCTTATTCCGCCGAGCACTCCGAGGATGTTGAAGGACCTGAGTGGTGTTCTTCCATTTTAATGGCGCAGGGAGTTATATGTGCAGACTGTAGAACATCTCTTGCTTATACAATATCTGCCTTAAACACTCCTCGCTCTCCCCTGAGGTTCCCTGATCTACATGACTGTGCTGCATTGTTCTGCGTGTCTGTTTTTAGAAAATGTTCCTCCTTCTGAGAACATCTTGTCTCATATTCCCGCTGTGAGGTGCTCCTCAGAGGGAGGACCCCTGCCCCGGTGCTCATCACTCCTTGGGTCATGGGGTGCTTTCTCTTTCAGTGAGGAGACGGTCAAGTTTAAAGCTGAGGGAAGGAAACAGTATGTGCCTCCTTACTGTTTATGTGCACTCAGGATAGAGTACAGTAGGTGTGTTTGCAAGGACACTGTTATTACTATAAGCCTCGAAAAGGCTTTAAATGTGTATTATGAATGGCATATTACAGTCAGTCAACCTTCAGATTCGTCAGCAGTGTTCCAGTCAAACATTCAGCGAGTGAAAAATCCCGAGGTGAGGACCTGTATTGATTTCTAACGTTCCACTGTGACGTATTTTGTAGATTGAGCCTATTTATAGCCCACATTACAGAAGGGGAAAAAGCCATAAGTCAGACTTAATAGTAATATGCAACCATGCACAGGGGAGTGGGAAACACACGCACACACACACACACAAGCTGAAACCTCAGCAAAAGCAGCAGCAAGAGACGGGTTGTAAGTTTTTAATAATTGTACGGAGGCTCGTCATTTCGACTGCTGATCTGCTGATGTTCTCTGAAACATGCTTTTTTTGTTGCCCTTCTTTTGTGGGGTTGTGTGATATTTACAAGTGGGTTTGGCAGCAGGTTGTGAAGGGGAAGATCCTTGGCAGCTGTGTTTTGCGGTTACACAGAATCTTCTTTTTTGGAGCTTAAACTGAAGGTGCAGCATGTTCTAGTGACGTCCAACTTCTAATGTCTTTATTTTTGTGTTTAACAGAGTTGAAGATTTAACTTCTTTTTTTATTTCCAACTCAGGGAACACCTACTTATATTTAGCTGCGGGAAAACACTGAGCACAAGACTGGTTTGCTTCCAAATGTCCTTGTTACCATTTTAAATCAGTGTTACTGAATTTAACAGGCTATAACTGTGTTTTGCAACTGTGGGACCAGACCTGAGTGGGAAGAGTTAGCAGAGAGACTGTTGGGTCTTTATGCAGTGGACACTGAGGCTAATGATGCTAAAGCGCCTTAATGAGAAGAGGAATTATTCTTCATAAGAAGTCATCTCTGTTGGGTTACAGTTTCAACAGAGCATGGTTTTCCCGGCGATCGCAGAAATGCAGGGGAGGTCAAAGGTCAGACTCAAGTAGATGTCTCAGAGAAGAAGCGTGGTACTCATTAAAACATTTCCTATTCCATCAAAGTCTGCTGAGGAACTTGAGCTACCCTGAACCAACAAGGTTTTTTATGAAGTCGCTAGTGATTGTATCGTTGTTTCCGTAGATCACTGCGTGTGTTGTATTGATAAGGGGTGAGCCACACCCACTAGAGAGAGATGCAATCCGTCCAATCTTTAAAACTTTCCCCGACTCATGATTCATAACGGCAGAAAAATCTCTCACTCTTGAACATGCAGTAACCGAATGTGTGCTAAATCCCATGAATATTCAGTGTGAACGCAGGCAAAGGTTTTACTGGATCAGTCAGAATGACTCGCCTTCCATAAACGTCGACTGACATAAACGCACAACCTGGGGATAAAGTGAAATATATAAATTAATCTACATCACCTTGATGTTAAAGCACTGCACACATGAAGTATAAGAATGTGTGTGGTCATTAAATCAAGTGTTTAACGTTGTAAACATCTCCATGTGGTGTTGTTCATGTGCTACAAGACATATCAGGGACAACAGAAGCAGTCATCGCCTGTCTGCTTTTAAACTGCAGCGTACACATACAAAACATTTAATGTCCCACTAACTGTGGAAGCACAATCCACTTCCTGTTTAGTACAGACCAGAATCCACTGAAAGAACCTAATCTCACACTTCTCTCCCACTCCTGTTCATTGAATGTGACACATATTCATCAAATCACACGAGACACTAACAGCACATTTTTCTCATTGTGCATGTCTTCACACACATTCCGCGCGGTCGTACTAAGGAAGTGGGAAAGCATAATTGGCACACACATAATCTCCATATTTATTTGAGGAATAACACCTCACAGGCCTGACAATCTGGCCCCCTTAGATCCCGTCTCCCTCTGCGCTCCGGTCTCACAGTGGGTGATCACCAGGCTGAGCTGATTCGGCCTGAAAGGCGGCGCTGTTTAATGAGCAGCGGAGGGGCGTGAGCGAAGAGACAACAGGTGGAGCGTCAGATTAATGCTCTGCAGCCGGGGATGGACCACTTTCCTTGCCAGCTGTCGTCCACGATAATAATCAGTCGAAAAGAATGCAGAAGTGATCATGCCACCAAGACGTTTTCTGTTAGGAGGAATAAGCTCTATTCACAAGATGCCATTCATCTGGCTGTTGTTCAGAGACATCAGCTCCGAGCGTGGCACTGCTCCAGGTAAATATTGATATGTTTCCGATTCGCTGCTGTAAGCAAAGCAAGAAAGCTGCCAAGAAAGGTCCCGCATCCGATCTGAATCATGATCTGTAGTATTTGGTAACAGCACTCTCAGAACTTGGCACAGTGCAACACTGACTTCATTGCTCCGGGCGCACCAGATATAGTGATTTTTTCCAGTTGATGTGGCTCGGCTCAGTTATTGCTCTGAAAGTCCGGCGTTCTGCCTCGCTTTGTTGCGCTGCAATCAATCTTCTCTGTAAAGGACACGTTTTTTTCCTTCACACAGCCGCCTTGAAAAAAAATCCCACTGAGTCACTTGTGTTTCTATCTTTGTGACTGATTAAACAAACACTTTGAGGCTTAATTAATTTATCATGTTAGTTGTTTCAAGGTCTCTTAAGCAAGTCATTGTGCTTCGACACCGAGGCCTTTTCACGACTACAGTTGGATGACGGTGTAGAAATGAGGCCCTGAATAATCTGCATCATATTGAAGCCTCTGATAGTGTCAATGAGCAGTAAGTCAAGTATGCAGCGCCGCTCTCCAACGCGAGTGTTATGGTACACTGTGGCCTGCTAATGGTGTGAACACTGGCACATTTTTTATCAGTAGATGCTAGTATGTTTGCTCCAAGTTTGGAAGCAGTTTCTATGGCAACGACGTCCTATCCTTCTCACTGACAATCTGTAGATTTAGCCACGATTAGTGACAACTCTATTCAAGCCTGTGAGCAGCCACTGCACGGACGCTTTGATACATGTTGCTCTCTTTAATCATGACGAGACACATGTGCTGAGGTAAGCAGAGCTGTTTGCTTGCCAAAACTTAAAAGCTCTATGCCATCCTGACAGAAGCGCTTAAAGGCTTTTAAGTTGACACGTAAAGATGCATGAGAGGAATTCTGGCAGCTTGCAATCTCTCTCTCTCTCCGACTCAATAGCTATCAAAAGACGCTTTACTTAATTATTTTCTCGCAAAGCTGACCTTTGATCCCCGCAGTACTACAAACAAGGTCGCCCGCAGGTTGCAGAGACGAGACACGTGGCTGATGAAATTATTGATGAGTAAGTCACCCTATTATTTACAAGCTGCCCTTCTCAGCTTAAAGCAGCCACTCATTAAAAAGCAGCTCATTGAATGAAGCCTGACTTTGTCAAACGGTACATTAATATTGTCAGCTGTTGGTCCCTGCTAGAAGCTCGGTTGTTTTGGTTTTCCTGCAAAAACTGAGCCATAAAAAAGAAATGTGGGATTTTAGTTTAGTTCAGTTTAGCTGCCGTCATCGAGACAAGAGCTAACATAGTAAAACAGATGTTGGGATTGTTGCAAGATTAAGGCCTTCTGTTGCAACATCTGCACACTAAGTCAGGAGGAAGAGCAAAAGATCACCCACAATCCCTTGGGGGAAATCATTCTTAATTATGCCAAAACTCTATTAAACATAAAGCAAAAGTTATGTATGTAAAAAATAACATTATACTTAGTTCTAACCCAGTAATCTGATTGGATGAGAGGTGTTCCATGAGTGGTGATACACAGTACAACTTCATTGGGACTTTTCACACTGTGTATCACTCCGCCTTAGCCAGGTGTTCTGAACACTGTTAATTAACATTACAGCAGACTGTGTGTGTCTACATTAATCAAGCTGGTGCCTCTGCTCACACAGCAGACTGTGCAGACTGACTTCTTTCACTGGTTGATGATACATTGACACAAACGTTGTACATTAAAGTTAAATGTACATGATGAAAACAGCTGATCTGTGGTCACCAGTAGACACAGAGTGCAGGAGAATGTTTGGGTTGCTTAGCAACAGTCCAGTTTCAGTTAAGTTGTGGAACTAGTTGAGTAGGTGGAGCAACAACAGCAAGTAATCTGTTGTTGATTATTACTGCCTGCGGCCTCGTTCCTAAGACCGAATCACAGCCATGATGATATTCAGTACATCAGTCCCTCTCATGTGATATTGCTTTAATATCAAACTGTGAAAATACTCCCTTATGAATAAAAAAGTAGTCTGTATATTGAGCTGATAATGTAAAGATCTCATTTAAAGCCATTTATATCCCTATATTTCTCATGAAAGCATGCCCTTTCTACAACAAGCAGCAGACAAGCTAGCATCAAACACCTTAAGCTAAGTAAGTATTTAACCAAAATACAGTGAACATATTATATTTGTGATATATGTATTTCTCTGTGTTATTTGTTGCAAAATAGCTGAATGAATCTGCACCTTTCCCTCACATTATCTTGAGATAAACATGAACGCTTCTAAGTTCGAACAGTGTTAAAAACAAGTCATAACTTCAGTCACAGAGCAGTATATCTCTGATCAGTGACACACTCCGTGATGTCAGCCATGATGACCTTGTTGTATGGGGGCAGCAGGATATTTGTAGGTTGCCCATCAGCCATCAAGCACTCAGGACCTTGCAGTTTGTCCCCCTGTATGGCTTCTATAGGCGTCTCACCGGGAAGCAATCGGCCTGCACAATCCATCAGATGTCTGTACGAGCGCGTGGTTGGCTGTGGTGTGAAGGAAGATTAAGGCATGACCTTCACACAACATCAACGTGTAGATGAGTCCTATAGACTGATCATCTGATTGCTCCTTGTCTTCCTGGCTTTCACTTCACATGATTGTGCACTTAAAGAAATGTTTGTTCAGTCACTGAGGGGCAATTGGGTGCACCGAGCAAAAAACAGCTTCACAATCAATCGGCCGAGTTAAAAAACAAAGAGGTTACCCTGCAGAATGTGAGGTGACTCTGAGAGGTCCAAATGTTGGTTTGCAATGGTGACAACAATTCTGACAAAATGTATTTATTTTTTATAACACTTTTACTGCAGTATAAATCACATAATGATGCTGCTTTTCCTTTGCCAGAGTTCTTTTTCAGATTGAATAAGCAGTCTGCACATCAGAGGTGTAGGGGTGAAGGCCTGTTAAAGTCAGTTTCTGTCTGAAGGGTTTTTTTGTGTTTCTTTCAGGGAATTCAATCAAACAACTGCAAAGAGACTCAAACTGACCAAAAAGAGACGAAATCACGATATGACACAAAACAACTACAAAAAGGCAGAAAATGAGCACAAAAGACACAGAATGACAATATAACACAAAACTTTACAGAAAGGCAGAAAATGGCCACAAAAAGACACAAAAAAAACAATATAACACAAAACTTTACAAAAAGGCAGAAAATGAACACAAAAAAACACAATATGACACAAAACTTTACAAAAAGGCAGAAAATGAACACAAAGACAAAAAACACAATATGACACGAAACTTTACAAAAAGGCAGGAAATGAACACAAAGACAAAAAACACAATATGACACGAAACTTTACAAAAAGGCAGGAAATGAACACAAAGACACAGTATGACACAAAACTTTACAAAAATGCAGAAAATGACCACAAAATAAACAAAAAACACAACATGACACAAAACAACTAGGGGAGACCGGGGATGATAGTAACACTTTTTGTTTGATGAAGTGTAACTCAGTGGTTCTTTGTGCTAGAGATCTCAATTTCATTTTGACATGTGGTACCCATATTTGTCTGCTATAAATGACATAAACTTGGACTTCTACTACACCATCACAGATTATGTAAATTAATGTCAAATACAAAGAGGTATGTTGTTACAACCTACCCCAGTACTGGGGTGAGTTGTAACACTACTTGAGGATAGATGTAACAATTCAATTATTATGCTTAAAAAAGATCCACACTAATAAATGTATGGAAGCACATTAATGAATAATAAAGAAGGAACCATAAACTTGTAAGACTACAAAAATAATAATAATAAAATAAATAAAAAGTATAATTTAAATACAATAAAAATAAATACAATAAAATAATATATTATTATTATTATTAAAAATATAAATAACAGAAAATAATGAAAATAAAGTATAATAAAGTTTAAACTGGTGTGTGTTGTGTGGGTGTTTTGTAGCCTGAAAAAGGTTAATGTGAAAAAGCATTTGAACACTTGGAGATATGTGGAACAATCAACAAACCACTTTTGAACAGTGTGGTGCAAAGCTGCACTAAGTACTAAGTAAGTACTAAAAGGCATTTGAACAGTTGAACTGTCTATTGAACAATAAACAAAACACTTTTGAACAGTGTGTTTTTAAGGTGCAAAAGTACTTAGTAAGTAACTTTTAACTAAGCAAACTGCCTAAGGCATAATACATATGTTAAATTAGATAGGCAGTTTTGGCAAATGTAGTTGTACAACCCTCCCCATGCCAGGTAGCCATTACAAAGCTAACCGTTTTTAGCATTTAGCTTCAAAGCTAGCACTTATGCAACACATCAAATTAAACTAGAGAAACTACTACTTGAGCTTATGTAAGTAAAACAATTGTATCTACAACACAATGGACACTATGGAAAAAATATTTGTGATGAAAATGTTTACTTTCTTAGCTGAAAAATCGTTTTTTGGCTCCAGAACAGACAGTTTTCAACTCAGAGACATGAGGCTTCACCATTTGTAAGTGGGCATTGACTGTATTGATGACATCACCACAGCTCGTTTCTGATTGGTCAAACTGAGAGTGTTACAAATATCCCTTTGTTACAACCATCCCCGGTCTCCCCTACACAAAGGCAGAAAACTAGCACACAAAGAAACAAAAAAACACAATACGACACAAAACTTATAAAAAGGCAGAAAACTAGTTTTTTGTGTATACATAGAAACATATACATATGTGTGTCCAGGGCTTATTATCTCATCACCTGTCCCTGTCTTTAGGCTTTTTGGAATAACAAATAGCAGCTATTTATTGATAATATTTCAAATGACAATGGTTATAGTTGCTTTTACAACACTAAAAAACACATTCATTCTCAATGTATTGTCAACAGCAACCAGGCCTCTGTATCTGAGTCTTAACACAAAGTTATTTTAAGCTGCAATTGTGTAAAACTGAGCTATGTGCAATAGTCAATGTTGTTTTCTTGTTGTTGTAGGTTTGAATGAACTGTGATTGACAGGAGTCCTTTTTAACGTAACAACACAAAACCTCAGCTGTTGCTTAAATGATTCGTTTCGGAGGACAATGACAGAAATGGGACACACACCTGGAAGCAGCGTGAATGTTTACAGCAGTAAAACACCTCCTCCTGCCTCCTCTTTGCTCTCACACTATGTGGGAGTAAATATGGAGTCTGTTTTAGAGATTACAAAATGAATTAGAAGTGTCCAGAATTCTTCTCTCTGCGTTAGGAGTTGATTGAACGACTCTGGGGGGGTTGAGAAAAATCAATCTGATTTTTTGTGTTTGTTTTTTCCGAAGAAAAACTACAAATTAACATTTAAATGATGATATCGGAGGAGATTTAGTTCCTGTTTGCAGAAGTCATTGAACAGGTTAATCTCATCAGTGCATCATTAGTATGAGCTGGAATCACTTAGCATTCATATGGATTAGCGCGTGCATTGATTATCATGATGCAACTTTTGGCACTTATTGACCTCAAAGAATCTTCTCACCGTCTGAGGAGAAGAGTTTGCCTTTAATGTGGCATTCACCGAGCATCTGTCATCTTAAAAGGCTGTTGGTTTAAATTTCATAATTGATAGGAAACTGCAATCTGCCTAATCATCATCTAATCAGCTGCATTTTAATACTTTTTGTATCCGCACTGATATCTAATATAATTATCTAAATAAGAGAAGTGCAGCTCGCAAAGAAACTGCAAGTCTGCAGCATGAAATGTTTTTAATTTGATCGACTGACAGCTCATATTCTTAAATATATTTTCTTATTGGTGGACTTTGAGTGCCTCAGACTTTGCAAACCTACTCCTTGGGTTCTTTATTTCCCCAAGGAACCAATTAATGTGATTGGTGTCCTGTCTTTTCACTGAGAGAGAGGGAGGAAGTGTGTGTGGGTGTGTGTGTGCACGCTTTGCAAGAACACGCACGCCCATTTGTGTGACTTCTCAGAGAGAGAGAGAGAGAGCACCAGGACTTCCTGAAAGTCTTTGCAAGTCATTAAAATGATGACTACACCTCAGATTATTTTAATGATCCTTAACATGTTATAAAGCACTAATAACATTATAATATGAACTCAGCATTTCCGGGTAGGACCCATCAACGAGAAATATGTCATCCTTGTTCGTCCTTGCATATTCTCAATGATTCATTCATCAAGCCACTCATGAGCACTGCCACCAGATTGATACTTCAGCGGCAGGATTTGCACAACAGACTGGATAACAGACAACCTGCATATGTACCTAAATAACAGCTGTGCGAGGCCTTCATGATTCAAACCTTATAGTATGTGACTGTCATTTTATTAAAAGTCAAAACAATAAGCTTCACGTGGTTGTGGATGTCCTGACATGCTCCGGCCCGTTACAAAAGACCCGCATTAAAATTCATCCTCTCTTGATCCGGGTCTCCTTTAATTATTACACAATCTCAAGTATTTTTCAATGAACCTCTTGTTCTGTGTCCATTAATGATTTCCTCCTGAATTCACATCTTATTATTCAACCGTTCTAGGTGCACGACTGAAGTATTATGTTGTGTTTTTTGGTTGCTAAATGATGAGATATGGGGCATTAATGACAGTAGAAACACTCTGATGCAGAAAATGAACCACAATGTCGATGTCTAATAACGTCCTGTATAAGCCACGCCCACTCCTGTTACTAATCAGATATCGAAGATCTCTGACGGTCGCTTTTCTTTTCAGACTGTTTGCCTTCATCTGAGCGTCGAATGTGTTTCTTCTTCTTTGTATTTTCACTTATTTTTGAAGTTGTATCTGTAGTCATCGATCTTTTCTTTGTTTGTTCAGCCATAGTAGATTACTGTTTATTTGCAACGCTTGCAGAGACCGGAAAAGTAGCTGCTTAGCTCCGCCTACCCTCTCCGGCAGACCACAGCTGGGTGATGGCAAGTGTCACTAACTGGGCACCGCTTGTGATTTTTTTTCGACGAATGTTGCCACAGACACCCAGTCTGTAATAATACTATATACTGCAAATGCAAAGGCTTTCATCAGTGGGCCATAGGCTCAATCATCATTGTGTTACCTCATACGGAGATAGATAGTGACTTAACAGACATTTATTTACATGAAAATCTTTAAGATATAATTTGAGTCTAATGCAATAAAAAAGATGAATCAGTTATAGATGTTAGAATATAGTAGATATATATTTTGAGGATTGTTTTAAGGGGGTAAACAAAACAAAACATCTATTAACCTTTTAAAGAAACTGGCCTTAGCAATTTATCATGAACCTCCTCAGGACCCTTATCTGTTCGGCTTTGCTTTAGTGCACATACGCACACTGTGTATTAATGTGGTACAGAATTTGACAGGCTTTAAAAATGATGTTGCATATCCTTCTGTAACTAATACGACTAATGAAATAGTTCATTGAAGAATAAATAAAAGTGACAATTATTTGTGTCCCAGTGTTTTTTTTAGTGTGTAGGTCTGTGCTGTGTACATGCACAATGCACACAGGAAGCTTATACAGGCCTGCCACCAGCTCTAACTCTACTGTGTTTTAAGCTTCATTGTGAACATTAGCTCTGCTCTTTGCCTCAAATAAAGAGGTGACCCTCCATACATATTGCTCGTCATCACATGCATAAATCCTGTCATGTATAGGCGGCTGTAATGGGCTGTAAAGGATATATTCATGGCAGCATGCAGAGCAGGTGCCCGGTGCGTGGTGTTTTGCATCCCAGCTTCTAATTACAGAGAAGACGGCCAGGAAGAGACGGAGCAATGTTCTTACTCTGCCATTTTGTGATGCTTGTTTACTAAAGGGTTTCATCCATCATAAGGCAGCCAGCAGGTGGCTGGGGAAACTACACAGAAACGTTTCTGGCACTCACGGGTGGATTAATTTTTGTGCACTCCTAAATTAATTATGACTGATTCACACCCTCGAGTGAATCCCTACATCTCCGGCTTGATCCCCACAAGCTGTCAGTGGCACAGTCGCTCGTTCCAACTCGACCGCGTCCCGCTTTCTTCCCGAGTACACACAGTATGTACTCGTTAGCTCGGTGGGATAATCGCTCAGGTAACACGTAGAAATCAGCGTAAATGGCAGTCATGTCATATTGCCTTAAACTGTAATCAGCACATGAGGCGTTGTCGTGAGCAGAAGGAATGAAAGCACTGCGATAATGATTAGGCCTGCATTGTTTTTCTTTCACCAAACTCCCCGAAGTAAACTCAAGTTCATTCTTGCCTGAGATGACACAATGTGAAGTTAATGAGTCTGAAGTTTGCTAATGATGTTTTGCATTCTTTCTCTGAGATATCATCTCAGCAAAGGTGCAAGTCTGTTTTGCCCGAGGGCAGCTGCATTCAAGAGGCAGCAGTTTTTACATTGTCTGTCTTATCTGTTAGTTACAGCCTTTATTAGATATCGGAAATTCTCAACCAATCGCCTTCCTTGCCTGAATGTTAATTTACTGTCAATAACATTTCCTTTTCATGTCCATTGTCCTGAGGCAAAACTCTGACAGCTTTATTGACGGACCTGTCCTTTACAAAATAAAAGTCTGGGCTCTAAAGAACAAACATTTGAAATGTTGAGAAATAAAAATGCAAAGCAATATGTAAAATATTTCTTATGTATTTTCAAAGCTTAGATAAAGACTGACAGCTGTGGTTGGCTACATCATCAAACAAACTAACCAATAAACTGTTTTATTAAAATTAAAATATCATATCCATCCATCCATCATCTATACCTTATCCTGTTCAGGCTCGCAGGGGGCCTGGAGCCTATCGCAGCTGTCACTGGGCGAGAGGTGGGGTACAACCTGGGCCAATCACAGGGCTGACACACAGAGACAACCTTTCACGCTCACACCCACCTAGAGTCACCAACGAGAGGAGAGGGAGAGCATGCAGGCTCCACACAGAAAGGCCCACTATGTTCGGAACCTTCTAGCTGTGAGGCGACAGCGCTAACCGCTGCACCACCATGCCCTGATATATTATATATTACTGATATATTATAATATCAGTTCTGGGAAATGTCTTATTTAATTTAAGTTGTAAGCTTAAGATTTAAGTCATTGTTTTTTGTGCCACCTATGGTCACTTGTTGTAACAGGAAGTGCAGTTTAATGCTATAGGAAATAAAACGTTAGCAGATCATTTTCTGAAGTAAAAAACTAGTGACTGTGTTTCATTCAAGGCAACAAACTTGCATTTTTTTTAATAATTAGGAAAGTGAACAAAATTGCAAATGTGTGTTTCCTTCACAATAAAGGCTTCCCTGTTGCCTACCAGGTGAATGCCTTTATTTTGAAACAGTGGCAGTCGACTCTATCAGCTCTGACACATTAGGAGAGCAGTGAACTGAAAATCAATGAAATGCAGTCATGCTAGATTACACACGGGCATTGTGAAGGCAGTTTAGTGCAGGAATGGCAGACTCGTACGCTGAAAAGGAATATATAGAGGGAGCTAATTACATGTTGAATTGTTACTAACATTAAGTTGATAAAACATAACTATGTCTGCTTCATCCCTCTTTACATTCAGCACTTACTGATCCATCCTTTCCTTTCTTTCACTTCACGGCCTTAACATTTCCCACTAAAGAGCTCCGTCTTCCTTTCATAAAACAGCTGAGTGTCACATGGCACACTTGAGACTGAGGTGGTGCAACAGCTCTCGTAAACTGGCACACAACACACAACGGCAAAGGAGGAAGTTACTGTTGCGGAATTTTTTTTACGGCGGCTGCGAGCTGTGGAAGTGAAATATGCCGTGCTGTTGTACCATATGTTTCACAGCTCTGTCTACACACCCTGACTGCTCCCTTTGATTACACTTTACACATTGTTAACCGTATATGCGCAGCAGTCGCTTGCAAGTGCAGTCGGCCAAGGCTCAGTGACTTTCCAACAACATGGCATCAGTGTGAAAGGAGGAAACATGTTTGTAGCTATATGTAGGGCTGTTTTAACCTCGCATTATGTCAGAGAAATGGGATTATATCAGACAGAGAGTTTAAGATGCTTCAGTTATGGCTGTGTAATGTGCACAGCCATTTCCATTTAAATAGGTTTGTCACATTTCCAAAAAACCGCTGTCCCCCCAGGATATCTGTGTCTCTCATACAGGAATTTATTGAACAGGGCAGCCTCGTCTTTTCCAGCCCCTCAACGTCATGAGAAGCTGTAATTCTCTCTCAGTATCCTCGGCACGATCTCCCTCTCTTTCTCTCTCCTCCACAAAGAACCAGGCTCGGGCAACTTGCATACAAAATAGCTGACTCAATCATCCAGCTGCATAATCAAGATAAGGGAGACGGGGACAGGAAGAGGGAAAAGATGTGAGGGCTAATGTGAGAGCGCTTTAGCAACAGCAGCAGAACTAAGATGTTTGGAAACACTTGTAACTCTCGACATTTAAAGTTGGCGGAAGTGAGAGTGGTGGTGAGGGCTAAGCTGGGGCTGATCTTCTGTAGGAAATGACAGGAGTAAGGGTTACCTCTGATAATTAACACAATTCCTGCAGTGCAGTGGCGCTAACTGTTTAAGCTTTGGGTCTTAAATCCTGGCTTTTGAATGTCACTGGGACGGTATAACAGTATGTATAGCCAGAACAGAGATGATACAGCAGCCCTACACCTACGTCTATAGTGCAGCTGAGTGGAAAGCAACAGAGTTATTCTTATAGGCTTGGCTAGATCCTTTTATTTGACCTTATTTCAGCTTTTGTGGACCCCTATGATTCGGACTACAGATCCCACACCATCTCCAGCAACATTACCACCTCCTCCTCTTCTGGAAGAGATTCATGGAGTCTTCATCTGTGTGAAAGACTTCCGAGCTGGCTAATAATCTTCGCAAATTAGGCCTTCCTTCACTAAAATAAAGAAATCAATCCATAAGAAAGCCTCCTGCAGTAACTCAGCACGTCAGGCGTGCAGTATGCATTTCCTAGACAGATGGCACAGACGCAGCAAAATCCTCGGCTAATCTGAGTGAGACTGCACACAGGGCTCCTGTACTGTAAGCACAAGACTGTGTAATGACAACATAATACGTTCAGGCCATACAATGCACAGCTTTTAGATGTGTCACAATGATTTGTCAAAATGTGATGTAGTGCAGGGTTTTATAGGATAGTGCTGACAGAGCTGATTTATATATATTTTTTTTAATAAGATAAAGTTAAGAATACTCTTCTCATTAGCACCAGATCTATTTTAAATGCGAATATATTCTGTTCTTTATGTTATTCTGATTTAAAGTTAAGCCTGTGCTGGTTGAGTAAAGCGGCCAGGCGCTGTCCGTGGTGCTGAAGCGACAACTCAAGCGGGCGCTGTTACAGGAGGTTTGCAAAGTAGCCACTACTTTCTCTGGATCTGTATCGAATGTGTCATTAAATGCAACACCATTTAAAGCTAAATGCATATCGAGATTGACTTTAACAGGGGAACTCAACAGACTGTTAGCAGCGTATTGAGAGCGTAAAAGTGCCCTCACGTCCCGTTCACGGTGCAATGCCAGCTGGCAAAGAAAAGAGCGCAAAATGCACAGACTCCTGCGTGATGGTGCACAAGTTCAGCTGTGCATTTGTAGAATTTTTAATCACTTAATAAGAGAAGCGTTTCTGTTATATGTTGCACACAACAGTCGAGCAACACAATTCAAATACAACCACTTATTCCTTTAAAGCATTCCCGTTCAACCTTGTAATTTACCGTTAAATGCAAACGGCATAAAGTCCAGTATGTTGTGTGTAAACTCCAAAGAGTCAAATAAGCAGCACAGTAACAGCTTACCTGCTTGACGATCGCGGAGCACGAGCCTCTTCCCGACACAAAGCTGGCACCTTACTGTATGTCACCACGAACACAAGACGTTTTCAGAGACACATTTGAGATTACTGTCAGATAAAATGAAAAAATCAAATAAAAAGAATCCAAGTTTTCTGTCTTCGGTTTGAAGACGCGCGAGCAGGCTGCGTCGAAGGAGAGTCTCAAAGATCCATTTAGCGGTGAGTGATTAAATTCAGCACTGAGCTCGCCTTTATGTATGCTGAACAGACCCGGAGCCCGGCTTGGGCTTTTCTATTACACTGAGAGCTGACACCGGCGTTTAACCACAATCAGAGGAGGCGGGTAGCTAGATAGGAAGGTAGGTAGGTAGTGTATCAGTTGTGAAACTGCGGAGAATAAGCGCGACAGGAGCGCATGTTGATCCTCCAGTCTAGCCGAGGCAAAGTTTAAATCTCATAATAAGATTGTTTGTCACCGCGAGGCTATAAATGGTGGCGGATCATCACGGATGCCGGGAGGGTTATGGCAACTCCTCCGGCTGAAGTGCAAACAAACGCATGATAGCGTGTGTGCTGAAGAAAAAAAACAAAACCTTGAATAGTTTCCAGTTGATTAAAACAGTCACAGAGAGAAAAGTAATCAGCTACGTCACACGAGCTTTAAGGCTCGAGCAGCCTATGAGCCAACTTTACCCCCCGTCTTTTTTCTCTCTCTCCCTCTCTCTGGGCTGGGCTGGGGAGGCTTTTGAATTGCTCAATTTCACAGCCTGGTTGGGGGTATGTTTAATTTGGTATTGCATGAAAGGAGATACTTTTTCCCCGGACAAAAGTCCATTGGTCCCACCAGCAGGGGGCTCCGTAATAATCGAAAGGAGCCTTAATGTGTCCGTGTAATGCTATTTAATAATGACTGTGTGATTCCTGATTTTTCCATATTCACATAATGTTATGTACATCCTTCTAAATCCATGTGATTACATCCTGATTGTATCAGATCTCCGCACAGGAACAGTTACATGGAGGCCATATAAAGGGCTCCGTTCAGACAAGTAAAAACTGCCACATTGATGATGCCAGTGGTCTGTAAATTTCAGGGTTAAATGGAAGGGGGGAGCAGGGAGAGGGAGGAGCTGGGGTATTTATTGAAGTAGACCATACTTCACCGAGGAGGTCAAGCCTTGGTCTCTGTGAAAGTAAATCAATACATATCAATGATAAATTATTGAATACAAAAAGCTGCGGAATACAAATTCCCACTCACACGGAGCACACGGTGTGATACAGGGTGGAGCTAAGGAGAAGTTAAATGCACGTATATGTGTTTCTCTTTTGGTTTAAACATGCACAATATCCAAACTAGGCGTGGATGGTGCACTGATAGTGTTTAAACCTGCCATGGAAGAAAGGGCGAGGCTAATTGAGCACCTTCTTAAAAAGAGTCAGAGCTAAAGAGGCTGAAAAAAGGTCAAAGCCAGAAGAAAAGATTACATTTCTCTGCTAATAGCTGTGAACACATCTGCTCCGTGCTGTGAGGGTTAAAGCCACGCTGCCCGTCCCTGTGTAAACGCAGTCCCAGATTTAATTTATGGAGAGTGCAGCCTGATGTCCTCTGTAATGACGTAGTCTGGGGGATGACCCGAGCGAGTCGGGGAAGCGACAGCCAGGCTGCAGATGCTCTTCCCTGAGAGGGAGCAAGTGCCTGTGCGAGGACTTGGCACCGACGCTGCGATGTCTTGTCTCATTGCAGCAGTCACGTTGGAGCTGTGAAATGTGGATACGGACAGCCCGGCCCAGGAAGTCACAGCAGTGCAGCTGCAAGCACTGAGAATGACACACACTCTGTATGAGGCTCTAATGACTTCACGACTCCAGGCCGAGCATGATACATGACCCCATGCAGACACCGTAGCCTTTAAGCCACCCTGGTTAAAAAATAAAGGTTTAAAGGGATCAGGAGTCACAGCTGGAGGAAGGAAGACAAACAGGTCACAGCCCAAGGTCTCATTGACTTGAAAGAATGCCGATGTTTCTGCCTTAATTCTGGAACCTAAGATGCTAAATATTTCTTAGGATGAGTTTGTTTCTTTATGTTTTATTCAATCACAACAGAAGGACTCTGCAGCAGAGAGGCTGGGCTTGATGGGCCTCCATAATGAACCCTCCTATCTGAATTTACCTCGAGGGCTCGATCGGTTTGACGTCGTCCAGGTATGAGCTCTGAATCCCAATGGACACGACTGTTTCTGTCACTAATGTAGCAATCATTTAAAACGCACACTGAAGGCTGAGTTTATATCATTGACTATTTTATGTTTATAAATCCTAATGTGCAATGTCATGTCAATGTCACCCTCCTATTGGATGTATTGACTTGATTCGTGTGTTTTGAGTTAGAAATGTAGCTTCTGCTTTAATTCAAAAGGGTTCTAATGTGAGAGTCGGGTTTTACATGTGATTAAAAGTGCAGATAGGCTTGTTTACATTGTGGTGTTTAACCCTCTTGTTGTTCTGTCACTTTGCATCGGAGCAGCTTACATTTCCAGTTAAACCGGTGCTCTCAGGTTTTAGCTTGAAGCTCAATGGGATTCTCCTCTGATTCTGAAGTGAACACAGCAATGTATGTGTTACTTAATAACAGTCTATGTACGCTTCAAGTTGTATGACCTCCACAAGCAAATGGTTAAAAAAATATTGGTCCAACAAGAACCATTTATTTTGTACTTCGGATTTCTCATGCATTTGTTATTTACACATTTTAAAGAGCAGCTCCAGTCATGTTTTAGGATGTTTAAAATGCTCTGCTTGAAATAATACATTGTGTCTAATGTGTTTTTTTTCAGCAAAATATGTTAAAATCCTCCCAAGGCATCTCCTCCTTCTCCCTCATTAAGAATGCCTGAATCAGCATAGTCCCTGCCCACTATGGACATTTACAACCGTCCGCTCCGTCGCGAAAAACAAAACACATCTCTGCCATCGTTTAGTGGCAACTTGTTGAAACTTAGCTAGCTTGAGATGTAGTAATTAGTAATGACGATGTCGGTTACAGCTGGCTCGCGCATCGCAGAAGTGGTTGCTATTGGTTGCACATAATGATAGCCTCACCCCGTCCATTAACGGGATTGGCTCCTTAGGTTTGTGACGTCACAAACCTGCCAATCTGAAAACGTGTTGTTCAAAAGCAGACAGGCTCAGCCATGGAGATGACTGCTTATGTTGTCCCTGATTTGTCTTGTAGCACATGAACAACACCACATGGAGATGTTTACAAGGTTAAACACTTGATTTGCACCAGAGTGAGTGCAATAGATGGTAATATTTAACCCATCTAAACTACGGTATCTCACAATAAAATACAAAGTTTAAATTAAGATTCCGATCAAAGTTCCTAAAACAATCATAAATCTATAAGGCAAAAGTGGGAATTCATCTAAAACTTGAGTAAAAATGTGTTGACTGAGTGCCAACACATACCACCACTTGATATTTGCTAAAACACAACAGCACTTGAAATTTCTGCTGCACAGGACGCACCACATATTGATTTATCAACCCAGGTTTAAGAAGATACAGCAGAGCAGACAAACAACAGCTCTGCTCCTTCAAATCAAAACAGTCTGTTGATACAACTGAAACTTAGATTTTAAAACAGGACTCTGACAGATTGACAGACATACTGATGTCAACATGAGACAGTTCTGACTTACTTTGCAGAGGGTGGTAATGCTTCACGTGAATCAAGAACAACAGCTACAATTGAAAGGATCATAATGTCACTAAATGAAGTCTGGGCAGTCTGGTTGGAGAGGAGAAAGAGGTGGAATGTTTTATTCAAATCCTTCATTTACTGGCTAAGCCAATTTGGTGCTGAGGCAAGAAACATGGGCTGCAATAATTCAGGGGAGGAGACGGAGACTGCTGCTTGATAAAATGGAATATGTGCTGTCAGTGAAGTGCAGGAGATCCATCTTACCGGCACAGCAGTGGGACCCACATCTACAGCTGCTTCACCAATGGTAATGTTCTGTGTGACATAAAGGAAGATGCGCTCAGATGTGCATGCTGATGTTTAACGGACATACTTACATACCTTATTATTCTCCTCATAGCAGCACACATACACAGCAGAGTGTTGCACCTTGGAAAGGCAGCAGGATGAAGTGATTGCACATGACACGGCGTTAATGTAGCTCTGCTTTGCTCCAGTGTTTTCTGTCAAGCCCCCGTTTACAGCTAATGCATGAATAAAAGAAAAAAAAAAGGAGACTGATCCCGGTAAACAAATACATGTTTGATGATAATGATGTTTTTTCAGGGGTGGAGGAAGTAGATCATTTTCCTATAAGTAGCAACATTACACTTTAAACATTCTGACAAGTGAAACGGTAGTTAAAGTAGCAAAAGTAGCACACATTTTAGCATGATAAAGAATCGGTTATCAAAGATTTACTAATCAACTAAACTATTCATTAACTTTGATTTATGTCTAAATTGTATGAAATGTTTGGTGCATAATATTTTGTATGTATATTTTATGTTAAAGTTATAATCTCAAAGATTTTCGTTCTCTCTGGCGGCTGCTTATGGCGCTAAAAGGCAATTGCGGGCGCATACGTCCCAGACGTCTATGGTTGGCTCCCTTTGTCACAGTTGTAACACTTGATTTTCCTCGCTGACGGTCGCTTTCCTTTTTAGACTGTTTGCCTTCATCTGAGCGTCGAATTTGTTTCTTTTTCTCTGGATTTTCACTTATTTTTTGTATCTGTAGTCATCGATCTTTTCTTTGTTTGTTCAGCCATACTAGATTACTGTTTACTCGCAACACTTGCAGAGACTGGAAAAGCAGCCGCTTAGCTCCGCCTACCCTCTCTGGCAGACCAACCACTGCTGGCTGATGGAAAGAGTCACTAACTGGGCGCTGCTTGTGACGCCCAGTCCGTAATACTGCAAATCACCATTGTGTTACCTCATTCGGTGATAGATCGTGACTTAACAGACATTTAGTGAAATGAAAATCTTCCAGGTTATATCTTTAAGTCTTAATTTGTAAGGTATAGCAAGGGAAGACACGTTTATTTATAAAGCATAGATAGAGCTATTTAAAGTGCTTCACACAGTTAAAAACAGAGAATATTAAGAGCTTTAAATGAAATATGATATTAGGCTAAATTAAGACATAAAAAATATATCAAAAATACAAGACCAGGTCTGAGCAATGCAACAGTATATGCTTCGGCTTAAGTCTACCTTCTTTGAATTATAACAGTTATGATTTACCTTTGTTTTTAGAATTCCCAGAATTCTTTGGTCCAACACCCTGCAGTCACAGACTCCTTTATATCCCAACATTTAAAACGCTGTAAGTATTCCAGAGTAATAGAGTCCTAAAATTGTGCAACAGTGTTAGAAATGACTAAGTTAACTGACTAAGTGATTATGAAGTGGACTGAAATTAATACTGATGCCTCTTTATGACCTAAAAAAGCAAACCAGCCCATCAGCGACAAGATTGATTCTCTTTTTATAGTTATTTTTAATGCCTGTGACCACTGCCGGGGGGTAGGTGTCAGACGAGACAATTCACTTTGCGCTGCCAAATCATCCCTTTTTTCTAAATTTCCACAGCAAAGATTCACAGCGAATGATATGTTTGAATGTTAAAAGAAAGCAGGAGGAGATTTTTTGTTTAAAATCACTCAGCAAAGAGATTAGAGGTGCAACTTTGTCCACAGGGGGCGCCAACATCCACACAAACCGAAAGTTCCTCACAGGAGCTTCAAGTGAGTAATTTGATGCTAGCAGGGAAATAAATGTAGTAGAGTTAAAAGTGCAATATATACATAACACTGAATAGAAATAATGAGTGTGACTTACAACCAAAAAGCACATCCCACTTTCGAAAAGTAATTCAAACTGTCAAATCCTTTGCTTTTGCTCGGATGTCTTCCCCTTCAGAGCGGACAGTAACAGGCAGGGACTGAAGGAACTAATAAGAATGATAAGAGGAAGCAGGAAAGTATGCAGGTACCAGTTCAACCTGAACTGCGATGACCAAAGAATTGCAATGAGCAAACTAACTGTGAAGAATGATTTGCATAAACACTAGGTACAGCACTGAGTGGGACTAGGTTATGACACACATCCAGTGCCATCAGCCTTTGTGGGAGGACCATTTGCATTCATTTAAATATTTAGTCAGCTCAGATAAACTGTTTGAGGTCATATTTGATCTCATATTTCCTGCTGGGTTTCTGAGTTTTAAATTGCGTCTGGAAGGAACTTGCAGGATTGGTTTTTGGTTTCACGCGGCGTCGCGGGTTCAGGTTGACCTAGTGGAAAACGTCTTTTGTTTTGCTTAAATATTAATCAGCTGTCGACTAAGACAAGAGACAAATTAGAGATTTAATGCTTTTAAAAGTGGCTAGGCAGTGGTTTGAACTTTCTATTAAGCTGATATGTTACCCTCTGCGTAGTTTATTTTCTCTCCGCTTTGCCTCAGCGCTTATCATCCTGATATGAAGGTGTCAGACTTACCTCATATTTCCCCCAAGAGCCTGAAAAAATTAAAAGCAGGGTCAGACCCGTTTTGTAATTCAGTGCAAATTATGTGCACTCTCAGCTCTCCTCCTCCTGTATGTTTCCTGTGAAGTTATTCGTAAAGCTCGGGTACGGGGAGAGACGGAGATATCTCACAGCGGAGAGCCGAGCGTGGGCAAACTCAGCCAACACTCAGCGAGGAGGGCTGAGGCCCCATGGTGGCTGCCTCAGCGTGACCGCTGGGATAAACACACCACCTACACTAAAAGCCTTACAAAAGAGACACGGCTATTCCAAACAGCTGTGACATGCAGCCTGTGCCCTGTGACTCTGGAATGAACAAGGTTTATTTATGGTTTAGATGGAAGAAAGGCTGAAAATACCTCATGTTGGTACTTTCAGCTCTCCCAGCTGAGCTACTCTGGTTTAGGTTTAGGGCCGGCCGCTCTGCTCTTAAACAAGGTAATGTAGCTGTGTCTGTGAATAGTGTACAGCTCGTGTTGATACACTTACAGGAAATCCACGGTGGGGTTATTTTGACGTGGATGGAAGACATATATAATTAAAAAAGGCTAAGTGCCTGTGTGCATGCTTTGGTCATCTTTGCTCACTTCTCTCTCCATTAGCTTGGAGGCTAGAGGCGAAATACGCCCGAGCCTATATTTTACACATAGCTCCAAGGTAGAATCCACTACATGCATGATTCAGAGGATTGTTCAGCCTTGTCGGCTCAATTTATTCATTGTCAACATGTACAATGACTTGACTCAGATTTGAGGTTGTGTGACAGATTGATTTAATTCGAATATCACGGCAATTTGACATTGTAGTCAAAGGAAATTGCTTGCTTTGCATGTCCTTGTCAATCAAGTTGATGACAATAACTCAGCCGGGGATACTAACTGCTACATTAAGACGCCCACAATAGGGAACTTAGACTTCTGCCTAATAAGGATTCTTGAGGATGTAGCATGAACTTTACAATACCTCTGTATCTGAATTATTCAAATTTGAGAGTACTCAGAATGCAGAGCGATCCCCTACCAGGCCCTTTTATTAACAGGCTTGGCTGCACCCTGTGAAACCATGAGATCCTCTGACTCAGTGCCATCGCTTATACAGTCAGCAATCCTCTCACCTGTCTGCACTCATACTGGCAGCCGCTTCCTGCCCAAAGGAGTAAAAATAACCACTTAATTATTCATCTTGTGGAACTGATGCCGTCTTTCATCATGTCCTACGAAACATCTCAACTAGACACTACACACATACGTAATATCAATAGAGACGTAGCAGAGGGGAAAGGCTGCTCTCGGTCATGAAGAATGTGATGCCCATTCAGGTCAGTTCTGTAGTTATTATGTTTGCTAAAATTGAATTTGTAGAATACAATACAAATACAACCCTGGTTATTTTAAATGATACAATAGGTCAGACCCATTGTTTCCAGGAAAATACTGCCTATGTACAGAAAATAAAGTGCTGACACCTCCACATTCTTTCACAACTTTCTGGGTTAAGATACATTCATGGAATGTGAATATAATTCCCTGAACAACTATGTGTACAATAAATACATTCATCAGTAGCTGTTCTGTTGCCATAGGGGCTCATGCTGACAAAGGACTGGTCCAGTAGCAAATTAATGCTCTGCCTCTGTGTTCACTTAATATATGACTGGTATATATACACTGCTTACTGCTCACATTTTATCCATCCATGCAATGAATCTAATCCATCCATCCATGCGTCCATCCATCTGTCCATCAATCCATACACCCACCCGCCCATCTCTCCGTCCATCCATCCATCTGTCCATCGATCCATTCATGCATACATTCCATGCATCCACCCATCTGTCCATCTATCCAGCCATTCATCCATTTATCTATCCATCTCTCTGTCAGTCCCTCCTGTCAGTACCCGATCCGTCCCAGCTGCCCGATCCGTTCTGCGCATGCTCATACTTATTCCTGCCCGATTTTTACCAGACGTGAACATTTGACGGCAGCAATTTTTTTTACCAACTTTATTAACAACACAATATTAGACAAATACATTACACTGCAATGCAAGTAACAGTATGTGGCCGTTATTAGCCAACATAAAAGCACAGAAAGGTTGCATAAGTGTTTGTTTTATTAACATTTATTGTGAAAAGATGTTTTACTAAAATCACGTGGTGATCAATACAGACACGCATGCGCAGAACGGATGGGGCAGCCGGGACGGATTGGGTACTGACACCTCCATTCACCCATCCATGCATCCATTTGTCTATTCATCTGTCCGTCCATCTATCTGTCCGTCTGTTCCTCCGTCCGTTCCTCCATCCATCCATTAATGCATTCATTCATCCATGCATCCATGCATATGTAATAACAACACGTTTCAGTTATATATACAAAATCAATCATATTTGGAACACAGTCGTGTTAGAACCTATTTTAAAGAAATATTGTAACATATTTCAATATTTTATCATCTCAGATGAGATGAGATGACCGAATGTTGTTCACGTTTGTTCTGTGTTGTGATTTTCAAACACATCTCAGGTTAGATCTTATCAACGCATCTCCTATTGAGAAACTATATTTCATATTATTAAAGGAACAGTTTCAACACTTCTTCCACTTCCTTGCCAACTGATTGAAGCCAATTGGTTTAGCTTAGTACAAAGACTGGAGACAGGGGGAAACAGTTAGCATTGTTCTGTTCAAAGTTAACTAAATCAACCTACCTGTACCTCCACCTCAGCTCAATAACTAAACATCATAACTTGTTCATCCACACATGCTGATAAAACAGTGCATCCTACACAGTATTATTTTTTCATTCACAATGTCTGAGTCATGATTGAAGATGTAAACAGACTGATGGCGGGTCAGAGGCCAGGGAAGTGGACTCAGGCACACATGTGTTGTGTATTCACATCCCTCTCACGGTCATTTCAAGCTCAGTGTTTCTACACGATAGCTGCTGCTTGTGTGTCTGCAGGCAGTTAGCAATGAGGCGCCCACTAGTCTGCATCTGTCTGACTGCAGCCGGGGAGCCTGGGCCTTCCAGTGCCCTATCCATAAGAGAGCTGAGCCCAGCAGGCAGCCCACACAGATGCTGTGCAAACCGACAAAAGGACATCCGCCTACACTGTGTTGTCTAAATGATTCCCCAGCTCACGTAACGGTGAAAAAAGGCGAGCAGATTGTGAAGTGTATGATCAGTGGAGGTTGGAAAGTGTTTAGAGAAATACTTGCTTCAGTTGCTGTAAAACTTTTCATTCGTGCTTTGCAGAGTTGCCGGAATAAAACGCAGAGGGGTCAAAGGTCGTGAGCTGGTCTGTGATTTCTGACAGATGGCGCGGGGGAAAGGGATTGTTTTGATAAACTCGGGTTGAAAGTGCTTCATTCTCTTGAACGCCGCCGCATCTGTGAAGGTGAGAAGAGAGCAGCTGAAGTGCACTCACACTCAGCAGGCACATGTTCAGCTATTATTGCAGGTGGAGTTATTGAAGCTACGAAGCAATAAATGCACGACACACACACACATGAACATACACACAAAGGTACGCACACATTTCTGTTAAGTTTGAGTGTGGATTCTTTCACAGCCAAAATGTTCACCAAGACAAAATCCTTTATGAGCTTATAAGCTTGACATGTTAATTACTGCTCATTAATACAAGAGCTTATTCATGAGCTCATGATACATTATTTGTAATAACTGTGTTCATTTCAGATAACTAGTTTGCTAAATTAATACAGAAACACTAAAAATATCTCTACAGCAGAACACTGCTTGAAAGAAGCGTTCAAACCTGCTATTTTCATTAAACGCTAAACCACCGACATCCTTAGGAGCGGACGACTGATTTTAATTGAAAGTGAAAAAAGTAGTTAGAAACAGTGCAGCACGCTAACCTCATCTGCATGCAACAGTTTGCCGTACCGATACTCGCATACCGGCCAAGTCATCCAAATTATTGAAAACAACCATTTGCTCTGCTTTCCTCCTGGGTTGCCAACTTTTTACACCAGAGGGCTTTAGGAGAAATGAGTTTTCAATATTCTGCGGGTAGCCCTTTAAAGAAAGCTCTTGGTATTTAGTTGATGAAATCAGATGACTTCAGGCCGGTGGAGCTCTTTAATTAAACTAAAATACAGTTTTATAAATCAATGACTTAATGTATGATAAAATACGAGAAGTGAACGTAAAATACGGCTGCTCCCAAACTCCCTCTTAAGTTTTTCCTCCCTGTCCTGTGAGCAAATCTGATGATCGCACAGTGAAGTACAGTTGTGAAAGGAGTGATGTCATGCATGAGTCTTCTTCACGCACAAACTGCTTATTGTCATCTGACCACTTTAGTCACCACGAGGATGAATGCAAATACTGAGCTGGCACAGGAAGCTCTGCAGGGTTTTCAGATAGTTCCAGTTACTGATCTGTGACATTAGCATGCAGGCTGCGTCAGTCATAAAGAATGAGTTTATGCCAAAGAGATTTGAGTTGCTGTCCCATAATATACACAAATACTGTATGAGTCCAGTGATCATGGATTTTAACAGAGTAGTCTCTTTGTTTAGGTCGTGAACTTAATGTTTGTTGAATCTATACATATTGGCGTGTCCTTAAAGTTTCCGATATACCTGACAACACTCAACCCTCTGTACTGTAGTCATGTAGGCTATTGACACAGAAGATGCGTGCAGTATCTCCACTATGTTAATACTTTTTTGACTGTATTAATTAGATATTAATTGCTCAAATCTCACTTGTTTAACTCTTGATTATTTTATGACACATTTACTCTCTGACAGCCACTGTCACTGATACTCGTGGTATTTCTGGAAGCTTCCGCGCTCACACAGAACAGTGTTAAAACACAGTAGTAGCTGGACCTCCTGTCCTGCTGCTAAAATTTTAACAAACACGCTCGGGCCGAAAACTATATACACATGGCGGCCATTTTTCTCTGACAACACACTCAGGGTGGGAAGCTCAAATGCTTTTGCAACATGTATAAACGTAGTGAATCAAAAAATCTTTATAATTTTGCTGCTTCTAGACTGATCAGCAACTGAAAAGACTTGGATGTTGAAAATCTGTAGGGATTGGGGGCCATATTTGAGGTTAAAACAACAAATGTGTTAACTCTTTAGCTACAGTTGGACATCAGCAGACATTAGCATGAACCACATCCTTGCTAACATGAGTGTTTGATTGTGTTACACAATACAATAGGAATGGCATAGCTTACATTTGCTGTTAGCTACTGCTGTGTTAGCTTGCTAACTAGGTAGGCTATGCTAGCAATTTAGCTTGCCAAAAACTGGATAATAGAAAAAGTGTAAATTCCTAGCTTACAGTACTGTTAGTAAGGAATTTAGGCATTCTTATTGTATCGTGTAACACTATCTAACTGTAGTGTTAGCCAAGGAGTGGTTGAATGCTAATGTTAGCTGTTGTCTGATGGTAGCTAATGATTAATGTTTAGCTTTAACTCATTCTAGTCCTTTTGTTTTCAGTTGGAGATCAATCAGGAAGTGGTGAAATGATAATAAAAATTTGTCAAATTTACTAAAGTTTATAAATCTTGCAACTTTGAAAAGGCGATGATTTGTAACAGCGTTTGAGCTTCCCACCCTGAGTGTGTTGTCAGAGGAAAATGGCCGGGGAATATGGTCCATGGAGGTAAATACACATCGCCTTTTGAAAGAGCTGATCTCAGGAGAAAACACTCTGAATCGAGTGGCTACAACACTGGGGGGTCCCTTAAGGGAAGCCAAAGGAAAAATAAATCAGGAAGGCTCTTCTGGTTTTATGAAAAGCTTAAAGTCTCTGAATTAAAAAGAAGCTACTGTGGGCTTACAAAAGCAGCATTTTTATTAATTACTGTATATTTTAATGATTTCTGCAACTCATTCATTGAGTGTGCCAGGAAGAGTAATGAATAGTTCCACACAAGGTATTTTCAAAGGTGTCTAACATGCAAATCAGCAGCTATAAGTGCAGCAGCTGGTTTTGCTACTATGATCCAATGAATAATCTGCTGTTGGCAAAAGCTGTTTGCTTGTTACATCACGGTGAAATGGTTACATATTTCCCCCACACCCTTCTGAGAGTGAGAGTTTTTTTTTCTTACACTTTCAGAGGATAATTAAGACATTCATTCATGTGACAGCCTTTGTTTAGTCATAGGAAGAAGCTTGAGTAAATGAGGGAATTTGTGTGAAACAGAGGAAGGGTTTTTAATGTAGAATGAGTTTGGTCTCACACATGCAAACCAAAAAGCCCCAGAGACAGAAGCAGCATGTAAGAAGGACCGCTGAGAACAGCTCCTGCCTTGTTTCCGGCCTGCAGCTCTCATGTGTAAAGCGTGCAGCATATGGAGGCATTCATGTGCAAAGCACACCGGCTCTTGAGGCAAACCATGATAATGCATTGTTCTGCTCTTCATGTATGTAACTTTAGCTTTATAGTTGTGTCCTGATTTTTCAATGAAAAGTTTGACACTAGTCCCATTTTCTTCCTTGCCAAGAGTTAGAAGGAAATGCTCTCTTATCTGTATGTTAACTATATAGCTCAGTTAGCTTAGCTTTACATAAATACTAGACAAATGGGGTAAACAGCAGGACTGGCAATGTCCAAAGCTTAAAAAAAATACCAATTTTATCTCATTAATGTGATCTGTTACAAAACTGATATGTTGTTGACACATCATGATTTTGCATTGTGGTCTATGCTAGTAGCTATTTCCCTTTTTAAATCTTTATTTCGTCCGTTTTAATCTGTACAGAAACCAGGGTGATTCGAAATCATAGACTGTGTATAAGAAGTGGACGTAGACACTGTGAAGTCACCCATTGGTTAATTGGTTGATTAGTTCCCTTTTTGAAGCCTCATGTTGGTCATTATGGCCGTCGGCATGTTGTCAAAGTTGTACGGTCTATGGCAAGACTAATTTGTTAGCTGTCTAATTTGCTAGCTAACGAAAGTGTGCATCTGACTTTGGGTTAGCTGACCGAAGTTGTTTATTTTATGGACTGAAAAAGCAAAGAGTACTTTTGGAACAAAGCAAACTCTATGCTTGAAACAGAAACAAGCCTGGTGGATCTTTTTTTAGCTCTTAAGATTGTAGCTTGGTAAAAACAATAAGTGGTCTTATGCGGGCTATTTGTGCTAAGTTGAGCTTAACTTGGGCTCAGTGGTAAAGTCGGTCGTCTCTAAATCGAAGGTTAGTGGTTCGATCCCTGACTGCTACAGTCTATATGTCGAAGTGTCCTTAGGGCAAGACACTGGTATGAATGCATAGATCCTGATTGGAAATTGGCACTTGGGTCATTGCCATCAGTGTGTGAAGGGTTGAATTGTGACACGTGGTGTAGAAGCGCTTTGAAAAGGCCTATAAGTATAGTCCATTTACTATTAAGCTAACCAACTCCTGGCGGTAGCTACAAGATATGTGAGGGTTTTCAATCTTCTCAACGTGCAACACAAAGATCAAACAAGCGTTTATCCTAAAATGTCAAGCCATTCATTTTTTTCTAATCAAATGAGTACAGACCTGATTTGTCTTTTTAGATTCTGTATGGAGCTAATGACGTTCTCTGAGCTCCTTTAAAACTCAATTTGAGATGTTTTAGATCTTTTTCTTCATCATCATCTTTGGCCTAAATATGATTCAAGTGAGATATTATCTCAAAGCCTCGACATGAAATTGCTTTTCAACTTCAATTAACGGTAGAGACAAAAAACCTGGAATGACTTTGTGAGCGCCGAAGAGACTTTTTCCTCCTCTGCACTGACACTTCTGTTTGGTAGGTTTGTTAAAATCTACAGTGGCTTCTTCCATCACGGGCTTACATGACCCCGTGATCCCACCACACAGAGACAGATATCACCGGAGCAGGACAAGAAGCAATCACAGTAATCTTTCTCTTACGTCCGAGGCTCTGTACGACAAAACCATTAAAATGATTCAGGTGTCTTTGCCGCTTCGAGCGGGTCAAAGTAGAACAATGACGACGCTGATGACTCTGGAGATGAAGACATTTGCTTGCCACCCGCGGATCGCTCACACCTGCATGCGTTCGGGTCAAGGGCAGAAAGTGCTTGATCTTGAACTGAATGAATGCGCACTAATAGCAGGCGTATGGGCAGGCATAGAGTGTTTTTTTAATTGAAAAATTTGATGAAAGGTTTTTATTCAGCTATTGAACATTTAGCTACATTTTCAATGTATTATTTCGCTGCTAGGAGATCATTTCAGTTGTCCCCCGAGCAGAGAAAACCAACCGAGTTTACAAATAAGCCCATTTTATTTCCAAATAAATGGTGGCTGATGGGTAATGTTAGCCATTTGTGCTCTTCCCATTTAATGATTGTCGCTCCCACATATTTTCCAGCTGCATCACTCGATGACACTCCAGGGGAACAGATGTGCTGAGATGAATTTACAGAGAACTCTGATGTGAGAGAGATGGCTTTTCATTATTTCCCTGTCATTCCGCTCGGCGCAGAGTCATCAGCCGTACAGCGAGAGACTCAAAGGCCAGGAACAAACCATTTCAAAGTCTTGAGTAGTTAAAACAGCATGTACGGCGCTACATAATAACACATGAGTATTCATTATTATGCAAATAAGTTTGCTCTCTTTAGGGGCTCCGTGCATTTTCAATTATGCAGTTCTCTCTGTCACCTTACAAGATTTCTTCCCCGTTCTGTTGTTTTAGTGCATCAAATTTGCACAGCCGAGGCCTTAAATTAAAGTCTAAATGGAAGTTTCAGACGAGGCCTTCGGGGTATTTAGTTATGCTATGTCACACCAAATTTAAAATAAAATTCTCATTAAAGGATTTATAAAACCTCAGAGCTAATGATGTGCTGCTGGTTGCTTCTCGAGCGTGTCTGGGTGTTGGATTTCGTCTAAAATGAAAGCAGTAATTCTGTTTGTTTGGCAACACAAATATGCAGTCGCAAATATAATAAAAGCAACTTCCATCCTAAAATGTACACAAAATACCAGAGTAAAACATCCCCTGAGTGCATTAACATCCCAAATACCCCTGTGGCAACACGCTGCTGTCATGCAACCCAAGCCTGACTGTCAATACCGCAGACATTATCTGTGAATGTGGCCTGATACAAGTAAACACAACTGTTTAGTTAGCTGACCATACACAAAGTGCCAAGATAATTATTCAAAACGGACTGTTGGCAAAGTCTGCTGGCAAATGTGTTTGCAGCTTTCATTAATATTTATTGCGTTACTGCATGTCGGAGCACTGAGGCATGTGGGACGGCTTAACTTTCACAGAAAGGAGGGAAAAACATAAAGTTAGATTCACACAATCACAATAAATTATGAAGAGATACATGCGTAAGGAAGCATTCAATACAATAATAATCTACTTATTCCTGTCTAAATCTGCTGAAATCAATGTATTATAACAGCATTGTGGTAAGGGTCGCCATAGTGATTTATGAGTCCTACAGCATGGCCCTAGAGAATATGAACCCAGCTATAAGACATTATGCACGTCCACACACAACGTGAGTTCTCATCATGTAAATGTAACACACCTTTGCACCTCCCATTGTATTAAAAGTCGCTTCACCTCCATATTCAAGCACCGTGTCTGCATTTATGATAGATGGAGAAAATGTAAATGTTAAATGACCGTCCGTGGACTGTATCTCATAATGTTTCAGTGTATCAGTTCAGAACAGCCTATAACAGCTGTTCATATCGACAGATTGCTCATTTCTCTTATGGACTGGTCTTTTTTTTTTAGTGGTTGGCATGTATGAAATCTGCAAATCAAACTAGTTGTTGTGTCGAGCTCTGCGTCTATCTTTTTATTTTTCCATGTATTATCTATTTCCTGTTTTATTTTGTGTTGCTTACCTCTAATCTCGTTTCATATCCTCCACTTCCTGCCCTCATGTGTTTCCCGGCTGTGTGATTGTCTGCCCCGCCCCGATTATTTCCAGCTGCGTTCGAAATGCCATACTACATATTGCATACTGCGTTCGGCGGTAGTATGTAGTACGGTGCTGTTCAAATTTATTTTGCAGTGCGCAACGCCAGGTGCCAGCTTCCGGTTTTGAAAAGTAAAAGTAAACAATAGCCCGCCAATAGCAAAAAGCTGCTCTTCTGTTGCCGTTCGCCATTTAAACTGCCGTTGTGACGTTCCAGTGCTTTGCATTGTGGGATACAGTAGGCGAGGCAGACTGGTCCGATACATACTGGAGATTTTTTCCAAATCAGTACGACATCCGGGTGTTTTTGGCACAATACACATTTTGCTTTTGTTTGCATACTACATACTACATTTTGGCCAAATCAGTACGTACTGCTAATATGGTACGGCATTTTGGACACAATCATTGTCTTCCCCTCCCCTTTGTCAAGGTTTCAGTAGAAATAAGAAGGTTGAGGACCCAGATGCAGACTAAGATATATATTTAAGTAAAACAAGATACAAAACAAGGCAAAAACAAAAGGCTTACTTCCAGGAATCAAAAAACGAGGGAGAAACACAAACAGCCAAGATGAAAATCCACACAGGAAACATGAGGCACGAGGATACTGGATGGTCACGGACATAGACGCAAATGAACTGACACAAAAGGGTAGAAACACAGAGACTAAATACACACAGGGTAATCAGGGACAGGTGAGACTAATTAACACAGGTGAACACAATGAGGGCAGGGCACACAATCTGAAAGGCGGGAAACAGAACAAAGGAAGGAAGTAAAACAAGACATGACATACAAAGGGCAAGAACTACAAAATAAAACAGGAAACACTAGGAACCAAACTCAGGACTGACAGGACTACAAAGTAAAACAGGAAATTCTCCAAATGAAATGCACAACTAAACCAGACTAAACCAAGACAGGAACAAAATATACAAACTAAACAACAAGAATAACAAGAGACAAAGTGACCAAAGAAAACCGGAAATAATATCAAAACACCAAAATACAAAACGTCATAACTAAACTAGATTGACTCATGACACCCTTAGTATGTAGTTTGTCTCCCCTTCCTTCTGCGCCAGTTCACCTTTGTACCCAGTGTCAAGCGTTAAAGCCTTATCTCCGTGTATGACCTTTTTGGAAATTGATCTTTGCTGTGTTTTTGTGGATTACGACCTTGCCTGTTCCCTTTTTGGATTTGTTTGCCTGTGCATTTTCCAAGTAAAGATTTTGTACTTCTATCCTGAGACTGTGTTCAGTGTCGTGCTTGTGAGTCCTATCACCTGTGGTTCTGTGGCCATTACACTAGCAACCAAGGAAGTCAAAGAACTAGTTCACGAGGCATTGCAAACATTGGATTAAAAATTGCAATGATGTATCGTTCTTGTAAAATAAAGTAATGCTGAAGGCTAATGTGGCTCCAAAACAGCAGAAGAATCGTTTCTCACACTTTGCAGTCCGGTTAAACATTTAGCATGCTTTATCACATTAAAAGTTTAAACTTCTTTTCTTCATGCATCTCAGCATTTTTTTAGATTAATTTTATGAATATGATTATAGCCAAACTATTTCTTTTTCCTGTGCAGTAATCAATAAAAGTATGCGAGGGACAATAAGTGCCACTTTATGATGCCAGAATATGTTTTAATCATGAGCATGTAGGCCTATTGATTAACAACTGCAGCATCAATAACAAAGAGGAAAATTAGTGTTATCGTAGGAGAGGAAATTGCTTACTTATGCAGATTTCGAGTGTTTACGCCAACAGAAGTCTGATTCACATGTACAGTATGTGCAAATGACTCTATGAAGGAAAAGATGGGGCAACATATGCCGAGACAGTTACTCACATTACAGGCTGGGAAGCGTCTGCGTCGTGTCTCTTATCCCACATCATAGCAGACAAACCGTGCAATCTCTTGGTAATATTTCTCATGCTATGGAGGTAAATGACCCATGAGTGCTCTTAATGGAGACTTGAAATTCATCTAATCTCACATGAAAGCTCGCTAGAGCTGACAGTGAGGCTAGTGCACTACACGGCAAGTGTCACAGTGTTTTACATTATGCTATGTTTCATATGTGTGAGTGTGTGCAGGCCCTGTTTGTGTGTATCACTCAGATTGATTAATTTAGCTTAAAGAAGTAGTAAAAACAGGAGTGAAACATCTCACTTTGATGAATGTCGGCAATATAATAACTCCTATTTTTCATTAAGTGCTGACAAAATTTTAATTCATCCAATACTTTGGTTTTTGGTTCATCTGCAAAGCAACCGCTCCCTAAAAGTGAAGCCGAAACATCTCTGTCGCCCCCTGCTGACTGGCTGCAGTATAGGTCATAAAGCCCGCCTCCTCCATGTTAACAGATGGGACATGAGGCAAACTATAAAATTTGCTGTCTGATTTATATCCACATTTTTCTGAGAAGTTTAGTTTTAATTAGTTATTTGATGCTATTAAAAGGGGTCTAACGCCATGATTGACAGCTCTGTTGACTAATATGGCGAGCCAATCTGTAGGGGAGAAATGGTGAGAGAACATAGCTTAAACAATCACTACAGTCGTTGAAGTTTCCATATCTGTGAACATCTGCTTCAGACCAACACAAAGAGGAGAAGAGGGTGTTCTGCTGTTAAACACGCCAACATAAGGGATCTTTGGAATGGGGCAGGATGTCAATACAGCAACTCCACCAGCCAATATCTACTGCACAGACTCTGGCTCCAAATGTGTAAGATAACAGCGCCTACTCCGGAGGTATTTGGGCTTGGCTTTTGTGCAAAGAAAAGAGTTGGAGAAGAGTTGTCCATCTACTGTATATATACAGTCATTGGTTTAGAGCTCATTAGAAATTGCTAGCATGCTAACATGCTAAACACAGATGGTGAACATAGTAGAAATGCTAGAAAACAGCATGTTAGCATTGTCACTGTGAGCATGTTAGCACATTACCATTATCATTTAGCTAAAATCCCAGCTGCATACTCATTAAAATCTAAAAAAAGGACCTAATTAGAACCAGAATATCTTTATTTTCAAATAGAGTAAGTAAAGCAGCCTCATTACATCCGCCATCAGCAATCATTAATGCTACCAATTGGCTATCATGCCATCTTAAAAGCACAAAGCCAGAAGGCTCCTTTATTTAATACCCAGCAAGTATTGTAATATGACCACTAGCGTCTGCCTTCCTTTAGACTGACAAAATAAAATACCTATTAACCTTTTAAATTGCTCGGTGCATATGTAAGAGTTGGAGTCCCAGAAATCATTAATAAGTCGCACTCGAGTGGCGGATCTGAGACCCCGCGGTTATGCAAGAGCACGAAAACCGACTTTATCAGGTTCCCTCATCTGCATACAATCAAACTGTGCAGTGAGCCATTAAAGAAGAGGGAAGACAAGGTGGGGGACTTATGAAGGGCTCTATTTTGTCTTGACCAACAAAGACAGGAAACTAATCTGTCATTCTTGAGCTGCCTGTTGGTGGTAAAAGCCTCCCTCGCTGCTTTCTGGCTGCTGGCATCGTCAGGCAGGTTCAGACTGGATCTCCGTCAGTAAACCTCCGGCTGCATGATGTATGACACACTTCTACAATGGAAAGACAAGACGAAGAATTGAATGCGAGCTTTCAGTGACTAAAGAAGATAGATAATATTCACATAAAAGAAAAAACAGGCTCATTATTTTGATGAGAAACAGCTGGTGTGCTGCCAATTAAGGGCTGAATTTACATTATTAGTGAAATTTGCTGCTGGCAGTGATGATTTTCTCTTTGTGTGTTTGAGCGCAGAAAGAAAATTGGCTCTCGACAGACAGGCTTCCTTGTCCACTCTGCACAACAGAACAATATTACTTTGGCATAAGTTTGGAAGAGCAAGACAACATGTATGCAGGATAAAAAGTCAGTGCATAAAGCTGGCAGATCAACATGGCAGATGGAGGGAACAATATTAGACAGGTTGCACTCTTCAAAGGAAAAGGTCTGTGTTTTATCCAGTTTTTTAAATCAATAAATGATCATAGTTTTGTTGCACAGATGGCATTTTCATTACATTCAAATGAGACCCTAATTTTCTTTGAATATTACACCGACACCTGAAGTTTAATGGCATCAAATCCACGCCGAGGCTTCTGAGAATTAACTCGACTAAACCCTGAAAGTTAGTCCGCTAATAATAACACGACCTTGTGACCTTTCCACAACAACTACCTTTATATTGCTGCTTTGAAATTCAATGGACGTTTCCGCTCTTTGGGGGAGGTCATTAAGGTGAAACGGGGACAGAATAGGACGGCATTTAAAATGATAATTTTGCCCGCTGAAAAGAAATATTGTTGTCATTTAAATTCACCATTGTGATAAACTCTGCTGAATTAGCATTCACCCTGTGTTACACGGTGATAAGCATATTTTTCAACGTGTTTCATGAGCTTTTCGTTGTGCTGATTTCTAATACGATGTTAAGTGATAGAAAAACAAACGTGTAATAGAATCCTTTTGTTGCTCCGTAACCTCTTGGGAAGTCCGTGACCTTGTTGGAGCTGAGCTGGGAGACGGGGGGAAAAGGTTTGTTAAAAAAATAGAAATAGCTGCTGTCTAAATGTTTCTATTGTAATCATTGGTTTTGATTATGGGAAGGCAAACTTGTCTTATTTGTGTGTGTGTGATTTTATTTTTGATTCAAGTGTGTCATTCTGCATCTTGTCGTTAATATAACATTGCAACTTACAGGACTTACAGGATCTGCTGCTAACGTCTTGGTGCCAGACTCCACTAGACCTCTGAAGGGTTGCTGTGGCACCAAAACATTAGCAGTAGATCCTTTAAGTCCTGTAAGTTGCGAAGTGGGGCCTCCATGGATCGGACTTGTTTGTCCAGCACATCCCACAGATGCTCCATTGGATTGAGATCTGGGGAATTTGGAGGCCAAGTCAACACCTTGAACTTGTCGTGTTCCTCAAATCATTCCTGAACCATTTCTGCAGTGTGGCAGGGCGCATTATCCTGCTGAAAGAGGCCACTGCCTAAAATACTGTTTCCATGAAGGGGTGTACTTGGTCTGCAACAATGTTTAGGTGTGTCAAAATAACAGTAACATCCACACGAGTGGCGGGACCCAAGGTTTCCTAGCAGAACGTTGTCCAAAGCATCGCATTAAGCTATAGTAGCTCTGATGTTGGATCGTACCACACGGGCCAGCCTTCGCTCCCCACGCTGCATTAATGAGCCTTGGTCACCCATGACCCTGTCGCCGGCTTTCCTTCCTTGGACCACTTTAGGTACTGACCACTGCAGACCGGGAACACCCCACAAGAGCTGCAGTTTTTGAGATGCTCTGACCCAGTCATCTAACCATCACAGTTTAGCTCTTGTCAAAGTCGTTCACATCCTTACGCTCGCCCATGTTTCTTGCTTCTAACACATCAACTTCAAGGACAATAAGTTCATTTGCTGCCTAACATATCCCACATACTGACAGATGATCATAATGTTATAGCTGATCGGTATATATGTCCGTTGAGTATGAAGCTACAGTCAGCAGCCGTTTAAATTAGCTTAGCATAAATTCTTAAAACTGTTGGCCTGTGTCTTTCCTAAAGTAACAAAATCTGTCCACCAGCACTTCTAAAGCAGCTGATACACCTGTTGCATCCTGTTTCCTTATTTGAACAAAATCCAAAGTGGAAATACGCCACTTTATGTGCCAGACTATCTCTTGGTGGGGGGCCATCACTTTCTTGAGTCCTGTTGCTGCCGTGAGACAACCAACAAAAAGAATCACCACTACAAAAATTTCAAACTGTTCCTTTAATTCTCAGGATAATTGGCAGTGAAAATAACAGCCTGTTTTTTCTTTGCTAGGTGATAATTACGAGGCGATAGCCATCAAAACAAAACCACTGAGAACCTTTTTTGTGAACATGTGAGTTTTTAATGTTGAAAAATGTTGGTTTATTAAAGAAATTACTTCTGGTGATATAACATTTTTTACCGTGCCACAATATCTTATTTTAAAGTCATCCCTCCTGCCCTTTACTGATACTAATATGTGTGCGCCTTATCCAACCAGAATAGTGTTTCCCTCTCCTCACCTCTATTGGATGTTAATCACATCACGTGTCCCTGGCCGCTGCAGATGTTGAAACCTTATTCAAATTAAATTGCCTCATAGCTCCCAGTGTCTGTAAAGCACACAATTACACAAATATTTGTCTGACTAATGTATAATTGGTGACATTAATGGTTGCGCAATTGTTGGAGATAAAAACCACAAGCTCAGCAGCTGGTAAACAGCAGAAAAGCTGAGATAATAAAGCGATTTGTCCCTGAAATACTTATGCCTCTTAAAGTTAATGGATTTCAAGCAGATGAATACTTTCTTTGGTATTACATATCACAGCCTCACAATATTAAAGGACTATCTGTTGGAGGTTGTTCAGAATTGATTGATCGTTGCTTGGCTGATTTAATATCAATTGATATGTTGCTTAAGTGACGTTAGACCCTTTTATCAAAGGATAAACGCCCTCTTACTTCAAAATTCCTCTTTTATGCACACATTTGGATTTGGTTATACACTGAAAATATTTTAAATTAAGGTTATATTATTGACTCTTCTCTTTACTACAATAAACCCTACAGCAGAGATCCATCGCGCAGTTTGTAACATCAAGGCTTTCAGTCCATAAGTAACCCCATGTTGTTCTCTTCACTGTATCTTCTCTCTCTAATAATGCTAAAAACGTACACTGTTCATCTGTGCACTCTGACCCCGTGAACACCAGGTCATCTTCAAATACCTCCATGATTTTGGCTTGGACTTTGATTCACTGACCCCGCACACCTCCCTCCTCCCACACGCTCCTCCTCCTATCTGTCCTACCGGATCATCTCTGCTCCGGCCCACTGCTCTGCTCGGTCACTGGGATTTTTTTGATTTCGCAGACTCCTGGCAGTTGCACGCTGCTTCAGGACCTGTAGGACCACAGCTGACACTATAAGGAATTTCACTGTAAAATAACAGCTCCTGCTTGCCCCGCTCTCGCTCTCAGACACACATTGGGTGATTCCAGGTCCCCACTCCGCTCAGAAACTCTTCCCATTTGCGGCTACAGTCGACTCTGTAATAGCACAAGTAAACACAAGTTAGCTACATCGTCACACTGTAATTGGCAAGTAACTTTAATGATGCTAACTTTACTGGCTAAGTGAGTCTAAGGATACCGTAGGCCTGCCTTATTTACACAACTGTTTTGTGGAAAAGGCTCCCCCTAGCGGGGACTTGTCGCCAGCTCTCCCTGTACTATCTCTCCCCCCACCTGGACTCTGCCTCACCTCACACGGACTTGCAGTGCAGCCGAACTACGGCCAGACTCGTCACTAGCAGTCAAACACACATCTGCTCGACGCTGCCGGACTTTATGCCAACTGTCATCTGGTGGGACATGTGTGTCTAGTGCAAGTGAGTGACACAGCTTGGAGTAGTTTTGTCATTGAGTTCTTAATTGTAAGGCTGTATGCTAAAAGTCAACACTAGTGGGTGTTAGCTAACTGTAGTGTGTCTTTCGTTTAATGCTTGCATTTATGTGTTCAGCACAGCTTAATAAAAAGGCTTGGAAACTACCGTTAACTTTGTTGTTAGCTAACGTTAGCTAACATTGCTTGAGCTACAGAGCTTGCTTCGCCAATTTTAGCACCCTGACCTAATGAAAAATGATCTGAAAGGTCAACAGTTCAATAATCATGCACATAAAACATAATAATGATTTCGGGAGATAAGCGTATCGCCACGTTACCTCCTTGGTTGAACTCCCCGTGGACGGCTCTCGCATGCAAGCTGCTTCGCTGCGCTCAGGAACAGCCACATGGTACACAAGCGCGTATGCCCACAGCTTGACAGAAAATACTCTATAAATTATTTCCTGTTATTTGTAAACCGACACATTAACTGTTAATTTACATGCGAGGGATGAATATTTACAGTTTTAAATCCACCGAAAATTAACAGCAGTCCCTTCTGTGGCTCATAGAAACTCAATGTTGACTTGGCTGACTCGTGTGCAGTGACGTGCGTAAAAACTTCCACCCTGACTCCAATGTAAAAATATTAAACAATATATCCACGGGTTACTTTTTACAGGAACATTCACAGCTATTTCTCCTAGTCAACTGAACTACGGTCAGAAAACCGTGTGGCTCTGTCCTTCATTGAGCCTCTATTAAGAAAAAGACATGTCTGGGCGTATTACCTGAAATGACCTACTTCTCTTAAAGAGACAATAATGCTTAATAAACATAAACATAATGCTTGAATAAAATTAACTTATTTAAACTTTGTATCCTAATTGTGTCTCCGGTACTTGTTTAATGTCTACAGACGGGCCTTGAGCGCTGCTAGTTTGCAGCAGTGGTAAGGTTGCTCCCAAATCACTGTGTTTGTTTCCCAACTAAAAAAAATCACACTGCACAGAGCAAAAATGCTTTTTTTGACATGACAGAAGTTGATCCTGAACTAAATATTTCACTCAATGTTAAATGTTAAGTTTTCCTTCATTCATATTTTACCCAATTCTACCCATAGAGCTTCTCAAACTAAATATTTAACTAAATTTTAAATGGAGGGTTTTCTAAACTAAATATTTAACTCCAGCTGAGGCAGAATTTGCCAAACTACATTCTTTTCACTCACTGTTAAACTGCACTATTTTCTACCAGAGGACGCTTTTCATGCCTGTTGCGTTGCTAGTAAAGTAAAACAGGTTGCAGTAGAAAGGCGAGAGCTGTTGAGTCAGTGAAGCAGGCCTGAATAAAGCAATAAGACAACATAAAAGAGTCCCTCAGGGAGAAAAGACACTTTAAGACATGTTTCCTTACATCAGAGAAAAAAGGGGTCTTTGATTACGGTAGGAACCTCTGCGGAGAATTAAATTTTGACCTGCAAATAATATATCCCTCTTCTCGACAACATGCTGCTTTGAGATTAAAGGCAGCCCCAGGCATTTCTAAGCAACAGACTTTAATTAAAAAACACTTATGTGCAGTTTCTTCACTGATGATTACATTCAGCGGCTGTCAAAGAACTAAGCTGCTTTTGTTAGCGCGCTAAACCACATTAGAAATATTCAATAATGAACACAAGAATAAACACAACACGGAGGGGCAGAGATGAAATGTTTTTCAGATGAAAACAGAAAGGAAATGAAAACCTGGTATCTTTGCTCACGTTGCATAACCTCCGATAATGTTTCTCTGTAGAATTCTGAGGTTAATGTTCAGATTTCCCATTTCTGGGGTCCTCATATTCAATCACTTGAAAACTAACATTAAATGTAACACAGAGCCTTTGTGAATCTCTGCTCTACCTTTCTGCGTTATGTAAATTGTCCTTTTTAAATTTTCTAGTGTTTGAATAATGCTGCACTTTTCAAATGTCACTGTTGTTGAAGCTGAAAAACAATATCATAGCTCTACAAGTAGGTGTGGCACAGAGGCTTTTGTTATGTGAAATGATAATGTGGATTCTAATGTGGCAGCGCAGATGGTGCCACACAGCTTGAATATTTATGCTCGGAGTCCGTCACGTCAGGCCAGAATTAAAGAGAGCAGAGCAGGTCAGACGGGGACTTTTTTAAAATAAAGAACAAAGACACTAATGCAAGCAAAGGCGACACTTCCATCCTCTGCCTATCGCTGCGAAAGAAAAGGTAAGGACTGAGTCAGAGTACTGGTATCTCCTTGTACCTTGAAACCTGACGGTACGGCCTTTTGTCGCAGTTACATAACACTGAAGACAGCACACAGGTCAGGGACACTGGTGAGTCAAAAGGGCGTAGGCCACCTTTTCCTGAAAACCGAATTACTGAATTTTCTAAGCAAGCAGACAAAGAGAGAAAAGAACCAAAACCTTTCTGGTTTTATATATTTTGGGGATTTAAATGGATATTTATTTCTTAACATAGATATTCTATTAAAAATAAAACCTTTTCGCATTTAAAGGATATATTGCCTGTTTTCCACGCATTTATCTTCTTTGAAAAAAATATAGTGCCTACATTACCCACAGTGCAACATGATGCCAGACAGTTTGAATAATAGACTGTATAAAAAGATAGATGAGATGACAGCTCCCACAAAATGAAGCCGAAACAGTTCCAGCGCCCCCCTGCTGACTGGCTGCAGTACAGGTCATAAAGCCCGCCTCCTCCATGTTAACAGATGGGACATGAGTCAAACTGTAAAATCAAAATACACGCCAAATAAATGTACTCAAACATGGTTTCTGTCATTATAGTTAGTTATTATCATGCTGATTTATGTCCAAGTGTTCATTCTTCTGACAAGTTTATTTTTGATTAGTTATTTGATGCTGTAAAAAGGATGATTGACAGCTCTGTTGACAAATACGTCTCCTGCAGCCGATCTGTTCCGGATTAGCAGAGTACAGGAGGATCGGTGAGAGGAGACGTAACTAAAACAATCACTACAGTCATTGAAGTTTCCATATCTGTGAACATCTGCTTCAGACCAACACAAGAGGCTGTTCTGCTGTTAAACACGCCGGCGTGCGGGATCTTGGCTGTTTTTTCAGAAAGTTAAGTGTGTGTTTTGGTTAGCAGAAGTGGCTACGGCTGCTGCACCTGCCGATCTCTACTGTACAGCTCTGGCTCCAAATGACCTCACCAGCGCAAGATGGCAGTGCCCGTCACGGGAGGTGTTTTGGCTTCAATTTTGTACAATGAGAGTACATGGAGACATGTGGTCCATCTTTATATCCAGTCATTGATTTGAACATATTCTATTTTTGTTATACTCATTTCAGCTGATGTGTAGATGCAAGCTGAGATATGAAGTGAGCTACAGAGATCTGTTAAGCTCACTTTAGACTTGTTTTCGTTCACTCGCAACATGACATCACGTGGCATCACTTGAGGCAATCTATCAGTATTGCACAGCTCCCTCTGGAGCCATATTAGGCTTTATACGACTCACATGTGCAATAGCACTTCCCAAGACCTGTAATCGCTCTACCCTTTTTATACATACAACATTCAAATACAACCTGTAAATGGACATATGTGACATGTATTCATTTGTCTTTATATTTTCTGGATTTTAGCTCCGAGGTTGATCCACGGGGACTGCGGGGTCAGAGGTCATCTGGAAGGGTCTCATCCAGCTGTACCTTTAAATTAGTAACTGCTCATCAGCTGCCAAACGTTATTCTCTATTAAATGGGTATCTGAAGTCTCTCCTCATATGACCTCTTCCTACTCTGCCAACAGCTCTAAACTTAGTTTAGAATATACAAAAATATGGGAAAATATGGAATCAGATGCTTTTGTGGTGTTTAGCTAATAACCATGTGTATTTAGGGAAGTCCGGACAGTGCCGACAATCTTACGTCTGAAACTATTTTTTTTAACCAATGACTAGAAACAAATTACAATTAATCTTTACATTTTACTTATTATTAAGGTTCTTGAATTAACATGTGCAGTTTAATATTTGTGACAGTTACATAAAATCTAGCAACACTGGTGAATTACTGTTTTTGTTTCTGCTTCTGTCTCAATGATTTGTCACCTTTCCTCGTGCACTTATGGTGCACAGGTTGTTATTATGAGTGTTAGGTTACACAGTGGGTGAGACGGCGGACTGCAAACACAGACAGAGACTCTGTGTACATGAAAGACACGGGTGTGTTTCCTGCTTGTGTGAAACAATGCCTGAATATAATTCTACTGTCTCCATCTTCTAGCTGTGTACTTGGTGTAGGACATTATGTTAATGCAGCGATGCACATTTTCCTAAAAGGTAATTTTAATCTCATTTGCTGTAGCTTTTCTAAATGAGTATAAAGAACAGAGCTGGAACAGAGGATGAAGCGTACAGCATGGAATGATTCGGACAAACCATAAACCATTTAAATCACATTATATCATTCAAATATAGACACACGCATTGAAAGACAGCATGAAATCGACCCATAAAAGGTCTTTTCTCTCATTGGCACGTATTTAACTTTTAACAAAATAACTAACTCTTAACTTGTCCGTGTGATAATACTGATAATGGTGCTGACTGATGCTGAGAAGGCGACACACACCAACATAAACATAATGGTAGTAGCCAAAATGAATAAAACATTCTTCACACCTCTTCCAAACAAAATAATTGTGCACTCCATAATTGCACTCAAATCAAATGAAGTGGCTGCTGTTATTATGTCAGCCTGAATTTTCTGTGCATCAGCCCACATGGTGTACAGTTCACTGTTCATAAACGCAGCACAAGCACTCACCGAGGTCTACCTTAGAAGTCTGTTTGCTGTGACAGTAATTTAGCCGCCCAGTTTTAGCTGAGGACAGTTAATTTCGGATATGCATGCGGCAAATTAACAAAGCCCACATGTGTGGGATGCATTTCCCTCCAACAACACAATGTTTCTTTCGGCTCCATTGATGGAATGGCTAGCTTGACAACTTAATGTGCCTCCAGTAATTCTCTTAAATTGTCTTTTTGGACTACAGCCAAATACTGGAGCCCGGTAATGCCTGAACTACATTAAAACTGGGCTTTAACCCTTTGGCGCTGATTCAGGTTATGCACTAGCTAATCATTGTGAGTGCTTAAGAGTTTATTAGGATGCGTCTCTACGGAGAATAACAGGGGGGCCACGTTTATGTGCACGGCTGGTTTACAGGCTTGTCCTGCCTTTTGTACAGTCATTAATCTTTGGTGCCTCTTTGCATGTTGACTCGTGACATGATATCTGGTTAATAACACACTAATGGTGTTAGGACATCTACATAGTGGATCTAATTAGTATCTTTAATTGAAATCCTTGTTACAGGGGTTATAGATATAAATGAATGTAACACTAGCTGGGCTTACATGGAGCCTAATATTCCGATTATAATCGGTTTAAAAGCCCACACCGAATAATAATGCGCCTCACTCAGAATAAAAAGGCCCAAACTGATTGTACCATGTAAACAATTTGACCCGATAACGTCCTGACTGCGCTCTTCTGTGCGTGCCCTTCAACTGGAGCCATAAACCCCTCCACCAGTCCACACAGCTTGGTAAAGGACCCGCCCGTCATCCGAAAGTTTTGCGGTAAATTCCACCAGCACAACTCTCTCCCACCAATCTTTGCTCTGGACCTTCATCCAGCGATTTCTGGTCTTCGGACGAGGCAGGGGTAGTAGCTTATGCTTCGCAGAGTAAGCCTAGCAGCTTCTTGTGCCCGTCTTCTCCTCTCTATTGCTTCCAAAACGGCAGATCGTAATGGATCACACACCAGGGAAACAGTTGACCCGAAATCTTCAATTGGAATTGCAAAAAAGGGTCCATGTAAACCCTACTACTGATATGCCAATAATTGAGAGCTATACTCAGAGATCAGATAATGTAATTTCAAAGTAAAAGCTCTCTCGTCAACTGACGTTTCATACTGACAAGGTGTATGAGTAAAGTAATGACTCTGGATCATGGCAGAGTTAGACGACAGGTGGAAATCATTTCATTTGCACCATGCCAAGATCCTATCAGACTTTAAGGGACAGCGTAGAGAGAGACACTGTTTGGAACAAGTCCCATCGCTTCTGTATGCAGCAGCAAATCAATTAAAGTGAGAGGGAAGCTTTTTGTCCTGCAATGTCACGTTTTAAGCAACACACCTATGATTGCATACGTTTTACATTCTCCCCTAAAAAACAGTAAAGCATAAGTCATAATTATTTACTATGTATAACACTTACCTTCATAATATAAGGAATACATACATACATAGGAACACATTTAATAATTAGGATAGAAGCAGAACCATCAGATTTTTATACTTTAATAAGATAAGACATTTCAATCCATTTTGTTGCAGTGAGCCACTAAAAAACCCTCTTATTTAGCTATCCCCTTTATTTACTGTATCATTTCCTTCTGCATCCACCAAACTTTGAATCCAGCGAGCCGAGTTGACTGAGTGCAGAAACGTTGTGGGCACATTCTCAGGTATAGGCTCTTAGAAACATTATTTGCAAGCACACAGAGTTCCAAAGCAGAGAGGGCAAACAATTTGTGAACCGAGCTGGTTCACATTTTGCTTTGAAAATTGTTTGGAGTGGACTTTTCTGTACACACGCTGTATATCAGCCAGTATATTCAACCCACTGGGTCGCCTTTCTGAACAAAACAAGGGAAGCTGAACTCTGTTTGTGCGGCGTGTTCATACTGTTTGGATGCGTGTGTGTCTGTCCTCTGTGACCTTTGCTTTTGCTTGTCAGAGCTAAACTATGAAGTTTGTGTTGCTCACTTCAGGTGTCTGCAGGATTCACAAAGTAATATAATAATGATACAGCTTTGGCAATGGCAACTTTAAGTTAAATCTGAGTGAATCATTTCTGATCTCATTATAATTTTTTGGAGCTGAGATCTGTGTTTTCAGTCTTTCATTTACTACATCATAAAAGATCCACAGTACAACAGACCTAAAGTTTAATGAGACTTGGCTTGGTTGTTTTTTTTTAGAGCCAGAAGTGACCATATTTGGATGAGAGGTTGGTGCTGGAGAGTAGCGAGAGAATGGCAAATGCTAAATCAAAGGTAAAAAAGTCTACACCTGTGGCTGATTCATTCAGCTGGTGAATGAGCTACTTCAACTTCATGTTTCGCACAGATTGATGAGATTCATTTTGTGGTGGTGGCTGACATTTATTCATCAAACTTAAGGACTAGCAGACTCGCTGCTCCCTTGCCGGAGTCTCTGGGGAGAGACTGTGGGTAACGGGTGACTTAAAATAACCGGTGTTCTCATCACTATACTGTCATAAGACAACAATCCTGACTCAAATTCACTGGTCGACGAATAATTAGATGTATGGTAAATATTGAACAGGCTAAGAAGCCAGGTGTGGCGAGCACAGCATACCTGATACTTAGTGCCGAGCTAGTGTTCTCTGTAATAGATAGAAGCAATAATATTTGAAATTGGCGCCACAGCTGTGGAGAAATCTGTACAAACAGGTGGTGGTGTCGCCTGTTCTATATTCCTACAACACCCAGCGTGCATTGCGCCCCTCCCTCTGAAAGGAACAGCCCAGCAGAGACACTGCAGTGAAATACTACAGTTTGGCTGCGGGCAATGGCTCAGAGCGGTACAGAATCTGAAATACGTCGAGAATATACCGGTGGATCGTCTAAAACATCTTCAGGTCTGCAGTCTACATTTCAAACCTGACGATTTTGAACGAGACATGACATCGGAGGCTGGCATCCTAGATTGAGTGTAGTTTAGCAAGCTCCCTGGCCTCTGCCAGATGACGCGTTTTACGCAGTCTTGCAGAGGTTTTCCAGGGCCCATTGGAGAAGCGGATAGCGTCCTCCAAAAGCACAGAGCAAAATTGCATTTTTTCCTACCACTATTAGCTCCCCATAATAGAATGATAGAATTGAGGTTGAAAATCAGTGAACCGGCCCTTACGCACAGACTTCTTGGATGGACAATAAGTGCCATTTGTCATGGCCAGGAGGTTACGTTCAGTGTATTAGCTGTGTTGATGTCTAGCAGACAGCCAGAAGTATCCACCTGTCACTCACAGTGACCACACCCCTAATTATGCATAACTTTGAGCTTTATATAATTAAAACAGCTGAAAGGTCGGGGCTCATACTTCTTACCTTCGTAGCAGTCTCGAACAGAGTCAAAGTAGACGTAGTACTGGTCGTTGCTGATGAAGAGCAGGCTGAGCCAGGAGTCAAAGGCGTACACTGGCACGATAAACAGGATGCAGATGATGTAGCGCTGCTCATTGGGGACGGTGTAGGATCGAAGCAAACAAATCACATGTAAAACATTCCCTGCTCCAGCCCAGCAGTGTTTATATAATAGGGTTATGATTTATATAATGGAAAGTGGCTATTTTAAATTTCTAAGTGCCCAAGGTGACATCTTCAGTCTATTTTATTGTCTTATTATCAGTCCAAAACCAACATTTATCCAATGCACTCCTATAAAACTGATATAAAGTGATAAACTCAATGATTTTCATGTAAATAAATGTCTGTTAAGTCACTATCTATCACCGAATGAGGTAACACAATGGTGATTGAGCCTATGGCCCACTGATGAAAGCATTTGCATTTGCAGTGTTTGCAGCGCCCAGTTAGTGACGCGTTTTCCATTACCCAGCAGTGGTTGGTCCGCCAGAGAGGGTAGGCGGAGCTGAGCGGCTGCTTTTCCTGTCTCTGCAAGTGCTGCAAGTACACAGTAATCTACTATGGCTGAACAAAGAAAAGATCGATGACTACAGATACAACTTCAAAAATGCGTGAAAATCGAGCAGCCAACCGTGCTACTTGAGGTCAGTTTAATTTCAAATGAGTGAGTGTTCAATCATTACAATTAAACAGCACTGCATAGTTTTACTTTATAAACTGTACTGTACAAACTGTACAAACCATTAATTAAAGGCAGTAGAGGTTTCCATGTTTTGAAGGTTTCTGACTGTTACCTTGTGCTACCTTTTTTTCTTGCTTCTGACTAACTGTTGCTGTTACCTTAGTTTCTGTCTAAAAAAAACCTTGATTTAGATAAATTTCACCGTTTTGTAACTGCAAACACTGTTCGGATTCCTCTCGAGACATCATATGAAAGATCAAATACTGCAAAGAGAAATGTGACGGGAGCTCGGAGGTCGGATGGATGACAACTACACAGACTTTGCCCACGCAAGTCTGATATCTTGAAACATAAAGAGTACTTTCAAGTCCAACACCATAGCAACACTTCTGCTTCTGCTTACCTGTGCTACCCACACATGACTCAGCCCCTCTAATCCACAACAGTAATCCTTCCTGTGATGTTAATGTGCAAACACTCTGTGATGTTAGGAGATCGTCAAAGAGCTCCTGATGGGAAAAACAACATGGATACAAAGAAGTGAGGTGTCGTTGCTGGAGGTGATTTCTCTGTTTAATGTTTCACTTAACTCACATTGACAACCATTGATTTGACATGTGGGAGACATTTACTCAGGTTGCCTTGTGGTAATGGATGAACCTGCAGATCCAAAAAAAGGGGGAAAACACTTTACTGAAGTCTCGTGGGGGAAAAGACCAAATGGATTTGGATTAGTGATGCACGATATTATCGGCACGTTATCGGTATCTGCAGATTATGGCTTGAAAGGAGTCATTTTTCCGCCGATAAAACAACACTTTAATTATCAATATTTCATGATTCCCTAAAAAAGCTTGACTAATATTACAGTTTTATTTGAATGAAAATGTTACATACAAATAAATATGGCATTTTGTACTTAACCTAAGTTTAAGTACGTCTACATGTCCAAGTGTCCTTGGGCAAGACATTGAACCCCAAATTGCTCCTGGTGGCATCAGTGTGTGAATATGATGACTGATTGACAGTTGGTCACTTTACGTAGCAGCCTGAATGTGTGTGTGAATGGGTGAATGTGACATGTAGTGTAAAAGCAGCTTTGTGTGGTCGCAAGTCTGTCCAATGCAAACATATTTTATCCAAAAATATAAATCAATGGTTAAAAGCAGCATTTTAAAAGCTTCCAATCACGTTCCCAATAATTCCCTCCAAGCCCCTCCTCCGAAAACACTCTAAGCTCATGAAAACTTACTGACTGATTCTGAAATCAAGTCCATTACAGAGCTGTTAGGAGCGTATCCATGTCATCGCTAACTGTATCAAACTACCTTTCTCTGCCATTCTTGTGATGCTAGCTCACTAGCTTTAGCATATGCCTGCTAAGCTTTGTGCAGGTGATACGACCCGGCTCGTGAGGGGAAATGGAAGCGTCTTAAAACCGGTTGTTCTTGGTAAAACATAGTTATTATACGGCCACTAAAAGGGAGGCAAAATGCAACTGAGGAAGGGGCTGTGGGTGCTGCACCAAATAAATACAACAAAAAGAGGACTAGCTAAAAACCACTATTCTTTCCTAAGTGAAACAAAAATAGGAATAACTAGCTAAACTAGACTAGTGTGTGTGTGTCTGTAATATGAAAACTAAACTCATCCCTGGCCCAGTCCAGATACAAAGAGTGCCTCGGAACAATCTACTAACAAGCACAAGTAGATGATAGCAAGGTTAAACGAACGAGAGGCACAGGCACAGCGACGAGCTGAACTCGATCAAAAGCTGCGCCCCGAATGACGAGCAGGCCAAATCTTGGAAGGGGAAGCCGGCAGCGCTCTCCTATGATTGGGGCGCCGCTCTGGGCCGACACTAATCAGTCTTCTCCGGGCCGGCAGCGCGGGTGAATGAGATTTCCAACCTCGAGAATACACGACTCTCCTAGCAACACAAACGCACTCAATTAAACACACTCCAGCATAATTAGCCTCACGCGGGGAGGTGAGCGGCGGCCGTAAGAGCAGGACTCATGTGGTCATGTGTAGGCAGGTAGGCTAATGGTTACATGCAGGCCGACTGAACAGATCAGACAGGGTTATTAAAGGCGGGAAACAGCCACAGATGCCAGATTATTGTCTTATTTATGTCAAATGCTTTTGATTTATTGATTCAAGATTTGCAACAAAAATGCCTCTTAAGTAAATGTTCTACATTAGCTTTAATATGCATTAGCTGCAAAATAAATAAGTGAAAGTAATGATAATAATTACAATATGCCTGCCTGGTGGTTTCTCTCAGGCTATGCTAACTCCTGTGGTTTGGGATATGGATTATTCATAACTGCGGTTCCATCATTAGAAATCTCTAATTAATTGCTAAAGAGCTGCGGGGCTGAACTCCCTTTCAGCTGGAGCAAAGTTAACATTTTCCAAAGCTTCACAGGGATGAAAGTGTAATAAAATGAGTTAGTGAACTTGTTGGTGGTTGGAGCCAGTTCGCTGGTATTCAGAAGAGATTTAATCTGTGGTATTCCCAGTCATGTGTAGCGTACGGTATGTTGGGCATATTGCGATGGGAGTTGTCAACCCTCTTATCAAACAGAACATTAGTGAATTATGCAAATGTTGATGACTTTCATATTTATTGCAGGATCTGTACGTGGAAACTACATTTAGTTAGAGTTAGGGTGGGATATAAAGTCAGCTCTGGGAAAGATCCTTCAAAGTAAAAGGGGCCAATATCAAGTCTGTAACAAGACAAACGTGCGTCAGATTTGTTGTAGGATTGTTTAATTAGTCTAACCAACTATCATAAGCTTTTTTTTTGTAACTTTTGCACAGCACAGATGCTGCCAAATCCTGTCAAAATGTCCCCTTTGTTGTTGCTCTTTTATGTTTTTGGCTCACTACGCTGGATAACTTCACAGATCCAGCTGACAGCAACAGGTAGCTGTTCAAAAACCCGACATGAGGTATACGCACATCATATTGTGTGATGGTCTGTTATGTAATTCTCTACGAAAGGACTGAAGTTCACAGTTGGCACAACAGAGCAGCGGGCGTCAGGCTCGTGAAAGATTTATTTATTTATTTTAATTTATTTATTTCAAACATGTTTAAAATTAACAACCTTTTTTTTTCTTTTAAGCTATATCAGTTTGGTCGAGGCCAAAGCATTCAAAGTAACACCAAAGATTACAGGTAACTGTCAACTAAATAATTTAGATAACACAAGTCGAGAGATGCACAGTACAAGTGATAATGAGTGTTCTTCTATTCTATATCTGCTTTTTAAAGATATTTTTAAACCTGGTTTGACATGTTTTCATTTCTTCTCTACAGCTCTTCCACAGTTTAACGTTTCAAACTGGTTCTTCCTGCTGGTTCTTTGAACATATGTGTTCCTCTGAGATTGTATTTACTTTCTAAAACTTCAGGATGCTGGTTTCAAACTGTTGATTTTTTTCTCTGTACATGATTTGAATAGTTTTGAAGTCAACCAGGCCCTTAAAGACTCCCTCCAGTGAAGTGTTTAACCTTGTAAACATCTCCATGTGGTGTTTGTTTTAAGACATATAAAATGCTCTGCTTGAAATGATAAAATGTTTTTTCAGCAAAATACGTTTAATTACTTTGTAAAAATCCTCCCAAGGCATCTCCTCCTTCTCCCTCATTAAAAATTCCTGAATCTGCAGAAGCCCCACCCACTATGCAAATTTCCAACCGCCCCTCTGGCGCATAAACAAAACACGTCTCTGCCATCGTTTAGTGGCAATTTGTTGAAACTTAGCTAGCTTGAAATGTAGTAATTAGCAGTAGTGACATTATCTAATGGAAAAATATAATATGCTCATATAACAATGTGTTACTGAAATATGACCTTATGCGAAAGTTCACTTGACCTTATGGCACTTGAAAGAAGAAGTCTGTCTGTCGCTGAAAGATGTTGCAACTGTTTTTTTTGTTTTTTTTCTACAGCCAGACACATCGGCACGAAACTTATAGACTTGTGAACTTCTACTATCCTTTATCGGTCTCTTTCAGTCTCCTTGTGACTCTGTAATTGCACTGTCCCTTTGCGAAGGCCTTATTAAAGAAACATACAAAGACAAATTATTGATCTCAACTCCACCACAGGTAACGTTAGTCGTCAGTAGTGAGCTCGCAAACATTACGATGACGGTTACAGCTTGCTCACGCATCGCCGAAGTGGTTGCCATAGGTTACATATAATGATACACATAGCGTCACCCCGTCCATTAACAGGATTGGCTCCTTAGGTTTGTGACGTCTCAAACCTGCCAATCTGAAAACGTGTTGTTAAGCCTGTCCTTGGTACGCTGCAGTTTAAAAGCAGACAGGTCCAGCCTCGGAGATGATGCTAATGTTGTCCCTGATATGTCGTGTAGCACATGGGGATGTTTACAAAGTTGCACTGGAGGGGGTCTTTAAAGATGGCTTTTCAAAATAAAGTTTGAATTTAAGGCAGATAAAATGAAACATAAATGGTAATGGATTACATACAATGCCCTACTTTGTTGTCCTTTTTAAACATAATGTAGTTCTGATTACTTTTATTAAACTGTGAGAAATTGGGGTGAATTTTCCTTTTGTAGGGTTTGAAGTTTTAATTCATCATTTCCTGTTGTGCAGAATGGCTCTGATCCATGTTTTCTTGTCCCCTTCATGGTCTTAGGGCTATAAGTTCAATTATTTGAATCCTCGTTGCCTAAAGTGGAATCTTTAACCCATTAACTTTCCGTTTATTCCATACGCCGTGGCTGCTTCATTTGAATAATTAAATAAAAATGCCTTTGAGTGGAAAGTAAATTAGAATATGAGAAGGATACTACCAAGGGGCAGATAAGGAGCCTGACTCAAACACAATGTTCCTGTTGGGTGAGCACATTACGCTGTCAGGTCTCTGCTGCGCGAGCCTGACGAGCCCTGGACACCGGGTGCTCTCGCAGAAACACAGCCTTGAACATTCGAGGCTTCGCTGGGAGTCTTTTCAAACAGATTGTAAACCAAAGCAAACAGCACAGAGACCTGCAGAGGAACACACCTCTGTAACCTCATCAGACAGTGCCCACACGCTCTGTACACCTCCAAACCACAAACACACACACACACGCATACACAGTGGCCTGTTGATGCTCTGGTGCCTTTGTGAGTGATGACAGACAGTGAACTCCCACTCTGAGGTGCTCCTGCCATCTTGTTAATTTAGTAAGGAGCTAAAGAAAAATGTAAAATCAGACGAGTGAGATGCTAAAAGGAAACTAGTTAAGTGCTACTTAAAGGAGGTCATGACAGGAAATGTAACGTGAACGTCCTGGAATACATGTGACTGTATGTACTTAATCGATGCACATGAAACATTCACAAAAGAACATGGATTGAGGAAGTGTTTCTTTAAGTGAAAAATCCTTATCTTATGAAAGAATTACTGCGTCACTAAGGCATGACTAACTCATGAAACCTGCACACACTAATAATGTTCTTGGGTAGGGAACAAACAAATGCAACACGCCAAATCTGAGTTATTCATGCAGGTCAGATCAAGATTTGTCACAGAGGCTTTTACATCAGCAGCAACGAACACAGCCCTATCTCAGAGAAATCACACTTTTTTTTTTACATGTAACTAATTACATATAAAGTAATGTTGGAGGAGAAGTTTGGTATTTTTAAATCTGGGCCCGATTTGTGCAAATTTGAATGACTCAAAGGAACAAAAATTTTTGGAATCGGTCCAGTGGATGTCCTCCGCCGTAGCCGCGATACGGCCGCAAACGTAATCCCCCGGGGCAAATGCGCTCGATCAAAGTACGTTCAATAAAAATGCTTGTTTTTGCCGCTGACAGGCTCAGATTGTTACTCCAGGTGTCCGACAACATTACGGAAATGATCCCTACAAAGATCGTCCTTTTTGGCTGCAGCCCTTCACACGGGTCTGTCTGGGACTGAGTGAGTGAGTGAGTGAGTGACGGTACTTTCAGAGCCGTAGAGAGAGAGTTGCGACATCGCATTGGGGGATAATGGACATATTGGACCTCCACTGAAGCGACTCTCTGTCTATACGGCTCTGGATACTTTGTTCGGGGAGTTAGTGGGGCTGCTCCTCCGCTGCCCGTCCGCTGTCCTCACCTACATCCGCAGCGCGCACCTGCTTTTAAACACGTTGTCATCTGCCTCATAAGGACAGTCCTTGTAACATATTGCCCACAAAAGCGCACATTGACCTGATGCGGTCGGACACATACTTAGTGTAACCAGAAACAGAAGTCTCACTCAAGTCTCGCTCTGAAATCCCGCGGGTGGTGAGATGTTACCTGAACAGGATGGAAGGATAAAATGTGCTGCACTGAAATGCCACAAAAGCTACAAGCAGCCTGTTGCAACACAGGCTGATCATTAGTCCCGCCCCTGACTGGGCAGCCAGTCATAGTTTAGGATTATGGGGCGGTCAAAAAGATTTCAGGGGGCCACCAAAGGCCACCCCGTGGACACGTCTCTGGTTGGACGAGCAAAAAAAGACATCATAATTGTTTGACAATTTATACATGTAACAAATATTTCATCAATCCCAAGTAAGGGCCATTAAATTATGAAAAAAAAACCTTAACCAAAGTGCTTTTGTTGGCTAAATCTAATCACACATGGAACTCAGGAGGTGAACGCTGGTGTCTAGAGTCAAGTCATGTGTGTTAAGAGGACACCATAATAATCTGATAGATATAAAAGTAAAGGTATTTAATCAATGAAGTGTTTCTGCTGCAGCGTGCCGTGAATAGATGTCCTCATTCACAGGCCAGATGCATGACTGTGAGTCACAAACCTCAGGAATGAAAGCGAAGATAAATTCATCTCTGCTACTGCTAAATGCTGTGAATCATTTCTAACACCCTTTTTTTTTTATAATCAAGGACTAAAGCGTTATTCAGAAGAAAAACCAGACATAATTACTTAAATTGACCTTCAAACCTACAAAGGAAGTAAAACAGAAGTCACTGACGAGCTGAAAACAAGCGGACTCGTGTAACACAGTCGAAGTTCTGACTCGGAGCACATCGTTCAGTCTCCGGTGTGGCAGCGTAACATATTGTGCTAACAAAGACCAGTAATGGGCCGGAGAGGCAATTTGCCACTGTTCTCCATTTTTCTCTGTGACCTTTCCCAGGTGTGTGCGATGTATTTGTGTGCCTCCTGCTGTTCTGAATAATGCCACACAGAGTCTGGGAGCTGCCACCGCACCTGCACTCAGTCTTCCCAAAATGCCACCCAGTCATCAAACACACGCGGACCCAGAATGATGAATGAATTTAGGGCGGTCTGCCTACAAAGACACCGCCGTGTCACGGTAAAATATTGCGCCCATTATGTTCCTTATGAAAAACAATGTATTCATCAAACAACAAAGTGAACAGCAGCCAAATGTGAGATTGATTCTGACAGTGAAATCTACCATGGTGGGCAAAATATAAAGCTAAATATTGGCTGCTGTTTCTAAAACAGGATCTTCATTTCAAATTAGCATAAATGTCACAGATTGAAGAAGTAAGCCCGTTTCTGCTCATTTTTCTTCTGCCTTTTTTTCCCCGTCAATGCCTGACACTGTTCTCAATGCGTGTGAGCAGTCTTCACACTGGTGATAAATCATGCAAAATGACACACAGCGGCTCGGAAACACCCACTACAAACACAAAAATGGAACTCTCCGAAGAAAAGAAAGTCTGTGCTGAAATGAAGAAAGCTTCAGAGACTGCTTGTAGATTACAGATTTAATTTCCCTTCTTCAGCCTGAGATCTGTTCACAATGTTTCCCACCTTTAAGAATATTAGATGAGGACCTGCAGCGACCCAAATCTTATGAACCGGCTGCGACGGCTCCGTTTTTAAGGCCACATCTGTGATTAAAAGGTTTTTTTATGTGTGTGCTGAAAAACCAAGACAGGAACAGACAACAGAGCCCGCTGTGACAAACCTCGTCTCACACTGAAATGCTGATAGACTGCTGAAAAATTAAGTGCTGTGTAGATCCGTGCCTGAATAAGCATCACCCATTCTCACACAAGCCTTGGGTGTTGTTTTATTAAAACATGCATCATGTATGTTGTGATCCAAAATGAAATCCGACCCTCTCCCCGCCTGGATGTGTTGAGGCCTCTTACATCCTTCATTAACCTGCATAAATCTGACTTTTATTTGTTTATTTGCGGGTGTTAAGTGAATTAATCACAGCAAATGATCCTCTCCAGTGTCGGAGAACAGAGTACAGATTGCGCCGCATTTTTTAAAGCTCCTCATTTCTCACCTCTTTAGGGATTCAGCAGCATTAAACTTGTACTTCTTTGTAGTCGCTCCATAGTGAGCTGCTTTAGATTGTTTCAGTGCACAAATCAAAGCAGTTTATTCTTTAATTGCGCAGATTATGAAGTTATTTTACAAACACAATTACAGGTAAATAAGCCTTTGGATAATTGAACCTGTGTTTAGGTAGTGCAGAGCAAACACATATTCACAGTTGTTGCTTACAGCTTAAATATTAAGAGTATATTGTCACTTTATCAATCATTATAAAGCCCTTTGTATGCCGTCCATATTTTACATAATATAACACTTTATCCATTATCTAGTAGTTTAAAACTACCTGATTGGCTTCTCTCTTCTAAACTTGCCTCTTCTTCACACTAATTAACAGACTGTTTTTAAGTTACGGGTTACAGCCTGGACCAAATGGAGGTCCACTGAGACGCACAGGTCCTATTCCCATTCAGTGGTAGAAGAACAAAGTCAGCACACGTAGAAATATCTCCTTTATTAATGGACCACTTAAGAGATTCTCAAATGAATCTATTCAGAAATTTTTCCTTTTTTTTAAAGGCCAAGAATAAATATGCTGCCTAAACTTGCTGCAGGATGTAGAAAGTGTCAAGCTACTGTTGAATAAGTTAGGAGCCAAACTCATACAAAATGCAACCTATTAAAGACTTGATGTAGAGCATTTAGAGCACTTACTAGGATTGTAATTAATATACAACAACTTCCTTACTGCCTATAAACAATGGTTAAAAGTTTATTGAGGAAATACTTGCAGGCGCTGCCAAATGTCCCGCCCCTTCCACTAACCAAAAAACACATTTAACTTACCGAAAAAAAAGATAACACGTCGGCATATTTAACAGCAGAACAGTTTCATGTGTTGGTTTGAAGCAGACAGATTTGTTAACTTAAATGACTGTAGTGATTGTTTTAGCTACGTCTCCTCTCACTGTTCCTCCTCTACTCTGCTAATCCGGAACAGATCGGCTGCAGGAGCCGTATTGGTCAACAGAGCTGTCAATCATCCTTTTTGCAGCATCAAATAACTAAAAATGAACACTTGGACATAAATCAGCATGATAAGAACAAACTATAATTACAGAAATCATGTTTGAGACGTGGCGTGTAATTTGATTTTATAGTTTGACTGATGTCCCATCTGTTAACATGGAAGAGGCGGGCTTTATGACTTATACTGCAGCCAGTCAGCAGGGGGCGCTAGAGATGTTGTGGCTTCACTTTTAGGGAGCTGTCATGTCGTCCATCTTTTTATACAGTCTATGGTTCAAACTGTCTGGTATTATGTTGCCATGTGGGTAATATAGGCACCAGATTTTTACAAAGATGAATGCGTGGAAAACAGGTGATATTGTGGCAGGACAGCTCACTCTTGGTGGATATTGGGAGCTAAAAACATGTTGTGGATTTAATTTCCCCCGGTGAACTGAACTTATTTTTTGTTGTTTTTGAAGTGTGAAAAAGGACACAAGATGCGTTATTTTGCCTGTAAAGCGCACCTTTTGTTGAATTGTTTTTGTTTTGCTTCAGTTCAATATATTGAGTTATGAAGTATCTGACCTGAGGTGAAAATGCTTACGTGGAGGATTCTGTAGGGTCCTGTGATGTCTGAGAAACAGCAGTTACTAAACTGTATTGCTTGGTTTGACTTTTTACTTCTGTTGTGGCTTGTGTTCATGTGTTTCACCCAATGAATGTATATATAGATGGACCACGCGTCTCCATCTGCTCCCATTGTACGTAATGATGCCAAAATAGCCCCTGCGATAGGCGCTGCCATCTTGCGATGGTGACGTCATATGGAGCCAGGGACTACGCAGTAGAGTTCGCCGAGTGAAGCGGCCGTAGCCACACCGCTAACCCAAACACACACTTAACTGACCGAAAAAATAACAAGGATCCCGCACACCGGCGTGTTTAACAGCAGAACAGCTTCTCTGTGTTGGTCTGAGGTTAACGTTCACAGGTATGGAAACTTCCATGACTGTAGTGATTGTTTTAGTTACGTTTCCATTCGCGGATCGTCCTCCGCTCTGCTCACCCGGAACGGATCGGCTGCAGGAGCCGAATTTGTCAACAGAGCTGTCAATCATCATTTTGACAGCATCAAATAACTAATCAAAAATGAACACTTGGACGTAAATCAGCATGATAAGAACTAGCTATAATGACAGAAACCATGTTTGAGTTAAATTTATTTGCCTTGTATTTTGATTTTACAGTTTGACTCATGTCCCACCTGTTAACATGGAGGAGGCGGGCTTTATGACCTATATTGCAGCCAGTCAGCAGGGGGCGCTCAAAATGTTTTGGCTTCACTTTAAGGGAACTGTCATGTCATCCATCTTTTTACACACTCTATGAAACTGACCCATTAAAAACCAATATGTCACTTACATGTGTGTTAACAAGCAACACATTGTTTGGTGTATGTGTACCTTGATATTTGTATTACCAGACGTTATCGGAGTCACAAATGAAGAACAAAAAATAAAACAAAATGTGTTTTTATAACCTGAAAAATATTAGCATGGATGTGAGACTGTTCAGAATAAATTGATTTTATTCAGTCCCGTCTGCTTCAACTGGCAATAAAGGATGTTATTCCAACATGTGGTCGTTGACCTCCAGCATGGCTAGAGGTTCATTTTCTAATGCTCACACTGTAATATTTGAATATTTACTGTGGTATGTTTAGCATGGATTATACCCCTCAAAGGCTGCTAATGATGAACTAGTAATCATTAAAGAATCACCATAAATCAAAAGACACATAGAGCGTCATAAATAACAGCTTCAGGCAATGCACATCACATATGGGTGTTTTACTTGTCCATGTCTCTTCAGACATTTACATGCACGAGCTAAAGCACAAAACGTCACCTGTAAGCGTCACATTTTCATACGTTTAAGCTTCAAACAGAAAAGTATCTTTTCACCTGCAGCCACATAAGATTCAGTTTTAAACCAGCAGTCGCACACTTGCTCCAATCTGTACAAACCAGCAGAATGAGCAGCTGCGTTTTCCTGATCGTACACCCACCTTCAAGTGAAAGCAATCGCTTTGTGTCTTCTCACTGAGGGTCTCTGGAAGTCATGTGTGGAAAGAAAAAGGAGGAAATTTGAATGGACACACTAAAAGAAAAAACAATTTAATCAGATAATAATCTTTACGACCTACAAACCATTAGAGGCTGATCATGTCTAAGGGTGGACACAATCAGTGGATTTCATTTCCTTCAATATGTTCAACTCATTAGTCATTCCATCCAGAATATGAACGCTAATGACTGTACATAATAATTTTGCCTGACACATAGCCGATGTGTCCTATTAATAAATATTTAAAATCGAAGATTTAACCTTTTTTCTTGATACAAAACCTCTGCTGACTTATTTCCCTCCCTGATGCCCGTCGTGAAGAGTTTGCAGAAGTGTACGCGTTCTCACGTCTGTTTGTTTTTGAACTCTCTGAGGTGATGTGGAAGATGTCGTTCTTCCGTGTGTGTGCGTACCTTTTCCAGGAGGCCTCGAGCGTGTTGGTATCGTGGAGTTTTTAAGGTGAGGGGTGAACTCTCCACGGGACTTTAGCGACAGTGTTGAAAACTAATGGATGCCATTTGAGTCGAGTTCCTGAGGCGTGTGGGAGAAAACTCTTCCGTCTGCGGAAGGAGGAACTTTTTTCTGTTGTGTTTCAGAATAAGTGCACTGAACTTCAAATATGTCTCAGTATACCTTTAATAATTGAATTATGAATCAAGTAGCAGCACATCATGCTCCTGAATGTAATTATTAATTGTTTGCGGTATTTAATCTTTCAGCCAGGCTGCTCTGAATGCCTGCTGGCTGTCCCGATCTAATGAGGTGCTGCATCACGGACCAGGCAGATAATCAGTGGCACAAATTAACAAAGTTATTTTGAATTAATCAGGTGATTCATTCGTGTGAAAATTTAAACAACACTAAAGGCGACCAAGTTGTGTTTCAGTTAGGCGCACGTGTCACCGGGCTGCTGAAACTCATCACCGTTAATGAACCCATCAACCAAACATGCTCCAGTATTTAGACGGCGTGGGTGAAGCCCATCAATATCTCCTGACTTTGACGGCATGAATTCCATCATGTATTAACTGTTATACTCCTCGCAGCAAACATGCGCGGACACAGATAAACAAAGTCTAATGAAGGACATTAGTGATGATTAATGATCACAAAACCACAGTGACGCACTTCACATCCAAAGCACCTCTGAGACGACAGGGGTTTGTTTAACTCTTCTTTCTCTGCTGCTAATTATTCGTCTCTTCCTGCTGAAAAGGTGAACATCATGTCTTTTCACTCTCAATATAAGAACATTAGCGAAGCAGTGCAGAGAGGAGACGGCCAAGGATGTCTGAAAATGTAATCTACAAACAAGGACAAACAAAGTATACATCCACGGCTGACCTGAATACTGAAGACTGTGAGGGTGCTGAAGGGTTACCTGTTATATAACACCTTCCAACTTGCAACAAAAGGACGAGCTTTCACTTTCAACATGATGGAAATATTAATAGTGCACTGAGCTCCCACCTCCAGCCTGCAGTATAGATTTATTCCACCCTTCTTTTAAGCATAAATATTCCATAAATTAATGTACACAAACAGATCTAACTCACATGTTGACTGCAATGATATCAAGAAAGTTTACACGGGTAAGATTGAGTGATTATTTTGTGTGTATTGGTCCCTTTTGTTTTCCCTTTATATACAGTATATTGTGACAATTACAAGACAACAATACAAAACCTTAAAGAGACATTTTGCAATAAAACATCCTGTTTTAGTTTAAAAGTGATGTTTATACTCTTTTCAACCAAAGATGAATGTTGGCAGCAGCTTTGTCTCAAGAGTACAGTGTGTAAATAGAAGCATATGCCCCCAACATATAATTTTTTCCACCCTCATGTAATATAAGACCCTGATCCACCGTGTATGAGATGGGGGAATTGCATCTTTCCATTTCAGTAGAATTAGACAGCGAGCAAGCGGCGTGCAGAATGCCAAGAAGTCATGCTCAGACTTCTTGAGAGTATAGATGTCAGAGGGCTTTAATATGACAGGGGTCTATAGTTACTTCTACAAGGACCTCTGGAAGTGTCCCAAATGCAGAAGTCTCATAAATTGACAGCTTCGAGCGGTTCGGAAATTGATGTAGATAAGAAGTTAGGGTCGTTTTAATGCTGGATGTATGTCTGGGAATCTCTATAATACATCGTATTTAAACCAGAAACTAACCTGTATGTGATATAAAGTTTATAAAGCTTAAATGAATGACAGTGTATACTGTGTACAGTTGTTCCAATTCTGATTCCACTATCAGCGAGTACGCCAGTGAATGCACTGATGTGATATCATAATCTTTTAGCCCCGCCCCCCAAAATCAAGTGGTTCTGGGTAAATTGTTATGTGGTGATAGCAAACAGCAACAGTGCAATGTTAGAGGAGAGTGTATTATTAGTCAGAGCTGGCATAATGTCAGCCATCAGTGTTTTTTCACCAATAATATGTAATTTAACTGTATTGGCAAATACTCAAGTCTAGGTACTGGAATCGGTATAAGGAAGGAAAACATGGTGTCTGCATCACTGATTTAAAGCAAGGGCCTTTACAACCAGAATCAATCTCTTTTTTTTTAAGATAATTTTTTGGGGCATTTGCCTTAATTTGATAGGACAGCTGAAGAGAGACAGGGAATGTGGGGAGTAGAGCGTAGGGGTTGACATGCACCAAATGACCAGCATGCTGGGAGTCAGTGCATCGAGGACTGTAGCCTCTGTTTATGGGGCGCCTGCTCTACCAACCGAGCTAAACCAGCGCCCCAAGATTTGAATTGATCTGTTAGTTTCCCACTTAAGGGTCATATAAAATAAATACATAACCACTTTCACTGTCTTAGAACCTATCATGGGGCCCTGTATACTTAATACACTTATATCTGTCGGTTTTTCCAACATGTGTGGTAACAGACGTCGCTCGTGAATAAGCAAGCGAGACCTTCAGTTAAAAGTTCTGTTATCTGACAGATCGCCTAATAGGATTATAGTTGGATTAAAAGATTACCTCAGCACGCTACGTTTGTTTCTTCCATAGTATTAACTTTATTACACCTTCAAGTATTGTTGGCTGCCTTTGGTCGGCTTTTGTGGGAAGCTTTTACAAATTGGCCTTTGGTTTGTACATTCATGAGTGCAGGACCGCTGCCCACAACCACTCATAAATAAAGCAGAGCTACAGATCTTCATCTGTAAAGACACGGGAGGAAAATAAAAGCAGCAAACTTCTGACTTCAATGTTCATAACTTTAAAGTTAATGCTGCAGTTGTTATGGATCTTAGTAGTAATTAGTTATAGGGAATATACAGCAAGCCTTTTGTTGTACGTCAACTCAGCTTTTGTGTGGATCTGCTGCCTGTGAATCAGACCTGATTCAAGCTAACACGCAGGGAGACTATAGAAACATGGTGTCTTTAAATACCAAAGGAAAAAAAAGGAAATAACTGCGTTTACATTTATTTACATCTTCCACATGCGAATATGTAAATACATGAATGTAAAGTAGATGGGAGACTGGTTATGCATGGGATTTCAACATGAAGGGATTCATTTGCACTTTAGTTGAAAACCTGAAAGTTCTGTTGTTGATGTCATCATTGTCATTTTTTTAGTTGCAAACCCAGACTAAAAACCAGAATGATAGTACTCTTGTGGTCTGTGGGCGGAAGAGACAAATCACAGTCTGCTCAGGCTTTCTAACAAATGCCCTGAACATGTTGTTTTTTCCCCTTTGGTTTGTCTTTGCCTCTATTTTAAAAACACTTCTCAGAAACTAGCCCCGGTCATTAGTCCCACGCGGCTTGAGTGCAACTTTCAAATGTCATGGTAAAGTCGCTTTTGAGCTCTATCTGTAATACAGCACAGCACTCTAGTGGCCACAAGGGTAATAATTGTGTGTGTGTGTGCGTGTGTGAGTGTCAGAAGTATACTGAGGCATGAAGGTGCCTTTTTGCCCCCATCCACCTCTAAGCTTCTCGGCTGTTACAAAGCAGGTGGAGGGGAAATGAAATCACAGATGAAGCAATACTGAGGTAGTTATTATTCAAAAAGTGTAAAGAGACAAAATTAGCCTGCATGATGTGTATTCAGTTTGTACCAAAGAGGCTTGATGAGTCAAACACATGCAGCGATCTGAATGTGGAAATGAAACGCAGGGCGGTGACGGGCAGGAAGTGCCTCATCCAGCAAATAAGATATTTTCATGTGGGCTGACACTTTGACACAGAGAGGCTGCAGACAGAGGCAGAAAAAATGCTTGACTAGTCATACAGACACGGAGATGGGATGTGTTTGTGAAATCGAGAACCCTTAAGCATCATCAACTCTTTTTGGAAATGTGTGACAGTTAAACTTTCTTTCTCTCCGTGTCACACCAACGCTCGAATGTTGGGATACAGCCGGCGTTTGTAGCATTTTAATAGCCCAGAGACGGATCAGAAAACAACACCTTACAAACCTTTTAAAGGTGCATCAGGTTCCTGAGTTTGACAGGTCAAAATATCACCGAAAGTACATGTTCATGAGTACAACAAATCCTGGCCTCCTTTGATATATAATCCCACTATGCTACAATGCTGTTGCTAACATGATGGATGATGTGGAAAAGTTTTCTTAACCAATATTATCTTTACATGAATCACATTAGAATTAATTAAAATGCTCCTCATTTTTCCTGGAAACACCTCAAGGACCCTTACACCCCTAAAACAGCCACTGTTACCATTAGTGTGTGTCTAAAGTTATGTATCATGCAAAGCAAGGCCTTAGCAGATCACAAAGAAACATTACATGGAATGTGTAATGAGAAAGTAGAACTTATCACCAATTCTCATTGTTATTTTCTACCTTTTAAACCTACTCAACCTGCTATGTAAACCTGGTGTGAACTACAGAACAGCAGTTTGCTTCAAAACACGAGACAAAGCGGTAGGATGCTAGGCTAGGTAGCTAGCTCAGATATCTAATTCATTTGGCTCCTACTTCAACACAACACACAGGTGTTTGGCCTGACATGGTTGAGCAGCTACCGCTTACCATTTTTAAGTTAGTCCGACTGCCGTCTGTTTAATACCTTAACAAGAGCATAATCGGAATGTTCCAGTTTAGCAGCAGCCATCTTTGTTGGTTACCGCAACAGCACTTAAAGCTCCTGGAGTTTTTCGCTGGTTATGAAACAGACTGAAATTAATTCTGATGACTCTATATGACCTACAAAAGCAAACCAGACCATCAGCGACAAGATTGATTCTATAGAGTTATTTTTAATGCCTACGCACGGGAGGTAGGTGTCAGCGGAAGTGCACGCTGCCTTTGTTTACATTTTCCAGGGCAAAAAAAGTAAAGTGAGGGAGAAATGACTGTTAAAGAAAGCAGGATGTACAGGCCAAAATCAGAGAAGAGATAAGAGGTACGGCTTTGTCCACAAGGGGCGTCAAAATCAACACAAACTGAAAGTTCCTCACAGGAGCTTTAAACCCGCCTCGTATGAATGAACGGTTGTGATTGGCTCGACCTGAATCGTGTCAGATGGAAATCTATCTGAAATGGGAGACAAGATGCACCTGTCAGAGCGAAACAAACATTAAGGCTGCAGTTTTCTCTTTTTTCCAGGCTAAAATAGCAGCTGGGATCTGTGAATTTGGTGATACTAAATATGAGAAAGAAAACAGTTTAGCCTTTAACATGTTAGAAACAACTTCACAATACAAGTCCATGTTTTAATGCCACAACAAGGCACAAGGACATTTGATTCAAACTGTTCGGCAATAAATCTCCATGACAGTCGAGACTTTTGAGAAGCTGTTTTGTTGTGTTTACATTTATGATGTATAATAATGCCAAGTCGACTTTTATGTTGAAATTTCTACTCATAAGACTGAGTAAGATACCCCGTGTGATAGCAATGACACTATAATTAAACATCTTACCTCATATGTGGCCTTATCTGAAACTGTTCATTTCCAGTTCCCATTTACACGTTTGAATTCTCCAATTTGACCTTTGTTTAAGAGAGGAACATGACAGGAATTCTCACAGTGGTGTCATAAACGAACCTGAACCTGAACACTTTCAGAATAAGAAAACAGCATCTGTTGGCCATCAACTTGAAGAGAGATGTTCTTCAGATATCAGTGAGATGACACAGTGATGGAATATTTTATGGCAGTGTTGTATAATTTTGAACTTGAACACCCTCATAAATTTGATATTAAACTGGCGAGTAGTTTTATCATGCGGTGTCGAAGATTTCCCCGTACGACACTGCATTACACTAGATTACAAGCAATGCTTGAATATTGCATATCGATATTTGTATTACAGCTTTGTTGAGATGAAAGTGATCAGTCAAGGACACAGAGGGTCAGCCAAAGTTTAGAGGGAGGGGTCCGACCAATTTCATACGTACTGCTGCCTACTCAGAGTGCATAACAATTCCGCTGAGCCGGCTCTATTTGACATTGTGAATGTGTCATGTTCACAGAGATGGCTCCTTTCGGATCAGTCTGATGCAGCACTCGCAGACTTCAGTGAAGTCTCACATCCACCTGAAAAAAAAAAATGTCACTCAAGCATTTTTGCTGACAGGGAAAATTTTTCAACCACCCTCTTCTTCTGCAGCCTTAAACAGTCCTACTAAATTGTCATTACAGCCTACATATAGCATTTGAACGCAGTTAAATCTCACTTCAATGCCATTGCTGTTCCCTGAACACTTTTGGTTTTCCTTATGTGCTTAAACAATCAATGCAACCCATGATTTTTTATACTTCCATTAAGTTTATCAATCATAAAAGTCTACACTGCCAAACTTTCTTCATCTGGGGTTGTAAAGTGCCTCTACTTTATCAAAGTCATTGCTTAAAGTTTAAAAAAAGGGAAAAGAGGATAGAAATGAAAAGCATGACTTTATCGGCTCCCACAATTAAAGCTCCATTTACAGGTAATTAAAAAGCCTCTTGCTTCTGTAGGTTTCTTTCTTTGGAAGAGTTGTTTCTGTTATTTAATATTGATTGAAATATACCAGGAAAGAGGATTTACTCATTTTAAATTTGAGGTAATTCATCCTGGATAATACTTCAATTAATTTTCAGTCATATCAGCCTAACTTCTTCACAGTTATTTTTGACTATGCAGATTAGGTATAATCATGCATTTAACAATGCTAGAACTGTGAATATTAATTAAATGAATGAAAAGAGAGACACAAAGTGTGCTAAATTTGCAAGCCTTTGGCTAACTTTAGGCAAACGCTGATATAAAACTGCAAATGTATTTCATTAATGTGATAAAGACAAAAAAGGACAATTATAAAAGGCACAGTAGGCAATGAAAAAAAGCTGGATGCAAATCAAACATAGTTTTTTCAACTCAAGCTCAAGCTCAAAACCGGACCCACAGCCACACACCATCATGTCAAGCGTTTGTTTAGACACTATTTACCCAGGTGAAAACAGGAACTGAAGCACACTGATTACTTTGCAGTCTGATTGTGCAAACAGATTAATTTCAACACTTGTGACTTTGTTAGAGTCCAACTTGACAGACATGAGGCAAACATTACAGTAGCCCTATAAAGTCCATCTATGCCTGGTTTAAAATTGTTGTTAGGTAATTGGTTGAACAAGACTTGAATCTATATTTTGATGAATCGAAGGATGGGTTCAAGTGCTTCACCTCATGCACTGTTATCACATTAGAAACTAAAGACAATATATGTTAAGTTACAAAGATTCCCCTGAGAGATTAACTATTGTGTGCTTCTCAAAGACTTTTGCCAGAACTCTAAAACAGATCATGAAAATAATAAGCCAGTTGTTTAAGGGGAAATACATCAAAATAAATATATCAATTCATGTAGGTCTTTCTGCTATTATTGAAATGAATGAAGAAAATTAATAAAAACTGTTAATTGTTTTGTTCAGTCTTTTTAATTTTGTTCCCTATAATTTTTATTTTCTATTCAACTTCATTCAATTAGGCATTACTTAGTCTTAACAAGCACAATCCTCTTTATACCTATCGGTGTTGGATTCCAAATAACCCCAATCAGTATCTTCTTTTGTGAATTGAGCCTGATCTAACCCGGAAATCAGGCGTGCCTGTTTGCTACGTCATTACGCAAATGCTTCGTGACGCACAAGGAAACGAGGCACGTTTGTTGTTGGTGTGGGTGAATGACAGTGCTTGCAGCCCGCTCCTGAAGTTGCTGAAAGTGAATTGTCCCAGTGCAGAAGAAGGTTGACACTGTGCACAGACGGAAAACAGGGTGAGGGCTTCGTGTTATTGTACACAGACTTTGAAATACGTGTTCATTGTTTTATCAAATGTGAAGCGTAAAGCTGAAGCTAACACTAGCGTTAGCTGTGTAGCTAACGCTAATAAGCTTCTGCATGTCAGTAATGTTTACTCCCCCTGACCGAAAAATCACTTTTGTCTTCTTTTCTTTTAAAAGTTCACAAAATATCTCTCATAAAATCTCTCTGCAGTTGGTAGGACACACTTCTTTAATGATTCTGCGCATGTTTTCTTTACTTAGCTGCTAACAGTGTGCTGTTATAGACTGAAATCCTGATATAACTAGTTTGAATCGTAAGTCGTATATAAAGATCATTTTAATGTTACTATTTTGTCTCTTGCCAATAATGGAGAAGCCTGGTGTATGTAAAATACGAAAAATATGCATGAAAGACCTACATGAAGGATTGACAAAGTAGTCATTATACAAAAAAGACTGAAGGAGTTTTTGGCGTATTTCTCACCTTTAGATTTGGGAAATCATAATGACCATTTGTCACATTTTCAGATTTTCTATTACCAAAATTCATAAGCAGATCGTTTAGTAATTATGAAATTAATCGGTAGAATTACCCTTAAGCTGCGGCCCTACAAATCATCTTCAAGTACCATTTCCTGTTTCTTTTTCTTCCCCAGGAATAACAGAATGTCTTCTCCGGAGCCCATCATCAAATCGAGACAGACAGAGAAAGAAGTCAATGGAATTTCAACGCAGGTCGTCTGCACTGAATTCAGCAATTACATATTCATAGTTCTCACTCAGTACGGCAAAATTGGGACATTGGTGTCTGTCACGCCTGACTCCAGATCTAATGATATCAGCACCCCAACATTTTCCACCAAAGTACTGCTGGGCAAAGACGAGGTACTCTTGATGAAATGATTCAAATAAATGTTGTATTAGTGTGATGTAGATTTGTTCACAGGACACCAGACAGGCTTGTTGCAACACAGGGTAACTCATTTCACACTGTGAAAGGGCAGATGAGATTGCTTCTGATCTGTGTTGGTACATGGAGAGAATTAGATGTGTTCAGGCATGGAGTTACTGTTAAAGTTAATACTTGGAAAGCCCTGAATTATGGTGTAATTTTTAAACTGGCATATAGTGCTAGACAAAAGTTACCAATAAAATGGATTATAATTATGTTTGCTTCTTTTTAGCTCCACAGTTGCACCTTTCTTTGGTTTTATAACAGGGAAACAGTTCTGAAGCACTCGCATTATCAGTCACACGGATGGAATGAATGAGTGGCTTCACTTTGTGGTGTAGTTCTTTCCACTAAAAGATTGTAAAAGTCATTCATTCATAAACATGTTACTTGCAGCTCTTCTATATGCAATAATCTTTTTTCTTATTTGTGTTTCTATTTTCAGCCCCTCACACATGTCTGTGCCAAAAATCTTGCAACGTGTGTGTCACAAGAAGCGGGAAACAGGCCCGTCTTGCTGGGGCTGGCACTGAAGGACTCCTCCTTAGATGCAATAAAACAAATGCAAGAGGTCATCAAAAGTTGTAAAGTCTGGTAGGAAGTTAAAGAAATGGACATGAAGCCTGGAGACTTCATGAGACATGAAAAAGGAAATGCTTTGCTCCAGTAATTACTTGGATTACTGGAAAACATAATTTAATGTTTATCTGTTTGTAAAGGACTTTCTGCAAGCGGCTATGCTCTAAAAAAATAAAAGCACATTAAGTTAAGTTTGCAAAATGATGGCCAATATCTCCAGTTTCACCACTGTTCAAACTTTTTATTCTAGTAACTGTTTCAGTTTTGTTTTTTGTAATATTTGATACTCTATATTTTTGTATTTTGAAATGCAAATATTCAAATTCGTTTGAAGAAAAGAATAAGAAGAAAAATAAAATGTGTCGGTTCTAAAACGTTGTCTTTCTTCTCTCTTTGAAACTAATGAAAACTCAACCACTGAAGTGTTTTTTTGTTATAATTAATTAAAAACTTAAAATAATTAAAGCATTACAAATGCTCCCATCAAACTGCTAAATTTGCCTTTTCTCGTCCATCTAATCTGCAATTGTAACTGTATTCTGTCAGAAATGCAGTTCAACAGTAATTTGATGCTCATTTCAACACATTTAAATGATGTGTGCTGTAGTCCGTATTTTTATTATAGTCTAGGCTAAGGGGGCATTACAGAAAATCAAAAGCAGATTGTATCCAATTTTAAAGTTACACTATTATTTCAGATCTACTAGCCTTAATATTGCTTTGTATTCAAACAAAGCAATATTTATTTGATTTTATCTCTGTGATTATACGTCTCATTTATTCTTAGAAAATGGATTTTCAATATAACCTGCATACATATAGGCCTAGTATGATTAGTTTATTTTACATGATTGATGCTGTTGAGAGGCGTTGTTTCATCTCTATGCATGGTTTTATTTTATTATAGATAAGTTTATTTTTGAAGTACAGTATTTCAATGTTAGTTATCCTCTAAGAGGCTGAAACCATAATCCTACCAAGATAAAGGCAACGTGATGACGACATATGTGGAGCAGATGGCACGTGATCAGTTCACCTGTGCCCAACCTGTTTATCTCTTTCGCTCCCTTGACTCGCAGCTTAAGGACACATTCAAATCCCTTTGTTTACACTGAAAGTTTGATTTACCTGGTTTCTTAGAATAAACACCTCAGGTTACTGCAGTTTTTCCTGTTTTTTCTTTGTTAGACTTTTGGTTTGAGTTTTTTACTCGCCGGCTGCGTGGACTTCGACCTCGGTCTGGTACCTGTCTCGAACAAGGAAGTCCAGTCTGTTGAACCCGTCTTTGACAGAGGCGACGGGTGGTTTGTCAATGGCAGTAAATGAACTCGTTTGATTATTCTGAAAGGCAATTTTATCCTCGATGTTGATTTTATAAGGTGGCTTGTGAAAATCCGGAGCAGTGGACAGAAGTTACCATCTAAACGGGGTAAAGCTGCTTCCAAGGTGAGCTTTTTGTTGACGGTAAAGCAGGTGCTTAATAAGACACTGATTATTTGAACACAGTCGGACAGATCGTCATTTTCCTACACAGTAGTTTTTGTTCAGTAATATATTTATGTTGTTGTTAAATATCTTTAAAATGTAGGTTTTGTACGTCCAGCAGAATGCATTAAGACATTATAAGAAATAGTCCAATCTAGAGGGCAGGTGTTCTTAACATTCTACCTGTATGTCCTACACAGACTTAGTGTCTTTTCTCTCTGCCTCCAGATGAACGTTTCTTTTGAAGACGTGGATCCATCAGCCGAGAATAATTCCATTGTTCACCTGGATTCACCAATTCTCCCAGACAAGTCGGACATCTCAAACATGACCATTATTCGAACAGGCAACGGGTCAATCATCCAGGACCAGATGTTTTTGAACACAATGACCGCTCAGGCCCTCTCGGGGATATTTGTCTGGTCTGCCTTGCTCATCACATGTCACCAGGTGAGTTCATGTCATTTTTCTATAGAACCACACAACCATATGTCTAAATAGCTATGCCTTAGATCACTGCAGCATGTTGCACAGTGTGAGTAATACAGCTTTAAAGCACTGCAACCCCCACTGATGTAAATGTGTAATCAGAGATGGTTGGCGCCTCTCCCTCGCCAGAGGACGGGAACAAGTTCCTGTATCCATAAAGGATTATTACCTTACAGCACAGTCTCAGCTCACACTGGTGCTTTGTCTTATGGAGTCATAAAGTATTTCATCCTTTCCAGGCAGGTATTATTCTCTCTACTTTGTGCTCGCACTGCCCCACTGCCTTGTGAGAATGTTTCGGCCTCCTTTAGAGTTGATAGTGGCTATGAGATTAAAACGGACGGAAATCCTTTAGCTGATTAGAGGACAATGAATTCACAGTAAGCTCTCTCTGTGTGGGAGCAAAAGATGGTCAGGAAGAATCAGTGGTTCAACAGAGCCCACCTTTACCCAGAATCCATTTCACAGCTGCTGTAAATGAGTGTTTCCTCTTGTGTGGGTGAGTTACCCACTGTGCGCAGATGATAGCTTATCATTATGGGTTTATCATTTGCAGAGAATGCGGCAGGGTGCAGTGTATTATCAGCAGGGAAATCAGTTGATATTGAGATAACATTTTCAGCAGCATAAAGGATGAGCGTGTTGTTTTCTTGTTCGCTATGGCTTTAACAGTCCCCAGCTTAGGTCGATTGAACGTGCATCCAACCAACATCCTCAGGCTGGTGGTCATACGCAGGGATCATATTTCTATTAGCACACATATGGCTACAACAGTTTCTGCTAAAGACTTGTTACGGTTTGGGAAGCTTTCTAAGCTTTTTAATATCCTCGCAAAGCATCCACATGTTGCATCCTGTGATCCAAACGCAATCATTGTTTAGGGATTTGTGGCTCAATATACAGCAAATTGGTTTCTATCTTTTTAATATAGCACTTGTTTGGCCAAACACTTGCCAGCAAGACATTCTAATTGAACAAATAAATAGCAAGTATACCGCAGGGAGAGTGGGGCTAGCGTGCAACAGGCGAGCATCTGTCACACAGGGAGAATAAAACAGTCTGTGGGACTAGTGTTGCAATGCCGATGGTGTTTCATCTGACTGGGCTCCTGAGGATTGCTATAGAGTCTTAAAGTCACGTTCGGAATACTAAGCACAGGTAGACAATGACCTTAGTTCCCCTTGTGCTGTAAAATGGACTTTCCGGACTGGTAATCGCTGGAGTGTGAGATGGTGGGTGTATGGGTCCATTTGCTACTCTGAGCATTTGAGATTAAAAGCAACAGACCACAGAGGCTGCATCAACGTTCTTCTCTTTGCAATATGAATAATGATTCTACTTAAGTTTACGTATATTATTCTTCCTCTAGTGTGAACTGTAAAGAAGACGTCTGAGATTTGGTCTCTATTGCGTACAATTATCAATTACTTTCACTGTCAGAAAACCGTCTACTTCACTTCACATGTAGAGGTGCACAAAATGCATCACACCCCCAACCTCACAGTAATCAAGCTGTAATGTGCAACCTCTAATGGCCATTAAATCAAGCTGAATGTGTTGGGCGGAGTGAGACTCTGCATGTTGTTTTGCTCGCTCCTACAAACGAAGGTTTTTAAGTTAAAAACATCCAGACCCACGAAAATAACCACAAAACAGCAGCCATCTTTTTAGAGAAGAGGGTGTATTCTTCCATGTTGCTATTTGCAGTTTTAATTCAAGACAACGAAGAGCAGGAAATTCATGGTTTTTGTTTGAAAAATAACTTCTGTCAGCGACGGATCGCATCCAAGTGGTTAATTTTCGGCTGCTTTGCTAATCGAGAAGTTGCTCCAGTAATGAGATGATTGTCTAATGAGGTAATGGGTGAATCTGGTTCTAATGTTGTGTTTGTTTTGTTTGTCTTCCAGAGAGTTATTATTAGTCAGATTAAGCTTGGTGTGATTACTTGGATTGTAATCGTTTAGCAAACCAACGGCTCAGCATAGCGATCGTTTGGTCCTTTTTTTAATGAAGAATAAGTCATCACCAAAATACATATTTTCTTATTACATCTGCTAATAAAAGTACAAAAAGTCTGCTGACATTTTTCCATCTGTATTGTTTGTTGGGTTAGACGTGCAGTTGGCCGAACAGCTTCGTGTAGTGAGATAAATCAGCCTGCAGTCGTATGCCAGCATAACGAGCTGTCTCTATTGACATACAGATCATACCACGTTGTATCTGTTCCACATAACAATGCATGGGCCTGTCCTTAACATGGCCTCACTACAAATGCAGTGTCAGACATTAACTCCATTATAAGGATGTGGCTTATGTATGTTAATATCAGGTGATAGTTTCATGTCTATATGAAGATCCCTGAGAACGATGGAAATCAGATCATTCCAGTATAAACATGCTCTGTTGTCAGCTGAACTGTGTCACCTTTAGGAAGCCGTACATAGCCATTAGGGAGAGTTGTATACGTTCCTGTCGTCTGCCGTTTAGTCTGAAGTTAAAGCTGCATAATATAATGTTTTGGCCGGGATATTTTGGAGGGTCATTAAAATGCAAGTCGTGTGATCCCTCTGCTGCGTTTCACTGTGGCAGATCTTTTCACAGACAGAGCAGTCAGTGTAAGATAAAAAAGTACGCTGCTATAAATATTATCATCAAGGTGGAGAACAAGTTGATTGTTTTTCTGCCAGCTCTCAGATGTTTGACATATCGTGCCGATCACACCCATGTGGTTTGAGTCGCTTCAGTGTCATTGCTTTAGGGAAACCAAAACCCTTCATATGACAACGCCTTTTAATCATAAGGTGCAGTTGTTATCTGTATATTTGTGAAATGTATTCAGATCCACTACAAAGATGTCAAGTTTAGAGCTGAAATGATTTATCATTTAGTCTTCATGAAAAAAAGGCCATTCTCTGGTTTCAGCTTCTCAAAGTTGAGGGATTTCTGCTTTATTGTACGTTGGATAAATGTGGTTGTGAAGATGTCACCTTGGGCACTTGGATATTAGAATTGCCACTTTCTATGATTTTTTGGGATTGTAAGAAGTTATTAAACTAGGAAAATCTAATGCTCAACAATAAAAATGACTGTTAGGCTCAGCCTTAGTTGAGTTATTTTGCTTCTAAAAACCATCGTTTTGTTGTATATTTTAGTGAAAACAGGGTGTGTTATTCATTGCAACACCTATGGGGAACTATATTCCAAATGTGACCGGAATTTTACATGTAGGGTTTTATTAGGCAGGCATTAAGTTTCCTTGTTACATAAATCATAACCCTATTATATAAACCTTGCTGGGCTGGAGCAGGGAATTTTCTTTTTCTTGTTTCCTCATGCTTAAAGGTATAATCGCTAGACCTCAGTTTCGCTCTCCTGTGGCGATAAATGGTGTTTGCGGGAGCCCACATATCCTTTCATGTTGCTTCCCTTTTTAGACTGTTTGCCTTCATCTGAGTGGCAAATTTGTTTCTTTTTCTTTTGATTTTCACCTATTTTTGAAGTTGTATCTGTAGTCATCGATCTTTTCTTTGTTTGTTCAGTCATAGTAGATTACTGTTTACTCGCAACACTTGTAGAGACCAGAAAAGCAGCCGCTTAGCTCCGCCTACCCTCTCTTTCAGACCAACCACTGCTGGGTGATGGAAAACATGTCACTAAGTGGGCGCTGCTTGTGAAGTCACACCAGACACCCAGTCTGTAATACTGCAAATGCAAAGTTTTATAGGAGTGTACTTTGGATAAATGTTGGTTTTGGACTGATGGTAAGACAGTAAAGTAGACTGAAGATGTCACCTTGGGCTCTTAGAAATGTAAAATAGACACTTTCCGTAATATAAATCATAACCCTATTATATAAACCCTGCTGGGCTGGAGCAGGGAATGTTTTACATGTGATTTGTTTGTATTTGTGTTGCAGATCTACACACACCTTCGATCCTACACCGTCCCCAATGAGCAGCGCTACATCATCCGCATCCTGTTTATCGTGCCAGTGTACGCCTTCGACTCCTGGCTCAGCCTGCTCTTCATCAGCAACGACCAGTACTACGTCTACTTTGACTCTGTTCGAGACTGCTACGAAGGTAAGAAGTATGAGCCCTGACCTTTAAATAATCAGCCTGATAGCGGTTGCTGGCCTGCATTCATATTTTAGTTGGTTCCTGGTGAAGGAAAGACGAGGAACTGACCAAACGAGTTTTTCGCACCAGTCATTGTTGTCATGTTGGCAGGACTCATTGTTTGAGGTGTTACATTTCTAGGTGGATCCTTTCTGTGTGCTGGTTTCTAGTGTTTCTAAGTGAAAAACAAAACTTACTTTTCATGTTGGATAACTTTCTTAAACTTTATTTTTTCAGTATTCAAATATTATAGAAACCGTGCTCTGCAGATATATATTAAATTGCCTTTGTAGACTGTAACTGTAATAATGTATTCTAGTTTTAAGACCAAAGCACTTCACCAATGGCAAAGGTGAATCATATGCAAAATGGATTACAAGCAATCTGAGAACAGGAAAAGTAGGAAATACATTATTCAGGAGATTAGTTTCCAGTTTGCAGGCCAATTTTGTGGCTGATTGATAGTGCAGCGCGTCAGAAAGCAGGGAGACCGCAATACCACCAGCGGCTACGACTAAAACATAATGAACCTTCTCTTGACTGGACACCATCTGCATTAGCTTCATTTAATCCCTCCTTAAATAGCAACAAAGGATTAGGAAGGGATTTCCAAGACACAGAACCCTTGGAAGCTTCTTAATGTAACGACTGAAACAGTTATTGTTCCAAAATGTAGGACTAATTATTTTTTATCATGTGGACTTTTTCTGCTCTGAAATGATTTGACCTTTTTTAAATGAAGTACTTAAAGGTGATGAGTAATGCTTCTACAGTCATGAAACATGTATGGTACACTGTTTAAAGATGTATCTCTTCTGTTTCTGTTACAGCATTTGTCATTTACAATTTCCTGAGCCTGTCCTTCGAGTATTTGGGAGGAGAGAGCGCAATCATGTCGGAGATTCGAGGGAAGCCCATACAGTGAGTGTTCCCATTCCAACTCTGTATTCAGCTGGGGCATACATGTACATGTACAAAAAAATTTCAAAATGGGAAATTATGGAAGCGTATTGCTGCAACATCAGCAGAAAGATGTAAAAAGTTATAAGCATTATATTTTAAAGTTATAACTTTTACCGTTGTGCTATCTCAAAAGGTGCAAGGTCCATTTTGCCGCCCTTGAATAAGCATTTAGTTGATGATGAGGATACAGTGAAAAAGCAGGCAATAAACAACAGTGGCTGCTCTCCTTTATCTCTGAGCTTTTGACCAGCCTCTGATACGCTGTGCTTTATGGCCCAGTCAGCCGCAGGGCAGCAGCTCTTTGCCAGGTACTTAGGCCGGTGCAGACACTAATGTTGAGCCCTGATAAATGATAGCATGGCTTAGCAAAGGCCATTGGAGACATATGGAGGCATAAATCCTACATCATGCTATGCCTTGCTGTTACACGTCAGAATCCCATATGTGATGTCTTTAATCAATAAAAACTTTCCAGCAAATAGTTTTATGATTTGCAGAAAGTAATTCACATCAGGCACACTGTTAAGTAAAGTAAGAGCATAACTCGTACTACGTTTTTAATCAGCAGCATGAAAGCAAATTAAAACACATAATGTATGCGTGTCAGAAGTTACCACGCTCCCTAAAAGAGGTTTGAATGTAAAAATTCTTGCATTTTAGAAGCACTTTCCAGGTAAAGTCTATATTGTACATCAAGTTAAGATTAAGTTTACTGCAATCTCAGAAGCCATTGGCTATTGTCTGAGACGATACAGCCTGTCCGGGCGTGTCCGGTTTAACCAGCGAGTGATAAACGACTTCCAGCCAAGACTTCCTTTTTCTCTGCGCTGCATTGTTTACAGTCCTGTTAGCAACTTGAGAAGCGACCGTGTGTTCAGATCGAAAGTTAAGCCAATTTCACCACTCCAGATATGTCGGCAAAATTAACAGCGTCATTTCTTGGTTCAATAAATCCCCCCGAGGAGCGCCCGTTTATCTGTTTGTTGTGAGTCTTCAGTGTAAATGGTGCGTTACACAGAGGCTGCACTCTGGCTAACTACAGCGGCAAAGAAACAAGATTTGTAAAAAGTAAACATAAAGCTTTGTCAAGTCTGTCTTCAAGAGGAGAAGAAAACTACTTTTAAAATGCTCGTTTGTTGAGCGAAGGTCAGATCGATTATTTCAGCCTGCTGATACGTGATTGGTCAATATTACTCGGACTACAAGCGTGCTACAAAGACAAACCAGAACACCTGCCGTCCCTAAAATCCACGTCCCTTCCTGCAGATTATACAAAATAGAGATTAGGTTTAATGTAATTGTAAGTTTCCATTAATAAACTAGACTACGTCTAAACTGTTTAAACAAAACGCTACAAAGTTAAAACACAGCGAACGGCAAAAACATGGACAATTTTTTTACTCTGCAGGCAAATCCCAATTTTGTTTTTCAAATTAAATTTGACTGAATATCTGTGCTCTTACTTGAAGTGACTGATGCCTAAACATTTGAGAGATTAGACATCAGTAACTTCTCTATATTGGTTACAAAGAAGGAAAAGAAAAATGTATTAGACATGGAATTATTGCCAGTCAATGAGGCTGAAAATTTTAGCCAGCTTGTTTTTATTGTCTGGCTGTTTGATTACATAAACACATGTTACCCGTGTGTTACTTCCTGTTAGACATTACATGTGGTCTAGGTAGGTTTACATTAGGGATGCACAATATTATCGGCACGTTATCGGTATCGGCCGATATCGGCTTAAAAATGAACTATCGGATATCGTCCAACACGCCGATATCCGCCGACATAATTAACCGATAAAATAATGGGCTGCTGCATACTTGATTAAATGCCCGACCTCGGCGCAATGTCCCCGGCGCGAAGAAGACCTGCGCGGCGCAGCGTGATGACGTCACGTGTGTCTCCCTGCAGCATGAGAGAGTTAGAAGCCAAAATGTCCGTGGTGTGGAAGTTTTTCAAAGTATCCGAAATAGATCGCAAAACTGCTATTTGTAATGAGTGCTCAGCTTCGGTGATGCGAGGAGGAGCCAAGGCAAAGTCTTTCAACACTACAAACTTGATTAACCATCTCAAGACCCGTCACCCCGACCGTTGTAACAAATGTGATAAGAGTATCACCATTATACTGTACGCTAATTCCAATACAGAAGAGAGTTGATGATCTCTGCCATTAGGTGTTCGGGAAAAAAATATTGGTATCGGTAATCGGCTAAATGAGTTGTAAAATATCGGCATATCGGATATCGGCAAAAAATCCAATATCGTGCATCCCTAGTATACATTACATTGCTTCTGTTATCTAAGCTAATGTGTGACATTTCAGTGACATGACATAACAGCTCATCGCGTCCTCTTGTCTTTACAGGTCGAGTTGTCTGTACGGCACCTGCTGCCTCGTAGGAACGAGCTACTCCATCGGCTTCTTAAGATTCTGCAAACAGGTGAGCTTCAATCATCCACTTATCTCCGCTCTGGAGATGCTTTTTGTGACCAGTGAAATAAATTTACTCACATTGAAAATGCATCAAATAGTTTAAGAAAACAATCCATCAGCTTGTATTACCGTTCTGTCCTGATCTGAGGCTGCTTAAAAATGACAGCTGATATAATTGGCTTGTGTGCGTTCAGAAGATAACATCCACTGGTTACAAAAACAGGAAGAGAATAAAAGCAATTGAGGCCAGGTGAAACGGCTTGATAATAAACACTAAAAGATGATATGAGCTGTCAGCACAGAGCTCCCTCTCTGCGTCTTGGGATGCTGCACAGCCTCCCAGTCTAACGCTGATGGAAATTGGAACTGAGAGTTATGTCTCCAAAACAAAATAAACGGTGATATGAACATTTTGTTTCATAAGCGGCAAATGATAAACACTCAGTGTGCCTTCACAGGAGTCCGGCGTGAAGTTTTCTAAAAGACAAACCTTAGAAGTTCTCTCTGGTGATATGAGGAAAGTTTTTTTTCCTGCTGAGAGGACGTTGAAGATCCGCTCGGTAGACTTTAAAAAGAGCATTGTACATTGTAGCGAAGTGCTAAAACTCCCATCAGTGCGGTGAGAGGGCTTGCCTGGAGTTTCATGCTTTTAAAATAGGTCATCCTCATTAACATTCATTCAACAGAAATTTTCAGAAATCGATACATCGAGCAGCTCGGCAATGATTTAATGCTGCTTTGCAGGTCCACTCCCACCAAGCGGGAGACTAACTGGATTCAAAAAAATGATTAACTGCTGTCACACACATTAATTTATTCTAACTGGATTACTGAAGCACTCAATTATATTGATCACACAAGTTGTCACTTGGAGCAACAAACAGTGTGTTAGTCTTCAAACGAGTTGGAGTCTGATCCTGGGCTGTGGTGGAATATCTGACAGCTCATCAACTTCTTGAAGGCGTGGGTGCTTTTTTTTTGCGTTTGAAAAACATTAAAATTCTTTGCACATTTTGGGAAAGCTTCAGTGTGATTAGAAGAGAGGTTAACAAATGAATCACTGATATGGAAAAGCAGCCTGGAGTTATGGTGCTTCTTTGAGATAAGGTTAGAGGATAAGCTGCTCCTGCATCCCTAAACTGCTCTTTTGACATTTGAGTTTTAAGTCCTTTATCAAGATTGTAGGACACTTTAGGGTCTTATTTTCCTGCCTGTGTCAAAGTGTAATCCTGTCGACCCCAGAGGCCACTGTTGTCGACCATGGAGGATCCAAATACATAAACAATAAATGAAGAGCAAGTGCATGTGTCTAATGCCTGGCCAACACTAAAAGATTTTTCAAATCTTAACAGATGTTAAAAATGTGAGAGACCCCACACATGACGATATGTAATCATAGATTTAACAGCTTTGGTCCTATAGTGTCTGGAGAGCAACGACAACGCCAAAGTCCGACTTTCAAAACATGAAATCTCACTCAATCTCTCGCGGTCAAACGAGACTTTAGATTAAACAAACATTGCAGATGACGGGTAGGAAGATTTTTACTGAACAGTCAGGAGGAAAAGTGGTGGAGACGGCGTGAACATGGGCTGTACATGTTATTTTATGCTCCCTGTTTGCTTTTGTCGCCATGGCTGCGGTTGTTTCGCTTCCTCCTTCAGTCAGCTCCCTTCCCCATTGGCTATCGTTTCTTTCCACATGACGATCCACAGACCGCATGCTCGGGGTCCCCCCCCCACACAACAGGATAAGGGATCGTAAAAATCGAACATGTTTAATTTACGGTTTGAAATCGGTGAGGCCACGAGGGCCTTCAGAGCAGATCGGGGGAAGTAAAATCAGTCTTAACATCCCTCACCCCGCAGGAACATCTGGAGAGATAATCTTTAGAATCACCACGCATTAAATGTTTTTGTAAATTTGGGCCTTAAATAATGATCAATCACAAGAGCTCCTGTCAGCCTCTTGAAAAAGATTAATTGGACAAGGTTTAGAGAGGCAACAGAGATTATCGGACAAAGAAAAAAAAATTCTGTTTAAATTAAGATGGGAAGATATTTGCAAGGCAACGTGACAATAAAAACAATACCCTTGTGGTCCGATACATACATTTTATAATCAAACTGTTATCAATTTAGATTGATCAGCTTTGTTTGCCTTGTATTGTAATGAGCAAAGTAGAGAGGTGTTGCTGTTAATTGGACTCAGGAGAAAACATCAGTACTGTCGATAGTTGCCACCTGTGAATTCATTAGTGGTAAAAAGAAAACACTCAGTCAGTTGAAGCTGTGATTTCTGTGTGACACATTATTGTAGTGTTGTATTGCTCGGATGTTGCCAGCAGAAGAAGGGCTAATGTAACACATGTGAGTGATACTAAATTCACATATTGCTCTGATGCAGCAGTTTGCTATAGAGCTGTCATTCAAGCAGCTGATAAGTATGTATAATTAACGCTCACTGCTTAGTTCTAATGTGTATTACTTTGTGGGTATACAGTCGTATGCATGACTCCAGTAAATTGAGGACTTTTAATCCAGCAGCATTATTAATGCACATTGTGTTTTGAATGTCAAGCCTGTCACGAAGAATCATGAAGAACTATTCGCTTTGAGAACATTCAGAGTGACAAGCTGGCACTAAAAACCGGCAAATGAGACGAACAAACTGTCAGCTCTAACCGCTTCAAAGTAAATCAGTAATATAAATGATCATTGATGTCAAGCCCACCACCGACTCCGGCCATTCTCAAAACGTCTCCCTCTGGCTAATCAAGTCGAACACTCCCGGTCTGTTGCTTTCAAGTGTCGTGGCGGTGATGGGAGTTTGGAGCAGCCTCTGTCAAATTGGTTGGTTCAGGCTTCAATTCACAACACAGAGGACACCTGTCCTCCTGGTTTTATATGCCACGCAGGTCCACATCCCCCTGCCTTGTGTCATCCCTGCCAGTCCCTCTCCATGTCAGCATTTAGACTTCAGCATCAGTGTGTCTAACTTTGTAGGACTGAAGCAAAGACAACTTTAACAAAATATGTCTTTTTTAGTATAGTATAAAATATTTGTATTATAGCAACAGTTTTACACTGTAAATAATACGCTGATTTGCTTTCTTGCTGGGCATGAGTAATAAAATTGGTAGCGATCTTCTCATCTGTCGGTTCTATGTTAGCTTAGCACAAAGAAATGGGGAAACAACTTGTCCAGCTTTGTCCAACCAGCACCTATTAAGCTCATAAAATAACATGTGTTATCTTGTTTGTTTAATCTGCCCTAAAGGTAGGTAACAATGAGTGTTGTATACTATGTTTTATGAGGAGGACTTCTTCTTCCCTCTGAGCAGTTGCCGGGCAGCCAGTGGACACTCCAGGAAGTAATCTCAGAGCCAACAAACAGTCCAACACATAAACATAACAACCTGTTTTTCACTAGATTACACAAACAAGATAAAACCTGTTTATTAGTTTATTACATTCACTGGTCGGCCGATTTTGTAATCTTTCCCTGGAGGCTAGCTGTTTCCTGTTTCCAGTCCTTCTGCTTAGCTAAGCTAACCAGCCGCTAGCTGTAATGTTTGTTGCATTAATGGTATCAATCTTCTAATCTTTAAATATGTGAAAGGAAAGAGCTTATTTCTGAAACTATCAAACTTGTACTTTAAATTGTTGCCTTGAAGGTTTGACACAGATGTCATGATTATTATTATTACAATGGTAAAGGTGAGAGTTGCCACTGGTTAGGTGTAAGGCAGTGGTTCTCAACTGGTCCAGCCTCAGGGCCCACCACCACCTCCTTAATGACGAATCACGACCCAGATTTCTGACATTTTTTAACCCTCAAATTGATTTTAATTTTTCAACAGAAATAAACTAAAAAAAAAAGTGCAGCATAAATGCAGCTACTGTAAGGCTTAAAGAATGTAAATGTTACTGTAGCTGGGATTACCCAATCAGTGAAGACATGGAGTGTGAATAAACTACACTACTACTGCACGCAAGCCATAGGAAACCCCTTCAAAATAAAAGCACAACATAGACTTTTTTTTTTTTCAAGCACACATCTGCAACCCACTTTTGGGTCCCGACCCACCAGTTGAGAAGCACTGGTATAAGGGACCCTGAGACACCTTTTTTTCAGTGAGCAGTAACAGATCTTTTTCTCCTGATAAGATGGACAAACAGATCGTTACTTCATCCCCCTTCATGTTGTCCCTGCTTGTTTTGGTGTCTCACTCTGAATTGTAATGTCTTCTCCAGGCGACTCTCCAGTTCTGCGTTGTCAAACCCATCATGGCCGTCATCACCATCATCCTGCAGGCCTTTGGCAAATATCACGATGGAGATTTTAAGTGAGCCAGCACCACCTCTCCTTCCATTTCATTCTTTATGTATCTTACACATCCATGCCTTCGCCAGCAGGCTTGTTTTGCTGTTTATGCACACATGGACACAATTTGCAAGTGGAGATAATTATATCACCTCTCCGCAGTTGGCATGATGACACAGCTAAGAATTAAAGGGTTTCATATCAAGCAGAAAGTTCCAGGTTCAAACTTTCCTGAGTGACTGCGCAGGTGCTCTACTCCCATGTTTTCCCAGTTGTGTCACTATCCTCGCAATAATCGCAGCCTCTCGGTTGTTGTTGGTATTGCAAAGAATAATTCAGGGCTTTTTGAAATATGAACTAAAGGAATTATATCTGTTATATCAAGTTTTCTCCAAGTGCAGTTATAGTGCTCTGAAATGAAGACACTCATATTGTCTATTTCCAGTCGTACCAGAAGAGCACATAAGGGTCTCAACGAAATATAGAGAGGGTAATACATTCAATAAAACTGTCTTTTGCCGTAATCAAAAGCTATAAAATTTGTCGCCCATAAACTCTGCTCGACTTTTATTCAGGTGCTCTTCTCTGCCTCTCGGTTTCGCAGCTCCCTCCGAAGATTCAGCTGTGACAACACTTGTTTCTAAACTCCTCAGAAGAGGCGCATAGTTCAACGAGGGCTCGAGACAGACTTTTCCAATCAGCCTCCTATCATCATCCTCTCACTGTGGTGCTTAAAGATAGACATGATTAAATTCTACCTGCTTATTTCTCCATATATTTCAACAGCAAAATTAGCAGGCAGAAATAACCATCCTTTTTTTTTATGTCTTTCTTTAAGCCCTGTAAGAAGACGGTGATGATTCACAGATTGTTTACTTATACGCTTTCAGCCAAGCGTGCCCTCTATACTGCACAGGAGTAATTAGTGTAGTCACAGCTGAGTCCTCAGAGGAGCTCTCTGGAATGCAAAGAAGGTAGAAAGAAAGTCTGACAATGAAATATGGACAAATGTTAATTGGATTCATCCTGAAATAAGAAGGCCATGTACCAACAGGCTGTATTCACTGCCTTAAAGAGGGCGTATTATGCTGTTTCACATTTTAAGACGCGTATAATGTTACAATGTTGGATGTCCATAAACGTGGGTAGGTAAAAGTATGTTGGAGTAATCCCCAGGCTGCTGTGAACGCCAGGTTTAAAACTGTTTTTGGAAAACGGGCTTGTAGGGGCGGGGTTTCTTAAAGAGACAGAGTCGAGCGACTCGTTTCAAGCAGAGGCTGTATGAGGGCCTGCACAGAGCACCAGTGTGAGAAACCTTTTCAACTGTAAATGATGCTAAGCTACTCCACAGGTATCACAGAGTGAAATGACGCTTGAAATTAGCATAATACCCCCCCTTCAAATAAGAGGCCTGTTTTCTTGGCTGTTTTGGCACTATGGTTGAAAAAAGTCATTAAATTCAATCTGTTAGTCTTTTTGAAATGGATTCAAACTTGCATAAACTGTCCCTAATATGTAATATAAATATTAAATCATGAGCTTTTTCTCCTGTGTGTCTGTGCAGCATAAATGGAGGATACCTCTATATCACCATCATCTACAACTTCTCAGTCAGCCTGGCCCTCTACGCCCTCTTCCTCTTCTTCTTCGCAACAAGTGACCTGCTCAGGCCGTACGAACCGGTGCTCAAATTCCTCACAATCAAATCTGTCATCTTCTTATCCTTCTGGCAAGGTAAGTAAACTGTTTATTCTGTATCAGTATATAAAAGTATGAATTGCTGAAAATGTTCCGTCTGTGTAGGAATGGTCCTCGCTATCCTGGAACGTTGCGGCGTCATACCCAACGCGCTCTTCATCGAAGGACACGAGGTCGGCGCTGGCACGGTGGCGGCAGGCTGGCAGAACTTTATCATCTGCATTGAAATGTTCTTCGCTGCCATCGCCCTCAGATACGCCTTCACCTGCACCGTCTACCAGGAGAAGAAAAACGACGTGCCAGGTGAGAGCAGACAAAAGCTGATCAGTACCTCTCGCCTCGAAATACATTGACACGTTCCGGGGCTAATTGCCCTTCTCCCCCCTGCAGAATAAGGACTGACACCGGCTTTAGGTGTTAGCAGTTAAAGTAATTGCATTGCGCTGTGCCTTTTGCAGCCATTTAGCTCAGTCAGACTGACTTTCAAAGTTAGATCTCTAATTTAGCCCTCCTCTTTGAGCCATTACCCCAGCTGGAATGCACATATTGTACTTATGTTAAATGTAGTGCTGCCATGATCAGTGCGTCAGCCATTTAGGAAGTCAGCAGGGGCTTTCATCGGCCCTAACGGCACACATTTTCAGTCATAACTCAGAGGACCGTTGTCAGCAAAGCAATGCAGAGGAAGATGAAGAGGAAATTGAAGCCACAGTACAGTAACTAGCAGGGAGCGAGCGGCACCCCTTTGACGTCTAAGCTGCTTTCGAGTAAAAGACAAATGGAAGCCGTGGGAAAAGCCTGCAACGGCAGTATCAATAATTTTTTTCCTGCTTAGAGGAATCCCTCTCTCCCCTGAGCTGCTTAACATGCAGATATACTGGAGGTGAGGACAAAAACTGAAACATTTCACGTCAACTTGATGAGGCTAATTTGTTTTATGAATAAGGATGTAAATCAAAGAAGGTAATGGGATAAAATGATTGGCTTTCATCCTCATCCCGGATGAAAAGAAAGATTACTCATCCTCCTGTCCAGTTAAACAACAGTAATAATGCCACAGCCGTGTTTAACTTTGGATTATTTCATTTCTTCTTGTTTTGTTTGTTGTTCCAGCCGTCCTCTCCCCCTCCTATGACTGAAATGTTTGGCACTAACATTAACATTGCAGTCTGCTGCTGCACCCACACCCTCAGGTGTTGATGTGTGTGATTGCAGAGGTTGCCGCACCTCTGGCTTACCATTCCTCTGCCTCAGCCCTGTGGAGCGGGGCAGGCAGGCTGTAACAAGAAAGTCAGCAGACTGTGCCTAACTGCTCTGCACCGACACCAACACCGACCCCTACTCCCACACCCCTCCCCACCTTTCCCTTCTCTTTGCCAGCTCCACGAGCCAATCCCAACAGCACTGCCGCTGACCCTTAAGCAGAACGCTGTGGATGCCTGCCGGCTACTTTTTCTGCCTTGGAGACCCTTTTAGTTCTGGAGGAAATTCAGCCTGGCTCACAGCTTGGTGCTAAGGGACCATGAGAGCAGACGGTCCCTGTGACTGAGTTCTGTTCAGTCCATTTAGGCTGCAGCCTCACAAAAAGGCAGGATGAAAGAGATTAATCATTCCTGTGTAGTGTTTCCTTTTAACCAAGTTGTTAAATATTACTGCTGTCTGTCTCTAATTGGGTGGTTTATGTTAGCACAGAGACGAGTGGGCAGTGAATTAATAGGGATGATTAATTTAACAAGCTATTAAAGGGCCAGTTCGCCAGTTTTCAACCTCAGTCCTATCATGCTATTATGGGGAGCTGATGCCATTATGGGGGGAAAAAAATGCAATTTTGCTCTGTGCCTTTGGAGGGAGCTATCCGCTTCTCTAATGGAAAACCTCCGCCCGACTATGTAAGACACGCCATCTGGCGCTTGCTAAACTTCACCTCCTCAATCTGGGACACCCGCCTCCGATGTCTCGTCTCGTTTAAAATCGTCAGGTTTGAAATGTAGACTGCAGAACCGAAGTTTTTTTTAGAAGATCCACCGGTATATTCTTGTCGTATTTCAGATTCTGTACCGCTCTGAGCCATTGCCTGAAGCGATCAATGTCCTTGACAGGAAAACGGTAGTATTTCACTCCAGCGTCTCTCCCTGGGCCGTTCCTTTCAGAGGGAGGGGCGCGATGCATGCTGGGTGTTGTAGGAATGTAGAATGGCTGAAACCACGAGCTGTTTGTACAACTTTCTCCACAGCTATGGCGCCAATTTCAATTATTATTGCTTCTATCGATTACAGAGAACACCAGCTTTGATTGACAGTGGCTTTTTCCAGGAGCGCACTGCTCCTTTAAAGCAAATGAAATGTATATTCTAGTCTATTTCTTGGCAGGGAAACTGAACACTGCAGTCACATGCATTGTTCTCTAACCGTTTATCTCCCAATGTCCTCTTCCTCTGTTGTTCCCACAGAGAACCTCCCTCCGATGCAGAGCATCTCCAGCGGTCTGAAGGAGACCATAAACCCCGGAGACATGGTACAGGACGCCATCCACAACTTCTCTCCGGCCTATCAGCAGTACACCCAGCAGTCCACGCAGGAGGTCATCCAGCCAAACTTGAATGGGAAAGTGGCCACAGGCAACAAGAGCTCCCGCAAGTCTGACAAAATCATGTTGATAACCTCCGATGATGAGTTCTAGGCGTATTTCCAGCAAGATCCAGGTGTTTGTGTCCCTGCCACCACTATCTCTGACCCCCTGGGCTGTATCACATATCCCACAGAGCTGGACTGAATCAAGGTGTTTAGTGTTTCCAGTATTTAAGACGGACTGCCTCCTCCTGTCCCAGTTTATTGAATAATTTAAGCACCAAGAGGAGGATGAAATTAATAAAATGTATAGCTCACTGACCAGAGAACTGATCCCTCTCATCTCAGCAGTAAAATAAAACAAAAACGCAGAGTCATCTTCACTCTGTCAGAGAAGTCTGGAGCTGTCTTCTCTAAATGAAGCTGCTGGTTGTTCAGCAGTGACCCTCGTCCTGATTCTGTTTCCGTCATTATGTCAGTGCTGATTCTCTGGCCGTCTGAAGCGTGTTCCCTCTGATTCATGTCGCTTTCAAAGAGGAGATGATTAATATGTGACTCCAGGTGGGAAGCAGGGAAGCCTGCGATGGCTGGGAATGACACTTCATGGACCGTTCTCTCGCATCTGCTCGTTTGAAGTATTTGCTGAGCGTTCCTCTGCATGGTTTCCTGACAAATGGAAAGATGTGTTCAAAGACACACTCGTTTTGGAGCAGGCACTTCAAACTGCACACTGTAGCACTTCGCAATCCTTTGTATCTACCGTAGCATGGACAAATTGGATAAACCTGTCTCCTACAAAGTGGGAGTTGTGTTGTTCTCATTAATTTTCCCAGCATGCTCAAGAGTGTAATTCAGTGCAACTAGCCAGCCGTTCAAGAAGCGTTCACAATCAGTCATTTTGCAGCTTCCGCACTGTTGTATGCTTTTATGTTTGACGTGTTCACATCACTTCCCCTGTTATAACTTCATATTCCAGGGATTATGAAACATGTACAGAGTTTGATTTGTGTAAATTCTGGTGTTTTAAATATTTTGTATTTGTGTAAAAAGATTTCATTCTAATTCAGAGATATTAATGTATTTAATGTGTGTTGTTCAGGCGTAGTCAGACAAAGAAAATGTGGGCAAAGAGAAACACACTCAGAGCTGTGTGACTTTCGAGACTTCATCTCTGACTTTTTGTTAATTCTGTGTATGACATGATGAGAGAAATACATACATTTTGTATATGAAGTCAGATTGTTTTAATTTTGATACCCTCTTGTGCCAATGCTAGCTGTCTTTCAGGGACATTTATTCACAGTAGGGTTCAAACTAGTGTTTGAAAATATCGATCATAGCCGACTCATGTGTCTTAGTCCTGTGTGGCACTCATGCAAAATTAAACAATTGTTCTTTGCTTGTAAAATCTGAGTTTTGTGACAAATTTGTGATAATCTCAAAGATTTTTATGAGAAAAGAGAAAATCACAAGTTAGTGACGCGTTTTTCATCAGCCAGCAGTGGTTGGTCTGCCAGAGAGGGTAGGCGGGGCTAAGCGGCTGCATTTCCGGTCTCTACTAGCGTTGCGAGTAAACAGTAATCTACTATGGCTGAACATAGAAAAGAAAAAAACACAAGACCAGATCGATGACAACAGATACATCTCCAAAAATAACTGAAAATCTCATTGCTCAGATGAAGGCAAACAGTCTAAAAAGCAAAGCAACCGTCAGCGAGGAAATTCAAGAGTTACAACCGTAACAATGGGATCCAACCAATGACTGTATATATAGATGGACAACACGTCTCCATCTGCTCCCATTGAACGTATTTGATGCCAAAATAGCTTCTGCGATAGGCGCTGCCATCTTGCGATGGTGACGACATATGGAGTATGCGCAGTAGAGATCGGCGAGTGAAGCGGCCGTAGCCACTTCCGCTAACCCAAACACACACTTAACTTACCGAAAAAACAGCAAGGATCCTGCACATCGGCGTGTTTAACAGCAGAACAGCTTCTCTGTGTTGGTCTGAGGTTAACGTTCACAGGTATGGAAACTTCAATGACTGTAGTGATTGTTTTAGTTACGTTTCCACTTGCGGATCGTCCTCCACTCTGCTCACCCGGAACAGAGCCAGATTTGTCAACAGAGCTGTCAATCATCTTTTTGACAGCATCAAATAACTAATTAGAAATAAACTTGTCAGAAAAATTAACACTTGGACGTAAATAAGAATAAGATCTAGCTATAATGACAGAAACCATGTTTGAGAAAAGTGTATGTGGCGTGTATTTTGATTTTATAGTTTGACCCATGACCCATCTGTTAACATGGAGGAGGCGGGCTTTATGACCTATACTGCAGCCAGTCAGCAGGGGGCGCCCGAAATGTTTTGGCTTCACTTTTAGGGAGCTGTCATGTCGTCCATCTTTTTATACAGTCTATGGGTTAAACAGGGAAGTGCCCTCCTGCAATTATCGTATATTGCCATTAGGGGCGCACAAGAGAACGAAACCGGAATCTTCAAGATTGTCAGTTTATCAATTGAGCAAACATGCACTTCTGGATGAGGAAAAAGCTTTATTTGAAAGTACAAAAACAGACACAGCAGACCTATTTATACGAATAATTTACCATACTTAAAATCAGAGCAGAAACAAATACAGATTTTATTTGTACATGAGGGTAGTTCATTGAGAAAAAAAACATGTAAATAAATGTGTCAAATAAAAAATAATTTAGGTGTGTTTTTTTTAATAAAATTACACAATTCAAAGAAATAAATATAAAATATATATGAGCAGACTAATGAGAAGTGAAGGGTACATAATCAGTTTATGCTGCCTTATTACTGTCCTCGTTTAAAGTCACTAGTGACAGTTACTCATTAAGCCTCGACATGTTACCACAAGACTAGAACAGGGTTATTCATCTGACTCATAAGTACAAATGAAACATTGAAACCGCCGCTGTTAAACTAACTTTAAATATATTTCACCCACGACCACATCCTCCATACACATGTTTCAATCCTTCTGTTATGCAGCTTGTTGTCAGAACGTCTCCCATCTACAATTCTAACACTTTCTACACGGCTAATATTAAATACTGTAGCTTGTAGGACTGGCGAAGCTTGTTTGTGGAAAGCTTATTTAACCAAAGACGTGTTCAGGAAGAAATATTAACTTAACCTTGACTACCATTTTATACATACATGACAACGGTTCATATACAGATGTAAAATAACAGACATGTTTAACAGTTCCATTACAGCTCCTTGGTTTGACAGACTTAAGTCACTTCAGCTGCGGGAGGAAAGAAGGCTGCTCCGGCAAACCTCATGGTGAGTAATTTTTATGCCTCTTATTACACATATCATTATTATGGCTGGTGCATGTTTGCTTGTGGTAAGGCAGTCATGAGCAACATGAGTTTGAGAGCAGGGCTGGATTCTGCTTGGTCACACTGGATGTAGGATTACCAACAAAGTACTAAATTCACCTGGAGAGAGGTTTGTCTTATGATGGCACATTATGGAAATATATACTTTAACATGTTTAAAGTGTGCTTTTAAAAGCATCAACCTTAGTTTGAAATACAGTAATAAGTGCTAAGTATTTTAACAGCGTTCTGTTCTGAAACTGACCACTAGAGGTCACTGTAATGCTCGTCTCGTTTAGCAGTTTAGTCTTGTGGCGTAAGAAGCTGAAAAATGGCTTTTGTAAACATTTAAAATGCATCTTTATATTCTTCTGACTTAATACAGACCTTCATCATTAAAAGGTCTGGGACAGTGTTTTAGCAGCTTTGGAATTATTTTCCGCTAAGGTTTCTTACATGTTACAAAAGCATCATCATCATTTGAAACTGTTGCCTAAATGAATTGGTAGCTATTAAAACGTATAGCAGGTCAATCTTTGTGTCCAGAACAGACAGGGTTAACATGTTGGCTAATATTTCAAAATAAGAGCACATTTTCTTGTTTTTTTAAATGAAATATTCTTATTTATTCATCAACCAATACAGGCCAAGCTGGGATCTAAACATTTGGCCATTACTCTAATTATTCAGTGCTCCAACAGCAAAATAATCCATTATTTTGTAACCTTTGATTTACTTTTGCATAAAAAGTTTAACTTCTAACTCTCACTTGATTACATTTTATTGTAATGTTTGCTGTGCCATTCATAAACTATTACAGACTTAGTTTCAAATGAAATGTGGCTGATGCACATGTGCTCTTTACTAACAGTGTGAACCTGCAGTCAGCGTGTCATTGCATTGTTTTAAATCTCGACTGTTACAGATAATAAGCTGCAGCCTGTATGTAACACTAGTCATGGTCTGTCCATTATGTGAGTGACAAATAAATGTGCTGAGAAGAACCATTCATGGGGTATAAATAGTCACACAGAAGACTTAAGTTATGAGAATAGTTTTCTCATTGTAAATGTGAATACAACGGTTTCAGATAAAGGTCAGCATCAACATAATCAGACTTCAAAGGATGATTACATAATCACACCACTCCCAGGATAGTAAAAGACATAAATATAGAAAAATATGTAATATATATATATGTATATATATATATTTATATATTGTATATGCATATAAAACTAAGTATCAGAAAGAAAACATAGGATGTATCAACAAAGAAATCATTGAGAATACAAAACAAGAATAAGAACACAGCAATGCCCCTGCTTCGAATCACAGCAGGTTGTACAGCAGCAAAGTTCCCCGTACTGTTCTTTGCAGCTATGGAACAGGGGAAGAACAGTCATGTCCTCTTAGCCAAGAGAAAATCCTGACATGAACAATCTCTATTGACTTCACTCCAAATTAGGAATGGATCCTCTGTAAGAACGGCTTGATTTCAAGTGAAATTCATATTTAAATATCTCAAAACGTACGACAGACGGAAGGTGTTTACTGCATTCATTATCGTGACACCGCTGTGTTTTTAGAGATGGGCGTCAGGAGTTCTCTTGCAGAAGAGTGTGTCAAAAGCAAAGTTAAAAAAAAGCTACTGTTTCAGAGTGACCAACACCAGCAGCAGCACTTTTTCGTGACCCGGCGGTAGGAATGATTTCTATTTGGACGGAGTTCTCGATGTAAAGTGACGACGGAGGCAGTGGAAGCTTTAACGTGACGGTAATCTGTAATATACAGGAAGTAAGTTGGATTGCATTTCACTTGTAAGGACCTCTCTCATTATCACTAAATCCAATATGGATAACCTACCGAAGAGTGGCATATAAAGTAAAAGAGGCAAAACAAGACCCAATCAGTGCTGTAGCAGATACCATCGTAGTTACATGAGGCTTGACGTTGCAGTCGGTGGTCACACCACACTTATTCTTTCTGCAATTAAGCCTCTGTATCTCCAGAAATGCAAGTTTAGTTTCTGTCTGTCATCTTAATTCTAGGAATCAGTCGCCCTGTGGATTGTTTTCTTTGATACTGTTTAACAGTTTCCTTTTAAGTGCTTTATAATGATAGACACAAGGCGATGTCACATCTTCTGATCTGCTCCAGGGACGCTCCACAATGACTTTCCATTTTTACATCTTCCTTAATCTACCTGTTAGATTCCACATCTCTTGCATTTCATAATAATTGTAGGAGAAATTGTGTCTGTCAAAGCCAACATAGCTGACTGTACGCAACAATTATCAGCCTCACTGACCGATTAAATGATCTCTCAACCAAAACACCAGCTAATGACGGGATTCAGGGAGCGCGAATAAAGGCACAGATGGCCAGCTTATAAGAGGAGATTCAATGTAGGCTAAGGCAAAGGCTTGCACACAAATTCTGGTTTCAACTTTTCACAAAGAAAACGACTAAATTAGACCATCAGCGCGTGTATGGACGTCTTTACTGGAGCGCACTGACTATCGTTCCCTAGCATTACTTCCTAAATGCTATTTGGCCAACGAGTAAAACTTTGCATAACCAAACAGAAACAATGACGTGTTATAAATGTAGCCCTTTGGCATTGGTCACTTATCAAACTGCATAATGCAGTGCTCTCCAAATGGGCCGCAGACAGCAGTGTGTTGGCAGACTCCATCTAAACACTCACAGGTGATTTTACTGCTTAGCACCTTCCAAATCAGAAGAGATACTAATCAGTGAAAACATCTGTTGTTGTGTTTGGCCGGCTCTTAAAAGCAGCTGGTAACCGTGGCGATGGAGAGGTGTCCACCTGACCTCAAAGCTGGAACAATAAATCCTCTTTGTGTTCATATTAGATAATAATTTATACAGATCACTCTTTGATCCTTTCAAGGCAACATTTTACACTGAGACACTTCCACATAAAGACAATAATTTGGCTTAAAAAAACTGTCACATACGCACTCAATGCTTAGTAGCACTGAGTGTAAGAGCTGTCCTAGGCCACTGCTGCCACTGAAGGGTATGTTACATACTTTTTCACACTGGAGTAAAAGCAAATCTCTGCTGTCAGTCATAGAGGAAGAGTCACAGAGGCCAAACACCCTGCCGGTGCTGGGGATCAGGGAGGGGGGTTTGAACAGTGCACAGACAATGTAGATTGTGTAAGAGAGACACAAGGAGGGAGATAGAGTTGTGAACGCAGCAGAACATTACAGAGAGCTTGCCACCCCATCCCTCAGTCTAACTACTGAGCGTCCTCTCAGTACAGGATGAAGGGTTCAAGCTGGGTCAGAACCAGGAAGGACCAGGCAGGAGGAGGAGAGCCCAGTCCTGTCAGCACTAGGAGGGAGTTGAGAACGGGGTCGGGCTGGAGTTGTTGTGGTTGGCCGACTTGACGATGGTGATGACGCTGGTGGTGGCCACTTTGCCTGGCGAGAGGGGCCCGCGGGTCACAGTCCGGGCAAAACACTGAAGGGCCTCGTACTTGGCTCGCAGGGCGTCCAGCTCCAGCCTCATGCTGGCGTTCTCCCGAGCCAGCTTGTCCACCTCATGCTGCAGCTCTATCTTTTGTCTCTCCAGCTCCTCCTTCTGGGTGACTCGCTTGATGCGGCAGCTGGCGGCGTAGCCCCGGTTCTTCAGGGTCCGTCGCCGCTGTTTCAACCTCACGACGTCATCCTTGGTCAGCCCACGCAGGTGTTGGTTGAGCTCCCGTACGGACATGGCCACCAACTCATCGTCGCTGAGCGCCGGGGCATTCTCGCCCGCCTCCCTCTTGACCTACGGGACAAGAGATGTGAGTACAGAACATCACTGCGTCTGAGAAGTATTTTAGCAGACTTTAACAAACTTGTCACACTTACCTTTAAAGCTTTGCTCGTCTTGAAATGAGTCGTCATTCCCTGCATGCAGACAACTGGCCAGAATCTCACAGAAGACACTCTGAGGAAAGGAAAGACGGAAGAAAAAGTGTCAGGAGCTGAAACATAAAATAAGATCAACTTTATTGATCCACCATTTCTACTCGCGTTACTGTACTTTTTATAGATACTATAACTGAGAATAAGTTAAGGTTTAAAAGTTTAATTAGTTATTATATGTAATAAAATATGACTGACAGGGGCAATTTTGCAGCATAATGAGGAGCCTATTTTTAATTTAAATACCATTATGCTGAGAGTAATGTTTTCAAACTGTGGACTTTACTTATGTCACATTTACTTTTGCATATATTTGTATATTGCAGTTGCTGAGTGCAACATCATGTTGGCTCACCTCCCCATACTTCCTCATTTAGGACATCAACAACATTCCAGTGTTGCGTCATGTGTAAATATTTGCATAGCATGTCAGACCCACAGATGCCAGCAGAGGGCAGCATAACACCACTAAACACAAACAATCCTGCGTGCCTTTATTTACTTGTAGAGAAGGAGGGCTTTGACCAATGTAGTTCACTAGACCAGGCGAGATTAGAAACAGCCAATCTCCCTTCACTGTCTTCACAGAACTTTAACATTAAGTCTCCCGGCCTTAAAGGTTTTGTCGAGGCAGTTTGGAGAAAAGCCTCTCTGTGCTCGTTACAGTGAGCCGCATGCTTTCCAGACTGCTGCCATGGCCAAAAAAAGCGAGAGCGCTGAGCTGTGATCCTGCGCGAGGCACACATCCCCCCTCAAAGGCTCCATTTCAGGACCTGCAGACCAGTCTGACTGCGAGTGCACTGTTCCATGCTCAACGGCTGCCATGGAAACGCCCTGCGAATGGGCGTGGGAGTGTGAGTCACATGGTCACCGAAAGGGTAAACAAGTCTCATTCATAACCGCAACACAGCCTATACATAGTACGAATAAGACGCGCTAACTCATGCAGATAGCTTGAGGGTGTCCTGTGATCACATCTCCTCAGTTTGTCACGTTACTTCCCTTAAATCTGGTCTTATTTTCATTATTTATTCTCCCAAACTGATGTCACTAGGGCTACAGGAACACTCTGTCTACTCATCAGACTTTAAAACAGAGCATCACATCAGCAGAACATTTACAGTGATGCTGAACTTTACGGGGTACCAGATACGCATGTGGAAAATTCCTGGAGATAGAGTGTCACACACAAATAGTTTCCTGTATAGTCACTGATGTATTTTTTGCTGCTAGACAATGTACTATATCGATTTAGCGCTGTGTCTCGCTGCTTGGATCCTCTTACAGTGGGCTTTCCTGAGCAGCTCTATGCCCTTATTTAACTCTGGCGGATATATTTAGCCCACAGTGCTGACACTCATTTCTGCCAACTAAACAATTTAGGTGAGCGTGCGATAAGTGATACCTCAGGAGGGCAAATATTCTCCGTAGGCCTGTTAGTTGCAGGAAAATGCCCTGGGTGGGGCTGTTCTTTTTGGGAGGTTTATCACATTTTCACATGCTATGGCTTTAATGCTAATACAGGACTTTGGAACTGCTGACTGCAAGAAATAGTGCAGCGGACATGAAAAACAACTTTGTTTCTCTCTATAGGATCTGAACATTACTCAATGTTCTTTAAAAAGAAGGCATTATTGTCTACAAATTGGTGTTTTTTCCACAAGCACATGGCCTTTAAAGAGTCCTACCCTGGAAAACAAGTCCAACCAAACAGCTACAACCCAAAACCACATGAACTCATGTTTAGATTCAGGGAACATCTGCTGCTCTAGCTGGTGTCCTTCATCTATTTTGCACAACACGCAGCAGAGGATTGCATAATTGAGATTGCACAAGCATCAAATAAATACGAAGAACTTAAAAAACAGCATTCCTCGACAGAGATTTTGGCCAAAACAGCCTAATCTAAGCGGGATTGCGTCAGAGGGGGGTCCCTGGGTATATTCCACGCAGAGATGATGGAAAAGCGGTGTGGGGCCTCCCTCTCTCCTCATACAAGAGGCCTCCAGCTTGAACTAAGAGGCCAGGTTGTTTCCCTCAAATTCTTTCGGCATGTGCTTATGTTTTTGCAACTCAAGGAAAGGACATGGTTTTCCTGATCAAGATGGTTTGCCACAGTTGTTACAACACACAGCTAAATCCACTCTGTGTTTTTGCCTCTCAGATGAGACCAACAAATCCTGGCTTCTCATCGTAGTCGAGAAAAAGAGGCACAAGTAAGAAAGCAGTCTGGGAAAATACCTCAAAGAAAAGCCACAGATGGCGGGCTGAGGAACAAAACCGCATTCCTGAGTGAACACACATGTGCTAACCCTCACAGCGCAGTCAGATCTGCGCTGCGCGGGGAATATTCAGGCTGAATATGTCCTGCGATGCACTCAGCTATGGGGGTGGGGTTCAGACGATCCCGCTTGTAAAAGGACGGCTACAAAATTCACAAAATGTCTGGAATTCAGAAGTGTCTCACGGCTTTTTACTTGCCCAAACAAATCAAAGGCGGCCTGTGTGCACATGTGTGGAAGTCAGGCGTCCATGACTTTCCTTTTGTGCGAGACATGTAAACAAAAGGTCTCCCACTTTTTACTTTACTTGCTGTTGTGTAGGAAAGTTTTGTGTCTGATGGTGCTAAGATGACAATAGCCAACAAATTACAATTCACGTTATCGGTAATTAATGAAAGAGTCACACAGATTTACTCCGTTCGAAACCTAAACATATATTCAGGGTTGTTACTAAAGCATGCGTCTTATTTGATGTGGAAAGCAGAATTTTTACTGGTAACTTGGCGACTTTGTTCTTTGGGAGTACACTTTGCTTTGAAGATGAGCTAACCCTTCCAGGACTATTTTTAAGAATGCCTAAAAACACAGATTTTTGCGTGGGCACACATCAGCCTGAGTTTTAAAGCATTTCATAGAACTGACTCCATTCAAGACAAAAGTCTGTTAAATAAACCTGCATACCATTTGCTCACTGATGCCAAGTGTTTATGTTTTTTAGGTCCGGCATCTGTTCAAGTTCAAGGCCATACTTCAGTTTGAGCAGGTAACATTGGGGCCCAGCCTTCTCCTTTTCTAAACAGCATTTCAAAGACTAATGTGCTCACGCTCCATGATGAATGCACACTCGGCTGGCCTGCGCTCTTTGTTTTTCTTCTTGTTTAAAGCACAAAGCAGACTCGTTGCTTCCCCCCCGACAAGCCTGATCATCTCCTCCAGAGACGGCTCCTGCTTTTCTTGCACTTTTCTCAGGAAGGTGGAGAGCTTTTCTCTCCAGTCTGGTGCGCGCGGCGCTCATGCTCTTTCTCCAGCGCAGCACATTTGGTGGGATATTATGTGAAGGGAAATGGAGAGCATAGCTGAGCGGTGAGTCATGCTGTTTACTGGTAAAAGCGACGACCAGCGGCAGGGAATCACACCCTCCCAATCTGACGTTTCCTGGAAAATCCCGTTGTTTCGCGGGAAGGAAGGAAAGAACTGCAAACCTTGGAAATGGTTGGCATGAGCGCTAGAACTTTTGTGCGGAAAGGGAGGAGAACTCTGCGAATGTCTGAGCTAAGATATTCTCCACAGCGGGGATGCTGGGATATAAAGAAATGTCAAGAATGCAAAGGGGGAAAAGGACATACCTGCTCCACTCTTTACTACGTGTGAGGCCAAATAACATGCACGCACCACATCTATCACTTTAAAGCAGGATATACCAAACAGATTTTAGTTGCAAATGAATACAATCAGCCATGAATCAGGAAGTCGTCCCCAGTGAGAACAAATAAGGAATTCCCAAGAACGCAATCCCACAAAATAAACAAGTGAGTAGACTTGACACTTGCCCCCCCTCTGACCACCATGAGGCGAAAGCAGCTGCTTTCTGACAGAAAAGCAGGAAAAGGCAGGATGCAAACCTCTGTGGGTGGCAGAGTGAGCTGTCTCAGGCTCTATATAACTGTCAGGGAGTCACTTTGGGTGGATGCACCACAGGCGTGTTCACACGTCCGTCTGTTATTGCCTGTACTCTCTCTCTCTCTGCTTGGCATGTTCAGCTGTGGATAAAATCACATGCTTCCAAAGGCAACAAGCAAAACTTGACATCTTTTTTCCAGTAAGAGGAGCAAAAACACATCGTACCGAACGTGTTCCCTGTGAGTCACCCCATCACCAACCACAGCTATTTTACTTTCACAATACTCCGCCACAAGAACACTTTGCAGTCCCCACTGAGCATGGAAAAGAGAAATCTTATACATCTCGTGACAATTACACAATATCCCTTTTATTAGGGGAATTTCTCCCCATGTGCGTCGTCACTGTCACAGACTATTCTGGTGGTGAAATGGGTCAGCCCCTGTTACTTCTCCGACCAAAGAAGACATCATCGCTTCTGTGATTGAACCACATGTTAACCTCATGACAGGGGAGTGCACCCGCTCCCACTGCCTCCCTGAGAGCGGCAGACAGGGTGCACCCACCAGAAACAAACAGTGAATCAGAAAAAGCCTCTCGGGCACAAATCTGCGACCAGCGAAGTGAAACAAGACAAACATTTTCCTATATTCATCACAAGGGCCGTGAAAGGTCACGAGTCCGAGACAAAGTACAAACTAAGATGTGAACACTGTTGTGTATTGGGTAATTCTCGAAAGATCTGTTTACTTTCAGGACACAGTTTCCTTATCTTTGCCTGAGTCACAGACATATATTTAGAACAGAAATGAAAGCTAAAATCAAAGATAAGATAAAGCCCTTTCTTCCTCAAGAGTGATTTATGGCTGGAGGAAATATGCGCTCCTCCTGCTGTTTAGCGACTGTTTGTTTCTCCTGAATAGACCAGTCAGCCCTGGTGGTCCAACTTCACATCGTGCCCTTTGTCCCACATGTCTAAAATGCAGACCACGTGTTGTTTCCAATGTCAAAAGTAGGCTGGTATTTTGCATTATAACAGCCGTTTATTAAACCTCGCGTAGGAATGAGCAAGAGTGACACAGTTTAACGACGTGACGTAAAAATGTTTTATAGGAATACGTTTTAACAGAAATGTGTGAATGTGTTTTTTTTTCTGTTTTTTTTTTAATTTAATTTCCCCAAAAAGTCGCGCGGCAGAAAGTGGGCTATAAATAAACAACCCCGAAACACGAAAATCCTAATTTGCATCTTATGACACAGTCATGATAGGTCTACTGATATGCTCAATTAGTAAGATAATTTATAAACAGCATTTATTAGCCGGAATATTGACTTTAGCGTCTATTTTATTCACTTAAAAAATAAAAGCCTAATAATTTTTAATAAAATAAGTTTCTACCAATATGTTGGCGTTCTCTGCTCTCGTTATAAACTTTGTCTCATGTATGAAAAAAGATTAAAAAATATAAATCAAATTAAATCCATTGTACTCATTTTATTTAAAAAAAAATTACAGATGAAATTCTAAAAAAAATTAAAGTAAAAGAAATAAGTGGTTCTACAAAATATGTATTTATTAATTATGTTTTTAATTATTGTTTTCTCTCATCCTACACGACTGTACCGAGCCCTGAGACATTTTTGGGGCATTGTGTTATGTTACTCTAACACAACACGTGTCCACGCGACAGAAACAATCCACAAAGTCAACATTAAACTTTCATAACCGGGATCAAAACTTATATTTTATGACGGGCGCGTGCCTGTCTGCATGCGCCACTACTGTGACAACTTAAACTATTTCAAAAGGAATGTCCAAACATATTCCCAAATATTAAAAAAAAAACACCTCACCTCTGTGAACGCGGATATCTGAGGACCGGAATGCGTAAAAAGTGGCGGGGTAGGTTTCCTTTACAGGCGACGAAGAAACTTGACACAGTTGGTATAAAGCGTCCAGCAGACGGGCAGCGGTGTATCCTCGTACTAAATTAACTACAAAACAACAACAATGTACCAACATTCCACGCTCTGCTTCCGCAAGCACTCACGTCACCGATTCCTCGTGACCGCCCCCTCCATTCATGAAAATAACTTTGTGCTGACGTCAGTCTAGGAAGGGGGGCCGGGGGGAGGCCAGAAATAGAAGATAGATAGCTGGCGACTGCTTTTGCTTACTTTACAAAACTAATCCGTACAAAGTCAGCTCTTGTTGCTAATGCTAACGCTAAAGAGCTCGGAAGAACAACTTTAAGTGCTAAAAGAAAGCCCAAACCTTGGTGCTCCACACACCCCTCTTCTATAAGTAGACTCTTTCATGGCCAGGTCTACACTACAAGGTATTCAAAAATGTGCATAAGCTGAGAGAAAACAGCGACCGCCTCCCTCCGTCTGCCTTGGTGAGCAGCAGCAGCATTCCATTCCTGAGGAAAGTATGTGGTGTAGTAGCCCAGCAGTCACAGGATTTCTCTTATTTTAACTGCACTGCTGCCAGTCACGTCAGAGGTTATTCTGGGTAATTAAGTACTGAATGTAAATATGTTAAGTCAGTGGCCATTTAAGGGCTGCTGTGCTCTTATGGGTTTCCCTGTTCGTGTAGCCGACATAAGAAGACCTCAGCTTTGAGGTGGCTTAGAGACTATGCTGCCTGTTAAAAACAGATGAAGTGTGTTTACACTATAAACACTGCGGGCTCGGCAGTTCAAACAAGGCTAAAAAAGAGGAGGGAAATGCACTTTCACATTTTTTTCTCTGCTGACATGGCTTAGAGCTAGTTTTTAATGACCAAAACCATCCTATCACATCACAAGGTTGTTTAAGAATATACTGTCTGGTAAACATTTCTATTAAACACTAATGAGAATAATAGACTCATTGACACAAGTTGAGGACATCTGCAGAAATGGAACAATTTAGATCACGAACAGCAGCATACTGACAACGCATGCATTGTGAAGGAAAATAAGTGGCTCTAAAAAACAGAATAAAGCTGGTTAACACGTCAAAAACCTTTAAAAGTTTAAACTGAGAGAAAACTGTAATGTTCCATTATTGCATAGATAAAAGCCTCATTTCCACTGCAGGGTTTTTGATGCAACTTTTCTTGTTCAAACTGTTCTTTTGTTGGTTTTCTACTGGCAGAAGTTGTGCATAATAGCCGATTCCTGGTACTTTTTGGCCACTGCCAAGTTCCAAAGCTGAGGTGAAAACACAGACACAACTGAACAGCAACCAAACACTGGGAAATGTAGTCGAGCAGTTGGCTGAAGGGCACATTTACAGCTAACACAATTTAAAAAATAAATAAAAGTTATCAACTAACGTTCATTAAGTAAATTAAGTTACTAAAAAGCTCCTGGCTGGGTTTACACGACCCCCACAGCACTGTGTGGTTGAGTGATCTCAAGACTGGAAGATCTGATACACAGCATTCACGGTTTATTACATACCTTAGGATGTGTAGCTAAGATACTTTAAATATATTAAGGAGAAAGTACTGGTACCAGCTCCAAGCTCAGCCAACACTCTTCTGTGTGGAAAAACCGCAAAACATCACTTTGAACTGCGATTGTAGCTTTTAAATTTGCTGTTCTTTGGCCCAAAGTAGCAAAATTATTGAATCACTTCTCAACGGTTTGTGTTTCGTTCTGCCATGTTTAGTTACTCTAGAGACCAAAAGGGAAACAGAAACACACAAATAAAGGCCGACACATTGTTTCTGAAGCATGAAGTCATCGTGACCTTTAGATTACATGTGACCAGTAGATGATGAGCGAACAAATGCTGAATGTTGAGCAACATTTTGTCCGTGTGACTTCACGCCAACAAAAAAAAAAAAAAACACCAGTAGATATGAACAGTGCTGAGTCTCGATGGAAAAGACTCGTCTCCAGTGAAACTCCAGAGAACTCCTCTTTCAGGCTCAGGTTTCTGTCATAGTTTACGGCTAATGACTCAACAGATCCAGCTCTTCCTCTGAATCCCACGTGGAATCTATTTGTTACTGGAGATGATGGAGTTGGGTCTTTCATCTGCAGCCGGAGCATGTTTCGAATAAAAAGCAAGTGGATGACTAACCTGTTTGTTTTCTGGTTAGCTTGTGTCACCATGTCTTGACCACAAGCAGCAACACACCATAATTTCCTGTGTGCTAGCTCTCCTGTAAAGACTTAAAGGCAGGCAGCGTTTGAACAACCTGTTAGTCTCATCTAGATCTGAATCTTTAATTCTTTTTAGATTAGATTAAATTAGAGTCAGTAACTACGTAAGTTTACTTGAGTACTTTACTCATGTACGGCTTTACTTACCAGTTCCTCAGCAGATTGTTAGAATATGATCAACTAAAATGATTTAAAGCAGCATTATATCCATACATTATCTATACCTCTTATCCTGTTCAGGGCCGTGGGAGGGCTGGATCCTATCCCAGCTGTCATTGGGCGAGAGGCAGGGTACACACTGGACTGATTACTGGTCAAGCTCACACTCACACCTAGAAGGGCAATTTTAGAGTCACCAATGAACCCAACGAGAAAATCTTTGGACTGTGGGAGGAAGCCTGAGAGGGAACCCGCGATATCCACACAGAAAGGCCCTCTTTGCCCAAACCGGGATTCTAACTAAGAACCTTCTGGCTGTGAAGCGACAGTGCTGACCACTGCACCGGCTGTGCAGCCCGCAATATATGAAGAAGCTAAATTAGCTCCACCTTTACCAGCTGCAATATTAGTGATGCTTACAAGGTAATGCATCATTAATTATAACACACATATACAGAATGTATTTTATTCTGAAATTGGCCATTCTGCATAATGAGTACTTTTACTTCTGATACTGTGTGTTGATGCTAACACTTCTGTACTTTTACTTGAACTAGATTTTAAATGCACAACTTTTACTTGTCACAAAGTATTTGTACACTTTAGGATAAACACTCTTCCTTTTGTAAATTAGTTAGATCAAAAATGAGATTACATGTGATGGATTGAGATGATTTTATTGGATTACATCATATTAAACTAGATAACATGTGATTAAAGATCAAATTAGATTAGATTACATGTCTTTACATTAGAGATGAATTGTGATGACACTGGTTTAGACGAACGTGATGACATGGAATTAAACGGGATTACATCCAAATACATTACAATTATTGTGAGGTGAGAATGGATTACATTAGATTAGACTGGAGATGAGATTGGATGAGGGTGGATTAGAGCATTTTTACATGAGAATAAGATCAGACCATAAGAGAAAATTTTATATACATGAGATGAGATGAGAGAAATAAAATGTAATGATAGGGCATCGGACTGGGTTACATTCAAAAAACATCAGTCTATAAAAACAATGACTGGTTAATCGGATGTTGTTGAGAAAGAGAACCTGCTGAGATCAAATCTCTGCAGGAGCGTCGCTGATTTCCTCCATCAGTCACACGTCCAGCTGCTCATCTGAAGCCACATCAGCCAATTACCGTCCATCTGCTCCCAGTGTCCATAGATGACCTGTAGTCCACCCAGCATGTCTGACAAAACATCAACAGAGGAGCATGTGCGGCAGAGTGGTCGGGGGGGTTTGCGTTAGATCGGCGCGCTGTGGGGTCTTGGTTTCTAACACGTCGTTTCAGATTACAGGAAGTAACAGTGAGTCACTAATCTCACTGCTTTCTGACTCAGGCTGTCGAACTCAGAAATGTGATCTGGCACAAAGAGGCCCCCTGTAGCATAGGGAGCATGTTTTTACTCCAAATTATTAGAGAGGAAAAGGCTGATATCGACCATGAAGAATGATGGATAAAAACATTATTAATCCCGTCTTCCTCCTCCGAGTGTTTTCACGTGTTTCAGAAATATCTAAGTGAGAAGGCCTGACACCTCAGACAGCTGCCTCTGGCACATTTCAGGCCGTACGTCATGTCAGGAGTGAAAGGATTGTTTTTGCAGATTTGTAGACTTCCCATATGACACAAGATTTAATTTGGAACATTGACTGGACATTCCACTGACTTCACCGAAATCTGTTTCATATGAAAACACTTTACGTAACCGGCTGGCAGGTCGCAGCTGCATGGAAAGGAACATGGTGGAGTTACAGTAGTAGTGGCTGACGCTGGAGGAGGCCGTGGTGAACTGTTTACAGAGTAATAGTCACTAGTTAGATTCTCAGACGCCTTAACCAAATGTGGCTCTCAAAATAAAAGTTTTCCAGCTAAGAGGCCTCTTGCTATGATAGTGATGTTGACGGACTGAACTAACCACTGCTGTTGACCATGGGCGAGACTAAATATGGACATTATTAAGGGTGGTGAAGCTCTGATGCTCTGACTTTTTGACCAGGGTACCTTGATAGACTAAAAATAGTCCTTGCGATGTCATTTCTAAGGAAATCTTGTTTCCACATTGCTTTTTTTTGTATGACTCATCATCATGACCTCTCTTGATGACTGAGGACTGAAAAAAAATCTTGTTTCCCTGGCAAATTCCATGTGATGGTGAACTTTGAGGCCGGTGTGTCTTACGTTATCTGTTTTGAAACGTGGAGATTTATGAATAAAATCTATAAAGTTTCTCTTTCTTCTTTTTTTCTTGGTGCTTCCTCTTTTCCTCGAGTGTGGCCTTTGAAAAGCCATCACAAAGTGCTGTTAATTCGTCACTGATGATTATTCTGTTTGGACAGAAGCTTTGTTTCATCAGGTTATTATTAATGTCCATTTATTTACACCAAGTAAGATAAAAACCTCACACCCAGAACATTAAAGAACTGTTTAAGGAGACAATGGATACTACTGCCACCTTGTGGTATTCCAAGGAAGCAGACAAGTATAAAGTCCTCTTCTCTGCTTTTCTAGGCAAGAGTGTGAATCTAGTGTACTAATATGGAAAGCAAGACAACACAAAATGTACCTACATGTACTGTATGATAACACATTTACTATATTTGGGACTTAATAATTTAACAAGCTCCTAAAACTGTTGCTGCAAATGCACATTTGGACCACTCTCAGTCTCCTGTAAGAACAATGTGCAAAATTAATAAAGAACAGGCTTATGAGATGACGAACAATATATGGTGACGCAGGCTCTTGCGATGGGGGAAAACTTTCCCAAGCATTGAACCACGTGAAAACAATTATTCTCAAAATGAGTCACTGATGCAAAGAATTCGATACAATCAAAAAAGTGACGTCTGCAAGACCCTTTGAAGAACCTGTGAGTCATAATTGAACTCCCTGCTGCCAACCGCTGTCTTCCTTTAGTCAAGGGCATATTTTAAGCTATAAACGTTAATCAATTCAATACTATTTAAACACATCCTTGATGTAATTTCTTTGTAGATATTACATGTAGCGTAGTTTGAAGAGAAAGTTTTACTTTGAAAGGGTTGGTTGGAAGTTTTACATACCTACCTATGGTTTTTTGTCAAACTTAATGGCAGTGTAGTTACCTAATGTGACCACAAGAGGGCACACCTAAATCGTCTCATGTATACCTTGATATTACAAGTGTATACACTGCCCTCCGGTGGCCATCGTACGTAATTACACTTCTGTTTATCGCAATACCGGTGGAACGCTTTAGCATACTGGTAATCAATTATCATAAACTGTTGCTCATGTATTGTGTTTGTCTTGATACTAGCTGAAGCTAAGATGACTCCACATGCCATCTTGTGGTTACAGTGAGTTATTGGATTTATGTTAACTGTTAAGTGTAACTGTACTTATATATATATATATATATATATGTATGTATATTTATATGTATAAATATATAGTTTTACTCATCTGTATATATTTCAAGAGCAAATCCAGAAAGATATTTTTTTAATATACAAGTGATAATGCTGCATTCTTTAACACATTTTGTTTTTTATCTTCTTTTGTTGTACTTATTTTGTATTTTTGTTTTACACTTGCTTTGGTAATGTAAACGTTTGTTTCCCATTCCAATTAAGCAATTTTGAATTGAATTGAATTGAATTACTGCATGAAAATCATCTGTCAACAACATAGATGGCGTAGTAATACTTCCATGTTGAAAAAAACGCTTCGTACATCCGTTTCAAAACAGGTGCGTAGGAGAGGAACAGGTCATACACACTCCCGCACACTGTCTATAACTTGCAGAAATGATATCAATTTGCAACGTCTCGGTACTAGACCTTCATCATACACCTATTTTTTATATGCATACATTCAAATTAAAGGGACATTTTGGGTCCTCAAGGTAAACATTATTAGAAAACAAAAATATATAGTCATTATAGGAAAAATAAAAGCAAAAAAGACTGTCAGAAAAGAACAGCTGAAATCAGAAATATCCACAGCCTATACTCTACAGCAAGAAAAAGGCAAATTGTCATTCAGGCAGTAGTAATACTTCCGGCACAAAAAAACTAAAAAACTAATTATGAACTTATGACGAGCATCAACTGCAGGACCGTCAAGGCAGACGATTAATTCTTCATAAAACATTAGAGAAAAGTAATCAGAATAGATTGCGTTCATAGGAGCAGCATCACCCCCCACCACCACTAGGGGGCGGTAAACACTTCAGAGATTGTTAGCGAACAACCTTCACACAGAGAAGAAGAAGAAGACGTCCTGGCTGTCTGAAAGCTTTGAGTCGGCAAGCGTTAATATTAGTTTAAAGTGCATTGTTTAGGCTTACTACGATAAGTCTGATGAAACCGAATGAATATGTAAGACACTTTTAAATTGATTTTATTAGTACGTAGGCCAATGAACGTGTTTAAACTGCCAGTGCTACGCTTCATAACGTAGAGTTAGCTTAAATTGCTAACAGCCAAACACATAGCATTAGCTGTTATTGTTTTCTTCAGTTTAGTTTTTGTCCAGTATATTGAACACATATTATCAATAGCTTTTGAACTGTGAATACAGTATATTTTTTCTTTTTAAGCTTGTAACGCTAATGTTGTTTCCCCTGTCAAGTGTTACGGTTTGACAAGTTCTTTGATATTGTCTGTAACCTTTAAATTGCCTTATCTTTGGTGACCCTACTTTATGTTTGTATCTTGTGTTTTTCCATGCTTTTTCACACACAGACTATTCTAGGATAGGAAATGTCACCTGTTTAAGCTGCGGTAAATTTGACTTGTGCTTGTAAGTCGAGATGAATCGCCCAAAGCCTACAACTCTCAGGCGCCCCAGTGCAGCAAAACCATCAGGTAAAGCACCAAAACATGAGACATATCAGTGTTATTTGGTAGCGAAGAAGAAGAAAATGACATATTTTTGTGACATGCTTTTCCCAGGCCACCCACCACCAGGAGATTTCATTGCTCTTGGATCAAAGAGCCAGGGCGGAGAGCCCAAAGCCCCCGCTGTCCTCCTGAAGCCAGCATCCACAGGTTTACCTGCTGATCGCAAGAGAGAGACTTCCTCCACCCTGCCCTCCTCATCGGGTCTGTCTAGCCTCACTAAGCGGCCCAAACTCTCCACCACCCCTCCAGTCAGTGCTCTGGGACGACTAGCTGATGTCGCAGCTGTGGACAAGAGGGCAATATCACCCTCGATAAAGGAGCCATCAGTGGTACCTATTGAAGGTAAAATCAAAAGCTCTGTGCTTGCATCCCTAAAAGCTTGTAAAACCTGACACTGACATGGCTACAAAATAGACAATTTATTAAAATTGCAAGAAAACTCAAATTCCTTTATTTTTCAGTGTCACCTGCAGTGCTGCTGGATGAGATTGAAGCTGCAGAGTCAGAAGGAAATGATGATCGCATTGAGGGACTGCTGTGTGGAGCAGTGAAACAACTGAAGATGAACCGGGCAAAGCCTGACATCACTCTATACCTCAGTCTCATGTTCCTGGCCAAAATCAAACCCAACGTTTTTGCTACTGAAGGAATTATTGAGGTATGATGTGTGACCCCATAGATGCTGTTATATAGTACATATAGTGTGTCTAGGGGAAAATGGCGACTGTCTAAAAACATCAGAATTGATCAGTTATGATGTTGTAATACACCTTACACTTATACAGACAACTAACTGTAATACATTTTTAATCTTACAATTGTTGCTTATTCATGAATTTTCCTTTAAGACGTCTTGAGGAGTCTTTTGCTTTACAATTGTGTAACTAACTGCTAAAGCTTTTGATAGTAAACTCAGACGTAATTGCAAATAAATGTTCCCCAGTGTGAACTTTACAGATGCTGGAATTTGACTTGATATTTATGACTTTTCAGGCTTTGTGCAGCCTCCTGCGTCGGGATGCGTCAATCAATTTTAAAGCAAAGGGGAACAGCCTTGTGTCTGTCCTCGCTTGCAATCTGCTGATGGCAGCCTACGAAGAGGACGAGAACTGGCCAGAGATCTTTGTTAAAGTAAGGATCTCCTTCACACTCAAAATAGTTAAATACATTACTTATTTTTTTTTTTTTTTTTAGAATGTTTTACTTTTTATTCTTGCAACTGGTCAATAAAAAATGTGTTGTCAGGTGTACATTGAGGACTCTCTGGGTGAAAGAATCTGGGTGGACGGCTCTCACTGTAAGAATTTTGTGGACAACATCCAGACTGCGTTTGGGACAAAGATGCCCCCTAAGAGTATGCTGCTGCAGGCGGACACTGGCCGCTCGGCTGGAGATCTCAGTGCAGGTGCAGTTACATTGCAAGAACACACTGGGATGTTGGATATTTTGATTGCTGATGCAGGAAACGATTACTGATCGGTTTTGCTGTATTTGTTTTTTAGGAAGCAGCCCTCATCCCTCAACCCCTGATGAGGACGACAGCCAAACTGAATTGCTGATAGCAGAGGAGAAACTCAGCCCTGAGGATGAAGGGCAGGTTATGCCAAGGTATGGAAACCACCCATATAACTAGATGTGAGGGATACTACAGGGTACATTGACACCACCTGGTATAATTCCGCTTACTTTTTGTGTCTCCATGTGGTTTTTCTCTCGCCCTCTGGCGTGCCGTAGGTATGAAGAACTGGCGGAGAGCGTGGAGGACTACGTGCTTGACGTACTCAGGGATCAGCTGAACCGCAGGCAGCCGATGGACAACGTGTCCCGAAACCTGCTGCGTCTGCTCACAGCCACGTGTGGCTACAAAGAGGCGCGGCTCATGGCGGTGCAGAGGCTGGAGATGTGGCTCCAGAACCCAAAGGTCAGTAACAAATATCCTGGAATAAACAACTCCTTTTTTCTGCACCTTATTATCTGATTAATGCCTGTTGTAAAATTTTAAGACACAAATTATTAGCTCCCTTACTTTGTTTTGGTGTTTTTCTACAGCTGACCCGACCTGCTCAAGACCTCCTCATGTCTCTGTGTATGAACTGCAACACCCACGGGGCAGACGACATGGAGGTGATCTCCAACCTGATCAAGATCCGACTCAAACCCAAAGTCCTCCTCAACCACTACATGCTGTGTGTCAGGTCTGTGGGGTCTCTTTGTGTTTTACTTTGAACTCTTTGCTTCACACGCTGACTTACACTAACTGGTGCTTTGGCTGTGATTCTCCAGAGAGCTGCTCAATGCACACAGAGACAACCTGGCCACCATGGTGAAGCTGGTGATCTTCAATGAGCTGTCAAATGCGAGGAATCCTAACAACATGCAAGTCCTGCACACAGTGCTGCAGCACAGCCCCGAGCAGGCCCCGAAGGTGAAATGAATGATGAATGAAAAATTATATAATAGTTCCTGATAAAAAAGTATTTTTTTAGGCTACTAAAACATTTTCCCTCTTTTATATTGTGTCTGTAGTTCTTGGCGATGGTGTTCCAGGACCTGCTGACCAATAAGGATGATTACCTCCGAGCCTCCCGAGCGTTGCTGAGAGAAATCATCAAACAGACCAAGCATGAGATCAACTTCCAGTCCTTCTGCTTCGGGTTAATGCAGGAGAGGAAGGAGGCCACATATGTGGACATGGAGTTCAAAGTAAATACGCATCAAAATAAACTCCCTCACTTCTGCTTTAATCCTTAAAACGTGACTTTTAAGTGTTACTCCTTGTCCCCTCTGTAGGAGCGTTTTGTTATCCAGGTGACAGATTTACTGACTGTCTCCATGATGTTGGGCATCACTGCTCAGGTCAAAGAAGCTGGCGTCGCTTGGGATAAAGGAGAGAAGAAGAGTATGTGCTGTTTAAATTATCAATTGTTATTTATGTGTTAAAAGGAGCAGTTCGCCCCCGTCAGTCAAAGCTGGTGTTCTCTGTAATCGATAGAAGCAATAATATTTCAAATTGGCGCCATAGCTGTGGAGAAAGTTGCACAAACAGCTTGTGGTTTCACCCATCTACATTCCTACAACACCCAGCATGCATTGCACCCCTCCCTCAGAAAGGAACGGCCCAAAGAGAGGCACTGGAGTGAAATACTACCGTTCTGAGAGTATACCGGTGGATTGTCTAAAAATCTTCAGGTCAGCAAGACATGACATCGGAGGCGGGCGTCTTAGATTGAGGAAGTGTAGTTTAGCAAGCTCCCTGGCTGGTTTTCCAGGGTCCATTGGAGAAGTGGATAGCGTCCTCCAAAGGCACAGAGCGAAATTGCATTTTTATCCTACCATAATGGCATTAGCTCCCCATAATAGCACGATAGAACTGAGGTTAAAAATCGGCGAACCGCAACACGTAGGATAAGCTTCACCTTAAACACTTGCCTGGTTTGTTTCAGATCTGGATGTCCTGAGGTCGTTTCAGAATCAGATCGCTGCGATCCAGAGAGACGCTGTGTGGTGGCTTCACACTGTGGTTCCTACCATCAGCAAAGTTGGCGCAAAAGACTACGTTCACTGGTCGGTAACTATGCACATATCTGATGTGCTGCAAAGTGTTATTATGTTTTCAGCTACTTTATATATAATCTATCTTTTTCCTATCTGCAGCCTTCACAAAGTGCTTTTCACGGAGCAACCTGAGACGTACTACAAGTGGGACAACTGGCCTCCAGAGAGCGACAGGAAGTGAGTTTTTAACACTCTTCTAAATTATTATTTTTTGTTTCACTGTATCTAAAGTGTCACCTTACTAAGCTGTTTGTTTGTTTAATCCCTCAGTTTCTTCCTTCGCCTCTGCTCCGAGGTGCCTCTGCTGGAGGACACGCTGATGCGCGTTCTAGTGATCGGGCTGTCACGTGATTTGCCCCTGGGCCCGGCTGATGCCATGGAGCTCGCTGATCACCTGGTTAAGAGAGCTGCTGGAGTTCAGTCTGACGGTGTGTGACGATACATTTAGTCTAACTGTGTCTATTACTCTCATTATTACTTTTTTATTACTGTATTTATATGAATACATCTTGACCTGTCGGTTTGGATCCTCAGAGCTAAGCGTTTTAACAGATCTGGAGGTCCTGAAAGTGGAAAGGATCCAACTCATTGATGCAGTGCTGAATCTGTGTACATACCACCACCCAGAGAACATTCAGCTGCCTGCAGGGTACTACAACGTTCTCTACTGGCTTTTAAAACCACATTAAGATTATGCACTTTCCTAAAATAACAAATGACTCTCACTGTTTAAGGTACCAACCACCAAATTTGGCAATATCTACTCTCTACTGGAAGGCATGGCTGCTGCTGCTTGTGGTGGCTGCGTATAATCCTCAGAAAATAGGTATGGTAATCCCAGTTTTTAGCTGCCTACATAAGAATATCAACCCTATTTATGCTGTGTTATTAAATATTTTCTATTAATACTTTAGGTCTCGCTGCCTGGGACGGCTATCCTACACTGAAAATGCTCATGGAGATGGTTATGACAAAGTAGGTGAATGTTTCCTGTAGTATAAATTAGTCATTGATTCTTTAACTTCAAGTTGCTGAAAAACTAACACACAGCTCTGTTTGCCGCCACAGTAACTATACCTACCCTCCGTGCACCGTTGCTGACGAGGACACAAAGACGGAGATGATCAACAGAGAGCTGCAGATCTCCCAGAGAGAGAAACAAGAGATCCTGGCCTTTGAGAGCCACCTGGCAGCAGCCTCCACCAAACAGACCATCACAGAGAGCAACAGCCTGCTGCTGTCTCAGCTCACCAGTCTAGATCCACAGTAAGAGAGCGGGAGGAACTATTTAATACACCTTTTAGCTGTTTGATTGACAAGCTGTTTCTTTGCCAAACTTAGTCAAATTCAATCTCGGGACTTTATTTAGATTGGAGATGATGCAGTAAACTTACAAAGTCCCCCTTAGTAAAGCTCACGGTTAAATATCAGCATCAGAAATGTAAAATAGTCCCGTATTCATCTATGTTAGTATTTTAATCTTCTGTTGTTTGTGTTTGTGTTCAGGGGTCCTCCTCGTCGACCTCCTCCTCAGGTCCAGGAGCAGGTGAAAAGCCTCAACCAGTCTCTGCGTCTGGGACATCTCCTCTGCCGCAGCCGCAACCCCGACTTCCTCCTTAACATCATCCAGAGACAGGTAATGCCCAAAACGTAATGTCTGTCAGTGCTGATGCTGTAGTGCACTTGCATTGGATTAGAACAAGTAATAACACAAGTGCGTGTCCTCTAAGTTATGCGCATTTTGTTTTCTTCCCAGGCTTCCTCTCAGTCCATGCCGTGGTTGGCTGATTTGGTCCAGTCCAGTGAGGGGTCCTTGGATGTGCTTCCAGTGCAGTGCCTGTGTGAATTCCTTTTGCACGATGCTGCCGACGACAGTCTGCCAATAGAGGACGATGAAGAGGGAGAGAGCAAAGAGCAGAAAGCCAAGAAGAGACAAGTATGTTGATATAAAAACCGTAACTTAACATGCTACGTGCAAAATGCATACTTGTGTTTTATGCTTATTTACAGCTTGGCAATACTGAGCCTTGACTATCTCTGAATTTTTATCTCTCTTCCTATAGAGACAACAAAAGCAAAGGCAGCTGCTCGGGCGGCTCCAGGATCTCTTGCTGGGTCCTAAGGCTGACGAACAGACAACATGTGAAGTGCTGGACTACTTCCTGCGTCGCCTCAGCTCTTCTCAGGTGGCATCAAGAGTCCTAGCTATGAAGGTACTGAACTGGAAGCAGAAACATCTTCTATAGTAGCTTTATGTCATTGAGAGAATTATTCCATTTACATTATATGTTTTGTGTGTAGGGTTTGTCCTTGGTGCTGGTTGAAGGAGGCTTGAAAGACGGAGAGGAGCGGGACCAGCCCATGGAAGAAGACTCTGCAGACGCTGAGCTCCTGCCAGGATATCAGTGGCTGCTACAAGACCTCCCGAAGCTCCCGTTATTCGACAGCGTCAGAGGCATGACGTCCACCGCTCTGCAGCAGGTCAGTGACAATAAGAGAAATATAAGTTAACTTTTTATAACGACAAATACGATGGAGTTTGAAGGGTTGCCTGTCTGCTTTCTTTAAGGCCATCCACATGGAGACAGATCCACAGACGATCAGTGCCTATCTCATCTACCTATCCCAGCATGCACCAGTGGAGGAGCAGTCCTCCCATAATGACCTAGCTCTGGTAATCACAGCGAGTTGCTTAATATTACATTACTTATTTTGTTTTCATGCAGCAGTTCTAAATCTTAATCACCCTCTGTAGGACGTTGCGCGTCTGATCGTCGAGCGCTCCACCATCATGAACAGCCTCTTCTCCAAACACTCCTGCAGGCCTGAGTCCAACGCTGTGCTCAGTGCTTTCCTCACCATCTTCTCTACGTACATCAAGAGGATGAGGAAGACCAAAGAGGGAGAAGATCTATACAGCTGGGTGAGCACTGGCAAAAGTTGTTACCGACTTAACTTAGTGTTAAAAAGCTACAAGTTCCATAACCCCTAAAACCTTCTTGCAATCGACTGCAAAGTTTTGAGCCTAGTGACATGACCATTTAGTTTTATTCTGCATCTGAATTTTCTTTAGGGACATGTATTAAACAAAGGAGATGCATGAGAAACTTAGTGCTTAACAAACCTTTACTTTGCTGTCTGTTTGCAGTCAGAATCTCAGGATCAGGTGTTCCTGCGCTGGACGACAGGAGAGACTGCTACGATGCACATTCTTGTAGTTCACGCCATGGTCATCCTGCTGACCCTGGGGCCACCCAAAGGTAGTCCTGTGCCTATTACAGTTCAGTGCAGTGTTCATTACGTTAATGTAAATAATGACGAAAAATGTTGACGAGTTGAAAATAGATTGTTGATAATAAAACATCTGACGACAGTTATTTTTTGTTTCCGTTAACGAGACAACAAGACGGGACTCTCAGACATTTAAAATGCATATTGTCCCCCACTGTGCCTTTAATCTGTCTGTCAAAATATAAGCAATTCATCCCTGTAACTGGGTATCCCGGTTTGAGATAACGGGTATTGTGAAGGTGGTTGGGAACTTTCTGTGTTGACCCAGGCTCTGTGTGCGCTCACAGAAAAAGGGGGTGTTTTAAGCGTCATTTGACGCTTCTTCTGCACAAAAAGGAGTGATCATCGACGTGAGAAGCGATGATGAAAAGTCATCTTTAGATGCTGTGTCCTCATCGTTCTTTCGATGTCCAGACTGACTAAAACTGGACTAAAATGTTTTTAGTTTTCATCGACCATAACTATAAAGGGTATAAAAGACTAAAGCGTGACTAAACATAAAAAGCATTTTCGTCTGAACACGAAGACGAAATCTAAAATAGCTGCTTAAATTAACACTGGTTCAGTGTCAGCATCATTAAAGGAGCTTTAAGTCACTATTGTGTATTTCTTTACAGGAGAGAGTGATTTCTACGCTCTTTTGGACATTTGGTTTCCCGACAAGAAACCTCTACCCACTGCCTTCCTGGTCGACACGTCAGAAGAGGCCCTCCTGCTGCCTGATTGGCTGAAACTGAGGATGATCCGATCGGAGGTGGCTCGATTGGTTGATGCAGGTACAACTTGTCCTTGTACACGAACATCTCTGGTTCTCACCATGTAACACATTTATACCCTATAACAGAATAATACATGTGTTGTCCCCTCAGCTTTGCACGATCTGGAGCCGCAGCAGCTGCTGCTGTTTGTACAGTCCTTTGGCATTCCTGTGTCCAGCATGAGTAAACTGCTGCAGTACTTGGACCAGGCGGTCTCCCATGATCCACAGTCGCTGGAGCAGAACATCATGGACAAGCGTAAGAGTGCTGCAGATATCCTACTTATGAAATTGTTTAACTTTGACATTTATAGCCTTAAATTATTAATAATTTATCTGATTTTGTATTTTACCTGAAATAGACTACATGGCCCACCTGGTTGAAGTGCAGCATGAGCGAGGAGCCACTGGGGGGCACACTTTCCATGGATTACTGAGCTCCTCTCTTCCTTCAGACAGAGGTCGGTGACTTTAGCCTCCTTTAGCCTTTTACTGACATGAACAAGGTTTGATTACTGAGTTATTTATAAATGTATCTAAGAAAATTTAGATTATTTTATTCTTACGCACAATCATAGATGGTGAAGGGACTGTATGAAAGTAATAGATTCTTTCATGTCCCCCATCTCTCCTGACAGATTCTGCTGAAACAAGTAAAGCCAAAGTAACCGTGGAGACGCCCCACAGCTCTGTGAAGATGAGAGCAGCCAGTCAGCTCCCTGCTGTCGGGCCTGATGATGATCTAACTGGCATGTTGCTTCAGGTGGGATTTACTAGCTCTTTTAACTTACAAAACAAACTGTTCGTCCACATTTACTCAAACCTGTTGTTGAGTCACTTCTTGGTCAAATAGTCCTGATTCTGTTACCTTTGTTCCGACAGATATTCCCCTTAAAGGTGGACCCTCGCTGGCATGGCCCCCCTCCCAGCCAGCTCTCTCTGGCCCTGCAGCAGGCCCTGGCTAAAGAACTGATGCGTGCCAAGCAGGGCCAAATTCAGCAGGCTGCATTGGCATTTCGGCTCCTGCAGGCCTTCGTGGCTCTGCTGAGCTCTGCTCATGCAGGGCCTATTATCATGTCCATGCACCACAGCCATGCCCTCTCCTGTCCTCTCATGCGCCAGCTTCACCTCTACCAGGTCAGTCAGTGCATGTTTAATGTTCATTCAGAAATACTGCGAAATAGATGTATTTTTCTGATTTCTCCTGTTTGTTTCTTGCAGCGCCTCGTGTCCCAGGACGTCGCTTTCTCCTCACTCTTCCTGAAGGTCGTCATGGAGATGTTAATCTGGTTAGACAACCCGACTGTGGAGGCCGGACCGCTGAAGACTCTGCTCAAATCCTTCGCTGGACAGAACTCTCACAAACACAGGCACAGTGATGGTGAGCACCTCATCTCTTTGCATTTTCAAATATAGATTAATTTTGCATGAACAGTGAGTGACCATTGTTTCTGCCCTGCAGTGCGTACAGGTTTCCTCCACCTGGCTGAGGCTTTGGCTTATCACAGAGATACTGAGGTGCCGCTGAGAGCCATCATAGCGATGCTGAAGGCTGGAGAGAGATGCAATGCAGAAGCAGAGCTCATCGGAAAAGGTGTTAATGCGGTCATGTACATTGATTTTGATTGAACTGAGCATCACACCACTTTTAACATGTCCATAGGGATGCATAATGGCAGAACAAAGCCTGTTTCTAAGCATGCTGTTTTTATTATACCCCAGTGTTGCAGGGTCTGATGGAGGTGAGGTCGCCGTATCTTGAGGAGCTACTGTCTCTGCTGATGACTGTCGGTACACAGAACGGCACGGCTGGCCCTGTTGCCACGGTGATTTCCTTGCTGCTGCAGGAAAGCGAGGAGCGAGCTGTGAAAAAGGAAGCCGATTCTAACAAGTGAGCGCCGCAATTCTATTTCCCTCTCAAGTCATGCAGGACGTATTTACATTTGACGGGACTAAACGACAAACACGGCTGCCTGGGACGAAGACAGCGACGCGCCGCTCGCCGCCTGTGGCCTTGTACTCAGAAACTGCTACAGGATTTGGTTCAGAAAGGTTTAATTGGTTTTGCAGCTTTACGTTGGCTTTACGGATTCACTGTGAAAATCTAAGAACACTATACTGAATCTTTTCCTTGTTCAGGCAACACTGCTAGTGAGACAGGTAAATACTGAAAGGTTGTTCCTTGACTCACACAAGCTTTGATCCAACGAGTAAGTAGATGGTGGCCAGTTAGCCGGTATCTACTGGAATCATGTGCAGTTTTCTGGCAGATAAAGTTATCAACAACCAAAATGTCCAGTGGGAAAATATGCCAAATAAATAAACAATTAAAAAGTGAATAATGGCCTATTAAATAGGCTATATATAAATAGGCTAGTTAATTAAAAGACGTGTTGCCAAGAGAACTTAAATATAAACTTATACAGCCACTGTTAAAACATTAAGAGATGGACAGGCGGAGACGGACAACGGCACAGTGCGGCCCATCATTTGCATCTCGATACTCGGCGAGATGCAGTGCCGACGGTGACAGAGCTGTGTAACTATGCCAGGTTGAAATTCCACACGGCCTGTGAAACTATCATCTGGGATTTCGGGGAAATCTACTCTGACTGGGCAAAGCTGGCCAAAGATTTCCAGCACAATATCCGCAGCCCTGAGAAGCCGCCTCACTGAGGAATCAGGTTAATAACTTGCGAGTTGTCCCAAGGGGTTGGATGGCTTCAACTTTGCTAAATCAGCAGAGCAGTTTTGCTCAGTGAAGCCCCGCCGCAAACTGACCTGAACGGCAATTTGACAAACGTGAATTCGAACCGACAAGGCTCTTTTTTTTTTTCCTATATTGGCTGCTTCTTGTAGCTTACCGTAAAATTATTGTATTCAACGTAAATTAGACTTATGCATTTGTCCTATTAGTCAACCAGCAGTTGTGCACATGATGCACATGAACATGCTCGTGCTCCTCAGATGGTCCTCATTCCCAGGCTGGGAAATCGTTCTTGTTGTTGACGCACCAGTACATCCCTTGAAATATTGCTTTATCGTTTGTCCTCCATGTTTCTGCTTAATGTGACATGATGTGACAAATAAGGTAACACATTTTTTTGTTGTTGTTGTTACGGCTTAGGGCGGCATTCACCTGTATTTTACCTCCCAACAACTCTATTGTTACAGTTACTCCTAAACCATATGAATGCAGGATGTTAAGCTCAAATGTATTGTACATTATGTTATTGAGATCTCTGCTTTTAGAAGTGAATTGATGTTTATTCCAGACCCATGGCGCTAACCTCTTAATTTCCCTTCTCCCACAAGCTCTGAGGTGACAAAGTCCGGCCTGAGCTCCGGGCTGCTGGTCGACTGGCTGGAGCATCTCGACCCTGAGGTCACCTCAGTGTGTCCAGACCTTCAACAGAAACTTCTGTTTGCCCTTAACAAGGTAAGATGAGCTAGCTCCCTCTTGTCTCACCAAGTGTTTACTTGGCACCTCTGACACATCCTTACCTACTATTTCACTTATTTCAGGCGCGAGGAACCCCCGCCTACAGACCTTATCTCTTGGCGTTGCTTACACATCAGTCAAACTGGTCCACCCTCCTGCAGTGCATCAGTGCTCTTCTCAGCAAACGCAGGGACTACAAGTACGCCTTATTTTTTCTTGCATAGAGCGTGATGTTTTGTAAAGTGAGAGATTATATGAGCTGTCTGTGTTCATGTCTCCAGACTTGACCCATCGTCTGCCCTGGATTTCCTGTGGGCGTGCAGCCACATCCCGCGTATCTGGCAAGGACGTGACCAGAAGATCCCTCAGGTAAGATCAAAAGCCCACATAGCAAAATCCTATTGCTCACCGCGTTATATATATAGTTCTAATGAGACCAAAGTCGGTGGGAGTTAATTTGTGACTCTTTTTCTCTTTGTCCGTGCAGAAGAAAACCGAAAAGTTTGTGTTGCGACTCAGCTCAGAGGAGCTCATCAGCCTGGTGGACCTGATCCTCTCGGAGTCGGAGCTCCACAGTCGCGACTCGCCCCACGATGATAGAAGCAGCTTGGACCAGGCCTCCCGCTCCCTCATCCAGTCCAGGCTGCCCCTCCTTCACTCGTACTGCAGCGGGGAGCTGGAAAACATCAAGAAAGTCTCGGAGTACCTCATTAACTGCACAAAGAAATGGGAGGACAGGTAAGGAGTTCTCATATAGTAACTTTCATAACTCATCTTTTCTTCTCAAATCTTTCCGTTATCTCTGTGCTCATCACATTTTGTTCACCAAAGTGCTCCTCTCATTCATTTTGACACATCGTATTGTTCTTTCTAATTAGCAGACAGTCGTTTTCCTCCTGTAACCGTGTGCTGATAAACTTTGGGTAAATCGCACGAGATTTTCCTGCTCGGTGCAGATGAACTTTTCCGACTTCCTCTGTCAGCCACAATGCCGCGGACCAGGGAAAACTCGATAATTAGGTCTATTGGTGTGAAATTAAAACCAGCAGAAGTCGTCTGTACTGTGATCTCTTTAAAAGCTCAGTGTATTATAATGAAGCCAAGAGGATTAAGGCTGAAGCTCTAAACTTGCCTGTGTTGTGAATTCCTGCTCTGACTTAGCTGTCAGAGATCAGGGTGCAACTCTTTGTGGAGTCAAACCCTCCTTTCATGAACATGTCTCTGGTTATTAAACCACTTTAATGAGGAAACTTTGGCCAAGGTCAAGCAAAATTAGCTCCCGAATTACAGTATTTTAAGTACAGCTAAGCTGTCTGGTAAAACGGTTGCTAGTGGAAATCTGGCAGGATGAAAACACGTTGAAAGTAAAGGGTTTCGGCCTTGTGTTGAATAAACACGTGATTGTGTGTTGAGCATTCTTCTTGTGAAACCTCGCTGTCAGATAAGCTGGTGTTTATTCCAATTACACACCAACTATTGAACAACCGGCAGGCTCTTCCCTCTTGGTCAAGGTCGCTCTGATTTGCTTAATTCGTTGCTGTAATCACATCTTCAGTTAGTAAAGAGAGCATCTTTTGAGCCTGACAAGAGCCTTAGAGGATTTTATGAAACTGCGGAGACTTGAAGGAAAATGCCCTAAAATTACATTACACTATTCATGTGCTTAGTTTGTATTAAAGGAGCACTTCGCCCCTGGAAAAAGCCACTGTCAGTCAAAGCTGGTGTTCTCCGTCATCGATAGAAGCAATAATATTTGAAATTGGCGCCATAGCTGTGGAGAAAGTTGTACAAACAGCTCGTGGTTCTACGTTCCTACAACACCCAGCGTGCATTGCGCCCCTCCCTCTGAAAGGAACGGACCAGCAAGAGACGCTGGAGTGAAATACTACCGTTTTCTAGTCAAGGACATTGATCGCTGCAGGTGATGGCTCAGAGTGGCACAGAATCAGAATATGTCGGGAATATACCGGTGGATCGTCTAAAAAATCTTCAGGTCTGCAGTCTACATTTCAAACAACATTTGAACGAGACATGACATCAGAGGCGGGCGTCCTCGATTGAGGAAGTGTAGTTTAGCAAGCTCCCTGGCCTCCGCCGGATGACGTGTTTTACGTAGGTTTTCCAGGGCCCATTGGTCCTCCAAAGGCACAGAGCAACCATGTCTACCATAATGGCATTAGCTCGCCATGATAGCATGATAGGACTGAGGTAGAAAATCAGTGAATTGGCCCTTTAATTTACACTAATTAAGTCGCTTTGAGACTGAAACAATTGAGACGTGTGTTATCACGCTGTCTAATCTCATATCAGCTCTGTTGATAATCCCGTCAAAGAGATGGAGGAAGTGAATGTGACAGAACTGGAGGGAATTTTTTCTTTAAAACTTGGAAAATTGTTTGCTTTGTAATCTAAGCTTGACTATAGAATTAAGTTCACTTGAGTTGACAAACTTTCTATGGCTGCACAAAATTGCTCAACCAATCACTGTCAATTACAGCGCCTCCACCTACACAACACAATAATATCAGGGATTACAGTCTGGATTATTTTGTCACTAAGCTTCTTGCTTTACCGTGGACAGCTGGACTGTTTTACGCCCGTAATAAAATGTATTTTCCTTAATGTGAATTCCTTTAGTTGGTGTCCCTATATATCCTATTTTGTTTATTTTGTCCTTCAGTGCGATGAGTAAACGCTGCCAGAACTTACTGCTGCAGATCTATCTGCACTTCCCTGAGGTCATCCAGCACGTCACCCTGCCTGAAGGCACCTTGAGCAGTGGGGGGGCTGCATACGGCAGCAGCTGCAAGGTAAAGATGTCTGCCTGTGTCATAGCCCAGATAGTTCTTACCAACTAAGTGTGACATCTGAATTTCAATGTCCTGCTTCCTTGTTGAATAATATGTTTTTTTTATTCAAGAGATCTCATACTTTGCCTAGACTATTGTCTGGTTAGATTTCAATACATTTGGTTTTGCAATGAATCCCATGAGGACACGCAACAGCAAGAAACTCACTTAAGTGTTCAATTGCATCACAAAATAGGTCAGCAAGTCATAACCTGAACTCAGTATGTACTGCACACTCCACAGGGATTAAGAAAATGTGTCTGTGTCTGTTCTTCCTCAGCTTGATGTCCTGGTGCATCGCCTGGTCACGCTGCTCGCCGATATCGGCGACTCAAAGTCTGCAGAGAACCGTGCGTCCGATGCCAACCTCGCATGCAGAAAGCTGGCTGTGTCGCACCCTGTCCTTTTGCTCAGGTGAAACAAAGCTGCACTATTTTATACTTTAGTGTACAAACAGAAGATCTTCTGATGTCATAAAAGAGACATCAACTTGCTTCTTTTTTTTCCAGACACCTGCCGATGATTGCAGGCCTCTTACACGGTCGCATTCACCTAAACATGCAGGAGTTCCGGCAGCAGAACCACATGACGTTCTTTAGTAACGCGCTTGCCATTCTGGAGCTGCTGCAGCCGCTTGTTTTCCACAGCGACCACCAGAGGGCGCTTCAAGACTGCCTTCTGTCCTTTATGAAAGTCCTTCATGTGGGTGGCTCGCACACTCTCTTCTGCCAATGATTAAGGATTGAGATCAGCTATAATAACTTGATTTAATAAGCTACAATCTACAATGTTTATGTTTTTTGTTCATTATTCTTTTGTAGAACTTTCAGAGGACTCGTTCGCCGCTGGTCTTCATCAACAAGTTTTTGCAGTTCACACAGAAGTACATCACTAATGATGCAGCAGCAGCCATTCCCTATTTGCAGAAGCACTCAGGCATCCTGCAGTAAGTATATCATTGCAAATTGTCCTTTAAATAGCAAACCATGCGTATGTTTACTGTGTTTACAGCGGAGATTTGATGTTGCTGTTTCTCCTGCCAGGACTCTGTGTGCAGAAAACCCAGACCTGGTTCAGCTGAAGTCTCTGCTGGCTGGGCTCACTTTGCCTGTTAAAAGATCCTCTGCAGAAGTCGCACCAGAAGAAGGAGATGGTAAGCACATACATACAAACTGTACAATAAGAATAACCTTTAAATGATGTGCTTATGCCTGTGTTGTTTTTACTCTTTCCCAGACGACATGGCCACTGGTTCCCTGCCCCTCGTCAACATATCTGCCTCTGTTTCACTGAGCGCGGCAGACATGACGATGTACCTGAAAAAGATGTCGAGAGGAGAGGCAGTCGAGGGTGACTAACACCGCCGCAGCTATTTCACATGTATAAATCCTGTATGATAATGACTAATATGTTTTTCCCCCGTCTGCTCTAGATGTGTTGGATGTGTTGACAGAGGTGGATGAGAAGTCGAGGAGGAGCCCAGAGATCATCCAGTACTTCACTGTGAGTCATAAACAATATAAAAAAGACTGTAGTAGCTGTCAGTGTGCGTAACACGTCGATCACCACCTTGTGTCACTGTTTGTAGAACGATCTGCAGAGACTCATGGCTTCGTCTGAGGACTTGTGTCGGAACATGGCCTTCAGTCTGGCGCTGCGCTGCATCCAGAATAATCCCTGGTAGGTTAACAGCGCTCTGGGACAAACGACCAAGAGGAACATGTGTGCAGATAAATAAAGAAGAAAAGCCATTTGTTGATTGATTTCCTGTCTATCAATCATTCTTTAGTCCATCTGTTTGCATGCATTTCACTACATGATCCTGTTTGTTTTCTCTGCTGCAGCCTGGCAACAGACTTCCTGCCAACTTTCATGTACTGCATGGGCAGCGGGAACTTCGACGTGGTGCAGACTGCTCTCAGGAATCTTCCAGAGTATGTGCTTCTCTGTCAAGGTAAGAGGATGTTGATCACGATGACACAATATTTTTAGCCAGATTATATAAGTCACACATTCATAGCAGCTCGTTCTAATGTGCTTTTTTCCCCCTCACAGAACACGCAGACATCCTGCTCCACAAGGCGTTTTTAGTGGGGATCTACGGACAAATCGACACCAGTTCAATGATCTCCGAGTCTATGAAAGTCCTTCACATGGAAGCAACAACGTAACTTCAAAGCATACAGCTCCACGTCTGATTGAAAACAGCGTAATTCATTTTCTGCATTCCAGAGCGAGATTATTTTTTCTATTGTCTTTAGTTCAGAAATGGCTCTAATGTGATGGCGGCAGATTAAACACTCTGTGGCTCTTCAGTGTTATAGATCAAAGGATCCTCCTACAGTGAGCTGGTAGCCTCCAGTAATATAATAACTTCTGGGTAATTTAGCGACTTCAAAGAACAATTCCCTCTAAATGGTTTGAAAATGTTATTGTAATAATTCTGCAATTAGTGCGTTTATTTCTTCTTAATGGATGTGAGTTATTTTAAATGTATGATGTAATAATACATTAAACAATACTGAACAGAGATAACACACATTGGAATATATTTAAGTGGTGTTATTATACAATTGGTTAAAGACAACACAGAATCTGAGTCATAGTCAACAATACTGATATTATATTAAATATGATACATATTTTTAAATCATATTTAATTAAAGAGGAAGTGGAATTAAACATCAGCTTTTATTGCATTTTCAGACATATTAGAGGGATTTTTTTTTTTACTTCTGCAGTTATTAAATTACTTACAGATTATTATTATTACTACAGAGCTCATGCATATTTGGGAAAAATGGCACTCTAGTTTTGGCTTGATTTTTGAAAAATACTTTAAATATGAAATATTAACATTTTACAGTTCAAAAGCTTTGTGAACATCTAACACAAACAATATGGTTGCAATTTTCCAGCCCTACTGGAATGCACAAGGCCTATAATTTAGTTTCATCAAACAAGATTGTGTATCTAACTTTAAAAACATTAAGAGGAAGAGGCCAACATAATAACATTGGTTATTTCCTGGATGCATTATAATTTGTTATTCTTTAAATAGCTAAAAAAACACACCTGCCATTCCTTTTGAAGTCATTGCTTTACCTCACTTGAACACCATCTGTGAGCCACCTTCATGTGATCTGAATAAAATGACTTTTGGAACATGTGTTTTTTTAACATATTTATAATCGGCTTTACCTGACAGAAACAGAATGGTATCAGCGCTTAAACACTACAGTTTGAAGAATTCAATGGAGACATTTCCTCACTGTTTAATTGGAAGGCTTTTAACATTTATAAAAACACATTCCACAAGAAGCAATTATTACCTTTCAGCATAACATCCTGGCATGTAAAACAAGATGGCTGGGGAAAAATAAACGGTGCAGGTTTGTGGCTTTTCATTTAGTTCCAATAATTCTTGGATCGTGATAAAGCTGGAAACAGCTGTCACAGGTACGCTCGCTCTTCACTGGCGTGTAACAGCCAAATTAAAGGCGTGATGCACACGCTGTGATGGAAACCATTTTGCCATGAAAGTGCGAGTTGTTTTGCCCGTTGCGACTGACTTCATCTGAAAACCTCTTGATGGAGTCAAAGGGACAAGTTAAACAATGGGTAGGCACGCCGGTAAACTGGCTAAGTGTAAGTCCCTATTGATAGCAAATTAAGCATGGCGGTAATTGTTCAATCACACAGACCAAAGGGGGCTTTGAAGATGGGATGTGGGTAAGGCCATTTTACAGCTCAGACTGCTGCTGGTGTTTGGTTACATAGGAGGACATGAAGATGAAGCCACAGCATGGTTAAGGATACTCAGTGAGGGTGAGACATGCCCACACTGGTGGATCAGTTCAATCTGTCATTCAGAAATCACAGCCGATCAGTAGGACACACGGGCTGGATGGCTGACAGCAGGTTGTCTCCGGCTACATTCATGTAGCTTTTTCTTTTAAAATGTTACACAATAACCAAGATCAGAGGGCCTATAAACTTTGATCGATAGCTGCTCATTCAAGGCTTTTATTTTGAAAAGACAAGGGCAAAAAAATATATGCAAAGGCTGATTTGTGCCATGAAAGGACTTAAAACCAAAGACATTGTGCATTCATTATATATTTAACCTTTGTCTTCTGAACCCTCACGATGCCTCCAAATCCCCTTTAATGAATATGTATCCACACATCCATCCCCATAATTAACTTGTTCATATGTAAACCCGATCATGTCCTACCCATCATGCCTCGTACCTGCTGATCTCTCTCTGCTGGCTCTGTCTGATGTGTTAATTGCACCTGTATGGTGTCCTATGACTGGTCGAAAGCTCTGTTTGTGGTTATCAATCAACTTACTACACAAGTCTTAGCAGCCAGGGCTCTTGGTCGGGCGCCAGCATCCTATTGGCTGGGCAGCAGTGAGGCGGAACAGAGATGAATGACAGCTAACGAGGAAGTGGAGGGAGAGGAGGGGGTGAGGTTGGCCTGTTGTTGTATAGGCTGACGGACCACTGACAAGTTAACAACCTCTGCCTTTATTCATCACACCAGGCTGGATGCCCTCAAACGCAGCTGCTAGGAGCTAACCGCTCATTTGGTCATGCTAAACATTTTGGTTCTAAAATATCTTTGTAGCGTATGTTTGTTCCTTTTATTCTTTTTACTTCACTACATTTATTTAACATTGTATTTTTAGTGGTTACAATAAAGTAGGGGAGACCGGGGTTGGTTGTCACACTTTTCACTCTTGTGTGAATAACTCCTAATCAATACATCTTACAGTTGTCATTCCTAATTTGGATGGAACCTTAAAGTCTTGAATTTTTATCGGGTTGAAGTGGGTATTCCTTTCATTCTTGTAAATTATTATTATTAAATACATTAATATTATATAACAGCAAGTTATTAACCATCAAAGACACTCTTACACATTGTGACAGCCAACCCCGTCACAGGGTTGTATAGTTAGAAACAGTGTTTTAGTTAGTTAGTTGTTTTTTTAAGCTAGACACACCAAATAAGTTTGAAAATCAATACCATCTATTTAACACTCACCAGTGACCTTTGTATTTGTCTATTTATTTAAATTATCATTTAAAACAAGTAAAATGAAGGCTTTTAGAGTTGCAAATAAGGGTTTTATTCATGTATTAAACTATTAATTTTGTGTGGTTGGTATATGTGTAAGAGTGTGTGTGATTGTGTGTGTTACAACATGTGAGCTGTGTCCCAATCCACGGGCTGCACGGAGGATGCGTCGTTCATAGCCTGTGTAGACTGTTAAAGCCGAACTGAAGAGATGGACTGGTCTACGGAGCATTTCCTGTTTTGCGTTCCCACCCTTACTCCTCCATCACCAAACAGCGCTCCTGTCACCTAGCAACAGGTAGCTAGTGGACTAACGTTGAGTAAGTTAGCCTATTCTTTTAAAGATAATTTGTTTCAAGGGCCCTTTCGTTTTCTTAAATATGTGTAATGCTAGCTATTAGATTGTGTTGACACCAAAAAACTTTTACATTTAAACGTTTATTCCTCGGCCACGTAAAAGTCTGCCATTTCATTTGAATTGGCGTGCAATGCATCTCGGGATACGGTGGGCCGCGAAGGATGCACCTGATGGATCCTTCAGGATATATTTGTCGGCCGCACCTGAAGGAGCCTTCGAATTGGGACAGCCTTCGACACGCCACTGTGACGCAATCGGCCTTCAAATACGGCCTCCGAAGAATGTAGCCCCTGGATTGGGACACAGCTATAGACTGTAACATAGATGTTTGCTATGCTGACTGTCTTTCTGAACTGATTTGTCAAATACAAAAATACCAGAAATATCAAGTGTTAAAAAGCCAGAGTTAAAAGTAGCCCAACATAATATGTCCAACATCTGTCACATGGGTGACAACCAGCCCCACCTGGCCTCTTGACAAAGATTTTATGCTAGCTACCACATGGCTTAAGCTAGCTAGCTTAAACTAGGCTCAAATCAAATTATTAATTACTATTAACTTCTACTTTTTAATAAATGGTTGATTGTAAAATAACTTTTAATACTGACCCATAAAAATCACAAAATGTCTTCTCACCTCAATGTTTTGTGTGATCGCCTCAAAATGATTAGATAGAAATAATCATAGCATCAGGCCAAATGTTTGATATAAACATTATGAAACAGCGTCCTATTGTTTGGCTGTAATAAGCACTGTGACAACCAACCCCGGTCTCCCCTACATTGTTAAAAACAGAAACTGTGGGTGTTAACCCGTTTGGCTTGTCAGTCCTAAAACAGTGTCTAGTTGGGGCCCTGTATCATGTTTCAGGGGTGGTTTTTGTAGTTCTTTTAGGGTTTTTAACAGCTCAAAAAAAAAGAAAAAGAAAAAAAAGTTCAGCTCCAAAATCTCTAATCCCCCAAAGTTTAGCCTGCAAGCCTTTGCAAGGGGCCTGACCCCAAGGTTGGGAACCAGATCTGTAGTCAAAGTAGTAGTTGAAAGTTCCACCTTAAACAGATTAAACCAAATGTCACTTCCACATTTTTGCATCAGTATGTCCCTTAGAAGGGACATTTTTATGCACAATGAGTCCTTTTTCAATGCTCTAAGTATACTTGCTGATAATCTTCAATAAAGGATCTGAATTTGTCTTCCAGCCCTACATTGTCAACTCTTCATTCAAACTGCAGGCCCATGGTCCTCAGTGGGTCTCGTGAAAGTGGACAGTGACTGAGCAGCGAGCAGGAATGTGACCAGCGCAGGCTTCTCGGTGTCTCTCTCGGCTCAGAGGAGGGGCCCCGATGTGCCGCTACCTGCCCGTGCACATCTGTCTGCTCTCCGTCTTCCTCTCAATGGCACCCTCGCCTTAGATCATCTCCTCTTCCTCCACGCTTGAGTTGCACTTGGCTTGCGTGGAAAAAATGTGGACCGTCTCTCGCCTCTCTTCTCTCTGGCACTTTGATGTCTCAAGTGTGATTGCTCTTGGATTGTGGCCGCTTTCCCTTGAAGGTTTTGACATGAAAAGCAGGCTGGGCTCTCAGGTTTATCCCATGGCCAGTGATCCAGGACTAAAACAATCAGCCCGCTCACTGTGGGATACTATTACCAGGGAGAGTGGGGCACCAAGCATAGGGGCTTCCTCAGCCATGAAATACACTTTTCTTCCAAGTTACAAACACATTTTAGGTGTGTTGATTGAATTATACCCATCCACGCTCCCATTAATAGATTTAAGTCAGAAGTTTGTGCAGGCCGGAGTACATTCCTGGTGTGTTTGCATAGAGGTGGACGACTGAAATGACTCAACATTTGTAATGAATTAAAAAGAAATGAGGCCAGTAATTGCAGTTAAGATTGACCCGATCTGATAAGTATGATAATGTGACATGTCATTAACAGCAGAGGCATAAGTGACAACCCTTAAGCTTCACTTACACTTTCATTAAATATTGATCTTATCTGTGCTCATTGCTGTTCCAGCCTGCAAATTACACCAGATAGATATATTCCCATGACAGTGGAGCGGACGATAATCATCCATCTCCGCGTGACATTTGGCAGAACTCTTGTTTCATGAGCTGAAGTGCCATTGTAGTGGATGAGAAGGAATAATAATGTGCAGTGTTCACGATCACCATTATGTTAGATTGTATCTTATCACAGTGAGGGCAGAGTGAGACAGTTAATCCACTTCAGACACGTCTGTCAGGGAGAGAAGGGGATAAATATCCTGCATCATTTCATTCAAATTTCAACTCATTGATAGTGTTTTTTATGGGATAGTAAGATTTCTACTTCAGGTTATAGTAAAAAATAAATAATCAAACATTTTACTTGAAAATTTAAAATGTTTGCAATGTCTTATGTAAAACTAGCGAACAGGGCTTTATGGTGTTTTACACTATTGGGCTAATTGTTTAGCTGCCTTGGCCACAACTTAAAGCTCCTGTGAGGAGTTTTTAGCTGGTTATGAAATGGACTGAAATGAACAATGATGCTTTTATAAGAGCTACCAAAGCAAATACGACCATCAGCGACAATATTGATTACATCTTTATAGTAATTTAATGCCTGTAACTACTGTCGGGGGGGTAGGTGTCAGAAGAGGCAATTCTAAATCAGCCTTTTTTCTATATTTTTCACGGCAAAAAAATAACAACAAAAGATACGTTTGGAATGTTAAAAGAAAGCAGGATGAGATATTTTGTTAAAAAATACTTGTTGCCAAAATCAACACAAACCGAAAGAGCCTCACAGGAGCTTTAACCTTTGCTTTTTGCCAATCAGACAAAAACCCGCTGAACTGTACTGGCTCAACACCAAAAGACAAACAGTCAACTAGCCATTTAAGAGCTGGTAGGGACCAAAAACAGAGCTAAAAGAATCTAAATATTGGACTCCAAATTACCAAAGTTGCTCCAAAAATGCCCATCCATCCATCCATTATCTATACCGCTTATCCTGTTCAGGGTCGCGGGGGACTGGCGCCTATCCCAGCTGTCATTGGGCAAGAGGCGGGGTACACCCTGGACTCATCACCAGTCAATCACAGGGCAAGTTTGACATATCAGCAACTTTTAAGGTTGAAGTTGTGTTCATAGCTTGCCCATACTGACCTCAAATGGCAAACAAACAAGTGTGCTGGTTTACAGATAGTCCGCAAACAAGTCTTTAAAGTATGAAATATTCTGCCATTAATTCCTCTTATAATTAATGATGAGAATTAAGTGATTTGTTTTCCTCAAAAAAAGTTCCAATGCAACATTTTTGTAAATTGGACATTAGATTTAAGCACAGAAAACTGCTTCAAAATATAAAAGTGAAAATAGCGTTCTATGTACATACATCAATGTGTGCTGTAAAGGTCAAAGGTTGAGTAACAATAAGCAAAGCACAATTTTATAAGAGGGTTCAAATTTAAGAACCATCAGTTCATCTGAGGTCCAGAAAACACACATTTAAGTAGGACTGTCCCCTTTCTGACTTTGCATGAATGAATGCAGGTTCAAACAAGTCCATTTCAAGCTAAAGACATCTGAAGGGCATCCCCATTGGTGGCCTGCTAAACCCACAGATAATGCACTTTCTGTCCCTGCAGCTGAAGTTCTGCTAATGATAGGATGATTGCCACGCTAGCTGTGACTCTCCAGTGTTGTCTCGTCATCCGGGGAGCTCCAAATACCAGAGAAACCAATAAGTCCTGGCATTAGCCATTACTATTGTTGCCTTAATGCCTCCTTCAATTATCCACAAGCAGCTCTTTTCAGCAACTGCTGTCAGAACCTCCCCCGCTGGTTTTTCACCAATTTTGTCCCTGATTATCTGGATCAATGGGCATTAAAGGACCCAGGCAAAGACAAACACAGTGTTTTAGGGGGGTGGGAGAAGGGGGTCTACTTTCAAACAGAGCAGAAATCCCTGTAACTACCTGTGTGCCGGGGACAAACGGAGATGGCTATTCAGTCGTCAGTCCCACCACACACAGTGATTGTTTAGCCACAGCTCAGACGAGACACTTTTAATCTATTTTGCTTTTCCCTGCAGAAACTTGCAAAGCCAAGAAATGATTTCTTTCAATCTGTGTGTCTGTTCCCTCCGTCACACACATGCAAAGATACGGAGTGCTAAAAGTTGCATTCTGGTTTTATCACCACCATTGATATTCTCCTCCCTGTATTCAACAAGTGCTGTTAAAGAGATTTTTTTCACACGTGTGGAATCAAATTAAGTCCAAACAAATATCTGCTTTCCCGAGTTTAAAAGAAATCCAAATTGCTCAAACCCACTAAAGCGTTTATTTAGTGTTTGAACAGGTGCAGATGAAAGGGCCACAGGTGAGGGGAGTCTTCGCTACGTCCTGTGACTCACCTCGGCTCGGACCAGCTTCCTCCTGCAGAGGTCCCGGCCTGATCAAAGCCGCCATTCAGCAGTGACGACACTGACAGCTGAGTGTTCTCACCACAGTCTGAGCTGATGAGCAGTTAGAGGGACGTGTTGTTAGGTGATATGTATCTGCGGATTAATTGTCACACCTGTGTTTAATTCACTGAGACATCTCATCAGGGATCCATCAACACTAAGCTACAGCTGCCTCGCTCGCAGAAAAAAGTGCTGATAATCCTCCTGTCTTGGTTTTTAATGTGTTGATGTGTATGCTTTGATCAGAGATGGAAGAATCCTCTAAGTGTTCGACAACACTGACTGCTGTCTACATACTTTACTAAGCTGGTTATATATCACCACTATAATTATTGCTGTACGTTAGATATTAAGATATAAAACAGGATATAAGATGAGTAAGAAGTACAAGACGTCTGACAGTTTATGTTTACATTGAACACAAATTAGAAAAGTTAGACCTCTGAGCATGCAAATTTTCCCAAGTTAGCATGTTAGCAAGTTTTTAAAAGTTGTATCCCAGGTAAATTTAACAGCAAAAGTTTAAGTCTACATTTGACCTCAGGTCTGTGCAGAAATAGTGGCACTTGTGCATCCCCAGTTTGGGCCTCTCATTATAAGTGTTACATAGGGTTACATAACAATACGTTTCTATGAGAGATAGAGGGAAAAAATGGAATCAGTGAGTTGTCTTACCATGTGGAAAAGAAAAAAAGCAGCTGCCGCGCAGAAATAAAAACATTTTAATCCTTTTCCCAAGTTGCAATTCTGTTTCCTAGTCCAAACAAAGATGGCTGCTTCCTTTTTGTGCAGCGCAAATGGTAATGACTGTCTTTGAGTAGTTTGGAGATATTTTCAGAGCAGCTGTAAGTGTGTAAGCAGCTTTTTTATTTTTTGTAGTTCTGTGACTCATTTTAATGCTAATACATGGGAGGCACTACTGTTCTTCAATGTAACACTTATTCAGCAGTTAAAGATACTATGTGACATTTTTATTTGGGGCCCTATTACATTTTGAAAACGAAATTGTTTTTTATTTAAATATAAAGTTCATAAGCGTTGTGCTGGTTGAACTCAGATGGTAGAGCAGGCGGCCCATATACAGTGGCTACAGTCTTTGTCGTACTGATCGCAGGCTCGACTCCTGGTCTGCTGGTCATTTTGTGCATGTCGTCCACCTCTCTCCTCCCCACTCCTGTCTCTCTTCTAATGTCCTATAAATAAAGACAAAAAAAAAAGTTTGGAAGCAATATCTCTAGTAGTTTATTATTTTGTTTTCCCTAGATAACTAACTTTGTTATGTCGAGATAAGTAGATAACCAAAGTTTGTTTCCTCTTATTACTTTATAGGTTTATTCGAGAGCAGGAGCTCAACATGTCTGCACAAGTACCGTGCGTCCTCCACAACAGTGATGACAGTGATGTTGAAGGTGTCATCAAATGAACCAGACGCACATTTTCCATTTCCATTCGTCATTTTCTTTTGATAAAATATTTTATGTAGAGAAATTCACCTTTTGTTTTCTCAGGATAAATTATTACTAATATTATAAATAATTGTTTATGACATCACCTAGGTCTATAAGCTTTCCATGATGGTCTGGCGTGGATAAGTCACACATCTTTTCCAACATTCATTCAGTGTTGTAAAAATAAAACTACCCTATTGAAATCAATATAAATCAAAATGTAAAGGTGACCAAAAATTGCATTTCACACTACAGTATGTGCTGTCTGAGTTTCTAATATAAAGATGACACTAATGTACAAGTATATTAAGCATGTCATCACAACTTTAGAAAAAAAAAAAATAATACAATAAATCCGACGATATTGTAAACATGGTGTTGCTAGGACAGTATAAACACAAAGTAGCTTTAACGTAACATATGTTGCTGTCAGGTAAAGTGTGTTTATGCTGGAACCTGCTGTTCAGGGTCTGCTGCCTTTGTGCTCGTTTTCATCACAAGACCGAACAACTAGTGTTTTCATTTTGTCTCCTTTGCACTAATTTGTTCTTATACATCTGACTGGTTGTCAGATAACAAAACAAGAGAACGTGTCTAAATGCATTAAACATCTTCACCGCTACGTTTTGATACACTGAACTCCTGTCCATCTCAGAGATTGTAACTTCAGAAGCTGAAGATGTTGCAACTTGTCCCAGGAAGCAGAGAGAGAAAAATTCACACACAGATTGTAGGACATAAGCAATGACGAAGACAGCTAACACTGATGGAGTAATACTGATTATCCACTGAGAGATGAATCACAGGTTGCATTTTCACCTCCCTCTTTTAAACCAAGCCCTGCCGTCTGTTTGGGGTCATGTGACCGGGGAAAGGAGGGGGAGAGGAATCGGAGAGGAAGAGTAGAAAGCCAAGGTGAGACCACCTCCACTACTCAAATCTCACCTATGCTGCTCAGGTAACACCTAATACCTGGCGTACACAGCGGCTGAATACATTGTTCTTTTTTCACATGGACGTTGGGATGCATTTCACCAATCAAAGAGCAACCCTTTAACCTGGCCCTTTTCAGTGGACGCGCACCTTCTACTGGACTCTTAACATCTTGGACATGTTTGGCCCAAGGCAGCTGGTATCCACTCTCCTGCCTGCAGTTTTCCATTCACCTGCAGCTCACTTCTTCCCAGCATTCCCAACCAGATTGGGCTCTCAACCTCAGATCCTGATCCCGGGACCCTTTATCAGCTACGAATCCTTGAGGAGTTATCTGCAGCCAGAGCCATGCAAGGAGGCTCTGCTGCTGGCCACACAGGCGGTTGGGATGGGGCCACTCACAGAGGGCATGGGTGAGTGCAAACCACAGCAAATAATGGACTGATTTTTAACACAGGACCTGTGCAGCCAAACTGGCACAGTGTGATCACAGTCTCTAAGACAGTCTCAGTCAGCACCATCTGATTCCAGTGTAAATGTTTACAAAAGATTAGCTAACAGCTCGTAACTAACAATCAATTATCAAGCAGTGTTAAAGTGGGCCTAATGATCGCTGCGTTAATTATCCAATCTAGAGCCATTAGTTGGTTGTCACCCGTTGGCGATTGTGTAATTGGTGCTCGCGCTGTGCTTTCCAGATGAACAGAGGCCAGTGAAGCAGCGTCGCGCACGGGCCAACTACAGCAGCTGGCAGCTGGAGGAGCTGGAGAAGGCCTTCGAGACCACCCACTACCCGGACATCTTCATGAGGGAGGCCCTGGCCGTCAGGCTGGACCTCATCGAGGCTCGAGTGCAGGTAAGTGGCACGCTGAAGTCCTACTGGACATGTTCAATTTATACTCATTTAACTTATATTAATTTCTCTGAATAACATGCAAATGAAACCCCTCTTCTGCAGGTCAGTCACTCCCAGATTGCAGACAGATTTACGTCTTCATTTCTATTGATGTCAAGTTTTCAGAAGTCTTAAAAATGTCACAATGAATTTGGGGAAATTACATCATATTTTTATACCGCAATAAATATTTATATATTTAACATAGCTTGCAGTATTCACACATATTCAAGCCTGAAAAACATACTCTAATGTCCATGTGAACTGAAAGCGTCATTGGCTTCTGTGATAGTTCCTCTTTTCTATACCAGCCATGAAGAGATCATTTATTCTGTTAGAGGTAGATGTAACAGTCTACAGTATTTGTTCCATTCAAAGATACTTTTAAACATTCAGCTTAAGTAAATATGAGGCCTCAGCAGTCTAAGTGTGTCTCATAAATTAGGTTTTCCTAAAAATAAATACTTGCAAAATGCATTTTTTTTAGTGTTTAGTGTGGTTACATAGTATTTACACTAAAAAAGAAACCCCTATGTCTCTCTGCAGTTACTGTTTAATGCTTCAGGTGTTCATATAGGCCGGTGAGTTGACTTGAAAAGGAAAGAAAGCTGATATCTAAGTCTGAAACTATTTTAGCAATTATGTATGTCTTTATTTATATTTAGCATTCCTTCATTTGTTTCCAGGTTTGGTTTCAAAACCGTCGTGCCAAGATGAGGCGGCAGCTGAAACTCCAGGGCCAGCTCGCAGGCTCTTTTGTAAACAGAGACATTGATGAACCGTGTGAGAATGCGAGCAGGAGTTTAAAACAGCAGACAGAAAGTTCTGACGGTGAGCACTGGGAGAGACGACAGGAAGGAGACAACAATCCATGGACAAAAGCTGCGTGTGCTGCGCTGAGCGTGCGTATGCAGCCTGTGACCCCGAGGTCGGGGAAGTGGGAGAGACCAGAGGGGCCGAGCTCGGAGGAGCTGCGCTCCTGCAGCATCGCCAAGCTGAGGGCCAAAGCCAGAGAGCACGAGGCTGAGATCCACAGCACCGTGAGCACGTCAGGAGGGGACGCACAAACACAGGAAGCTGATGCCACGCACAGTGATTGATTATTTTAGAGCCTTCCTGTTTGTACAGATAATCTTAGCCAGGAAAACAGTAACTGTGACTTTTCAAACATTCTGAGGATATATTTAGCCATCATTACTTACATTTCTTACAGTCTAAAATGTTTTTATTTTGTATAAAATTCTAAACAAACGTTCATGTGGTCAATATTTTATATTTAATTCCAACTAACATCTTTGTAAAATTTTTCTTTATACTTCAAACGTCCTTGTAAAGTTTTTTGATTAAAAAAACCAACATATATATAGAAAAATAGAACAGTTAAAAGTTTTTGCACACTACATTTTTGGTTATAATTGCATGCATGAGCCCTTTGTCTCTTTTTTTCTTCTCATCTGAAAATAGGAAAATAGTTTAGCTTGTCAACTCTAATAATGGACACTTGCTATTTGCCAGGTCTATAATAGACAACAGTGACAAATGATAAATGCTGCCACCTTATCATAACAGTCCATCAGGGCTGAAATGGGATACAGTGAGTTCATTTCTACATGATTTCACTAATGACAAGCTCATCCCTGACCTCTCAGGTTACAGAGGATGTGTGCATGCAGACACAAGTCCTCACAGGAAACAATGGAAATAGCTGTGAGATAACATCATGAAACAGTTAAAAAAAAGTTTATTTAAAAAATAACAATTATAGTAACAGTGATATAATAATAATAGAAGTAATGGATGGTAAAAATAGGCTTTTTAAAACAGTGAATGTTTGTACTACAAAATAAGTCAAATTCACTACTACTTCATTCATACTTCTGCATGGATATAACATTAGCACTGTCCATCTCTGCATTTTTAAATGTATTTCCTCAGTGATAGTCTTCTCACAGTACAGTGTGACGCTGCCACCTTCTGGACATGGACATGTCCTCAGGCAGGACAGGTGAGACACACAAGGCAACAACTAATGCAAATATTTCTGTTCTACTGTGGTCACACGTCGCATATCTGTGTGTGAACCTAGTGAAGCTCAAACATGTGTTACTTTGCTGATGACAAATTTGTCTCACAGTGAGTGAGGTCAGTGTGGTCGCTCGTATTGCTAAGGCTCGAGTTCAGCTCTGGTCTTACACTAATTAGGTTTGAACACTCACTTATGGGGTTTCTGGGTCAGAGTTGTGTGGTTTTGTTTTCCTGTTTAGTTGCAATGTCTCTTTAAGCTTTCTCACAAATCCGAGACAACCTTTAGGAGTATATTTCTTCTTCTTTGTAATGTGAAAGTTACTTTGAATCTGCTTCCAAGTTTTCCTAAAATTGTGCGGGACGCCATAATTGGGGCTAATTAGGTCACAATCCTTATATGACAATAGTTGGCCCCAATTAGTCCCCAATTAGGCCCCACACAAAGATGACTGAGGGGAAAAAATGCATGTCATAGATTCTCTTCCTGGTTCTCATACTGCTCGCTGACCTCGATGTGTGGGATGAGATAGCGAGCCTGGTGTTTAATTACTTTAGAAATCCTACTGCATAGCCCTCCTTTACTGAGACCCATAAGAGGATGAATTCCAGGGGCCATGAAATTAAAATACGATTGTAAATGCGCACATAACCTATATGAGAATGACAGCTGAAGCTTCTGTCCAATGAGAAGGTTCCGACATAAGTGTAAAGCACTGCAGCAACAATTAAGGTAGCAATTTATTCCTGCTGCTTGTTGTTATGGATCCTAAAATTTGCATTTAATTTCCCCAATATCCACATGGCTACTTCAGACTGGAATATCAGAAGAATTTCTTAAGTAATCATAGGCTTTGGGGTTGCTTTTCCAACATGTAAGACTCTCTGTTAACATCCATTACCATTAAATGAGTCCCTTGAATGACAAACCCTCTGCATATACTCATTTGAGGCACCGTCTGCAGGATCAGGCATACCAGGTCAAACAATATCTTTCATATTGGGAGCTGATGCAAAATCAGACATTAGTATATTCATTTTAAAGACGTTCCCACCTACATGGTCTTCTGGATCCACCACACTACAAAATGACGTTTGTGTGTTTAGGGCCTTAATATGTTAATTAGGATCTCTGTCAGAATCCTGCAATTATTCAATTTGCAGTACTTTTTATGATTTTGAAATAAACTATAAACATTCAAAAAATGGTAATTTACCTTCCTGGTTGTGTTTTATTCAACTGTGGTGAATGACGAATCAGCAGTCGGTGTCAATTAGTGTAATGAGAGCAGAAACACAAGCTTAACACACACAGCAGCAGCAGCTCGTCCCGGAGGCTCTGCTGCACGCGCATTCAGGTAACAGAAGGAAACAGGACACAGCTGCGGCGCCGCAGTTCACGGTCAAATCCTGAACACAGACTTTTTGTTTTTATCCGTCTTTCCTCCGGCTCCTCCGCACTGACTAACATCCCTCTCTGCCTGTTGCACGCGCCGTCTGTCTGCACTGAGTGTACAGTGTGTGTCTATCGTGTTGGGAGCATGGCTGCCATCAAGGCTCTGGAGCAGTGGTGTAAAATACACTGTGAGGGCTACCGAGATGTGGCTATCACTAACATGACCACTTCATTCAGGAACGGAATGGCTTTCTGTGCGCTTATACACAAATACAGACCGGACCTGATGTAAGTATTTTATTTTGAAAAGCTTGTTAACATGTAGCTCAAATTCTGCTGAAGAGGTTAAGGTATTAGCTTAAAAAAGTGATATATCCTGCTTCTAAATTGCGATAATTTTGCAGTTTTCTTGACGGTTTTTTGTCTGTTCAGCACTCATATTTACCTGAGAGTGACTATTTTCAATTTGTATTTATATCTCTGATCTTTTTACATGTTTTTGTGGTCCTTGTTTAGTAATGTTTAAACCTGCTTTTATAATTATCTCTAAGGTCAACCTGTCATGAATATGTTGATACAAATAAAAGTAGATATCTTAATAAAAGTGGTTATATTTCATGGATATAACTCCTAATTAATCTCTAAGAGTTCCAACATTTCTAACTTCTCTCTGTCCATTGTATTCCTGTTTTTTTCCAGAGACTATGACTCACTCAGAAAGGAGGATGTGTTCGAGAACAACAGACTGGTAAGAAGTCAAGCTGTTGAACTTTTGTCATAACTGTCTTCACACTGCAGCTACAAATCTGACATGGCATAAAACACCAACTTTATTAACCCCAGACCCTCGCAGACACATCCAGCATCACACACTGTTTGTTCACGTCTTAGCATTAGCAGAATGGTTTAATATTCGGCTGTATCAACATTTTAACAATTCCAATTTCAGCCTCCTTTATAAAGTTTAGAGATTGAGAATGATCCTCCGCCTCTGTCCACTTGACCTCATTTATTTTGTTAACCCCTCCGTGACCTGAACAGCACAGCCGGGACCCTCTCCATTATTCAGACTTCTTCCATTTGAGCAGCTTCCTCTGAGGGTTGCACGCCCGGCAGAATGCTACTCTGTGCACTCTGTATCACTTCCTTGTTGTCTTGGATGATCCTGGCAGTGTCAGCACACAACCTGAGCTCGGGGAAGAGTCTCTCCAGGACATGCATTTTGAATGAGGCGTCCTGTCATCTGCCACTCGATCCCTACGATGACAGTTCACTTGAAGCCACTGTCGATGTATTTTTATTTAATGCTACTCAAGAGGAATAACTTTAAACACGAGTTGTGTCCAGAGAAAAGAGCGTTTGATCCGGTTTTAGTTTTAAACAACTGTTAAAGACGCTTCTTAAACCAGTTTGACCTGCAGTGTAATTCACACCCTTCTATTTTTCATGAATAGTCTCATGTTTCTTACAGGTGCTTATTTTACAAGTTGTCTCTGTGTCTTTATAGCAAAACCAGCTTCCAGCTCTGAGCGCTTTTCATTTACAGACAGACTTGGTATTCAGTAAGGCTGCGCTTTAAATTTAATGAGCATGTCCAGGCTGATGCTAAACAATGCCCTGCTATCTTTCTCCCTCCGTCCTTTTTCTTATCCCCACTAGCTCACAGGAAGTGCTCTATTCATTCCAAAGACCTCTCTGGGCTGAGCCACAGACGGCGGCTGGTCTATTTAAAGGAGATTGTATTGTGTGACATTTTTACACATGCTGTAATTGTAGGCGCTGACATTACTGCACCCACTAAAAACTGTTATATGGAGAAAAAAAAGCTTACACTATGTACGTTTTGTCTGTGCAGGCGTTTCATATCGCAGAGGAGAAGTTGGGGATCCCAGCTTTGTTGGACGCAGAAGACATGGTGGCTTTAAGGATCCCGGACAGGCTGAGCATCCTCACCTACGTGTCCCAGTACTACAACTACTTCAAAGGACGGCCTCCCAGTGAGAACACAGCTGGTAGCTAAGATTGGATTCTCCATCCTCCTAACCAATAAGATCTCTTTAATACAGAACTTTATGTTAAATGTGTGTTTTTAAGGTTCAGGTCATTTTTAAGTATTGAAACTGATAGTGCTCTACTTTTCCTCAGTGGGAGGTGTAAAAAGACCAGCAGAGGGCTCCAAGGAGGAGCCGTCAGAGAAGAAAAATCTCCCAGTTGTTGCCAAAACCTTTGTGTCTAAAACGGCCATTGAGAATCGTTTACCTTCCGCTGTGAATGCTCAGACCTCACCTAAGGTGGCCAGAGCTGCTGTTCAGGTCAGTAGTTGTCTTTCTGTGTTACTTTTTAAATTATTATATTAAAGAATAAGCTGTATTTTGTTTGTTTTAAAGTGGAGTAAATGCAAAGGTAGCTGCGTTACATTAGTTTGTGTTTCTTCTTCACAGAAGGAGGTTCTGGTTGAAAATAGCAACAAAACTGGGACTCTCAACAGCAAATGTGCTGCATGCAAGAGTCACGTTCACCTGGTTCAGAGGCACTTTGTGGAAGGCAAGCTCTACCACAGGAGCTGTTTCAAGTAAGAATTGCATCTTTATTCTTTGATACTTTCCTGTCATGAACTGTTTTAATTGACCCTTCGCTAAGTCCCGCCCGGCTTGGTTACTGTTGCTACGCCTGTCAAGCTTTTGCACCGTAAATATTATGGCTTTTTCAGCTATAACAGTTGTTCCAAGGATAATACTACCTAATTTCTGCAAAGATAGTTACCAAAATATCAGAGAGAAGTAGACGGAGAGGATGATACGCATTTGAAAGCTACATCCACAATATAGTTTGACAGCAGGGTGTTGAGAATGAAGAGGACATAAAGATCGAGGCAAAAGCTCACCGGTCCCAATGCAAACGTCAGGCACCCCACGTCTTGACAATTCATGTTAAGGACAGGAACAACAATGTTCCTGCACAGCAGAGTAAGTCAATATATTGTTTTATTTTAAGCTAATGTTTAGTTATGACTCCCTATAACTTTAATTATCTAATATGTTTTAGCCCATTGCTAGCAAAACTAAATGATCCCACTTTTTCATTTTGTTTTAAGCCCGCCAGGATATTGCTCGCACATCGTAGGCTTGATTCATACATGGATCTCCTAACAGGAAAGCCCAGCAAAATCCTGTACGATTTTGCAATAACAGTGGCACAAACCAAAAGGGGTTGTAAAATAAAGGCTGTGCTGATATCGTCGGCAAGACGAGACCAGTTGACCAGTCTTCCTCAAATTTTAATCCATCTCCAACAGTTTTTGGCTTCGGAAAAGCGAAGCCAAAGGCCTCTTGTGCCTAGCTATGGTTGCTAACGAAGGATTGGACAGTGGCTTAGCTTCAATTGCATTCATAACTTTCTTCTAATAAACTTCCATCAGGTGCAGTGAATGCTCCAGCGTGCTTCATGCAGGAGGCTACAAACCTGGGAAGAATCCAGACACTTTTATCTGTAAGGCCCACCAGAACAGTTGCAAACCTTCCTCCTCAGAGGCTGGGGTCAAAAATGGACCGGCCACTTCAGCTGTGCGATTACATTGTTCCGGTCAGACCCAGCCTGCATCACGCCCCTCTTCTGTGCTGTCAGCCCCGCTTAATATTGTGGTGAAGCCGGTCGCTCCCGCCCCACCTCCCCAGTCCTGGACGGCCTCGGCTCAGAAGACGCAGTCGGCCCGGCAGAGGTTTTTCCAGGCTGTGCCGTCAGCTCCAGATGCCTCAACTGGTAACAGGAAGCCCACAGAGTCCCAAAGTGTTTCAGTAAGGGCAAAGGTCGCACTGAGTACAGATGATGAGAAGAGCAGAGCCAGGACGACTATTGGAAATAAACTGGCGGAGGAGAACTGTAACAACAACAACAAACGCCTGTTTAAAATCCGACCAGCAGAGAGACGGTGAGTTTTAACACGAACAGACTCCCCTCTGGATATTTCTAGTCTTTCCTGTAGTCTGCATTGTATTGTAATGACTTTTGATGGTGCGGGCTTCTCTCTCTCTCTCTGCAGGTTTGGAGATGAGCCAAGTTCAGCTGACAGCCCCAGTTTGAGAAAAGATAAATGCAGCCAAGGCCCAGCAGGAAACCGGGCAGGACAGCCCTCCACCAGCCAGACAAACAATGAGGAGTTTCCACGTCTGAAGGCCATCAACAAAGACAACACAAGGCCAACAACTGTACACACAACCACCACAGGCAAGCGCTTCTGAATTCATTTCACTTGTTCTTGATCCATTATTTGACATCGAGCCAGCATACAACCCTCGCCCCGCCAATTCCCCCTGTCTGTCTCCGAACGCATTCATAGAAAACAAAGCCCCTTTGTCATTTTTGCCCTATTTACTCAGCCGGTGCATTAAGCATGATGTTAGCTCCATGTGTGATACTGACGTTTTAATTTCTGTGTCACACTTGTAATGAACTTTCATAGTTGAACTGTCATTCTCTTTGGATGGATGTGCATGCACGGCAGCTGCCTGACAGTCAGAAGCTCTTCAGACAGAAACACAATTACCGGTGGCTGTTAATTTAAATGGTCGTGAAATTATCACCTTTGATTACGGAGTCTCTATCCTGGTAAGTTGCGGAAAATGTGGACCAAATATTGAACACAGACATTACTCAAGTTGTTCTGTGGAATCGAAATCGCCTCGTAAAATTTTACAGAGCATTTCTGCATCTGAAGACGGATTGTCTCTTGCTAGATTAGAGCCTAATTTGGGTCTCTAATACAGATCAGCGGGTGAAGATCTGTTACATTAGTGCTTTATGAGAGACTAGATATTGATACTAGGCGCTGCACCCATTATCAGCTGTTAAAGGGCCAGTACGCCAATTTCCAACCTCAGTCCTATCATGCTATAATGGGGAGCTAATGCCATTATGGTAGAAAAACGCCCACCTCTGATGTCATGTCTCGTTCAAAATCATCAGGTTTGAAATGTAAACTGCAGACCTGAAGATTTTTTAGACGATCCACCGGTATATTCTCGCTGTATTTTATATCCTGTACCGCTCTGAGCCGTTGCCTGCAGCGAAACTGTAGTATTTCACTCCAGCGTCTCTTGCTGCGCCGCTCCCTTTCAGATGCATGCTGGGTGTTTTTGGAATGTATCATGGGCGAAACAACAAGCTGTTTGTACAACTTTCTCCACAGCTATGGCGCCAATTTTAAATATTATTGTATCTATCGGTTACAGAGAACACCAGCTTTGACTGACAGTGGCTTTTTCCAGGGGCAAACTGCTCCTTTTAAGAGTATGTGACAGAGCGAAAAGTAAAGTGAATCAGGAATTTGGAAATGCTTTAATTGAACACCTAATTGCTAAATCAGGCGTCTTTTCTTGTCTGCAGATCCAATCCAGGAGTGGCAATCAAAGCTCCAACCTTTGAAAACCCAGCTGGCTCTAAAGTAAGTGTCCTCAATCCTCCTCATAATCACTATTACCTCATAACTCACTTAGTGGGAAGAGGGAAGGTCACACAGGTGGATGAAATACGACTTGAAAAACATCCCTGACCATTGAGCTTATTCACTCTCCAGAATGCAGGCCCGTCGAGCTTCATCCTTCTCTCTTAATGTTGACTGGCTCAGAGTGCAGCAGCTTGCTCTGTCCCCCATCCTAACAAGTCCTAAGGAGTGCCTGGCCTGAACGTTTCCTACTCTAACACTCTCATTTCTAACCCCTGCTGATGATTCCTCCATTGTTTTCACCACGTTTAAATTAGAACAAAATAAAAGAGGTGAGGCCTTTTTCTTATATTCCCATTCTCTCTTTGTGATCTATGCTGTACTTTAACACCATTTTATAACAGCGACACACCTAAAGGCTCATTTCGTTGTGTCTTTCTTCCAGAGATGCTGAAGCGGAAGCATGCACTGAGCAACACACACCTGGGTTCACATTCACGGCATCCTCTAATGTCTCCATCAGTACAACAAGGCCTCCCTCGGCTCCAACACCTGCACAACCGGCAGGCAGCTTTGCTCTGTTTGATGCTGCACACTTAAGACAAGTGTCTCCCCAGAAACCTCAGCTTGGCTCTGGAAACCCAGGTGAGTCACTTCTGTACATTATAATAACAGACATTTGTCTACTAGTAGAGTTTTTTATTCACGCTTTGAGTCTGTAGCATTAAGCTTGATATGTTTTATGTGATCTATGGTAAATGGACTGCACTTTATATAGTGCTTTTCCAGTCTTCCTCAGATCACTCAAAATGCTTTTACACTACATGTCACATTCACCCATTCACACACTGATGGCAGAGGCTGCTATGCAAAGTCCCAAACAGGGTTTAACCATACCTGACAGTCATACATCGATGCCTTCTGTAGACTGTAGCAGCCTTTTTATTGTTCAAGTTTTTGATAGACAATTTATTGAAGTCCAAAATTTGCTGTTTTAACTCTTTTTTTTTTTTTTTAGGCCTTTCAAACTCCTAAGGGCAAATATCATGAGCTTCTAAATGTAGTATGTTTTAAATGAAGTAAAGTAATTTGCTACAAACTGACAAAACAGGCCAATCAGATCAAAATGTCATGCACCACGTCAAAACCGCTGGGTGCCGGTTGATTTCCACTGAGTCCAAGGCAAAGAAGGAGAGCTAAAACTACTGACGCATAAAGTTAGTGAACCATGAATGGGACAGAAGACAGTTCGGCCTATGCAACAGGGAAACACACAGCTGTGGTGTACTTGTGTGCATGTGTGGCTAACGTTAGCCTAAAAGGGAGACGTTTTATAATGTTAAATGGGTGACGTTATATGTTATGTGAGGCAGTTTGTGTAAAAATAAGGACACAACTATTTTGTTTTACCAGAAAGAGCTGTTCGATCACTCTCTTAAAAGCCACCAGACTCCATTAACAGAAACAGTAATTTTACCTCGCAGAACACGGGACTTGCTGGGCTACCGCTCGATACACGTCGTAACACATGTTACTTTGGAACCGAACTAACCCTTTAAAACACCACGCAATAGCTAGTTGCTAACTGTGTCTGTCAGAACTAGGCAGGTAGATTTCAATGGGATTTCACCAACCATTTACTAATTAGCACTGAAGGCAAAGTACAGCTGAAAGTATGTAGTCAAATTACCCAATGATGGTGCTAGAGAAGAAGTCAGAGGATCATGTAAGCGATAACAAATCATTCTGAGGGAGACACGAATGTCTGGAACAAATTTCATTGCAATGAATCAAACAGTGTTTAGACATTTTACAAATAACTACAAATCCCAACATCTTGGTGGTGCTAGAAGAAAGCAAGGGGACCAACACAGTCATTTGTCATATGCCTCTAGGGACCATGAATGTTTTTACAAAGTGGACCAAAGTGGTGAAGTGATCGACAGACAGACCAGCGTTGCTATCACAACATAAAGCTTGCATGGCTAAAAGTTCACAAAGCGCCACACACACTGATTCGCAGACAGACATGCTGCTGTGTTTTATTTCCTGATGTAACAGAAAATGCATTAGCAGATTGAACTTCCTGCATGTAAACCTGCCTGTCCATATTTTAGGTTTTAAACACGGGAGTCAGTCGTCTGTGAAATCCCCACCCAGACGGCCAGCTGTGGAATCTATTAGCTCTTCAACGTCTGCTCCAGCCAATCACGGAAATCCGTCACGTGGGTTAAAAATATCACCATCAAAGGCGCACATACATGTCCTCAGCCATGTTGTTGATTTCATATGAGCAGTTTTTCACTGAAAATAAATCAGGTGAAGTGGTATGTGACAATGCTTTTCTGAAAAGCTGCCATGAAAGGACTATCTAATCCTATTTTATCTACCTCTTAGGCGCTAAAAAGGGAAAGTATTTGTCACCCACCAACGCCTCCAGGACTGAAATGAGGTCACCCTCTGTAAGTTCCCTCCATTAAGTCTCTTAAGAGATTAATTAACAGCTCTACAAATATGCTTTCATTACATTCCCGGCAAAAAAAATGGACGACCTTCTTTGCGTTTAAGCGGCCAAAGTCGGAATTTTCAAATTAAAGTTATCTATACTTGACTGTGACTCTTTAAGTTCTTTTGTTTTATATCAGGTGAAGTCTTATCATATTCCAGCCGAGCAGATTGAGGCAGAGCTGAACGATATTGAGACGAACTTGGCTCAGTTGGAGAAGGAGGGAGTGGAGCTGGAAAAGAAACTCCGCAGCTGTGAGGAAGGTACTTTTGGCCTCTTATTCTTGCCCTGCTACTCATCTTTTACCCACTTCCCTTCGTTTTACTTGTTTAGATGTGCAAATACAATTGAATGTTGACATGTCAGAACCAATATGAGCAATTTTGAAAATAAACAGCCTCTCAAACTGCTCTTTCTGAGGCAGAGGATGTCGATGCATCGGTCAATTTTGCTCCTATGCGGTGAAAAACCTCACCACAACTTTGGTATTTTATTGTATTTGTGCACGCTGCTGCTTCAGCGAGAGTATCCCTGCTGCAGTGTCCTCGCTACACGCGCACACACTCACTGTCAGCTGGAGCTTGGTGTGCGTATGTGTGTTTGGGGGACATACCGGCCTTTTCTATTACTGTTTCTGCAGCCAAATGAGGTGAGAGGCACAGACGGCCCACAGGGATGTTGCTTCTCTTTTCGGGCAGAGGGAGTAGGGGGCCTGATTGCTTCGCTCAAGGTCAACATGGCTCGGTTATAGTAATATATATTCTGGACGATTGCATACTTTCTTTTTTTTTTTAAGTGCCACACAGGAAGCCTTAGCATGCGGTCGCTTGGCCGGAATTTGACATCAATTGCACACCACCTTGGAGATCATCAACTTCTCAACTGGAAATTGTCATCATAAAAACTAAACCCTGGCACGAAAGTTAAATTCGGAATACAAACTTACCTCTAAAATATATTCTGAAAACAGTATTTATGTTTAAACAGCCTTTAACATTTGAGGTTTATATGATAATCGCTATCTTTGTCATAGCCTCACAGTACATTTTTTAAGTATTTGGCGAGGACACTTTAAGCCTGATTCTTAAATTTTAGAGTCAAATCATATTTAACAATGATTTTATAAAAACATGAAAGCTAATCCTTACTGGATTTTTTCTCAAGCATTATTAAATAAGTGATGAAGACAAATGTGCTATAATCATGTATTCCCTCTGTGCTGATCCACATGCCCTGCATGTTAACACAAAGACAATGTTTGTGTCAGCATTAAAGCTCCTGTGAGGAGTTTTTCACTGGTTATGAAACGGACTGAAATTACTTCAACCATTACCATCAGCGACATGATTGATTATTTTCTAAATACCGTATAATCCGGAATATAAATTGAACTGGAATATAATGCTTGTGTCTGTTTTTCGGGGGTACTCCAGAGGAAAAAATGTTTCCTATGGCTATTTATTAATAAATACGTGTATACAAGTTTGTATTCAACACTATTTAACTTTATTTTAATTTGAAACTCATTCAAAACACACTCAAATCACAGCCTACCATCTGTTTTCATCATGTTGAGTTTGCAATCCTGCTAGCTACCGGTGCTGTAGTCAGCAGTAGGCGATAATGACGGTGCATGTTCGTGACGAAGCGTTAGCAACGATCAAGTTAAAACAGTGAGGAAAAGGCAAAACAGCACTGCGGCATATTGTAAATAAGAGACGTTGTAGCGGTTTGGACCCATAAACAGTTTAATGCAGAAATGTGACGTCATCAGCCGACAACTTTAGCTAGATTATTGCCATCATCTGGGTAAAATACCGTAACACAATAACATACCTCTCTATGCATTTTATACTGGTATATTGGTCACACCGGTATATAGGACGCAGCCCACTTTTAGATGAAAAAAAAGTATTAAAGAGCGTCTTATATACCAAATTTTACTGTCGTTATTTTTCATGGCTGAAACCGCTGGCGGGGGGCAGGTGTCAGACGAAGCGATTAACTGCACGTTGCCTTTGTTTATATTTTCTAGAGCAAAAATTTAATGTGAGTGATATACAGTATATGACTGTTAGAAGAAAGCAGGATGAGATTTTTTGGTTAAATACCCAACTTCAGCTTGTACAGGACAAAATCAGCTAAGAGATAAGAGGTACAGGTTTGTCCACAGGGGGCGCCAAAATCAACACAAACCAAAAGTTCCTCACAGGAGCTTTAAGATAAAGAATCATGTTAAACATGGCAAAACTGGGGCCTGTGTTTTTACTGAAATGGTGCAAGTGATGATTATTTTAATAATCAATCTACCATTATTTTTTTTTAATCTTGAAAAATGCTCATTATTGTTTCCTGATTGATGTTTGGAAAACATGTTTTGTGCAAACAACAAAACCCTCAAACCCAAAGATATTTGATAAAGGGATAAAAATAAATCCTCAACTTGGAATTTGTAACCAGAGAGTTGGTCATCTGTATCATCATGATTGTATTTGTAAGATAGTATTAAAAAAAAGGATTGAACCCAGTGGTAAATAGAATATTAAGTGTCGTGGAAAAAAAGAATGCAGTGTGTTACTCTGAAGTATAAATAACAGCAGGAATGACTAATAAACAGCACATTAATGCTTACATTAAGTTTAAAACGTCATATTTAAGATAATTGACACCTAAGGTGCAGAGCTGAGTGTATTAGCTTTATTAGCTTCATGTTACAGTCCCTGAAGTGGCATGTTGACACGGCCCCAGGAGGTGAATCAGCTGCATCTCAACAAACCTGCACCCTGCTGCTGCATATCCGCCGAATGATCCCAAAACCTCATTAGTTATCACACTTAATGGTATTATTGTGTAACTAATACAGTCGTATGAATACAAAGAGTTGTGAAAATAAAATGGGCTACGTATCTGGATGAGGAGGGCTGCGTCCCATTAATGATGTGTGCTGTCTTTCAGAGGGGGATGGAGACATATTGATGGACCCTCTGATGGTCGAATGGTTCAATCTCATTCGGAAAAAGCAGATGTACATTAGAAAGGAATCAGAGCTTGTATACATGTGAGTGCTGTTCAAAATTACATGAAAAACTCCAGAATGATGCCTCTGCGAAGAAAGCCTATTGGTTGAATTATCATTATTCCTTTTGACTTTCTTTGCCAAACCAAATATATTTCCGTTTAAAATGTCATGTGCATTATACATCAGCTTAGCCTTCTTTTTTTTGATGTTATTAATGGCTGCATATCTCAGAGCCAGGACTCAGGAGCTGGAGCAGCAGCAGCCAGGTGTGGAGGGGGAACTCCGCAGGCTGCTGGAGAAGCCAGGTAAGAGACGCTTGTCCTCAACATCAGCTCTGTTTCTTTCCTTCAGCAGCACTAAACTCTGTCAACTTGGTTTCACAGATCATTTAAAGTCCAGAGAGGAGCTGCAGCGCGAGAGGAAGTTGCTGCGGAGGCTGATGGAGATTGTTGATGGCAGAAATGCGATAGTGGAGGGTCTGGATGAAGACAGGCGGAGGTATAACATGCATCTTTATTTTACAGACAGGAGTGATTATAAATGCAGAGTTGCTGGTTATGTAACAACTTCATAACAAGAGTTTTAATTAATTTCAGGGAAGTGGAGGAGGATCAGCAGTTGAATGAAATGATGCAAAATCTCGGTAAGTGTTGTGTAAAACGTTTCTTTTACGATGTTTTTTTTAGACTTGAACGCATCATACTAATATCAATTCTTTTTTGGGTGAATAGGAGTGAAGAAAGCCAAAAATAAGAGGAAGTCTTCGATCTCTAAACTGTTCAGGCGAAGAAGTAAAAGACGAGTGGAATGATGTTCAAGGCAATTTTAGCTTAACGTGTCTTATTATGTTATTAATGGTTTTTAAAGATATGTAATGTTTTTATATTTGAGTGCCGAGTTTCAAAAGAAGAGATGTCAGATGAGGATGAAATCATGTTTCTGTTTGCTTCACCGTATTTCAAATTAAAGGTTCTGTCACAATGTTATTTTCTGTGCACCATTCAGCTTACGTTCTCTATTTCCTGTTAGTAGAGTTGAATTAGAATTTCTTAATAGCTTATGATTCATTATTTTTCACAAGGCATGTCATGTTTTTCACAAGGGGGTTAATGTTTTTCAAAATAAGGTGTTTAATTTAGTAAAAAAACATTTCCCGTATATTGTTAAGAGTGCGGTAAATGATCAACACAAGGAAAAATGGCACCATTCATGTTTTTTATGTTTTAAGATATTGTATATTTATTCAATTAATTTAATTTATGTTTTTTAGCAAACCAACATGCACTGGGTCAAGAAAATAGTTAGAAACCAAATCAATCATTATTTCCAGATCTCAGAGGGAACACCGGCTGCTCCACATGCAAATGGAAATGAGCAGAAGAAATGTGTAATCCTTCAACAGTCCGGATACAAAATGAAATTATTTCAGTTTTTATTAAATAATGGATTTTAACAAATTTCCTGTAAGGATATTAGCAGGAGAAAAAGCCTTGACAATTAAGTTAGAATGGCTGTGGAGTGTAAAATGAAGAGCCACACATGTTGAGCTGCCTGCTCGCAGACAGTCGCTCCTCTCCCAGCCGTACTGTAGGTGGCAGCCTGGGTATGCTGTATCACACGGCAGCAACTTGGAAATCCAATTTGCCACAGTGCGGACAGTTAATTTCTTTGCTAATTTTATAAATGCTGCAAAAATGTTCAGCTGTGCTGATGCAATAATGTTATGTGAAAGAGGATTAGGTAGAGCAGTAGCTTATGGCCGGGGAAGGCTTATAAACTATAGGTTGTATTGAGCTCTTTATCTTCACACTGGGTTTAATTAAACATTACTCTTTACCAATATCTGCATCAGAAAGTCTCCATACCTGAGCTATTAAACTGTTTGAACGACGTGTGGAGTCGCTGGTGTGTGAAAATGGCATGGGAGTGTTTGTAAGGAATGGACTGTAGAGTATTATTGAACAGCATGTACTTGATGTGTATTTATAGTATTTTTAAACTTTAATCTGTTCAATAAATCCTTTGAAGATTATTGTGTGTGAGCGGTTGAATTATTTACTTAATAACAGCTTCCTTTGGCACACATCTTTCCATTTAAACACATCCCTGAACTTTCTATCACTCCACTCCCCGTGTTACAAGCTTCACCAGTGGCTGTTCAGATCAGACGCTGCTTTCAGCCAGAAACCAACAATGCAGCGACTCCTTTGCGTTAAAGCTGTGCATTAATCACAGAGCTGCATCAATGCATGCTTTTAATAAGGTTTTAAAAGGACGCCATCGATGCATTCTAGCTGCTTCTAAACTACATATCGCTCATTTTGAGATGCATGAAATTGTGATCATGAACTTGGAACACAATCTTTCTAGCTGAGCAGAGTTGGGGATGATATTGGTACAAAATGCCATGCGTGATGTGTCTGACAGTCGAGACTGAATGTGTGATATTAGAGTTAATTAAAGCTTTGCGCCCCATCTACTGCAAATGCTTGCACTTCTGCAATTAAGAATCAAAGGCGAGGGCTTAGTGTCAGGGGGGTGTCTAATACATGGTTTTAACAGGAATGGGACCTGATTTGCAGAGCTCCTAGCGACAAGCATTAACAACAGCCTCAAATTAGAGGGACATTAATATTCATAAGTAAAACAATTCATCCTGTGAATGTGTGATGAAATGGAATCCTCTGAGGTGAGCTCTTGTGTCCAGGCTGCCATCGTTCATTAAAATATGCCATTACCCATGAAGTGCTTAATCTTTATGAACGGGTGGTAAAATCAGTTTGAACTGCTCTGACAGGAAGGTGTAACATTGTTCAGCACCTTACATTATGTTAATCCTGTACATTTTAAAACACAATGTCAAACTATAGCTGTGTTGTAGCTGAATTGTTCCTGTAAAAATTAAAAATGTATTGTGCACAATATTTGTCTGTTATTCTGTATTAGGCTGCAGCACAGTCTGAATCGTGTGTGTGCGTGTCGTCTTATTCCAGTCCCAGCCAGAGTCTCTGCCACTAGCCTGTAATTATGATCCTCGAGGTAATTTTATCAGGCTCATTAGCTCTGATGAGTAAACGAGAAGCGTGCCTCTAATTTATTGGCCATCCAGGCTGGAGACTTAATTCTCATCAGAGAGATCATAATATTTGTACAGAGAGACAGATATAAAGTACATATACTCAGCTAAAAGGCTCCTAAACTGACACGGAGGCCGAGACTTTTGTGCCTTAAACTAGTAATTACAGTGAAAACATTAAGTCTGATTGGATAATTAGGCCTGTGCTGAAAATAGATCCCAGATAGAAAAAAGCTGGCATGATTCAGAATAAAACCTTTGTATTCTACAGTCTTTATTTTCCTGCACAAAATTACATTCTGCAAACAACACTGCGTTGTTTTTCCCCCCTGTTCAATGGAGATGATCCATTTTCTGTGTCACAGAATGTGTTAAGGGAGCGGGGTAAATATGCTTACAATTTCCAGTGTGTAGAAATTTGCATTGAGGGGAAATTATGCATGCTGGCTAGTGGAAATGAAATGTATAAAGTGCATGACTGGTAGACTTGACAAGTGCAGCTTTCATCCATCTCAAATGAATAATTTTCACTTCCCTTAAACATCCTTAATCCAACCATGTTATCAGCGGGCATGCAGGATTCTGCCAGACTTTCTCCTCGACGGCGCAGCAACTTTCAACTTGCCTGAGATTCTGCTCTGCAGTTGCTTACCACACGGTCTTAGGGACTCACTCTTATCCCTTCCCGCTGGTTTTGTGGATCAGTAAAATTCCTTCAAAACACAATATATACATAAGGCAAGTCTTAATAGATAGCAGAATGTCTCACTCTACCCTCCTGTGTGCTGCCTCAGAGGTCGACTTAATGCACTGTATTTTACCTCTGATTCACATTGGCAGAGAACTCAGAGGAAGGTGTCTAAGAAAACCTATTTGCTCGGCGGCCCTTTGTCCTCTATTTCAAATTTCAGTGACAGACCCTTCCATACCAGAATAACGCGGTTTGGAAATTCATATGACCGTAAAGGGATAGAGGAGGATATTCATGGTAAATTACTCATTTACAGCGTTCAGCACTTTGACGTGTTATTTTGGAAACACTTCCCTTTGTCTCCTTCACTGTAACACATACTTATTATAATGCTATATTGTGGCAAACACCCCCCTTTACATGCAAATCCTTCTAATTTGTGCACTCTAGCATGTTTTCCAAATGCCACTGACAATAAACAATTAAATATGTAATTGCTGTTTATGCTGCTAATCCTCGTGATAGCCTCTTATATTAAGGGTTACCTGGCTATTTTCAATATCCACTTTCACCAAAGCCTCCATTTGTGATAAGAATATTAACCTCATCAATTTCAGGTAACTTTCACCGCTTTAACATCTTGTCTTAAAGACCCGCGTGTTAGCAGGAGTCTCAGCCTTGGCATTTAGTGACATTTTAAGCCTTTTAACAGAATCCAGACAGGGATTTGCAGTTTCCACCAAAGGAAAATAATTTATATCCTCCTTTCTCAGAAACTGTGGGTAGAGGGATTAAATGCACCAGAGAGATTTGTATGTGGTGCGAGTAAAACAATATTGTGACTCAGTTAATACATTTCCTACCATCTACTTTCATGCTTTGAGGAAGTCAGGAGTTGTTACTCATCGCGCTGAAGTTGGCTTTGATGCTTTTCTTGTTTAATTTTCTCATTTTCAAGGTTTTTACGAGGGTGGGTCAGAGCGATGACAGCCCCGTGCACCTCAATTCCTCTTCTAACAGTGCTATGAGACACCTTAAATAAGTGTCTGCAGGCTCTGAGGCTATAAAGAGTCTAACCCAGACCAATTATCCTGCATTCATTCCCAATCAAACTTCCTTAAAACCTTCTGAACGAGCAAATGTTTTCACCCCCGCTCGGAATTATATTTAAAACATGATGATTTCTTGTGCACGAAAAGAAAAACACTTCTGAATGACAGTTTGCAACACAAAAGGTCTTTTCTGCATGTTGGATGGGTTGTGGACTGTGTATCCGCCAGCGTGTGTGTGTGTGTGTGTGATGGCTGCTGTGTAGTGGAGACATGCAGGGCTCTGTTCTCTCTGTGGGCAGGCAGCTTTGATGCACTGCCTCTCTTATCTCATGCCTGGCAAGGTTAATGAAGTGGTGGCACTTTTGGAGGAAGTAGAAATGGGATGAGTAGCAAAGACCAGAGGAAGCTTGGAGATGAAACGTCCTGCTCTTAGTGGCTGTAAGTGGCAATTTTGGTGAATTACATAGACAATAAGAAAGGGGTTTGTCATCCTCTTAAACACAACAGTCGTCTGAATCAGGAGCGGCTGATTGCATCTCTTTCAGCCTGGTTCATATGAAATTACATTAGCATTTAGGAAGCACTTGTAACTTGATCCGTCAAACATCTGCGCATAAGGCCGAGTTGGTGTATCTTTGGCGCGTTTAAGTCAGGTTATGTGCTCTGAAAGTGTTATAAATTGTATTCTGGAAGCACATGAGGTGCTGATGTTGTTCTCCGTCTTTGAGCGTCAGATCCTTCCTCATTTGAATCAGCAGGGTGGAGTCTGCTCCGGGCCTTTGAAGGCCCACTGTGCCTTTGTCAGGGGCAACAAGTCTCACTTAAGTGACAGAGTTGGCTTATTTTATTTGTAATAAGTGTTTCGGAAGTTGGCTTTTGGTTACAGCTTAAACAAAGGGGCAGAGGAGGCGTCGTAATATAAATATAATAACAGGTGATGTACTGCTAATGCGCCGTATTCCTTAGCATTTTGCTTTTAATATTCCAATTCCCTTTGCATCTATAAGAGCTAATAGGTAAACAGTCCTGAATGGGAGAAATGAAGCAGGTCTACATGCCAATGAATTAGCATATAGATGAGTTCATCTCATACAAATAGTGCTCTTTTGCCCACAACTCCCTGTGCTGAGCAAAGATCATGTATGTAAAGTGTGCATGCAGGAAATGTAAATCCATTTCAATCATCATTCAATCTAATAAGATTTTTTTCACGCCCTCTCTCTCTCTCTCTCGTTTGTCCGTCGTTGCTCAAATGTCCAGAAATATTGAGAGGGCGGTCGAACTGTTCCCTGAAGCGGCTTAATTGTTTTTAAAAAAGTCTGAAAAAAAGGCAGACAAACAGAAGCATTTGCATCAGACAAAGGCTTGAGTTTTACAGACAGTAAAGCGCTTCAATCAAACAATGCTTTTATTTTGTAAGGCCATAAAAGGAGTGCCATTGACCGAATGTTTTGTATGTGATCCTCATTACTGTAATTCCATAAACAAACACCACCCCTATGAAACACAAGTATTTGTTACATAGCTCATGTTAATATGCCCAAAGAAGCTTATAGAATTGGGTCAGCTAATTAAGCAATTAGCTTACTGCAGCTCTGTGGTCAGGCTGCTGCTAATCTATAGCATTGTGAGCCCCGATCTGCCAAAAGCGAGAGGCTTGTGTGTCTGCGTCTCCCATCCCGTCTGACAAAGGATCATGTTTGAAGCCATCCGTTCCCCCGGCAGAAAGGCAGAAGACTTGTCTCTGCTCGCTAATGCTCACGTTTCTCATGCAAATCCCTGGAATTGAATAGGTTGTTTATTGTCTAGTTAATATATTGAGACATTTATGTAGTGCTGTTGAAGTGTTTGCTCTCTGCATTTGTAAGTATGTTAACACACATGAAATCCCAGACAGATTAGAGTTTGATAGCATTAAAGCCATGATGAATGTTGGTGGCTTTTAGCAGAGCCCACCACGCCGCTTCTTAGCAGGCGTCTGACGAGGGCAGAGTCAGGCAGCGCGACTGTGGAACGTTAAATACATCAGTGCTATAATTTGATTTAACTCTTACTCTTTGTGAGCCGGCGAGTCAAACATCCTGAAACTTCTCGGTTGAGGATAAACTGCAGCTGCTGTAGGCTGTTACTTCCTGGTTCATTTGCTGCCTGTGTATCATAAACTCGTTCAGGGTAATGTTTCACAATTATTCAGACTAAGAAAAGTGTATCAATCACTTTATGTCTCTGTGTGCAGTTTTAAAGTATGCTAAGGGATTAGCTTAGTTTACTGTAGCTTTAGCTGGCACGTCTCTGTAATCAGTAGCAAGTCTGATAAGGTTAGGCAAATACACATTACTCATTTATGAGGGTTTCATTGGTTGCTACATATGAAATGTAGACTATTAGCATTATTAACTTTGTTGCTAATTTGGGCTAACGTTAAAAGGAACGTTTTTTCTTCTTTCACAATGTTGTAATTGGATACACATGCATTTATATGTTAGAGAGATCAGCTATCCATTTTTATATTTGAATGACTTTTTCAACATGTAAGTAGGCATGTGAGTTTGCTTCCTTAAAGGAGCATTTCTCCCCTGGTGAAAGCCACTGTCAGTCAAAGCTGGTGTTCTCTGTAATCGATAGAAGCAAGAATATTTGAAATTGGCGCCATAGCTGTGGAGAAAGTTGTACAAACATCTTGTGGTTTCGCCCATTCTACGTTCCAACAACACCCAGCGTGCATTGCACCCCTCCCTCTGAAAGGAATGGCCCAGCGAGAGACGCTGGAGTGAAATACTACCGTTGAGCTGCAGGCAATCAAAGCGGTACAGAATCCGAAATACGACGAGAATACCGGTTGATTGTCTAAAAAATCTTCAGGTCTGCAGTCTACATTTCAAACCTGACGATTTTGAACGAGACATGACTTCGAAGGCAAGCGTCCTAGATTGAGGAAGTGTAGTTTAGCAAGCTCCCTGGGCTCCGCCGCGTTATGTAGTCTGGCGGAGGGTTTTCAGGACCCATTGACGAAGCGGATAGCGTCTTCCAACAGAGCAAAATTGCATTTTTTTTCCTACCAAAAATCGTCAAAGTGGCCCTTTAACATCAAACTATCCTTTAGAACGAGCGTGATTAATTCCCATCTGAAAACAATTCATGCCTCTCCATTGATTGCTCTCAGACTACAGAAAGAATTTACAAAACCTCTGTAATTCGTGTTGCACTTCCAACAGGACTAAGAACCCAGAACTTAGTCTTAATAAGCATCCGAACAGAAAAACTGGGCCTTCAAAAGGACAAAAACTGATACAGGCAGAGAAAGGAAGAAGGGGGAAATCATGGGATCCTTTGCTGAGTTATATGATAATAATGCCTGAGGATGGTTGTAAATATCAGCGTATTTAACTTCTGACGCCATTCATTGGGATCATTTCTCCAAGAAGAACAAGGTTAGGAGAAGGGACAGAGAAAAGGACCAATAATTGAGTTTGTAAACATACCTCACCCTCTCTGGTAAGACATATGGTGCTAAAATATTCCCTTCACATGCTGGAATCAGGCTTGATTATAGTGCTTCAATACATGTAATATTGCATATTGTGCCACCATTTTAACCCCTCCAAGGGTATAGTTTCCGGAGTATAAGACACTCTGATCTGTGCTGATACAATAAACTATCCCAAGTATCCAAGTACTCTATTAAAAATGCTGTAAATGTACAGTAAAAAGAAATCTATCTAAGGGAATCTATCATTGCTTCAGTAGCTACATGGTATAATACATTTGCAATTATGGTACCTGGCCAGTTGAGGAGAAAATACAACCAGCAAACAAACAACAACGCGAAGAAACACCTTAACAAATGTCACTTAAGTTGCTCTGTGATATTTGCTGATAAATTATTTTAAAACATACGATAGCTGATTTTTTGGCCACTGGTTGACAAAGAAACAAGGCATGAGTTTTACTTTGATAAAGAGAATTTTCGTGAACGCTTTCAGGAGTTTGTTTGTGTCCTAATTGAAGAAAGACTGTCAATGCTCTTTTACCTATGTTTTTGGTCTCCACCAGTTTCTGACACATAACAATATAACTCTTTAGATGCTAAATGCTTTACTTTGGGCAGGTTTTGCACACAGGGTTAATCAGAGCTGTATTGCTGGAAGGAGCTAACCTGTTGCGTTTGAAAACGACACGGCTGATAGCAATAAGTAATATTGGTGAAATGGCCGGGGAACCAAAACTACGAGCCAAAAGATGCAGACAGGAGTTGATATTTCCCTGCATAACAGAAAAAAAGGCAAGCCTGCACAATAACTCCATGTTTCGATCGTACTTAGCTGTTTGTCGGGCGAATGCTAGAAAAAAATGGAAGCCACACCCATATTTGTACATTTTGCACAGTAATTGGCTAAAAAGCATGTCTGATTGTCCTGATGTGCGTGTGAGCACAATTGACCACAGCCAATTAGAAGCTTCTTACATTTGAGTTTCAGGTCATACATCAACAAAGGAAAGTTGATAGCAAAATATTAACTGTCTCTGACGGCAGTACTTTGCTCTTCCTGATTGTCGTACGCACTGTTGAACGAAGGATAATGTTGTCATTTACAATAGTTAAAAGCTACTGATGCTATAGCAGTCCAGTATACTTTTATACTATAGTATGCTAATAACATTTTGATGAGCGAGATCTGAGAGAGAAGTGTACCTAATTGAAGCAAAAGGCTTGAAATGCATTGTTAACGGGTCAGAGAGGCACCACTTATGGCCATGATGATGATATGCAAGGTGTGGAAATGCATTTCCAATCTCCCTGGCCTGAGCCCATCAGTTTCCATTCAGAAGTGTGTGCACTTGTTCATTAAGCTTATGCGTATCATCAACTGGTGCACTCATTCTATCAGGCAGATATGGCAGGGATAAAACGATGTGAAGGATGGAAATTCAAACAACCATTCTCATTTGCAAAGGTCATTAAAGCCTGGCATACATTAGAAAATCTGCTAATTATGAAATGGCTTAACTCCACATTCAGTGGGATTATGTCTGCTCATTTAGAATATGTTGATCCCCTCCCGTACCCGTCACAAGACAGTTGATGTATGGGACTTGTGGCACAGAACTAATGTTCCCACTGCTTGTCGGTCATCTTAACTGACTGTAAGAAGTCCATAAAAGTGGCGGTCTTGTTCTCAATGAATATCAGCATCAACAGCACGAGACAGACGCGTCTTTTAGAGCTGCCGGAGAAATCTGTTGTACTGATGATATTTGGCACAAAGAGGCATAAGCCACTTCATCTTATTTATTTTTTATTACACTCATTGACGAAATAAAGTGCGTATGAACAAATTAAGCAGCATCGGGGATCAAGTGTTAACCTAAAACATGTCGAGTACAGAGCTCCTCCTGGTTTTCAGTAGAAAGTGTGAATAAAGAACAACATGTTATTTACTCTGACATGACATTTTTTTTATAATCGTCTTTATATACATATAAGAAAAAGGCCATATAATATGGTGTAGAGTCAAATAATACCACAGATATGTTATTTAAACATTCATGTAGGGGATTTAGCTTTAGTTCCTGATTTAACAGCCTGTTTGTGAAAGAGTAAACATGCTTAATGTAATAAAAAGGGTTTTAAATCTGAGACCTTTTTATGGTGGCTGACAAGGGCAGATTTGCTGCTCCACCGGAGAAACCAACTGCAAATTCACAAACACGTGCAAAAGTCCACTGCAAATGAAAAACAATGCTGCAAAACAGCAAATGTGTTAGCAGCAAACAGCCTGCAAATATGCAACCAATGCGATGTTAAAAACACAAATCCAGAAAACAAGCATTAAGAACATTTAAAAAAATGTGACAGAGAGCAGAAACTAGATACAAAAACTAAATATATTAAGATATAAGTTCAGGTCTGGTTAGAACACTACAACAGTATATGCTTTCTTCCCTGAGGAAGCTTTCCAACACGTATTAAAGTATAAAGTATAGTATAGTAAAGTATTACAAACCATTTTAAGTTTTAACTCGTCAGTTAAACTTATCAGTCGTTTTCCCCTGAACACTTTTTATCTGCGGGTTCCAAACCCTGAAAATATACTCACAGAGCTACCTTTTCTCCTGTAAGGGTTCCAAACCTTTGGAGTTGTTACAATCACCCGATATTTGGGCTCAATAACAAGTTTTAAAGTTTAATATATGATATTTAAGGAAGTAAAACTTTAAAATTCAGCCACAAAAAGTGAAAGTTAGAAGAAAACTAAACACATAATAAATGTGAAATCTTCAGTAGAATCAGAAACATGAACTCAACATCAGTCAACTTGTGTTTCTCTGCAAAACTAATGACTATGCACTAATATTGTATGCAATATGTAACAGTCTCCATAGTCACAGTGAGGCACGTCACCCCTCTGCATCACTTAAAAACACATTGTACGTCCTGCCAAGCGGCGTCTCTGCTCTTCATTAACTGGGCTTTTTTTTTTCTTCCAAGAAGCAAAATAAAGAAAAAAAGAGAAACTATGGCAGATATAACAAAGGTTATAATCCATTATGATACAAACATTAATGCTGACTCGAAAACACTGGAAAAATGAGAAAACATTAGGCTACTTTAGTTAACCAAAAAAAAAAAGGATTTTCAACATCACAAATACCAGTTGTTTTCAGTCAAATATATGTATTTAAAGGCCACAGTAGATACTCTTTTGGTCACATCTCTAACATTTCAGTTACTTAAATTTGGACTTAAATGAGTTGAGGTTAAAAGTACATGTGTAAACTGTATCTTAAGTAATTAAAGTACAGACAAAGTAAACAGCATATTCACTGTTCATATGATTGTATTAAAATATTGTCTACGTCTGGGGAATTGGTCCTAAATTATATTAAGATTGAATAATATAATAGATGTATATTTAAAATAATTGCTTGTTTTTGCACTTGTGAACTTTCTCTGCAAATTAAACCTCCATGCACGTCCAGCTATAAGTGAGCAACATCATTTCCATCAATTATCCGTCTCATTGTGTCATGACATTTTTCTTATATTTCCTACGACCTGATTCCAGCTCTTTACTATCGACTGTGTAATTCATAGTTAACCTAAAGACTTCCCTCCAATAATGCTCGTTGCAATCCTATAATTGATCGAGGATCTTCCCACACAGTTTCCTCCAGAAGCTTGGACCTCGTACATGGATCTGATGCACACGTTGTCACCGAGCAGACCTTTCAAAATAGCCCCCACATTGTCGGCCTTGTTGGATCAAATCACTCTGAATTTGGTCTATTTAATAATCTGATTGCCAATTAAGACAGGCGGCAGTGCTTAGATCTATAAAAGGTTAATAAGCCTCAGCTGCAGTGTGTTTCTCTTGGGTAAATGTCACTTAGACGTAGGCCACCATGGGTCAAGATCTCCTTCCAGATCTAAATTTAATCACATAGCATCGCCTGGCCCCGTCCTCACCCTCATTAGTCCTCGGCTTGTGCAGGAGTATGATCTGCCCTGTTTTTAGCCCCGGCACCCTCCTTCCAGCCCCCCGATTCTGACCCCAGCCGGCTGAAACCTCAAAGATGAGCTCAAGCCCAACAACTCTGCGGATCTACACTGGATTTGCATGACATGTGGCTGTGCAGGAGCGTCTTGCACCGGGGGGATGCAATGAAATGTGCCCGCACCATCATATGGTGCGATCTGTTGCAGGCCTGTGCCACCTGTCGGCCCGCCCCACATAATGACAGACTGACCGGAGCGATTCAAGCAGCCGTCTCGTCTTAATTTTCTCCTCAGAGTTTAATTAACTCGCTCATGTATTGGCCAAAAGAAAAAAAGAAAAGAAGCAGCCTCGAATCTCTTTAAATCACAGCCGGCGAGACGGAGCGGATCACAGTGAGACGATTATGTTGTTTAAAGGTGCATCAGGACGAGTGAATCCTGAGAGGCTGTGCATGATTACAATGGATACATTTCCATATTGTTTGTGGGAGCACCGGAGGGAGAACACTGTCACATGCATGTGCTTTGAATGTGTCACTTATTTACCTCTGTATGCAGAAGACATGTCACTGTGTCAGCAGCCCACGTGGAGCAGAATGCACAATCATTTAGTCCTGAATGTTAATACGAATTACGAGCAAAATTGGTAATAATTCTTGTGCCCTACAGAAATGATTAACATAATTCTGATAAATAGGCAGATGGCAGAATGTGTGAATTGAGGTGGATTTATCTTAATTAATATCTTGAACCTACTTGGAGAAAGGTAAATGGCTCCACCGGGGCCAGAGATGTTCCTCTGTCTTGTGTGTGTATCTTTCTCACGGCCTGACATGTAGTAGTGGCCTGAGGATATTAAGTTGCTCTCCAGGTATGCATCAAACCCAGGCAGCCTGCTGATAATGAACATATACCCAGGCATGTGCGCAGTAAAGACACACACACACACACACACACACAATCACAACCCCCACTTTTAATCCACAAAAATAAACATTTAAACAGTTTTGCGATGAGGCGAAAATTCATCATCATCTCCTTTCAAACATTCCTGTGAGCTCTGATTTCCTCCTGCTTTGCTGCAGCTGCTGAATAAAGTGTGAGTTTCTTTTACTCATCACAAATTAAGGCAATTAAAATGTTAATTATTACAAGTAGAAAAGGGACAAAGGAATTCAAATAAATTGATGTATTGACGTTTTTTTAATTAATTCATTCGGGTTCCTACTGTGTTGGATAATTATGCTTAAGTGTTTAATTACATATTTTGATGGGATCCTCAATTACTGGGGCTTAATAAAATATCATTAGCCTGTCTCCCAGGTTCTAAGCTGTGGAGACGTACAGTATTAGCGCATGTATTTAAATAAAATATTAGATTACAGCCTGGTTGGGATATGTGGCAGGTCTCCAGCCCTCAATCTCCACTAAATCTCTGTTAACCTGGAAGCCGCTCCTCACATCAAAGTTTGACACGGCAGTAAACAAACAATGTCAAATTTACATATTAATTAGCGTCGGGCTATCAGCACGGGTGATGAATTCAAATGTGTGGCCCTTCGCTGTGGCTTTTGCAGCAATCCACGGCCACAGTGCCGCCTGGCGGGAGGCTCGGCACTCAGAACAATGAGAAATTACCTGGACCCAAAGGCCGAGCAAACCCTCCCCATCACACGCAGGTTTTATTACATGGCGAGTGTAAATATTCAATATCTTTTCTCTCACTGTGTGTCTTACAAATCAATTTGCAGTGTCACGACATCCACTGCAAAATATGCAAAGCGCAGATAAGTACCTGGTTGTCACCCATCCAGTGTTGCTCAGTCTGACTCCTCTGTCAGGGATGCACAGAAGAAGCGATGGCTGCCACCTGGAATTATCTCGTTTAAATCCTCTAAAGGTTATTTCAGTTACGCGAGTGATCCTTCAGTTTTTCACCTCTTTGTTACCGAGCGACGTGAGCAGCGAACATGTTTCCTCTGTGTATTCTGCAGGCTTTACCTCTTCATGTGTTTTACATCTTCCTGCTAGGAACAAGGATCCTTGGCAATGGCTCAGAGGCAAGATCCTATAATTAGAACACAGTTCAGTTGGTTAGCAGGTAATTTACCTTTAGGGGGAGAAGTCTAATTATTGTCTTTGAAAAGCTAATTTAGCGTCAAACACTTCAGGTGTCTTGTCCCCTCTCTTCAGCAAAGGGAAAGGTATCCTGGAGCACTGCGGGGTCTGAGCCGCCTCTTGTGCCTGCTGCTTTTTAACTCTTTTATGTTTACTCATTCCTAAAGAAGAGCTATAAAAGTAGTGCAGAGTGCCCTATCCTTTTGTTTCCTTCAGCAGGTGTTTGGGGCTTCGTTTCAGAGGAAGTCACCACTCCTTGACCCGATGCTAAACGCTCCAAACAGGAGGAGCTGTTTTTTTTCTGGCAGATGGTGTTTGTGAGTGACACCGGTTCCCAGCAGAAGCAGGCCCAGGGAAACGATCGCAGCGGAGTCTCTATAGAGCAAACCAGCCTGGTTACCTGACGGCATATGCTCTGCTGTGGCCTACACCTGCTGAAAGAATGGCGTTTACACCACAGTCCCTGGACTCCACCTCCGAGAAAGCTGTTAATCACAGCTCAGGCACTTTTAAAAACCAGAAAATAACTGAGTGGCAGGGGAGAAGATGGTGTTTTCTGCTGGTAGTGTCATTGGGACATTTAGGAGGCTCTGAAAGTTGTTCAAATTTCCGAAATTTCAGATGTTGCATTTTTTTTTGGCCCTCTGACAACATCCCAGGAAAACCAGCGATGATGAAACAAAAACTAGACCCTAGTACCAAACTACATATGATTTTTAGCCGTTTTTAGTGACAAAATAATGATGACCTGCGTTGTCGGTATGGAGGTCAAATATGCTTATGATGGACTCCCCCACAATGCAATGCACTAAGGAAAGGAGGGGCTACACACAGTTGCATCATATTTGGAGAAATAAGAACAATACAACTTTCCCACCAAAATGAGTGCACTGACGCAGGTTTTTCCGACATGGGACGACCTGCTAATAAATGCCGATTGTTTCTTTTCCCATTGCCAGTGGAGCACACTCCTTTCGGTCTGTTTTCTGCTACGTCACCGTCTGACGTCACAAATGCACAGGAAACAGGAACGGTAACGAAACTGTGCCAGAAACCTGTCGCCATATCCCTTCTTCCCCCTTGGATCAGGAGAAGCTCTCTCACCTCGCTGTGTTGCCAGTGTTGCTGCATCTTGCATGTAACAAAGAACAAACTCGCCGTTGTATGTTGTTCATGTTGTATTTACGCGACAGCGGCCAGAACTTCAATGTAACCTTTCCCACTAAGCAAAAACAAAAACGTGTTTTAGTGGATGTAAGTGGGTTTTTATTATTATTATTGGTTATTATGATTGTGGTTTTGGGTTGTTTGTCCATATGTCCGTACGTCCGTACGTGCGGCTGTCCGTCCATCGGTCCGTCCCATTCTTGTGAACACTATATCTCAGAAACACCTCGAGGGAGTTTCTTCATATTTGGCACAATTGTCCACTTGGACTAGAGGATGAACTGATTAGATTTAGGTGGTTAAAGGTCAAAGGTCAAGGTCACTGTGACCTCACAAAACACGTTTCTGGTTATAGCTCAAAAATTCCTACGCTAACTATAATACAAGCTGGCACAATTATCCTCTTGGACTCAAGGCTGAACTGAGTCGATTTTAGTGGTCAAAGGTCAAAGGTCAATGTCACTGTGATCTCACATCCATCCCATTCTTGTGAACACAATATCTCAGAAATGCCTTGAAACAATTTCTTCAAATTTGGCACAAACGTCCTTTTGGACTCAAGGCTGAACTGAGTAGATTTTGGTGGTCAAAGGTCAAGGTCACTGTGACCTCACACTGGAAACTATTCACTGGAATCACACATGTCGCTATAGTATTAACTTCCATTTTGTCAAAACACACTTAATACCTTTTGTATAATAACTATGTGGACTCTTACATCTAGAGTCTACACAGAGAAATGTAACTTCAAAGTGTCTAGTTGGCAGAGGCATACAACCGCAAGGCGCTAATTCTAGTTTGACCAGTAAGAAAAGGGCTGAACTGGCAAGATTACTCTGGAAAATTATGACATGTAACAAAATGTATATTCTTTACCAAACATCGGCTCATGTCTTCTTCATTTCCTGTTAATATGAAACAATAAAGTATGTTAACTCCTTGGAAACCACCTGCTGAAAGACAACTTTTACTTTCAGCAACTGAATCTTCTTCTGTCTTTAAGCTGCTGAGTTTATATTTGTAATTTACTATAAGAAATAAGCCATTTAAATGACTCTCATTAGATCCACCACAAACAAATGTTTTATCTCCCATATAAAGGAAATTTCAATTTCAGGTACTAATTGGCGCAAAGTATTCCAATTAGATGCCCTCTTCCTGTTTGTTATATGTTTTTAGGGATAAATGATGGCTAACTAAAGTAAATGTAAATACAAATCTGCAGCCACTCTCCCCTCTGGCTCTGAGACTGTTTACCCCTCCGTGCTGGTAAACTCCAGCCACACCAGCAGGGACTGAAGGGACAACAGTGTCCGCAGCCACGGGGATCAGTAACAGGTCCACTGCTGAAATATGTGCAGAGTGTCAATAGTCTGCAGCTCCTCTGTCCAACTGGAAGCCATTGAGCTGCTAAAACAGAACTGGTGATTAGGACACAGTCACCCCAGTCGGTGCCAATTCAGATGTCTCAGCTACCCTGGGCACGGCAGTTTGATCTGCCTCGCTGTCATTGATTCACAAGGCTTCCAGCTGGAGCAAAGATCCCCATTGAAGCGTGAGATAGAAACCTCTCCATCTTGGCACATCTTGGCCGGCTCAATCCCCTGCAGGCCATTAGGGATAGAATATGTTGTTTTCTATTTTTTTCTCTCCTCAAGAAGAAAAATACAGTCTGTCTTCATGCTATAACAGCCATTACTTAATTGTGCCGGATTTTCCGAGCAGAGTGTTGCTTTAATTAAGCAGCTAATTGCAATGTAGCTCTTGATTAGCTTTGGGGGATGGGAATGTTCAGACAGGCTGATACGTTGTGCACACTTCAGAATCATTTACAGAAATTGAAGCTAATTTCGCTCTCTGTCTATTGCTGCATTAATTTAATTTGGGTTGCTTTTAGCTCATTAACACTTCTAATTAATACGTTGACATCACTATTAAGATGTCTCTTTGAAATTGGTGTCTCCTGATAATCAGGATGGAGGAGGCTGACGGATGGAGTGAGAGGCTGGCTGGGGAAAACGTGGAAAACTCCTTCAGAGTGAAGCCGCGCTCGTTTATAAACCTCTAATATTGGATTATAGTGGACACTAATAGGGGGGCTGTGGCAGGTGACTAAATTGGAAATGAAAGGAATGCTGATTGTTTTAAAATTTGATTGGGGTTACTCTGTGTGTGAGCGCATGTGTGTGTGTGTTTGTGTGCAATGCTCTGGGGAGTTGGGGGGGGCGGAGGTGCGTCAGGGCCAGATGCCATACACAGCTGAAGATCACGCCTGAGTAGCTGTGTGTTTGGGTTTGTCATTTTAATGAGGAGAATTTAGTGACTATGGGCTGGTAACGCTGCGTGAGAAGCCCCATTACATTACCGTCACTTTAACCAACCTCCACTGACTAGTACGGATAATGTAGGGTGATTTTTTTCTGGTGTATTTTTAGAGGTTTTGGGGGATTATATGTCGGTTTGGCATGCTTTTCTAATGTCAGCACTGTTCTTAAAGTTCTCGTTTCTACCCCTTAACCTTAAAGCTTCTATCAAAATAAAGAAAGCAGATATCCCACAAAATAATCCTTACAAATTAACCCTTTAAAAACCCGAAACAAAGTTCTAAATAAAGCACAAACCGCCTGTGAAATTACAGCTGAATTATTGGCACCATTACCATCAAGAGGTTAAAAACAGCAGCGCGTTCCTCCGCACACTCACTCATGTGCCCTAAGCAATATAATGCCTCCCTGATTGACTTTCTCTCACGTTGTCTTCCATTAGCTTCCATAAGTTGAGAAATAAGCATCGATCGGGAAAGGATTCAGTTATTCGGCGCGCCGATCAATAGGGGACCTTGTTTTTCCCCGCAAAGTGCTTTCTTCGCCGAGTCTTCCTGAGGACAGGCCACACTGTAGGAAAGCCTTCTGTTTAGCACTTCATTAAAACTGCCTCTAATAGGAGCCACTGGGGAGATGCTCCCTGCATCGTGTGTAAAAGCGATCAACATCTGCATCAATTAACCCCTTCGTCCCCACGGGGCCCATTAGGAGGAGGAACACCCTTTAAAGCTGCATATGGTTTTAACTCACAATGGAGAGTGAACAGATATAATTGCCTGTTTGCTTTAACATTTCTCTTTTACTGTTTGTGTATTTTAAGAATATCTGATATTTTTAAGTAAATAAAGAAAGGATACAATCAGAGCGTCAAACTTTAAGTGAAGCTAATTATAGTTGTAGACGAATAAATCCAACTTTAAATGAAACTTATTAGTATAGTATATATAAGTATATAAGTATATTAGTATTTATTATAATAAGCCATGAGTCATATGTTATTGCAAAGACGTACGGCTGTAATATAAGTGACATCCAGTGTTTAAATCCTCTTTTTCCCCCCTTCGATAAACAGACAGGTCCAATTAGAGAGCCTTCAGGAGCAGCAACAGCAGTGTGGACACCTGAAATCACTATTGGCAGGACTAACAGGGACACTTATTCGAAAGAGTTTTGCCTGTTAAACATTTTTACAGCTGCTTTTATTTCATGGGAAAACATTTAAAATGTAAACTGTGCAATATTTTGGCTTTAAAAAGTATTATAAATATATTTCTATAAGAATAAAAGAATGTTTTTGCTGCTGGATTCTGAGCCGTGATCGTTTATGCAACAGATAATAATAGAGCCATTTTTCATTTACAGGGAGGCGTTATGTTATAGCAACGTTTCAACCAGGACTTCAGACGGCATTTGAGCGAGAACATTTGCTTAATTAGACCCAACTTGTTTCATTCTGAGCTCAACGCGATATTAGGTTTAAATTAGAAGTGATTCTTTGCAGTGACATTAGACTGCAGTGTATCTATGTGATTAAACTGATTAAGGATTATTTTTACAGTAGGAAGAAAAGGCACAAAATGACACTAATTTATAAACACATTCAATCTGATCAGGATGTTCCTCCCATCACCTGTCCACACATGTTCATCCTCCAGTAAACAGCGACAGCTGAGCCCTGATACGTTTAATAAACCCCAGACCAAATCAAGAGTAATAAAATCACTCATTTTGGTTAATGAGCATATTAACAGCGGAGGTAGTGTTTAAGCACAAACAAGAACAACAACATTAATAATTGCAACTCTCTAGTGCCTGGCTGATGTAAGCTTTAATAATTAACAAGTCTTTGTCTTATCCCCTGGAGGCTGTATTCCTATTATCCAACTAAGTTACAAACGAGTAATTACGCTGTCACTGAATGGTCACAACAGTTTGCCTCAGAATATCCCCCGGTCCACGTTTAATACCTGCTTTCAATCTACACACATTTCAGAGTACCTGACACATGCCCGCGTTAACGGCACGCCGTGGCATTTCAACTTATTTATTTCACTTTTTCTGCTCTTATTAGAGGATTACTCCTCTTACCTCCTGTGTTTACATATTAGTGCTAATCCAATTGAGTCAACAAGGGCACTTAGTGCAGGCTATGAACTGAGTCTGAGGGACTTAAAACGGGAGGGGAGGGGATATTAATTTACTTCTTCAGATTTTAGGCTTCCAGGGAAAATAGTTTTGAACATCTGCTATGACAAATGAAGCATTTCGAGGGAGCATGTTGTCAGTGAGAGACGGAGCCGGCTGCTGCTGGAGGAGCGAGCAGTCGGCCTGTAGAGGGAGCCCCTGGTTATGAGTCTGAATGAGGTGCTATAGTGTAAACTGAATAGTGTATATTTTGTGGATTTTAAACAGCCTTTAGGGAGGTGTACAGTCAATCTATGGAATCTGCTTCAAGCACACACGAGGGACGAGCTGCTCGCACGAAAAGTTCAGATTTCAAAGTGTAACACTGGTGATTAGAAAAGGGAAAGAGTTGGCTTTAAGTTGAGTCTTTAGATTTGATGTAAGAGCAACAATTTCTGGTTAATGAGGATTCAGATCCCCGGGCTCCCCCTCCTTGCTTCGCCCTCTCCCCGTCATCATCTCTATAACATCAGTCATGATCTTTGACCCCGGGGTCAGACCCCGTGTCAGCTCAAACTAATTAGCCTTTGATCGCTGGTGACTGCGCACAACAGCAGTAACACAAGAGAGGTGGGGTTTTATACACGGGATCTGGTTGCTACACTTGTGTTTTTATGCTAAAAATAAAACAGGTAAATGATTTTCTGGCTTCAGGTAACATCTCGAACACCATGTAAGGTCTAATATAGAAGAATAGCCTCATGCAGAGCTCAATTAATACATCCTGCTCTGTATCGGCTCATTACAAGGCCTGTATTTGAATAGCTGAACCATTAATCTTCCCCTAATTAGTTATAGATCAATAAAGCAATTGATTTTGCAGTATGCTGAGAGATCCGGCGGAGTGAAAGCAGGAAAAATGCAATAAAACCTGACCATTACATACAGACAGAAACATGACTCCTCAGATTTCCCAGTAGACTTTGCATCGTCAGCCGGTACGTGTGCCAAAAATACCACGCAAGTGACTGATTAGAAATGCAAACGGCGTCCGTAAAATTCCATCTGTGTGTGTTTTTTTTCAAAAAGCAGAAACAAATCTGAGCTTAATCAGGTTCGTGAGTATAAATGATCTCCGCCGGCTTCACGGAGGGTAAATCACAGCAGTAGTTCACATCCGTAGAGGACACAGGATGACATGTTGTGTTTTGTCAGAGGTTTTTTTTTTTTTTTTTCAGGCATTTTTATCATTAATCATTAGGCTGTCCCTCTTTCTCCGGGGCTCAGAGATGATGGCAGCTAATTAAGTAGTGGCTGGTGTCAAGTGTGCTAAGAGACCGTGTTAGGGAAGGAGCTGCTCTCTCAAACCACTGACTCAAAACGCATTTGTCTTTCCAACCTAAACTTCACCTTTTTTTTCCCGTCTTTGAAACGTAGCGATCTGCGTTTCCAAATTCTCCTGCTGCCGGCATGAAGGGTTCAAACGCGCAGGCATGCAAAATGCTTTGGCTTTGTTCGCATGGAAGACGAAATTTGGCAGCACGAGTGGAGGAATAAGCATTTTATTTTTCTTGAGAAGCTGCTAATGTTTGTGTTTTATTTTGTCATTACAAAAAAAAACGACTGAAATTGTAATTGCTTTTTTTTTTTCCTTAAAAAAAAGGTGCAGGAGGAACATTGAGTGTAAAGGCTTTGTGTGTGGTAGCACCATGCTAGTAAAGTAACACCCATTAAAATGTAATTTGCACCTTAAGGCAGTTCATTAATATATTGAATGGTAGAATCACACCAATATAGTGCGTCCTCACCTTAGGGCACCATCTCTGCTCATCAAAACACACACACACACGTACGTCTCATTTTCACTAACATTAGTCACCATTGCCGAGAGGAGGACCAGCACTTGTGAGACAATAGACACATGTGTGTGTAGTGTGTGCAGCCGCTGTCAGGAGGCCCGTCCGGCGTCATTATTTATCCTCTGAATGCTAAACGAGGTTTGATCTGCGTCTTCAGCTGAGACACGTTTAACATGAAATCCTGCCAGTGTGCATCCGCCTGTCACACAGAAATAAAAATATCACCATTTGTCTTTTTATCAACACGCTGCAGGGAAATCTTTTATTTCAATGCTTCACATTATGATTTGACTTAAATATCAGTTCCACTTGAGTGATGGCCAGAGGCTGCAGTGATCCAATCAATCAGCGTGACTGAACTTCATACACTCCTCTGTTCTTAACTCCCAAACGCAGGCCTTCCTAACAAAGCAGGCCGCACATAAACAAACATGACTTGTGCGCACACACCCCGAGGCCAGACGACAATGGCTGCAGTTCTGCTCTCCACCGGCAGACGAGCGATCTTTTCCCCAGTGGACCGTTCTGTCTGGGTTCTCCATGAATTTCCCTTTCTTTTCATCACTCTCTGATGTCCAGCTGCTCCTGTCAACACCTTCTTACAGCGAGCAATTCATTGCAACATACTGGCAGCTGAGACCCCTGTGATGAACTTCAATCTGCCGTTTGCAGAGGGGGCTTCACCCTGAGTCAGGCTAATCAAGGGAAACACCCCCTTCCAAGAGGGAGGGCGTCTACAGACAGATTGAGCCCAAGTTACCCCGTAATTACCCTGCCACTGCCCCTCTGCTGCAAGCTGCTGCTTCTGAAGCCAGTCAGCGGAGGAACAGACACTTTGGTGATTACTTTCCAATCTGTTTAACAGTGAACAACAACAACCTATGTGCTTCCATTACGCTCATAAACCACAACTTTTTTTCCTCCCTGAAAACATTTCTTACGGGTTCAGAGCACCGGGTATTTTGTTATGCTTCCTACGGTAACACAGTGCAAATGTCTCTTGCCGCGGGTTTCGATTATTTCCAACTTGGTACAGTCCCCGGGGGGAAGTTCTCGGGGCTTTCTGAATTTTATTAAAGCCTCTACAGCTGATTACTTGGAGTGAGGTGCACAGGTTGGTGCATTTTAGGAGTGGAGTGGAGGCCTGACAGGGTCATGTTTAACATGTCCACAGGCAATCAATTCACCTTAACCCCTCCTGGTACTCCAGCCCTCTCCACCTAAGCTGTCCTTAATAACCAGGCAATGGCGAATTACTGATAAGGCACCGGGGTCTCTGACCTATATATCCCCCCCTGTATGTATTGGAAAAATCCACCCTGAAAGAAACGGACATTTATAATGCATAGAAATGGTGAAATTAAACAATCGTGCATTGAACCGCTGTGAAATTCACTTTATTCTTCCGCTTGCTGTACATGGAGGATTTGTCCGTTGTTTGCCGAGCGTCGGGCCGAGATGGAAATATGTCAGTGGTTGAAGGGTTGAGTGAAAATCAGTACACAAACGCTGAATTAAACAACAGCAAACAGAATCTGTCAGAAAACAGAGGGGCGCCATTTTTTAACGCTAAATGTGTTTAATAATCCTGAATCGTACATTTTGAAGTACACATAAAGTTGTCGTGCATATAATGATAAAAAACAACCTTCTTTTGTTATATTTTTGGGGGTCTGGCAGCTTAAGAGCGTTGGCAAAAGAGCTGAGACGTTTGACTGATATTGATGGCCTTTATTCTTATCTGTCACAAGCCCCACCAGCAGATTGTTTTTGCTGTACGTGCACACTACGTGCCCACGTTTACACTCTTTGCATGTGGTTAATAAGCCTAAGTTAGATCATATTTAAGATCACACAGATTTATTGTAACAGGGGAGTTTCGTCTGCCTTGACTCTGGAAATCTTCTCTAGCTCACTGGTTCCACTGCATTTCTCTTACATGTCAGTGACCTCTGTGTAAGTTTTTACTTAACAAGCATGCAGAGGGTTCTACATTTGCCCTCATATGACAGTGACTAATTGCCCTGAGGATGCGAGCTGCTTGTTAGGCGAAGGGAGGATTCTCTTCTCCTCTCCTCACCCGGCTAAATTAATTATTTCTCTCTTTTCAATTCACTGTACCTCATCTCATAAAGGTTAGAAACCAGAAGATTTCTTTTCTCTAATTGTGAGTTGCTAATTTTCCATGTGGGCTGGCTCCCGGTTGTGTTTCTCAGCACTGAAACCTCACACTATATGTGACTGTTGGAGAGCGGTTTAATGTACAGCAGCAGTTTGACAAAGCATTCAGAGTGTGGGGATCTACGGAAGCCCTCAGCGGACATGCATCCATACATTTTATTTACTACGAGTTATTTCTGGTCGTATTCTCAAGGTCTTGACTTATTTATCTCGTTATCTCGAGATAACGACACTGTACCACTTTAACATCAGATGATCATAGCTCCTATCCCCAGAGTTGCAAAGGCACAAAACAAACATAGAAATAGGCTAAACTTTCCTCATCAGTGTGGGCAATGGCAGCATGGCATGTAGTGGTCTGTAATATCAAAGTGACCAGCCTGTTGTTTTGTTTTCTAGATCGCCGGAAAAATAACTTGAGATCTCGAGAAAACAACCAGAAATAAGTTTCAAAGGTCAAAGTGTTGGCTTTAGTTTTTATTTAAAGAGGACACATGTCAGCTGTGCAATCAATTTTCTATTATTCTGATGTGTTTTTCAATCACGTTGGTAAAGTTTCTTTAGTTTTAAAAATTGTAGACATATTTCAATTACTTTTCTGAGCCTCTCCTTCCTCCTGAAATGAACAAGACGTTTTGCCATCCAAAGGTCAGAGCTTAGCCACGATTGGCTGACAGTATTTGGAGTGACCGCCCACGCGGGGGACTCTGCACTGCCACTCAAAAGTTGTAGAAAACATGGCCGCTCTATAGGATCAGTTATTCGGCCCTATATGTACGAGCCAGAATCGCCAGGAGGTCTCGGAATGGTAAGTTGAAATCTTGACAACGACTTCTCTACAAGCTGGTGCGAGAGGGCAGCCTGAGGTGAATGACGGCGATTGACGATTGGTCGATTTCAGCTAATGCAAGGTTCTACGTAGAAACCTGCAGCTGTTCTGAACGGCCCATTTCAGAGGCGACCTTTTTTAAAAGTCTGGAAAACTCTGGAAAAACACGGAATTATGCAGTTTTCACTTTTTCACTGTGAACAAGAAACATCCAAAAATGTGAAAACTACAAAATATGAGAATATCATTTCAAAAGATACGCCCCCTTTAAAGTCGTTCTGCTAATGTAAGCTTCTGTCAATTTTGTTTAAAACTGATGTTTTAATGTATAAAATATTAAATATTAAATATTTGTTATGCACGTTAGTGACAAGCCTGTTAGTTTTCTAGGCTCCCGAAACCTCCTGGGTTAACACATCCATTGTGCTTGCAACCAATGCTTATTGCAACATATAAACTTGCTTAAACATGTATCCCCATTATAAAAAAAATTTGACTTTTGCAACTGACAGATCAGGTTTGGATGACGTATAAGCACGCATGCAAACACTCACACAACTTTTCCTGCTGCTCTGTTTGAGGTTCGGCTGCCAGCAGCTGTCTCGCCCCTTCCCGTCCCTCCACTCACAAGCCTGTCTTTTTGTTCCGTCACTGAGGTACCTGTGCAGCTGTCAGGGTCGCGCCTGTTTAGACAATTAGGAATGTAAGTCGGAGGGGGTTAGTGAATCACTAGGAACATCAATCTGGCTGGACATTGTGCTCTCACATTACCACCCTGCTGTTTTGGTATTTATGCCTACTGTTTACACAGAGCACACAGAGGGGGTCCTCCAATCAATGCCATTATCTTTGCTAATACAGTCGGTGCAGGTCCACCAGACTCTCATGCCTTAATGATCCAAATTAAGGTGTGCTGCATCACAGGAACACTTAGCATTAACTGCTGCAGCACCCTCTTCTTTGTGTTGCGTTATATAACAGTTGCATTTATCCTTCTCCTCTCCTTGTGTACATTGTCTCAACCACCTTCCCTTGTGTTCAGCACCATTTCACCCCACCTTCCCCCAACCTTTACCGCCCCATGCCTGTCCCTGGACAGGTTTCAGCATATAAATTTGAAAATGATTTGTCCTGCCCTCTTAATAATAGATGAGAGAGCAGAGTCAGGGTCCCTTCAATAAACTCCATCCTCGCTTTAATTAGTGAACAAAAAAACGCCGGGCCTGCTGAGGACTCTGGCTTTGGCTCTGTGTTAGTAATTAAAACTGAAACCACCAAAAGGAGAGGAGAGAGGAGAAGGCTCTATTTTTAACGGGCAGGCTGTTTGGTGCCGAGTGCCCGTATAAGGTTCTGCAATAAAGAGTGATAATGAAGGTGTGAGACCTCTGGGGGCTGACTGGGCGCTCGCTACAATGGCTGCTCTCACACCAGACTGAAATACAGGGAGCAATTAGAGGAGGCAGTGCATAGACTGGCCACTAGAGATTAGTTAACACCTCAGGAGCTGCGCTTCAGGACAGGCACATGCTTGTTTTCTTTCTCTCTCTCTTCTGCTTTCAAGATAACGCAGCAAGGCCTTAATGATGAGATTTATTTGATTCAATTGTCAACTCGCAGATAACGATTGGAGCGGCCCGTGTTGCGGGTTGTGTCGGCAAAGAAAGGGTCATTGATCTTTGTAGTTTTTCTTGACAATTATTCACACGCGCGTATAAAAAAAAATCTCAAGCTTTTTCTGCACATGCAGGTTTTAAACACTGTGACAAGCGCTGCCTGAGCTGGAGGAGACCTTAAGCCCAAGAACCAATCAAGAGGACATTGTTAATGGAGGCCACATATAAGCCGTTAAGCCAGTATATGCATAATGTTATTTAATTGGAGTCATAAAAAGCCAATTAACCCCCTCCCCCCCTTTCTCCCTCTCTCTTTCCCACTCTCTCAGTCTCTTTCTCTCTGTCAAATAACTGTGACACAAATGTGTGATGCTGTTGTGCACAGCTGCTATTTTAAAGTCTTGCGATCCGAAATCACTCCTGCGATATTCAGATGCGTATCGGTTTCTAGAAATGGGCGAATAAAGAATGGGGTTTGGTCCTATTGAGACATTTGTGAAAAGGGGGCGCCCACAAAGGCGAGGAGCTCCGTGTGATCGCTCTTTTTGCCTCCTCATTCTCCGAATGCGCGGATTTCGACAATATATTTGCTCCCAGGAAAATAGCAACAGTGGCTGGCAATATTGGATCTGTCAGGCTCAGGCCATTTAAATTTCAATGGCAGTAAAGTAGGGGAAGCAGACACTGTTAAATATGATGCTTGAATGAAAATCTAAACCCTCCAATACCTCTAAGCAATGTAACTCAATGAGATGAATTAACTGTAAATGCCTCATTCTCTGTGTGAGTGTCTTCCAATTTAAAATCTCATTATTCATATAAGATCCTGAACAAGGTGACTCTTAGGATAGATCGAATAAGTGAAGATAATCTTACCGGACAGTTTTATGCAAATAGGAAATGTATTGAATCAACTATGAGGAGAATGGGGAATCAAATAAGCTAATAAAGTAGAGTTAGGATGAAAAACACCATGAATAATGTGTCCTCCCTATCTCGGCTCGGCGCTTACGCGGCTGCCTGCGAAGTTACAAAGTGTATTAATTCAAAGGATGCTGTCATTTAATGTGCATTCTCTTTAGTGTTAACAGCTGGCTTCAAAAAGCCTTTCAATGTCGCTAAATCAGCCAACTGCTTAATCTCTGTATTTACTATATCTAAATATTTATTCCCACAGTGCTGCCAATGAATTTTTCACCTCAAGTGCACGTAATAATAGCTCCTATTATTGCTCCGCACCATTAGTTAGATCCTCCATGAAGACTAGAGACAGAGTAAGCACTAATAACTGTTTGTTGGAGAGCTCCATCAGACAAAGATTGATTACAAGCCGTCCCAGTCAGGCCTGTGCAGGTCTGCACGAGTTCATCCATAATTCATAGTATAAATAATGTAACATTCATTACACAGAAAATATGAACTTTTGTTATGGTTTGTGTCGCAGACATTCTGCTTATAAAGCTAACACACTCAGTGCTTTAATTTGCTCTTCACCCCAAGGGGAAGGCAAATGACAAATGCAATGATATAATTATATAATGGCCTCGCAGACAAAGCTCGGAGATAAAGGACAAGGTCCGTGCGTGCTCTGAAGAGGGGGATGCATTGTATTTATTAACCTGCAGGATTAACCTTGTCCAGTAGCTATACGTTAGAAGTCAGATTTGTTTACCTATTTGGTCACACACACATAATCTAAGCGAAATGCTCCGTGTTATTAGAAATGCAGCTGCAGCTTTCCTCCATTGGACTTAGCAGTGGTGTACTTACTACGGAGCAATTCAACACTCAAAGAAGTCTCCAGAGAGAAAATTTTTCCTTCAGTGGATTTGCAAGATTTATTGCAAAGACAGCTGTGTGTCAACGACTCTGAGGCTACCGTAGGCCCACCCATCACTCCACATTAGGGCTCCTTTGAACATAAGTATATTTCACTCGGAGTTGGTGACACTCCGTGTGAATCTGTGGATATGAAATTACACACGTTGGAGCACAACAGTGGTTAGAGCGAGATAAGAGAGGAGGAGGAAGCTGGGAATTATAAAGAAGATCGCATAGAATGTATTTTATGGGCTTGAACTAATTTCCAAGACAAAAATTCACACGATTTTTCTCCACTTTTAGAGCTAATAAGAGTCTGATGAATGTGTTATTTCTAAAAGCGATACGTTACGTTGTTCCAAACTTCCTTTGCAGCTTCTCTGAAAGAAAATCTGCACAAGTAAACTCATTTCTGTCATGCTCAAAGGAACTTAACAAAGTTGGGGAATACGTGAAAGGAAGTGAGGACAAACAGTGTAAATCTTAGCGTGCAGGCACGCCATGCTGTATGGGTGAAAGAACCCGATTGACTAAGGCTGTAAATATGTCACAATGATGGGAAACCTGTGGTGAGAACAAGAAACCTCCTCTTCCTCTGCCCTCATCCGTCTCCACCGCACTGACCAGGTCCGTCTGGATCAAAGCAGCTCATGCAGAATCCTCATGTGCAAATCCCTCCACACACATTAGCCCAACATCAGGCAGCGCTTCCTACAGAATATTTACCACAAAGCTTCCCTGGCATAAATCTGTCTCAGTGCTCAGCGTGATTTACTCAAAATTAATTCACAGAAACTTCTGGGCTTCAGCTTCACGAGTTCAATCATCACACAGTCTGCTTTGAACTAAAAACATATGCAGTATTTTCTGAGCGGAGAAACTCTTCCTGGCTGGCCAGCCTGTGTGATTTGATGGGTTATTAAACACCTCTGTCAATAAATAGCGTGGTGAATGCTAATTTCTGCACCCGCCATCGATAAATGACCATGAAACCAGTGCAAATTAACCTCCAAATGTCATGGGAAAACCTGGTGACACAGCCATTACTGTATGTGCTGCAGGTAGGAAAGGCTTGGTGACAGCCTACACTTAACATTTACTGTATATAAAACAGATATTAAAGTACGCATTTATAAAATAGTAACTCAAAGGTGCACTTTTGTGGAAATCTTAGTGGGCTGTTTAAGGCCAAAAGGATTTTGATAGCATTGAAAGTGAATTATCTCGCCTAAGCTCATGTTTTATTTGCTTTAGTCAGCTTCCAGTTCGGACAGATTTCCATCTGCCCTGATTCAGGTTAGGCAAATCACGACTGTTTATCCGAAATGGGGCGGTTGTAAGCGCTCTTGAGGCCTTTTGTAAACCAAGATGTTTGCTATGACATTCCGAATCTGCGATTGCCTCATTATTCAACACAATTTAGGTAGTTCACATTACGTAGAAATGATAAGTGATTGCTGCTAATGTCATCCCAAATTTTAGTGAACTCGACGTCATTAATTTGGTTGTTAGACCTAACTATGTACCTTGCCTACTAGCCTAGCGCTAAATCACATGTTCCTTTGCCTGCCGTTAAAATAAAAAATGAGTTTAAGGTTCCAGAATTACTTGCATTTGGTGGTTAGCGCATTTGGTGGTTAGTTTTAAGCGCTGTCGCCTCACAGCTAGAAGGTTCCTAGTGCGAATGTCGGTTCGGACGAAGTGAGCACGAGTTTGCATGTTGTCCCAGTGCATGCCCAAGTTCCCTCTGGGTACTCAGGCTTCCTCCCACAGTCCAAACACATGCTCATTAGGTTCATTGGTGACTCTAAATTGCTTGTAGGTGTGAGAGTGAGCGTGAAACATTGTCTGTTTCTGTGTGTTAGCCCCGTGATTGACAGGCGATCAGTCCAGGGTGTAGCCTGTTTCTCGCCCAATGACAGCTGGGATAGGATCCAGCCCCCCATGACCCTGAACAGGATAGGCGGTATAGATGATGGATGGATGCTAATTTCTCAACAAACAAATCCCATAAAAGAACCAAAACAAACAAGGAAGTGATCTTGCTAACAAGTATTGCTTGTGTAGCAAAAGTGTATTATAGCTTATTCCTCTCTGTCATGGATCACTGTCTAAGCAACATTGTTAAACATGATTCTTTTTCATGATGAACATGGACACTGAGGTTTATTTGGACCCAATCCTACATTAGCAAATCAAATCCACAGCTGTCAATACTTCCAAACGTATGAACTACTTGCTCCAGTTTTTGTATTAATGGGAGGACAACTAGGAAGGCCTACAGAGGTGACTGTGCGTTACAGCACAGATCTACTGAGTTCGGCAGCTTTCTCTATCAGAGCTGCAAAGTTTTGGAACTCAGTACCAAGTCATATAAGAGAGTGCTGCAGTTTTAATGATTTTAAATGCAAGATGAAATCATGGCATGACAGATGCAAATTAGCTTAAAGCTATGGTACAGCTAAGAAGCTGTGCATTATCCCTGTCAAACAAACAAACAAATAAATATACATGAATTATTTTGAATTGCTTTGGTCCTCTTTTTTTGGACCGAATGACATCCAGACCAGGAGCTATAGACAGAGTAAAGAGGTTTTCAGAATGGACTTATGTGTTATCGATTTTGGTCTTTTCATTAGATTTGTTGACGGTTACAAAAATGGTGTACATTGTCAGAATTATCCTTCCACTGTAAACCTAAATGTATGATTTAACAGCATAGGCAGGTAAGCATAGGTGTTTTAAGTCTGCAGTTCTTACTGGAGTACATCATTTACCTCAGTTCTCTGGAGGTGTACCAGGGCTACAATAACTCAAACTGCAAAGTTGTATGGATTGAGTCTTTGCCAGACATACATATTTAAATATATGCATGCAAATTAAAACTTTTTAGTTTGCTATCACATTAAAGTTTGGGTTTTTCTTAGTTTTTTTTGGCCATTTTTGCTTTTACTGAACGGGAGGACAATGACAGGGACAGGGGAGGAGAGAGTGGGGACGAGGGTTGGAGTGGAGCCCGGGGCCACTGCATGGAGGTCTGACCCTCTGTACACTGGATGCGTGATTTAACAGCTGAGCAATCTCATAGAAATGTAGAATCTATAGGCAGGGACGTGGATTTTAGGGAAGGCAAGTGTTCTGTTTGAACTATGCTTGTAGTCTGATTAAAATTGACCAATCACGTATCAGCAGGCTGCGGCGTAGGCAGGGACAACAGTCTGTGTGGAGAGCAAAAGCAAGGCGGAACGTAATCTGTCGTGATGACATCCCGGCTCCCATCAGCGTCATCTGACGACGATGTAACTTCTTATTAATCTCTATAAACAGACATCTGCATGCTAACAGCTAACAATCTGTTCTAGATCTACAATTTAACTTGAGATGAATTCCCTTGACACTGTGTCACAACAGCCGTTCAGCGTTCAGATTTCCCGGCTTCCTTGAACGTATCAGATCGATCCGACCCCCGTTCAACAAACAAGCATTTTAAAAGTTTTCTTCTCCTCTTGAGGACAGACCTGACAAAGCCTGAATTTTTACTTCTTACAAATCTGCAACGTGATGTTGAAATTTCGGCAAAGGTAAGACCAGTTAATAACAAGTTAATGACAAGAAAAACGGGTTCTCTTTCTGTAACGATGCAGCACACGGAAAAAGAAGTGTAGACGGAAAGTCGATTATCGCTTACCGCCGGGCACGTTCACCGCTGTCTCCAGAGGCTATATCGTCTCAGACTATGGGATCCGAGATTGACTGCTGAGCTAAACCGCCGTAACTTCCTTATGTTTATTGTACAATATCTTTGCATAATCATCCTTGTGCACCATTTTTCATCTGTGTAGCAAAACCTTTAAACAAGTAGAGATTTCGATATAATTTCGAGTATAATAAAATACAGTGCATCATCTCTCCCATCACACAGGAAGGTGTGGAAAAATGTTCTTTATGGTGCATTTTTCATTTCCTGTAACACAGAATTATTAATTCACAGTCTCTTAACTTGTGCTTTTAATATTAGCTTTGTATTCATGAAAAAAGGATTTGCTTTCACACAGAATTATGGATGCTTTCCGAGAATATTCAGTCAAATAAAATCCATTAGGGCAAAAAAAAAAAGTGAGGGAAATGCAAAAACTGTGGTTTTAATGCAACAAATAATTTGCCATTAACCTCACCTGTTATTTTATGGTAAGTAGGGTCTTTGTTATTCTAATAATAACTTTGAACAGAAACCAATCAGGTAAGGATCAAAGCGCGACATAAAACACAGCGACACTGTGACCCTCCATCCATTACACGCGCTACTTTTGGACATGCTGTTCTACAATGGGGCTTTTACGTTTTGCATTTGTGATGTTTCAGCTGTTTCCAGGTGTCGGGGCCTGGACACACGACTGTGATGACGGAGAGGAAACAGCCCTGATGTGTGATCCCGATCCGGGTCGGCTCATTCAGTGTGCTGATGATACGCTCAAGTCTTACAACACGGGCCGACAAAGAGAGAAAATACAGCTGTGTTAGTCCTGGACGTCTCTGCTGCTGTCCAATATGAACAGAAATGTCAACAGTGAGCGTCTGTCAGCACCTCGTGTCAGATAATCACAGGAAGTGTTGCTTGTTGTAGCTAAATCCCTCGCTGGGCATCAAGCAGGGCGGTAACATCCTCTGAAAAGCAGATATACTGTTTCTTTATAATAGGATTATCAGTTATTCCAAACAAACACAACTTCAAGAGTGATCATCAAAAGCTGCCGTATGCTAAGAGAGGCTCTGAAACACATACATGAAATATACTCGCTTGTTTATTATGCTTTGACATTTGAAAAAGTGCATCTTTTTTAAATGTTAACATCCGTGATTCGGGAATATGAAATGTCTATGATGTGCTCTTTCGGATGATATCTGAGTGCAGGAGTGAGCATTTATTTGCAGAGCCGATGTGAGTCTGCAGCAATATTAAATGTCTTTGCATAAAATGCTCAGAGGAATTTATTCAATAGAGCCAAAGTTTGTTTTCTCTCTGTTTCTTATAGACTGGATGCAGGTACAGCACAGCCGGAGATCTCTCACCGCGTGGAAGTTATTAATTTGTTTCATATTGATGCTGTCCCATCGGTATCACCATAATGGCTGAGTTAAGTCTAAGGGAAAATCAATCTGAAGTGCACGCTTGTCTTGGATGCTAATGCTTTTGTTATGTTTTCTGAGCCTCAATATTCTACTGTAGCAGGGATATATGGGTAGTGGAAATATCCTAGGTTGTTCTACAGTGCATTCAAATGTTTCTCTTTGGTGCAATATGATGCTGACATTTGGCAACAGTGTTTGAAATGAAAAGGTTATTCCTCAGCAGTCGTCTGAGGTATCATTTATACTCTATCAGGTTATCTGGGTGCCTTTGTTTCAATGTTGTCATTCAAATCTAAAAATCCTGCAGCTTATTGAGATTTTGGAGACATGTATGATGAGGCGTATGTGTGCAGAAGACAGACTCCAAAACTATGTTCATGGGTGTCGCAGGATCTGTGATGCATTATCGTGTATAACTGCATGTCGTATAACTGCTGCAGGGTAAAGCTTCCAAAGAAATAAGCAGCGCCCAGTTCGGAAGTAAGAAAAGTTTGTTTGGTAGAGCAGCTTTCACAGAGCAAGGTCATGTGTGTTTGATTCCTGACTGCTACAGTCACATGTCGAAGTGTCCTTGGCATGACACTGAAGCCCAAATTGCTCCCGGTGGTATAGTCAACGGGTATGAATGGGTATAGATTTGATTGGAGATTGGCACTTAGGCCTTTGCCATCAGTGTGTGAATTTCAGGGGGCAAAGGTTACTAGGTTAAGGGTTGACATTTAAAAAGAAACAGCAGAATAATGTAGGAATATTTGATTTGCCAATAACTTATGATACAACTCTGTATGACTAAAGAACAAACAAACAAACTTGGTGGAGGGTTATAATGTTGCTCACCGTTGGCACTATGTTGTGGCGACATTATTCCACTGCACCTGACCCAGTATAGCAGAGTTGCAGTTGAAAAAAAGCTGCCTGTGGAGGAGTGGATCTCACCTACGACTCGGTTCCCGTCGTTTGCACCAAAGAGCCGTTCAAAAGAATCGGCTCGTCCGCGAATGTCACAACTCTACTGGTGATGTAGGGATGGAGTAGGTAAGACATATACACAGGTGCCTGATCATGCAGGGCTTTATAAATAAAAACAAAGACCTTAAAAGGAATTCTGAAATTGATTGGAAGCCAATGTAGGGATAATGAGATAGTTGTAATGTGAGTCGACCTGCTAGTAGTCAAACATGAGCTGAAGTCATCAAGCAGGGAAGAAAACAAAAGCTTGTGAGACAACAGATTTAAGTTTAGCAATGTTTCTTAGGTTAAAGAGGGGATATTATGCTGTTTCACATATTAAGACATATACATAATGGCACAATGTTAGATGTCCAGACTAAACGTGGGTGAAGTTTCAAATCTGTGGGTAAAAGTATGTTGGAGTAATCCCCAGGCTTCTCAGCTCAGTCTGCAGGCTGCTGTGAAAGACACATTTCTGCATGCTGCACTTTGTGACGTCACAATCAGAAGAAAGCGGGCTTGCAGGGACAGGGTTTCTTAAAGGGATGGAGCCTGACTGAGTCGTCTCAGGCAGAGGCTCTATGAGGGCCTGCACAGAGCACCAGTGTGAGAAACCTGGAGTGTTTTTTTAACTGTACATTGTGCTAGGCTACTCCTCAGGTATCACAGAGTGAAATATGAAGCTTTAAATTAGCATAATACCAACCTTAGAAGAAACATGAATGGGCTAATGACTGAATATGTTGATCAAAAAGCATCGCCTGATCAAATATCACACAAAGATTTTTGAGATTTTATGAATTCATAGAACTATAAAAAAAAACAGCATGCATGATAATGCTTCACAAAGTTCAACAGAAATGAAAAGAAGCGATGCACTTGCTGGATAATGTTTCTGCTTGATAATTTGCAAAGGACCTTAATATACTGGAAGTCCTAATTGTGCTCTATGATACAAAGTGGAATGTGTTTGCAAAGTTAAATAAAAGCTCTTTAAAAAAGTGAAAAAAACATTAACTATACAAAATAAAATGGAGTATTGTCAGCGTTAGTGTGCTTGGTATGTGCTTTAAACTACAATAGATGTGGGACACACTTTTTGTGTCTACCCTCAGACTTTAAAAACACCTTTGTGCTCCTGTGCTGCAGACTCCCCGGCTCAGTAAATAAGAGTGAGTTTACCCTGATTATTGTCTGACACAATCAGAAGAGTCCTCCGCACACACACACACACACAGCCGGAGACAGGCTGATACTGCACAAATCAGCTTGCTAAAACACCCTTGTTAACATTTTAAACCTACAGAATCATAAAAGGTGATGGTGGGGAATTTTTTTTGGACTTCCTTCCCTCCCCCCCCTCCCCTTAAATCACACACTCTCCATTTGCAATTCCAAATCTAGAACATAAATACGGCTTCACGGCAGCAGCGTGAATCCAACTAAAAAAACCTTGAATAGATTTTGAATTTTAAAAGCGAGATCAAATGAAAATCACACAAAGGCACCAGCAAGTGGAATTGAAAGTGTGATACAGATGAGGGGGGTGTTGGGGGGGTACGGATGAAAACAGGATTAGACTCCACAGGCCTGGTTCCCACAGATTGCCTGAAATGGGGAACAGATTTAAAGCAGGTACTGTGTGTTGACAGGTTTGCTTCTTTTTTTTTTTGCACAGGCATTTCCCTTTCCTTTTTTTCAGCATGTCTTACACATTTAACTAGACCCATGTCAAAACCTGTTTACATGTCATGAAAGGAAGCGGAACATGTTCAAATCGGGTAAGCCATTGAGGAAGAAACTTGGATGATTTGACAGTTTGAGTCTCTTTAATATTGCCCACTTTAAGCCGGCTGAAACAAATGATACGCATGTCTGCCGCTTGCTGTTCCCCTGCTATTAAACGATGTTGTAATTGATGTTGATTAAAATAATTCTGCGAAGAGTAAATTCTGCCCTTGTCTTCACGTGTTACGCACGCACACAAGTGCGCAGCAGTTCAGAGGCCGTGTTGTTGTACCTCGATTTTCCTCCTACAAACCAAATACGGGCAGCATGCTTAAGCGTTTCCTCGTGTCAGCAACTTTTAGAGATTAAACTGTTTCATGTTTAATGGGATAAGGAGGAACATGAGCTTCTATCCAATCCTGGCCCAATTGAGTGTTTTTAATGCAATTTGTCAACTCCCTCTGCTAGTGGGATTTGTTCCATACTGTTAGATGTGGAGTCAATTACATAGTATCTCTGAAGAGTATTTTGCTTGAGAGATTGCTCATCTGGCAATATTAAAGCTACTTAGTATATGTTTGGCAGGAGTGACGGAAATACAGTTAACAGGTTTTTAAATTCCACAGCCACTTTTTTTAAAGCATGCAATTTGAGAAGTTACCGTTAGCTGCACGTGCGCGCATAAATATAGAAGTGTATGTCACCGTTATAACGCGGAGAGCAAATAAAACATTCACTTAACTCTATATAAGATTCAGAACTGTCCAATATGATAAATTACACACTCCTCGCATTACAAATGACCCGCCGGTTAATGTTAACAAATATTCTCCCTTAAGGGCCTCTATTAATAATTTCATATTCTCTCCAAATATTATTCTATCCACCTGCTGCGTGTGATCCCATTTTTCCCTTTTTTTCCCCCCCTGTTTTGTGATCATACATAATTTAGTCCCCGGCCACATCTAATAAATGATGTTGACATATGCTCTTGCAGAGAGAGAGAGAGAGAGAGAGAGCACTGCCTGGAAGTGTTGCTTGATAAGCTTCTTTGCATTCTCACTGGATCCAATTTTGCCCTATCAGTACATGGCTCTGCTCACATGGTCCACTAGGCCTGGAGATGTCCCGGGGCTTCCGATTAGTGAAAACTGTTGGAGGGGAGGAGGAGGGGGGAGGAGATTTGTGGAAAATTCTAATTTGTCACCAATAGTTTGTTTTTTTAAGGGTCCTATTTATTTTATTCTTGATCAAGGTTCATAAAAATCAGATTCAAGCGCCTGTTTTATTTATTTTAATGTTCTGACTCTTTAGATTTCATGGCCAGTTTTCACACTGTGTCCGCCTAGCCACCGGAATGTGGAGATGGATTAAAAATTGAAATTGCTTTAAGCGCTTATATCCAAATATTTGTCCATTCTCCGCCTGAAATAAATTCCTACAGTTCCAACTCAACACCACCCTCCTCCTCCTCTTCTTTTTCTCCTGCGCGGCCCCGAGCATTACGAGCGAGAATCAATCCGATCAATTCCCCTCGACCAATTGTTTGTTGTTTTTTTTTCCTGCTGACCACACCTCAAGGATTAATATTTGATTAGCCTTTAGGAGAGGTGGAAAGTACTTATTAACCTTATTTGTCAATCTGTCAGTGCCACTGTGCGGAGTGTGCCTTGCGGCGGGGAGCGCGGGGTCCGGAGGGGGGAGGGGATCACTTCGGGGAATATCATGTCTTCCAATGGCTGCTCTCCTCTGGATGTTTCATCATAATTATCCATTTTAGGCGCCTGCCACAAGCATGACATCCATCCCTGCATTTTGAATACATTTGTTAATTGATAATATGATGCGTTGTCTCGCAATAATGTAATGGTGTTGATGTTTAGCGGCTGTTTCCTTCCACAATTTGGCCAATTATGCCCGTTTCTTTACATACAAATAAGATGGTTTTATTGTTAGTGATTGTTTGTAAACAAAAAATATGGAGTACGTTGCCATTTAGGGTCATTTTCATTAAGGTCCATGAAGACAAAGCATTTACTCAGTTTGAAATTGATGAGTAAACTTCCACACTGTAAGCAGTCCTTTTTTTCATTAGTAATTTTAATTAAGTCTTCTGCACAACACTGAAATTGACTTTATGTTTAATTGTTCATTATACGTCTTGTTTTCCTACAATGGGGAAATTAAGGGGCCTCAAATGGATGAATCCGAGACATGATTAGTCTTGTTCATCCCAAAAGTGTAATTTTTTTAATGCCCGGCGTGAGCTTTGCTGCAAAGTGAAATTGATACTCGGTATATGAAAACATTTAATGAATTGCCAATTCTGTTGTCAAAATCAAGCTAACAGATATTCTGGGGGGAAATTTGAGGAGAGGACGCACATTTTGAACATTCAAGCTTTTTTTTTTTACTGACAATAAAAACATTGTTTTCCAGAATTTAAAAGAATAACATCTGCTCGGATGCCACACACACACACACACAGGCACACATTATTTAATAACCGATGGCTTTATCTGTCTGTTGTTTACAGAGCGCAACTCTTGCATCACTGCGGGCGTCTTTAAGGTCTCACTGTCTCTGCCTTTAAAGTGTTTGGGTCTCAGTAATAACACCTCTCCGTGCTCATTGGAGGCCTCCCAGATCCGTCTCCTCCACCTCGGTGTTATCTGTGATCGTACGCCCCCACGCTATCGAGCTCAGTCAAAGACCATCCCATGGTTTGCAGTGTTAATTACAGATCCTTTGATGTGATAGAACACAGCCCTGTAGAGATTGATTACTCTTTGAGCTAAGTTGTCTTCCAATTACTTAGACAATTAGCCAACTAATTAAAATACTTACCCTGTGCGTTGAAAGAGGAAGAGGAGTGCTGCTGTGAGGATCTCCCTTGATATATGAGCTGCCAGGGATTCTCAGAGTGTCTCGGCTGAGGAGGAGAGGGCCTGGTGCGCCGGCTGCAGCTCAGGAAAAAGGCCCCGAAATGAGTCGCTGCAGCAGGCTGGGATCACATCGTGGATGAAGCATTCGGGGACGTTTATCACTTCCTGTTAATAGAGGAGAAGGATGTTAGATCAGCGGATGAAGTCATGTTTTAAATGCATCATTTCAGGAGGTGTTTTTCCGGGAACTTCTGAGACAAGCTCAAATATGAAACATTTCTAAAAGGATGATTTTTCTTCTGTTCACTTTTTATCTCTGCTGACTCCAGAAGGAGCAAATGTACAGAGCCGATGCTCAGCCCGGATTCTTCTCCTCACTAATAATAAGAAAGTTGAGCTGGAGTCACTGGAGCATGTCTGAATATTTACATCCAAATCATTTGTAGTTGGACTGAAAATTGTCAGTTTGGGACTCTTTATTTCAAGGGTCCGTGGAGGAATTTGGTCCACAGATAAAAGAAGAGAAAAATAATTTCTAAGATTCCCAAGAGGCTTAAAATAATTTAATAGCAAACAGTCACTGCTCCGTCTCTGTTATCAAAATATTGAATATGTTGTTCATTTATTTGCACGCTGTGTTTGGCATATTTCTGTCCCTATTTATGTTACGTGTGCGTGTGCCGTGTGAGGTTTCAACAGACCGAAGCAAACAGACTTAAGAACAGTTCATGTGTCTCGTGATGAATGGCAAATGTGGCTGTCTGTCTGACCTGCGGTGCTCCTTCCATAATGTCAGAGAGGCTTGTGAGCACAAAAGTAGAAAAATATTCCAGTGAAGTGTAGACTGGCATTATCAATTATAGTGCATGATTGGAGTCAGTTGTAAAAATTTCAGCAAAGACTGATTGTGATCGCAATTTTCTAAAGGTTGTATGTTACGAAACATCACCAAGTTTGCAAGACGTCCTCAAAATTGAATAAAAAAGTTTTTTGATTGCCCTCAAGAATCTTTAACTCTTACACACCTATCTGCATCATTTGTCCCTTTAAAAACTGTTACAGATGATTGTTGCATAGATATACAACCATCTTTATTATCTGACACTGCTATGGTTAATGATTGGTTGGGTTACAGTCACATTTGGGCCAAGACATTATTTGGTTATGGTCAGGGAAAGATTAATCTCTGTCTGTAGGCAGGAGCGTGGATTTTAGGGACAGCAAGTATTCTGGTTTCCGTTTGTAGCACGCTCGTAGTCCGAGTAATTTTGACCAATCACATATCAGCAGGCTGCGGCGTATGCAGGAAAAACAGTCCGCGTGGAGAGCAAAAGCAGGTGGAACGTAATCCACCATAATGCCATCCCGGCTCCCATCAGCGTCATCTGACCATGATTTACCTTCTTATTAATCTCTATAAACAGACATCTGCATGCTAACAGCTAACAGTCTGTTCTAGATCTAAAATTCATCTTGAGATGAATTCCCTGACGCGGTGTCACAAAAGCTTAGTGTTCAGATTTCCCCACTTCCTCGAATGCATCAGAAATGATCGATCAGACCTCCGTTTAACAAAAAGTAGTTTTCTTCTCCTCTTGAGGACAGACCTGACAAAGCTTCATTTTCACTTGTTACTAATCTGCATCATGATGCTGAAATTTGGGCAAAGGTAAGACCCGGTAATTACAAGTTAATCAAAAGAAAAAAGTTTTCTGTGAACAATGCAGCACGCGGGAAAGGAAGTCTTGACTGGAAGTCATTTTTCGCTTACCGCTGGCTACACGCCCGACATGTTTACCGTTGTCCCCAGAGGCTATATCGTCGCCAGACTATAGCTGATGGGATCTGAAATTGGGAAAAGATTGACAACAAGCTAATTTGTCTTTTTGCTCCTGGTGTCATTTTTCTTATTATGCAAACATTTGCATTTGTGCCTCTTCTGAAACCACAGATACCGTTTAATTTTCTTTGTATTATATCATCAATAATAATTAGTGATGTAGAGAAAATATTATATTTGTATTTGCTGGTCTTAAATATCTTTATTCGGACACAAACATAGATTAAATAATGCAAATTTAAGCAATAATAGATTAGTCGCTGCTCAGACAGAAATAGAAGTTAGCTGCTGGTTTTCCTGGAGGCCTATTAATGTTATATTGTTTAAACATGTTAGCCTAAAAAGCTAATTATATAGGTGTTTTACACATATAGCTTTCTTTCTTGCTTATTACGGTATAATCTGTGCAATCATCAAGATATCATCAAAAACGTGTGCATAAACTTCAAACAACTAAGAGCAACATAGTGCATTTCAAACTTTGACACACCTTTTATTTTATTTTTTTAGATTATGTTTTATGCTTTGCCTTTATTTTGAAAGGACAGCTGAAGACAGACAGGCAGTGCGGGGAGTAGAGAGCTGCTCTACCAACTTAGCTCAACCAGTGCTCCGACACACCTCTTATATATAGTATATTTGTGTTGATGCTAACTTCATGTTTAGCTCGTCTGGGATTCATTTAACTCTACACGCCCACATTAGAATGGGATGAAAAGTTGTTTTATTTTTGGTGCCCGCAGCATCAGACTGAGGCCTGTCACACTTATTGTCATGTCCCTTTAACCCCAGCTGGGCAACTCCATTATTCCCCCTCCATTGTAATGTTAATGCTGCGTTATCTGTGCAAGGGACAAATATGCAGGGGACAATGGGGATGTAGACATCCATTCAATTTATGCATCCATAATTGCTTTTGATGATGTAGATAATTATGTTGCACTCTGGAGAGTTTTTGCAGCGAGAAAATGATAGAAAAACCTTAAAACCTTTAATCAACTGTCCTGAGTAAATAATGTTTTAACAATATTCTTAATTCACTTTCATATCAAGCTTCAAAATCACTTAGTTACTGACAATATTGTGTGTTTGTCTCTGGGATTTAGAGCACTTGACTGACACGTCAATGTTTTTTTTAGCTTGTGATGAAAATAACATAAAACAGTTGAGTAAAATAAATCTGTGTACATGTATTCCTGCTGTAATCGGATCCCCCTCCCCCGTTTGTCTTCCCTTTCCCCGCTGCCAGTCGAACAGGAGTGTGTCTGATTGAAGTTGTTGGGGCAGTTTGGATCGAAATACCCCCCACTGATAAAGGGTCAACCAGCCTGAAAGATCAAACTCTCCTTCCTCATCCTCTAATCACGGACTATATAAAACAATCTTAGCACCACTTAACCTGAGCAGGGGCCCTGATATGGCTTGGCATGCTCTGTCTCTATTAATCAATCAACTTCAGGTCTTCAGGAGATCTGGGATGCAAATGTGTGTTACACTGTGGCTGAGGGTCTCGTTTCTCTGGGGTTTTTGTAGATATTCAGCCCTTGGGTACAAAATTCCCGTGACATACATGCAGTTTAAATACAAACTAATACAATAAATTGGAAATAAGAGCTTTTATGTTTAATTATTTTATTTTAGATACTCCCAAGTCACTGTGTGCACTCACTAAAGCCCTTTTCCAGCTGGTCAAAAACCACGCTAACACCTGGCTTTTTTGCTTAATGGGAAAGGATACAATCGGCATTCAGAACCGGGTCAAATGACTCTGCAGTAGACCCGGGTAATTATCGCCTCGCCTCCGATCGGCATTGATGGATATACAAAACCAGTGTCGACACGCTAATCTCCTACCCCTCTCCGGCGCGATGCTATGCTCCGTCGGTAACTTCTGCGACTCCTTGTCATCTCAGCCACAAATCCGTCCACAAATCTCCGTCCAAGCAGTTCTTGAACATCATTCCAAATTTGTCGGCGTCGAGTTTGATTAACAGACTGAATGAGTAATAGATACAATAAAGACCTAAACACTTTAACATCTTCACTGTTTACTAACTCTGTTTCGGGTGCGTTTGTGATGTCAGATGTTATAAGTGGGTCTTCCCGGGTCTAAAAAAAACGTGTCAACCGGTAAATTTTGGTGGGAAAGGGGTATAACTCAGACAGTGACTGATGAATAAAATTAATTATTATTATTATTCTGTCTCTTTTGCCAGACAAGAAGTAAATGCTTTAATAGAGTAAAAAACTAGCCAATGATTCACTAACCAGAGACTCACTAATACGAACTTTAGCTGGTTTGTTTTAGCTGGTTTCCTCTAGCTTCTAGCTAAGCTAACTAGCCAAGTGGTAGCTTCATATTTAATGTGGTCCTGCAGACTTGATGGGGATTGATCTTCTCAACTAACGAATATATTTCCCCAAATGTTATCTATTTCAATTTCATGTAGCTAATATCATATTTTAGCTTCACTACATTTTTAAGGAAAAAAAGTTTTAAATCAATTGTTACTATATTTATGTTACAGCTATTTTAGTACAAGTGAAGGTGCTGAATTAAAAAACAGACAAAATGAGCTAAGGTTAATATATATTTTTAATGAACCCAAGCTTAACATCGCTAATAATATAATATATAATGTGTCAAAGCCACAAGTGACAATTTTCTGTGCTGCTATTACTGATTTTTGGACCTTGGAACAGTAGAAACACATTTTGACATATCGGCATCAGAGAGCTTGTGGAACGCAGCTTGCTCGCCGCTCACTCGCCACATCTCGCCCACATCTCAGGTTGATATAAGCTGCAGGTAGACAAAGCTAACCGGAGTTATCCCCCTGCATGCTGCCACAGATAAATCAATGTATGAGAAACACTGAGCTAGCTAACAAGCTAGGTGTGGTTAGCGCAGACACTTTTACTGCTAATTAGTGTTAACATGGCTTGTTTGACTGCCTGTTAGTACAATGAACCGCACAGCAAGTCATGATGTTTTCTTTCCTTATCATTTTTGCATGACAAAATATCTAAATTGTTTTAAATGGGTTGACAACAGGCCGAGATGTCAAGTTCAGTGGCTCATAGATGAGGTTATGGCCCGACAGCTAGCAGTCCTCAGAGCAGCAACGGCCCCAATTTTGCAAAACTTTAAGCTTCAATATAAGTTTAATGTTTGAGTTATTAGAATTTGTCTAAAGTACAGTTGTCTTGAACGGGAAAATTAGATATAAGGATCCAAACTGTCCAGTATCACACCAGTAAATGTATTTATTTCTACTGTTAAGTTATTTGTTCTAAAAGATAGATATGAATGCTGGAGTTTGGCTTATAAAAAAACATTTTTAAAGAATGTATCTCAGTAAGTGAGCTATACTACATCCACCAACACTGTCTATGTCATATCTTTGCTAGTGACAATAGATCAACAGTAAAAAACACCATTTGCAAAGGAGAATGGTGCCTTGTGACTTCAGCCGAGTGTCAAAGCATAATACTTTGCACTTTTCGTGCCATTAAACCCCGCCGTTTTCTTGTTGCGATAGCTCGCTTTTAGTTCCTCACAAATGTGCATGTAATGATGCTACTGAGGGTCAGTTTCATTGTGAGAAACGACATACTATGCACTTTGAATCTGTAGGCCGCTTCACTGAGGCCGAGCGTGTAATGTCCCTCCCCGCTGCTGTGTACAGTCAGGGAGCTGCATCGAATGGCTGCTCCATCGTCTGAGGGTGGCTGGGCTGCTTATGAGAGGAACATAAACTACAACGCAATATCCCATTGTCTCTGGCCACTTAGTTCCTCTCATTGTTGGAGGTTATTTTGCCCTTATGAGGGGCAGAAGGTTTTCCGTGTCAGTGGCGGGTGATTAATGACTCGCTGCGGCTCCCTCCTGCTGAAAAGTGCACACTCAGTCTAGACTAAGATTTCCCCAACCTGCACCTTCTAACCAAAAAGACATCCATAGCAGTTATTGAGGACTTCCCATAGAAACCGTCGTCCTCCTGAACTTATTTAATGCATTTGTTCGTCGGACTCAAAAAGAAAAGCATAATTGAATTTTAAGTGGAAAGTCACATTTACATCACTCCATTCCCTCATGGTTAATCAGGCTAATTAGCTGGACAAATGGAAACGTAACATGTTTAGAATCAGACAGTGTATTGTAAATTAATTTCTTTAACCATGTATTTTCTTGACGCTGCATGGAAGTAAAGATATCAAGCAGCGACATCATACAAAAGACAGCCCAGCCTCCTGATTTGACAATCCCTTAAAGAGCAACTTGCAGGTTGGAGACCCGATTGAATCAATGTGTAGGAAAATGATATAGTAATCATATTTTCAACAAAATATACGAATTAATACACTGCAGCAGCTTCTGGAGTCATTTTTTCGTAGGTTCCGCATCAAAACAGTCAACCAGATGTGACGTAACAAAAGGGAGTCCCACCGATTAACGACGGGTTTAACATGAATAAATATGGATCTAAATGCCAGTCTTGTCATTGAAGATGTAAAAATTGTTACTTCATATGCATACAACGGACCACAGGCTTATAATTATGAGCCTGTTAGGCGTCAAAGAGACCAGGAACAGGCTGGGATGAGCAGAAATAACGGCCACAGGAGAGACATTGAGCTGTAGTGCGGTGTTGTGATGAGTGAACGGCGTTAGCTAGCAATATCTAACACTCAAAATAAATTCATGAGTAATGCTTTGTCTAGACCCACATTACATAAATCAATTTTGTCCTGTATTGTTAAATGTTAGAATATCAAATTTTAAAAAATCATTTACATTTACATCCCGCTCTGTAAGCCAGGGCGGGATCAGCGGCTGCTTTGCACACGCGCGATTCAATTGCAGTGTGGACGCGGAGTGGTGTGGTACCCCTCTCCGCTCTGACTGCAGCTGGGACTGCTGCGTGAGGCTAAGACTGACCGCCTGTGAGTGCTTTGGGATGGGGAGGGGCTCACGGCAGCACCTGCTGCTCGTTGAGGACAGTAACTGCAGAACGATACATGCTTTACGATACGTCAGAGTCTCCAAAACACCAGAAAAGTCTCCAATAACACCAGAAAAAGTCGCTAGATTTGTCGCTAGTCGCTTTTGACAAAAAAAGTCGCCAAGAGGATATCGAAAGTCGCCAGATTTAGCAAGAAAGTTGCCAAGTTGCCAACACTGGTCCTGATACTGTGACAGGTACTTGTGTGTCCCGTCCCGAAGTCCCGTCTCTTCACCTGCGGAAAAACGTACCTAGGAATGAAAGCTAGCTCCGAAAACGGTGAGCTTGATGTCCTGTCAAGCTAGAATTTGTGCAACCGGCACAAACGCAAAAATCAACCATCATAAGACCTGGTGAAATGTAGTGTGAGACCAAAATACACAATACGATAAGACCGCTCAGACTCACTACTACCTACTAAGATTGAGTATTAATGTAGTAAAAAAATTACCTGCAAGTTGCTCTTTAAAATCTCTTTGTGGCAAATACCAAAGGAAGCCCTCTCATATGAGGCACATTACCAAACAGGAAGGATATATTTTGTGTTGGGGGTGTTTCACTGGGACAAGCATGTCTTCCTACTACGCAGGAAACCCACCTTTGTTTCCTGACCTTTCCTATCAAACACTATTCTTGTTCCCAAATCCCTCAGAGTGCAAGAAACAACATGACTCTGCTGGGGCCTATATGACTCAAATTATATCATTTGTCCAATTTGCTATTGTTTCATCCATGTCAGGATAATTTGCTTTGGGTTTCTCTGTAATGTCTGGGGTTTTGTCTCCCCCCCTGGAGAGATCCGCTATACAGTGAGTGGCCTAGATAGACTGTTTATCAAGTGCCCCTTGTTCTGTCAAGTTGACTTTCCAACCATGATGCACAGACAAAATGTACAGCTTCATTTCACCGCTATTCTCAGGAGGGGGAGAAAAAAAAAAGCCTGTGATCGCCGCAAGAATGTGTTTACCTGCTGCATTAATTGGGTCAGAGTTAAAAAGCGCGGCGGAGACGGTCTCGCGGAGGATAAAGACGAGGCAGTCATCATTACTCAACACCTACTGTATAATGACAGCTTCATCTCTCCCTCAGTAGCCATCCCACTCCTAATTAATCTCATCATCGCTCCGAACAGTTGGACAGTCAGCAGCTAAACAGATTTAACATATGCTATCATCACTACTACCACTCGGAAACCATTTCTCTTGCAAAGTGAATTCCAGATTTGCCTGTGGAGGATCACAGTTTGATCTCTCTGCAAAATGCATTCACGTATTTGAGTGTATTTGGCGTCTAAGCCGCACTTAAATACGTGCTCACGAGCAGATTGACGATCCTTTTGCAGCACTAAATTGATTCATCAAAGTATTTTTTTAAGCGTCACAATCAGTGTCACATTTTGACAACTGGTGGCAGCACTCTCATTAATCAACTCGTGAACTCGGTCATATTCGGCCTCCTGGGTTCACTCGGCACAGACAGCAGTTACAGTCAGCGACCACCAAACGCAGTGGACTCCCTGACAGCTCCTTCTGCCTCGTCCAGATCACAGAGACAGCCTTCCTCTCGTGACGAACGGGGGAAGAAATCAGCAGTCTTTACCGTTAATAATGTCGAAGTGTTGAAACATCATCCTCAGCAGGCAGGGGTGTCATGCTTCTCCAATTAATTGCTTGCTCGCCAAATGTATCTTTGCACATTATCTTGTTCTATCTTTTGATTGCATGTGCTTAATCCTTATCATAATTGGAGTTGCACACCGCCACTGGGGCAGTCGTGTCTCATACCAAATTAGGCTTAAAATTGTTTACCCAAGTTTGGATGCTGCTCCATCTAGCTAGGAATTTAATATTACAGAAACCAATTATCCTTCTACAGAAAAGATTAAGAATTCACAAAATAAAGTAGATATAGTTACATTTAGTGTGGCGATCTGTTGTTCTTTTTCTGGACAGAAGATGATGTACTTCAAGTCCAAAAAGACCAGACTTTCTGTGAAGTCTATTTGGAATACAAAATACTCCCAGTGCACGGTGTTTTAACTCCTACAACGCACAGAAAGGACAATAATGATACCTATGAAATGGCTACTATAGCAGCATCTCTCATTGCAGCTTGGCATGTGCAGGTGTTGTTTTCACACACGTTGTGCAATGTTAGCACATTGTAAAGGCAGCGAAAGGTCGAGACAGCTCCCAGAGTCATTACCAAAGCTCAAAGGTGATGCATTAATTCAATCAAACCTCCCGGTTCCATACTGTAGATACACACCTGACTCTATATGTTCACTTTACTTTAATGTGAAGGAGGCAAATGTTAAGTTAAAGTGGCGATCCGATTAGCCGGTTAAAAAAAAAAAAGTCGTAAAATGTAGTTTAAAATCTGTGTCTGGGGTTCAGTAGCAAAATGGTCTAGAGGTTTGAGTCCCATTAAATTAGAGCTGAATTCAAATTTATAATTGAACTGTTGCATATTTTCAAAATTAAACTAATGTTAACAAGCATTGAATTCCATCAAAAAACAATAACTTTTTAAGATTTATTGTCGTTTTACATGAGAAAGATCCCATGTTTGTGTTTTCCCATGTGCTCATATCACTGGTTTTAAAGAGCAGCTCCAGTAATGTCTTAAGACATAAAATGCTCTGCTTGAAATAATAAATTGTGTCTGATGCAAAATATGTTTAATTACCTTGTAAAAATCCTCCCAAGGCACCTCTTCCTTCTCCCTCTTTAAAAATTCCCGAATCAGCATAGCCCCGCCCCCTCTATGCAAATTTCAAACCACCCCCTCCGTCGCGAAAACAAAACACGTCTCTGCCATGGTTAAGTGTCAGCTTGTTGAAACTTAGCTAGTTTGAAATGTAGTAATTTGTAGTAGTAACGTTAACGTTAGTAGTCAGTAGTGAGTTTGCAAACATTACGATGACGGTTACAGCTGGCTCGCGCATCGCCGAAGTGGTTCCCATAGGTTGCACATAATGATATGCATAGTGTCACCTCGTCCATTAACGGGATTGGGTCCTTAGGTTTGTGACGTCTCCAACCTGCCAATCTGAAAACGTGTTGTTCAAAAGCAGACAGGCCCAGCCATGGAGATGACTGCTTATGTTGTCCCTGATATGTCTTGTAGCACATGAACAACACCACATGGAGATGTTTACAAGGTTAAACACGTGATTTTCACTAGAGGGGGTCTTTAAGTAGGCGGGGCTCAGGTGTAAAATAGTGATGTCATGTTCTTTTGGCACCAATCAGAGTTTAGCACAATTGGAGTCGGAATGTGATGACAGTTGTTTGGTTTCCGTTAATTAAATCTGTTTTAACCACACCCACACAGTTCTGATGTAGAAGAATAACTTTAAACTGTTCATGAATATTGAGTTTTGATTGTTGCATGTTTACATAGTTGCACACTTCCTAGATATTCAGACAGTGTTGCATGTGTGAGGTCCAAGGTTGGCTCCCTTTGTCACGGTTGTAACTCTTGATTTTCCTCACTGACGGTCGCTTTCCATTTTAGACTGTTTGCCTTCATCTGAGCGTAGAATTTGTTTCTTTTTCTTTGGATTTTCACTTATTTTTGAAGTTGTATCTGTAGTCATCGATCTTTTCTTTGTTTGTTCAGCCATAGTAGATTACTGTTTATTCGCATCACTTGCAGAGACCGGAAAAGCAGCCGCTTAGCTCCGCCTACCCTCTCTGACAGACCAACCACTGCTGGGTGATGGAAAACGCGTCAGTAACTGGGCACCGCTTGTGATTTTTTCCAGTCTGTAATACTGCAAATGCAAAGGCTTTCATCAGTGGGCCATAGGCTCAATCACCATTGTGTTACCTCATTCGGCGATAGTGACTTAACAGACATTTATTTAAATGAAAATCTGAGAGAAAGAATTGAAGCCATGTTCAGGGGCTTTTAAAGACCTGCCAATCAGTCTGAGTTTGACACGAGAGCTGTGTTTCATACCTGTTTTCAAATATTCCTGTGTATGCAAGAGCATGTAGAAGAAGTAAGTTGAACTACACTGGATTAAAAAAATACACACATCGGTCCTCTGAGGATTTTCAGTTTACTTTGGCACAACGAGAGCAGAAAAGAAGAACAGCGATGGAGTCAAGTGAGCAGTTTTACAAGTTTAGATAAAACAGGCTGATAATATTTGCAGTGATATAACAGTTTTTACTCTGCTGCTGAGGCACAGGAGGACACTTCTGGCTCCTTCCATGCAGCTTTCATGACCCGGTGACATTTTGTGCATTGGTTATGGCGTGCACACTGTACCCTTTCAATGATCTCCATTAATGTTGTTTCAACGCTGTGAATGAAAAGCCTCACAGAGGGTTTGTGCTGTAAGTCCAGCTGTTGGTCCGGTCTTAAGGCGGTATTGCAGGTTCTTGTGAAAGGTATTTCTTATCCTCTGCGGTCTCTACGGAGGCATATTGGCAGACGCTGTTTGCTCTGTTAATTAAATTTCCTCTTCGCAGCAAATGAGGTCATATTCCACCATTGGTGTAATGTCTCTCTCATGTACAACAAAGGGAAAGCAGAGCGTCCAGGAATCTTTACTGAAACAATCAAGTACATCTTTTTTTTTTCCTGTGGATCTATATTTTTGAGGAGCATCGCCATGGCGAAATTTGATGCCACTGCTTGTGGTTTTTATTGCTTCAATTTTACAGACAGTTGGGATTAATGTCAGTGTCTATAGCTTCCAGGAAAAAATGGGCAATAATGTTTGAGCCTTTTCCATTATTCTCAGGCCATACAGGATGAAATCATTTGTTCTTAACCCAGCTCGCAATATTGTTAAGATTGTGACGGTGCGGCATTTAAAATGTCGTTCATCATGACGCATGTCATATTGACTTACTTAGAGATGATCTCCAGGGTGGCTGTTTGTGCCAGAATCATTCTCCTGAGCTATAAATAAGTATATGTTTTATGTTATTGAACATTTTCTTCAGATGAGTGTGATTCTAAACGACATATGTGTCTTATAAACCTGCGAAAGTGTCTATTTGAGTATTTAGAACAACATTTGACAGACAGCAGGGTTAAAAGAGGACATCGCATCAGCGAGTGTCGTAGTTGTTTACACCGGCACATGCCATCATAACTAAATACCAAAAGACTTCCCTTTGAGGGGAGAAGAAATTGTTATTTTTTCTAATTGGAAATGCTCACTTCCAGTGAACGAGTTAAGATAAGTTAAGTGAAGTGGCCATCCAATTAAACAGCCGGGGAAATTTCCATTTTGATATCCGTTTTCTTTCTTTAGCCACGTCTCTTTTGTTAAGGAACACTCGGGCTGAAATGAAATCAAAGGTTTTATTTACCTGTTCTTAGCCATTCGTACAATTTCACTCCCCTGTATTATGCAGATACGACAATGTCATTTCGTTAAAAACCATTATGTGTGTGTCCCACTGTTTTAATTACTTCGCAATTCAGCATGACCAAAAGTATTTGAGAGTTCCCAAAAGTGAAGAGGTCCGATTTAAAATGCTCCGAGTGTCGAAACAAAACAATTGCATTTAAGGTTTTTACTGATTACAATTTATTTTGCCAATTTTAGATTTAACTAGTTTATTTAATTGTTTTTAGAAAGTTTGATTAAAGTGTCTCAGTCTCATTCAGACGTGAGCAGCACTGTTGTATGTTTTGGAGCATCACTGTGACATTTGGTGAATGTAAAGTGAGTCAATAGAGACACTGAAATATAGCAACTATTCACTTAAGTAAAATATATCTACTCTGTTTGTGTATATATTATTGCAGCATCTAAAGAAAGGCACATTATATCCTCCGCTGCCGTCATACATCAACACAGGCGACACCAGCAGCACCAGTGGCAGGCAAGTTCATTAATATGCATTTACATAACAATAGTCCCACTGGAGACCACTGATGCACATGTGACTGGTGTCGAGCATCCTGCATTATGAAACAACAAAGGGCCTGACAGGGGCAGTGCAAATAATAGAGACAGGAACTTGGCAAGACAATGTCTATGAAGTGTCTGTGAACAAAAGCAAGAAATGTCCTTTACTAAGGAGCAACACTGTCTGACTCCTCTTTGCTGAACATTAACATGCTTAGAACAACAGGAAAAAGAGCATACAGAAACTATAATCAAGTGGACAAATTATGAAATGAAAGACATGCACTGTAAAAATGACATGTAAAAGAGGCTTTTCTTGTTTGCCTTAACACTACACGCATTAACAAGAAGACGGATGCATTTAGGCTTTAAGGCAAAAGAATAAAAGAAATCGTTTCGATCACATTTATAAACTTTCAGAAACTAGCTTTACTTAACCTGCACCCTTTTGATTTCTTCAAAAGATTTGGGGCTAAATTCCCTTTTTGTTGCTAGCCCTGTAGTAGATCTCAATCATTAGGAATGATTGGATCAACCCAAACATGTTTCAATACTAATAAAGGCACCTGACTGTTGTTGAGGCTGTGGCTCAGTGGTAGAGCCGGTCGTCTCTCAATCGAAAGGTTGGGGGTTCGACCCCTGACTGCTACAGTCACATGTTAAAGTGTCTGAGGGTAAGATACTGAACCCCAAATTGCTCCCGAAGGCACAGCCATCAGGTATGAATGTGCATAGATCTGATTGTAGATTGGCACTTAGGTCTCCGCCATTAGTGTGTGTGTGAAAGGGTGAATGTGACATGTAGTGTAAAAGCAGCTTTGAGTGGTGGGAAGATTAAAGCGCGATATAAGTGGTAAAGTCCATTTACCATTTTTATGCAGACCATAAAGATTTTGAACCTATCTTCTTACCTAGTTCATCATATTTTAGACTTAGGCTACAAATTGTCAGGATATATATGGGTGCTTCAAAAGGACCCCTTTTATTCCACATCAGTCTGTATGTAAAAGGCGTGCCAAGTTCTGTGCCAAGAATAAAATCCTTTGTATTTATTAAGACTCTGGCTGTAGATACAAGACTCGGTGAAAATTAATCGTGATGAGTCCTATTAATCACTGACAGCAATATTAACATCTCTTCCTGTACTAAAAGTCACAGGCATGAAGAGTAAAGTAGCAACACTTCCGGTATGCTTTTTCAAAGTAAAAGCCCGATCTGGAATTCTGACTCTCGTTTGTGCACAATGCTTTTATTTTGAAGTGTTTCCCCGGACGTTGTTGTTTTATTTTTATTTTTTTACTTTATTTGGCTCTGAAAGTACCGTCACTCACTCACTCAGTCAGTCACATACAGACCCATGTGTAGGGCTGACCCCAGTGATCAGCCAAAAACAATAGTTTGACAGCATAGATGAGCAAACTCTTAAACCTTGTTTCCCTGGTTACTGTAACTATGTGATAAAAGCTTCTGGGGATTAAATTTTGCACAAAGAATTGCTCTCCATATTTACTGACATTAAGTTATTAGATGAATATTTCAGTGTAAATATACAGTGGGGTTAAATTCAAATCTTAAGGACGATGAATATATAACTTAATGCCATAATATAAGCTGTATTAAACTGTATGTACAGTAAATAGCTGGTTTCAGGGAAGTAGAGGGCAAAAATGGAATTGATGCAGATTTTTCCAGAACTGTATCTATGTTTTTAGCATGCAATGCATAACAGGCTATTGATATCGCACACCTCAAAGACCCTAGTGCAAATTTCCTTGCAATAATATAAAATAAGAGGATTTTCCACACTCTGTGTTGTCATACTGTTGTGCCCCTCCACAGAGTCGGGGAAAGCAAAAAGGTCACAGAGAGAGCAGCCAGGATGATTTTACTGGTGATCAGACTACATATTAAAGCTTTTGGAAACACTGCTACAGTAAAGCTGTGCCCTGCTCAAAGAGCCGCCCTCAGGCTTTACTGCACTTCTTTGTTTCTATTCAAGAGATGTTCAAGTTCATGATGCTGTATACTCTTACCAACACTGATATTTGTAATTACTGGAACACACATTGTAGATTTCCAAATGTCCAGGAAAATTAAATTTGTTTATGTCAAGTAAAGTGATGACTTCACAACCTCTAACTACATTCTTTTTTGTCCTCTGGGAAATACTAGAGTTCAAGTGTGAAAAAAAATTGCAATATTTAAGCTGTTTTTAATAATTAGAAGTTGTGGCTGTTGTATTTAGCTTTCATTTTTTTGGTTTTTATTATGCACACATTCAAAATGCAATATTTCCCTAATTGAAATTAAAGATTGTATCTGGGAATAAGCCAATCCAAACAGAGCGGGGTGAAAGGTGGGGATAACGTTAGGGCCCCACAGCTGTGGAGGGACCATAAAAATCTTAGTATGGTGTATGAATTAATTAAGCAGGGCCCAGAGCAATATCCTTTCAAGGATCCCTGAATTCCTAGCCGTGGCCCTGCGTGATGTATTCCTCTTTAATGAATAGAGGGAATAGACACATTTTTGTAAACCAACATAGAAGTTACTGTTTAGGGTTCTCACTGCGGAGTTTCAGTGGAATTCTTGCACAACAACACAACTATAAAAACTAATTCATTAAAAGAAAGTTAGTTTTTAATTAAATGAGACGATACTGATTTGAAACATAATGGATGTGGTGCTGCAGCAGGGCAGCGTTATTGTGTGAAAGGCCGGAATATTAGTTATATTGTTGGTTTCTTTGGTGTCAGTGCACACTATGACTTAACTATCAGCATGAATAAAGTATTATCTATGTCTCACATGTGTGTTACACTTAAAAAAAGCTATAGACTTTGTTCTTTTATCCTGTGGATAGAAACAGATTTTCTGTTGTAAGCCAAAACCCATTTTAAAATCCATGTAAAATCCATGTTGAAGGATCGCTTATGTTGGTGCTTACATAAACAGTTTATAGTATCTTTAATCCATCACATCAGTGTGATAAAACCTGAATTAGGGCAACAGGAAGTAAGCACAATGTTAGCGAACATTTGTGCTGTTTGACTACAAAAAGAAGCTCTATAACATGTTAGTGTTGTCTGTTACTGATGGATTTATTTCCCTTTTTACTATCCACTATAAAAATGTTATGCAAAAAAAAAAAATATTTAAATGTAAAGCTAATGCTAATGCTAATATATTGTCTGTAAGAGCCGAGCAGGATTTCCTGTCCTCGTGTAGCTTTTTCGGTGAGGCTGACACTGGAACACATGGAAGATTAAAGTGGCCGATAGGAAGTCTCTATTAAATTTGCATTAACACATTGTGTAAATCTGCTGATGATTGCCTCACAGAGACCCCACGGTTCAGCGTTCCAGCCCCGGCTCCTGTACACTGGCCAGATGGCCACTTCAGAATGAGATTGACACAGTGTTTTAAACTGATTTCATGCTAAGTCTCAGGAGAGGCGGACAGACCATCCGCTCTGTGGGGAATCGGGATTACAAAATAGCCAATTAAAAAGGAAAGTGGTGAAATCTTGGCCTGATAAGGTGGAGATTAAATCGGTTATAGTTTATTAGGCAAAATTACTTATTAGCAACTATTCCTCTCCAAACAGATTTCCATTACCAGCTGAAGTCCTTTTTATCTGCACTCCTTTATCTGATGGCTGCACTCTGTAATTATGAATCCTCCAAATAGCAATTATGACACCAATTGGACAGCATTTCCTCACACATTTCATTTATTCTCCATTATGGCTTTGAAATACCAAACATCTTGAAAATCCTCCTGCGCCTGACCTCGCTCCTACATTCAAAACCTCATTTGAATTATGACCAAAATAAAAAAAGAATCTCGCTTAATTTGTCGCCATTGAACCTTAAAGAAAAAATCATGTCAGATTTCTGTCCTTGTTTCCCAGCATCCATCATGTGCCCACCCGGTGCCATGTGTAATTACTGCTAGAGAATGGCTGAGCAGATGCGAGGGCTGTGGGTGAGACGGAATCAGGAGACTCCAGCGGGTCCCGGCGTCCCTGGATAACTGTAGCTCGCTCTGCTTCGGAGGCATCTGTGCAGCACCTGTGGACAGAGCGGCGCCCCACCTGCTACCAAACATCAGCTGTCTATTTTTCCACCAAAGCCCCCCCGGCCTCCCCTTCAGCCTCTCCCCCAGGTCGGGCCAGGTTCATGAGAAAGCCCCGTCTAAGCTTTTCTCACCTTCCTCTATAGTTCCTGAACATTACAGAGCTCCTCTTCTCTTCAGGGGTTGATCTGCTACCTGGGACATCCTCTGACCCTGACGCCGCTCGGCCTGCCTCCTTAAACATTTTCAATCTCACGCCATGCCTCAGAGCTCAGCAGCTATTGGCCGTCTGCAAAAACACACAGGCGGTTTATTATACTTTCCCTCTTCGCCCTAACCAAACACTGAGCTCATATCTGAAGGCTGCCGCCGGATCCCTTCATTCTCCTCTAAGGGCCGGGAATAGTCGCTGAATCAGATTGATATAGATTGAATTCTTACCCTGCCTATTGTGAGCGACCATTTGTATTCATGAAATCAAAGTATTTACCTCTGAGATGAGCATCTACAATGTATCAGTACATATACTGGAAGCTGAAGTGTTGATAACATGCAGCAATAATACCTGATCGCATTTCCATCTCACCTTTCATCTGTGGATGCTAAAGCCCTCCACTCTGCGGAGATAACCCATCCTCTGCATGCACAATGCACACAGGAGAGTAATTGCAGTGTGGAGATGAGGATTCATTAATTTTTTTGAAAATTACACCAATGCGGTGCTGACAGTGAATTTAATACCTGTAAATGGTATGGCACATATTTTTATCATGTGCTCAGGATGCATTGCATTTTATCTGCAGAGAATCGTTTCCTTCAGGACATGTAAGAGACGTATTTTGTAATTATTGGCACAAAAATGCCAGAATTTTAGCTTTGGCAAACACATTTTTTGCAGTAAAATGCTGGAATAAACGTTTTACATCTTATTGTTGACTTTTTCTTTGATTGGGGTTTAACTCTTGACAATATTGCTTACCTATTTCTTTAAAAAAAAAAGTGATGAAACTCGATGTAGAATTTGTTGTGTGCAAAAATCTACAAATCACACTGTGTTGACACTTAGTAATAGCATCAGTGCTTTGGAGCCCTGACTAGTGATATTTGGCAGGTCTTAAAAGTCACTGTGTTTGCAGTCCATCAGGCTGTTGGCACATCCAAAAAAAAAAAGATGCTTCAGCTGTTCTATCAATACAACAAAATGGCTTAATGAAAAACTGGCATTGTTTCATTGTGCCATCTTTGGCATAATAGCATATGTGATGCTGCCGCCTCTGGTAATTTTCATATGCATGTTCATATGTTACTCCGTACAGAGAAAATAAAGAGGAGGGGGGACTTCAGCTGGTGGGGCAGAGGCTCTCGGTGCAGATATTGCACAAAGCATTGTGATGAGGGATATTGGGAGACCCTATTTGATTTCATTAGACGGAAAAATTAGATGAAAGTCCTGATCTCAGAGGACACTCAGCGGTGCCTCTGGCAAATTGACAGACGTAATGCTGTTTGATTTGCAACCAAAAGCGAACAGCTGACTGGCAATTCATGCGCTTCACAAACAGGGTGTCTGGTTAAACAAATAATGTTCCACTTATTGATAAAGAAAAGTGGAATATCTCATGATAGACAGCAAAGCAGAATATTTTTACTTCTGTGGTTAAAGGCGACTTTTTACAGCTGACGTTATAATGTATCCATATGAACATTTTAGATTTTACCAATGTTGCTGGTTCATGGAAACTTTTGTAAACAAAATTCATTTTACATTAATAAATCTGCAACGATGTTAAAAAAAGTACTTTACCTTAAATATGAAAGTAAAACATGACCTCCAGAATGATCTAAAAATAGGAATAATAAACAGTTCTGCATTAGACATAAAAATTCAATAAGAATCCTGAAACACTTCAACTCAAATGTTGCTTGAATGGCACTTCTGAAACTTACCGACAGCTTTGGACAATAATGAGTTTGCAATCGGAATATTTTTAGACCTATGAAAAGCATTTTAAACAGTCATGCAATTTTGTTTTCAAAAATGTTTAAATATGGGTTTCATAGTACAGTTTGTAAGTGACTCTGTTCATAACAGGAAACAGTATGTATTTTTTAGTGGTCAAGAGTCAAAAAGAAATATTATTCAGTATGGTGTACCACAAGGATCCATATTAGGACCCTTATTATTTCTCATTTATATAAATGATATTGCTGCAATATCTCAAAGTACAGTCCCATTGCTTTTTGCAGATGACACCAACCTTTTTCTTTCTAATAGATATTAACAACTGTCCTTAGAGAAATACATCTTTCAAATTATTTTACATGGTTTCAAACAAATTTGTCTTTGAATGTCAAAAAAAATCTAATATCATTTTGTTTGCAGGTAATATAAAATATGATCAAATAAAACAATATATTCACAGTGATTTTAACAAAGTGGTTTTTATATAAGCCACTTGCACGTTTCTGCAACATCCACACACATTTCTTTTATTATTTCTTCATGTGTTCTGTATGTTTTTTTCTTGTGTGAAACTAATAAACAAATTACATATTTAGAGACGATTGTAGCAGCTCTCCCTGTTCTCTGTATCACTTTCATGTGCTAAATTCTTAACTTAATGACCCATTCTATGCATAGTGGCCTTTAGATGAAGACAATTTTGCCTCTTTTTGCACAATTACAGGTCACATTTGCCGGCCCTGGGCCTACACACACACATTTGTTTTCACACGGTGTTCTGGTCTGAGTGGCTGTCAGGGTCTTCTTTATTCATCCGTGGCTGACAATCATACTTTATTGAGAATGGAAAAGTGACGGCTAATTGATTTTACAGTGATACCGATGGAGAGACAATGAATGTGCCATCAATTCAATCCGCTATTTAATGGTTCCAATTTAGTCCGTAAACGCTCACTAAACTAATTTCACTGGGTGCAGCAATCTGAAAAGCTATCATATCTCTAATCTCCTCCTATATATTCATAAGGAAAAGGGAATTTACCCAATTCCAAGGTGTGGAGATGATCTGTTAGTGCAGTGTAAATGTTTAGAACGCGGCAATTGAGTTCATTTATAAGGATATGAAAAGTTTTATTGGCAGGGTCAGTGGAGTGGAACTGTTGGATAATAGGCAGTTACCGAGAAGTGTTTGAAGGCTATGAAGCATAGAGATGTAGGGAATAAAATGCCGGGACATACCGTAATCGGAAGCTAAACTGAAATTCGGAAACGGCACGGCTGTTAGATTCCCACTGATAAAAGGTTCAGTGGCAGAGGCCATTGCTATTCAACCATCTATTTATTTTCCTCTGTGCAAGCTCTTCAATTTTGGCCAAAAGTGGGACGCAGTGAGCCGCATATGCCAATGTGGTGTGAGATGGTGATGTGGATGCAATGGGCTCTATTTTTCCATCAGAGCGTCTCCCAAACCCAATCATCATCGGATATGGCTTTGTTTCGCAAAGAGAACAGGATGTTAATATGGCTATTCTCTCAATAAAGGGGAAAATACACAGTAGTCTTTTAAAGATGAGTTCATTCAATTCACGACACAATTCAGTGCCCATCACTGTGACCCCAATACTTCCTCCCTTTCTTCTGTCATTTCCCTTCTTTTCAGCCCCGTCTCCCCATTTATTTCTCCCTCTTGGCCTCACATGGACAAATACACACTCCCTCCTCTTCTCTCTCTGTTTCCACCCTCTTCCTTCTTTTCTCCAAGGTCCTGCCTTTGTTACATTGTTGCCAGAATTGCTTTTTCTCCCCCTGTTTTTGTGGGGTACATGCATTTAAGGTCAACAGCCACACAGATTTGCTTTTAAAAAATGCAGTCTCCTTTGCTGCTGTAACCTGGATAGATTTCAGCAGGGACGTCTCTGATCACATCCTGTCACTATGGAGAGATTCCATCCGCAACCCCCCAGAGCGTCAGGACCATTCCCCATCCCGGTGCTGTTTGTTTACGAGCTGCCGTTTAGGCGTCCATTAAGGCCATTTTAGCTGTAATGTATGTTAGCCTTAATAGATGGAATCATGCTTGCAGAATCCTTGTCTGTTATCCTGATTTACCGGATGTGTGCAAAATAAAATTAGATGACGATGATTCTTTTTGATCATAAATTTGTGGTAGACAACTTGAGTAATGTCTCAGTGGATGTGCACGGTACAGCTAACGTTAGCAATTACTCCATAGGAGAGTATTCCACTCTGGGATGTTGGTGTCAGAGCTTCATGATTAGTTTACTGTGGGCTTCTGTTTGGGGACGGTAGAGCCTACATGCATGCACGTTCCCATGAGGAAGAGATGTAAATATACAGAATACATTGTAAGGGACGACTTCAAGCTATAGCCGGCCTCATTGAGTCCTTTAAACCTGCATGAAATATTGATGAAAGCCCCTTTTGGCAGCTTTTTTTTTTACAAGATGATGGGTCAAAATAATTTCAAAATAAAAGCATAAAGAAACAAGGGCTGCATTTGCACACTTGAATACTTTTAACTAAAATCCTGCACAACATCTTGTAGCATGCCTTTGGGAATCTCGCTAAGGTACAAAATCCTTACTTTATTCATAAATTAAAAATGTATTTGATAGTCTCTTCGTTCTTTTTCAGGGACTTGATTAAAATGTCCATTATGAGATCAGCTCTTGAGTTTCTGTATTGCGGATTACTTTTATCTTAAATTATGGACTTATGGCTCCTGAGCTAATTGCCTAAAATATATTCATTCTCATTCTAACACACATCCCGACTACATATCTACCATTAAACTTTTATTTTCAATTTATTTCATTTGATTTCCCTCACCGGGGCCGTTGGCTGCTCTGATGTTTATCCAGCATGATTTGCACAGGTTTACGTGAGCCAGTGTAACTTGGAAAGAGGCCTACAGTTTGTTGGTGAGAGCGATGGCACCGTGACCTGAATTAGAGGGCTGCTGTTGCCAAATAAGGATGCTGCGACACAGGCAGGGAAAATACCTTTAATCCCTGACAAACAAGCATCTTTGGCTGAGAGTATTTTTTTTGTGTGTTTGGCGGTGAAGCCATGTGGAGGGCCAGGGTTAAACGGAGGCCTCCGAGTAGCCAGGGGAGCCCAGCTCAACACAGATAAGGGTGATCATGCTGAAAATGACTCATAGGTAAGACCCCTATCTCTGGATACCCGCTAGAACAAGCTTTATCAAGCCGCAGCCTGATCTGGATCTTAAAGACCAAACTGTGTGTATTTCCCCAGCAGATGGGTTATATAGTGGAGCGGTGGATGCTTTTGAGCTGCTTGAGCCACATGGACGCTATGACTGCAAGAAGAGGTCATCGTCGTCTTTAAGATCAGACGCATTTATCTATTTTTCATGTGTTTTCTCCAATAAGAAGTTGGCACAGAAATCTATTTCCTGGCCAGAAACATCGCTTAAGCATCTGGCACATATGATAAGGGTTTTGCAACATATTAATACCATGTTTGTTCAGCCAAAATTAAACAAATGAAGAATGAAAGCTGTTTTTTTAAGTACTGCCGAGATCTAGTTTTAGCCCCTTTTCCTGTGATTTCACTTAAAAAGATGGCAGGTGCTGATTGAGGGCTTTTACTTCCCATTATATCCCCCTGCTTTACTTGGAATACATTGTGCGCAGAAGTACCCGGCTCAGGCCGTGTGAGTGTGTGGTGCTTAAGTGCACAAACCTCATTTTCAAATTTATTTCAATAGTGTGGAAGAGATAACAGTGTTTCAGCGAATCAAGAGTATTCCCTTTCAAATCACATCATCCAAGTCCCAACACACTTGACTCTGGATTAGAGGAACCAGATTAAAAACCTCAATTTAATTAGAGTGAATGGATAGATCTAGCACTTGAAAGAGCAATAAGTAAGGTCCCACTTATAGAGAGATATCTGCTGGCCCACTGAGGTCTATACACCCCAGGTAAAATTGAAGATGTAATCTTTCCAGTGCAAGAATAAACTCCTCTGGCAGCCAGCCGGGGATACACAGAGCCTCATGATGTGCCCTGCTTTCCAATCACAGGCTGCAGCCTTGTAGCCTTAATGTAGATCAATTATAGGGCAGAAGAGTCACTGTCACATATGATTCACAATATCAATTTCATGCTCTTGGAAACTGTTTGGCAAGTGTTCCCTCTTTTTACATCTGCTAACCAATCGGAAGGCAACATGTCAACGTGAAAGTCAATTTAATGGTGTGACAGTTAACCAGTGAGTGCAATGTAGAGGAGATTTTCCCAGCAGTCTCTGTCTGTCATGGCCTGATATTTATTTATTTGCTGCATAGCCCCGCACAAATAAAATGTCACATCTCATTTACACATCCAGCCCTTTTGTGATGCAAAGATTCGCTTTAAATGCTAACTGTGGGGACCGCTCGGGCTGATTAAAGACCCCTTGAAGCGTGCTCAAATAATACACTGTGGATGTTTAGAGATGGACAGCGGAGACGCTGCAGCCGTGAACATCCCCAAATCTCCTGTTCTGAATGCATTTCAATAAATAAATAAAGAAGTAACCAATCACTCATGGCTCTGACTGACCTGATGCTGGTTTGAAGGCAAAAAGATGTAAAGTTTATTGATAAAGAAATAGTTTAACTTTTGGAAAATGATACAGGAGATTAAGATGAGAAGATTGATACCACTCTTGTGTATGCTAGCAATTAGCTAGCTTAGCTTAGCATTAAGTCTGGAAACGGGGGAACAGCTTATCTGGCTGTGTCCAATGGTAACAAATCCATCTACTAACACATGTATATCTCTTCTAATAAGAGATTACATCTTGGTTGTTAGTGAAAATTTTTATTGGGACAGTAGCTGCCTCTAGCAAAGAAATAGTCCCGCACATAAACAGAAATGCTGTTTACACTTTGGTAAGATATGTATGTTTGTTGGGTACTGTGCTTAATGGGTTGTGGTTCTTTGTTTACCTTTGGACAGAGCCGGATGAATTATTTCCCCCATTTATGCTAAGCTAAGCTAACCAGCTGCTAGCTGTAACTTTACATTTCATTGACAGGCATGAGTGGTATCAATCTTCTCTTCTAACTGTTGTCAAGAAGGCTAAAATGTTTTTTCCCCTACAGATATTAACCTTTTTCTTTAACAGAAGTTTGAGCATTTTTAGTTACTGTTTGCGTGCGCAGTGGTTTTGGGTTTAAATATAAGAAAAGGCTGACAGAAGACCATTTAAAAACATATGAAATGACTCAAACACTTTGCCTGTCAAGCATATCATGTATTATCACAGGATGTCCACTGAGCAACAAGGGGATGTAACAGTATTCCTCAGTGTCAACTGTCCTCACAGATACATATAGACAACAGAAGCCGCTGATTTCTCCGTGGTCGTACGAGGCCAAGCGGCGGTGCTCTCAAGAAAAGGACAAGATGCTCTCCTCATCCTCGGAGGCATAGGTTTTTTGAAAATAAACATGCAGCAGTGCCAAAGCCATTTCACATTCTGAAAAGGCGACAGTCCACTAATCTATGAATAGGGCGCCCAGGAACCCCGGTGACAAATGTTATCTCAGCGTGGCATAGAGGGTTCAAACCCATTCAGCCCCCGACTCACAGGCCACCGCTAAGATTATGTCACCATAATCCCCAAGCAGGCTTTTTGTTGCCTAGATGGGCAGGTGATTGTATGTGTGAGCAAAACAGCACTGCAAGGGCAGCAGGGAGAAATTATTATTTATTCTTGGCATGACAATAGAGGTTTGGACAGTCAGAGTGTTGTCATATTGTACGTACACATGTGAGGTTCGGGGAGATGTAATTCCAAAGGTATAAAAATACAGTAGAGGATGGATTATGTTTTCATATCGGGCCTTACATTTTACCCTTATCACTGAGGGAGTATCTGGAGAAAGGAAACAAGCGCTTTTTTTAGCTGATTGATAAAGTCTGCGTCTCCTTTTTCAGATTGGTGAGCAAACATTTTTGCAGTGGGGTGTTGGACGTAAAATAGCAAACATGGAGACGAAGGAGAATGGGAATTGGTCAGCGTCAAAGGTACATACTGCTTTTGTGATCCCAAAGGGAACACAACTTTCTGTGGAAAGGCTGTTCTTATTGATTGCTGGAGCAGTATTGATAACCTAAAAGAAGCAGGTTTACTGTCGTATCACTCTCAGGAGACATAAAGGGAAAGTTCACCAGCGGCGCCTATGTGGGATATACCAAACATCCAGTATACCGCCGCTCATTTCACCATCCTTACATGATTTAATTGGGTTTGTATTACCTTTAATTTAAATGATGATGCAGCCTTGGATGAGGTCACACACAGGGTTGCGATTCAGTGCAAAGTAATTGAAGTTCCCTCATCGGAGGAGGTTTGGGGAATTAATCGCTGGACGCTCAAGGACACCGAACCGAGATGTCCAGAAATAAGAGAGGATTAATTGAAAATCTTAATTACTTTCTAAGGGCATAAACATCTCAATATCAATTAAAATGTGTTTCCAGCGCACTTAGAGGATATGAGGTGCAGCAGTTAATTAGATGTAGAGACTGACGGGTGAGCTCACCGGTTTTCAATATAAGCCCTTCAATTGAACCGCTATGATTTAAGGGCATAAATAATGCATGCCGGGCTTTACTTTTGGAGCATTTCTACCTGTTATGTGAAAATGTTCAGAGTCACTAATTCAAAGTTGAACAAAGTTGAAGGTTAGATAGATAATATAAAGCACGGCGTATTCCGGTTATAATTCAAGTTTCTTAAATTATAGAGTGCATATTAAGCAGAGTTATATGACTGGGGCCAACAGGGAAATAATATCCTCCAGCCGCTTCGCTAGTGCTGTGCGGTTGACTGAGCAGATAAAAGCTCGGGTAAAAATGGCTAGTGGATGAGGAAATGTTTTGGAGGTGTAACAGTGATTGTTATTCAAGGGACACCCTTCCACCACAGCTGCCAGTGTGGCCTTGAGGCCTGTCTGTCATCGCGCTGAATTTCACACTCCTCGTATTTATTCATTTATCTTTCATTTTTCTTAATTCCAGTTTATCTTTTGGGAATTGTTCAAGGCCTTTTGTTTCACTGTATGTTACCCCCTACCCTCCCCCCCCTCCTCCGGTAGCCACTGCTTTTCTGCTTCAGCTGAGAAAAAGGACCAGTCATGAACCATTTAACCATGGGAAAGCAGGAGGGCCCCTCTAAACTGGTATTTCTGAACCAATCTAGGTAGTGTATTCGAATTGCAGAGTAACAAATGGACAGTGGAAGGGGTTTGTAATGGTGATTAGAGTCTGAAATTGGTTCAGATTTACAGTGTCAGTCAGAGATGGAGGGAGAGGAATAAGCAGTCTAAGCGGTCTAATGGATCCATCAGCTTGCTTCGGCTGCTCAGTGGGCCGAGTGGGGTCACCAGCCATCCGCAGGCACCACAAAAGCACTTCAATTTTGTTAGGAAATGTATCAATTTAACTGACTCGAGCGGCACACTGAAAACCTAATGAATCTGGACTCAATTTTCCAGCACACTGCCTCTATGAACCGGAGGAAACAATGTTGGTGGTGAGGGGTGAAGTCAGGCCGCGGTGATTGGCTGGCTCTGACTTCCCGGCCCTCGGCACGACCAGTCAGGAAAACAGGGGCAGGCCTCCGTTTATCTAGCGATAGTGGCAGCGCCGACTGCTGTCACTCATCTAACAATCACGTCATTAAAGGTAAATTGGCTTCTATTTCAGCGGGATGATAATGCTAATTGAGTGGCAAAACATAATACCAGGAACTGTTGTGTGCCGTTAAGGGGAGGAGGGGGACAGATTAAATGGCCATACAATGGTGGGCGTCAGGCATGGCAGATGTTGCTTTGTGCTGAGGACTGCATTGACATATCTCTTGCTTGTCAGGCCGGGGCTTTAGAAGAGACTTACAGGACAGGGGACCAGATGGTCTCATACAGAGGCTGAATAAAGCGGTTAAACAGGCGCACAGTTTAAAGACAAGTCAGCGACAAGAAATCTGCTACTTGGTAAATAAATAAAAAAGAGTGGCAGGGCTTTATCGATCGAACAAACCTGACGGCCGGCTAATGAAAGGACTCTGGTTCCTGTATAGGTGCTTATTTAGCAGCCAGCGCACTGATCACCACTCACACTCCCTTTAGCAGAGCTGTCAGCCAGCTCTCTCCTATTGGCTGACAAAATAAGGGGCCAGCTCATAGCTGAGGTCAAGGAATATTGTTAAACGCCTTGTATTCTATTCACGGGAGTTTAGTCCTGTGATAGATAGAATCTAGTGTTGCATAAGTAGATTAACTAATTCAGCTGACACCCATTTGCAGGATTACGTTGACATTTTTTTTTAATGATACGGCACACCTCGGATACGTCGAGTGCATCTGTAGTTTTTAATGTGTAGGACCGTCTACGTGCTTTATACTTACAGAGCAGAATATAACGCTCGCTGTCAGGCTGTTATGGAGTCGAGAGGCTGCCCCTCCACTTGACCTCACCATTATGGTGAGCACTGATCTCATTTGACAAGGCTGGCTGGAGCAGCCCTCAATGTCTGACAAGTCTTTGGAGAAAATCCTCCTCAATGCAGTATTAATATTAAACGGAATGAGAGTGAAGGTCCGGTTGTAATCAGTGAGCATCAGATCCGTGAGTGTAGTGGCCCCTTTCTTCTTCACGCTGAGTGAAGGAGGTTGTTATCATAAAGTGAGGGCTGCTAAATATTCGGCTAAACATAAAGATCTTAAATAAATTGTGACACATGCAGACACTCCTGTGCAACACAATGTTTATCTTCTATGACAGCACATCATTCAGTCTATTGTATTTGACTGTTTTACAAACCAAACCTTGCTGAGATTGCTCCGAAAAAAAAGGCTGGTTTTGACTTTGCAATCTGTTTCCATAAAGCAGGCAGATTACTCATGATCTTACCGAACCGGAGCCTGATATGGGATTTCCTTTTATTCCGCTGTCTTTTCTGTTTTTCCTCAATGAGAGCAGAACTGCAGCTTTATTTATTTCAGCAGGAACAAACATAAACAAGCGGATAGATTTGTGCCGAAGCCCCACGGAAAACAGAAGTTAGAGATGCTATTTTACAGGTTGGTGGCGGCTATTTTATTTTTTCTCTCCTGTCCGTCCCCTAGGTGTTTGACTGCGAGACATTTAATCGAGGGACTAGCAGTTTCATATCAGTAACAAAAATCAAATAATGCAAGATGATTTACTCCCCCTAGCAACTAGGGAGCGTACTCTTAGCAACCAGCCAAGCCCAGGGCTTCGGTGTAATCAGCTTGAAAATATTTCAATTATTGTGTTGATTTTAGTGGATTTGAGAGGCGGCTGGTGTGCGCCTTAGTACATTCAGCCCATGACCTGCAGAGGAAAGCATTGATTTAAACAGGTGTCAGAGAGGAAACGTAGAGGCAATTTAAATGGGAATAGGATAGCAAAGTCATTGAGCATTGTTCAGTGCATGTGTGACATCCACCCGATGCTGCCAAATCAATGCAGCTCAGCCGAACTAAAACATCTACCTGGAGGAATCATCTATCTGCCATGGACCAGTGGAGCAAAAGGATTGCTTTCCTTTTCCTGCGTCGCTTTGTCTCTTCTATTGTTTGTACTAAATAAAACGAGACTCTTTAGCACATTAAACTGATTGAAGACTACTTTATTCTGTCACTGAAACAGGTTCAGTAGACGTCATACAGAGTGAAAGTCCTTGTTATCCACGTTATTATCATTTGGTACGACTGGAAATGAAGGGCTGCAGAATGTGCACACATCAGTCTTTTCAACTAGATGATAGTGCGAAGGGAAAAAGTGTAATTCTGACTTATTATTTCTATATATGTAGCATAATATGACTCTTGCACATATATTTCTACATTCTTATTACCTCATCCATACCATGCAATTATCTTTCCTGTGCAATTGTTTTTATTCTGCAATATTTCACTCCACTTCTCCACAACCATCAACATGCTACACACAATGTGTGTGTTTGACTTTGTGCAATTTTTCTGTTCAGAAACTTCCTTTTTTTTTAGTTTGAGCTGTTGTAACAAGTGAATTCAATAAAGTCTTATCTTAATTTACTATATAAGACACTACACTATAAAAAAGTCCTCTTAGATGTAACTTTTCTCTCACTGTTTCATTCTTGTTTATTATTTAATTATGTGAACGTTCTGGAAATTATTCAGTGTAACTTAGTCTCCAGATCAAAGTTAGTATGGCCACAGAAACAAATAAGGAAAACATGACTGTCAAAAACATTTCCTTTATTAAAAAACAATAACTGAAACTGTGTTGTGTGTTTACAAAACTCAGTAAATTCAAATAAATTTACAAGGAACGTTAGTTTTCATCAAAGTTACACACATTTTGCACTTAAGGCTGCATCTTGTATAAACCGTGTACATGTTTGTGTCCACAGCTACAATTACTGTACTGTTGTTGTTGTTGTTGTTTTTTGTCTAGTGGTTTTTTGGTCAATGACACATGCACTGACTGACCCACATCTTTTATGGTTTGTCTTTGTGGCAGTTATGGTTGTTCATCTTTTGTAATTGAACACTTTTTAAAAATGTTTTTGTAGTTTTTATTACACAATGCTTTTGATGGCCCTTTTGGGTCTCGCCCCTGACAAGAATCCCGTATTACAAAAGACAATAAAATAACTAAAACTAAACATTTTCAAAGATAAAAAAATAAACTAACAAAAAACTAATTAAAGCTAAACTGAAATTGAAAACAAAAAGTCAACAAAATAAAAAAAAACAACTAATGAATTGATGAAATTGAAAACTGTAATAACTTTGCTCCAAACGCACTCTTTAGGATAATTTTACAACTTTTTAGTAGTTGAACGTAACTTTTACTCAAATACTTTACTTATGTTAAGGTACTCGTACTTTACTTAAATATTTCCATTTTACACTTCTGCCTTTTAAATGATGTGTTGCATTAAACATATCAGTACAAAGAGATATTTCCATCCCCTCCAGTTACACATTAAAATGCGGATGTCATGTGAATGTGTTTGTGATGAGTGTAGTGTAGTAGTGTCATTCGTGTTTTTTCGATAATGATTCATGAGAAAGTCACAAGAAATCTGTGCAAAGTTATATTTTAAGGTTAAAAGTAACTGTTATGTCTTACAATAGATCTACTTCTCTTAACACAGTGAAGACTTTCTTGTTTATTTCAGGTTTCTTACTTTAACCATTATATGAAGAACGTTTGTTTCTTTATGTCCTTTTTGTTCTCTGTATAAGGCGCGATATTTTCATCTATGAGGGGGCTTTATTTAAATACCATAAATTGTTCTGGTTTCTTATAGTGACACGAGACCATACAGCAATTAAATGTGTTGCTCTAGTTTCATGTTGCCACTGAATTACTTGGATTTACTTCTTGAATCGAGTCTTGTGTTGATAACAAAGCGCCGCCTGTTATAATGTGGACATAACGTGTAGGAGTTGAGTGTAATGTGAGCGTGTGTGCTTTTGTGGGGTTTTTTTTTGTAGTGCTGAAATATGATTTCTGCTCATTTGGAAACAAAGAGTTACTATTGTAGCTCAAAGATCAAGAGTTTAAAGAAAGAGCTGAAAGTCTTTTCATTGATGATCTTTAGGTCCATAAAGTGAACCCTCGTTTCTTACCAGCTTATCTGTGGCGAATTCTCAAATCAAAGAAAAATACAAGGTTTTCTCTCTCATTTGTGATTGTCCAAGAATTTATAGGTCCTGAAATCAACAATATCCTTCTACGACTAAGTACATTGCATCTATTTTTTTTAAATTAATTTGGCTCATAGACCGCCAACATGTGCTGATGAGGTCCTGCTTGGTAGCAAGGCCGGCCTCTCTCTCTGTCTTCAACTGTTCTGTACCGTTTACCGGATCTTTATGCTTTGAAATGTTGTCATTCCTGTGTTCCTGTTTGTACCTTCAGTCTTTTTCATTGTTAACTGATTACTTTCAGCTGAAATAAAGCCGTGTAAAGTCACTGCTGATTTAAACTTTAAACTTTTTCCTGAAGTTTTTGCTTCATTTTAAGTTGAGTTTTCTTCTGGTGATTGGCAGGATGCTTTTATAAACTAAATTATTTTGTCGATTAAAACTAGGGTAGACGTGACTAAATTGTGACTAAAACTAATAAGCATTTTTGTCTGAGGACTATCACTAAATTAACAATGATCTGGTTGTATAAAGACGATGGTATATCGATATCTACCTCAATTTACTGCTTGTGTTAGGTCAGGGCAGCTTACACGTAACGTTTAGCCCCCTTTTAAGTATGGACTTCTCTGAGCTCTTACAACTCCCATCATTGCTCTGACCAATCTAAAACCTGCTCAAAATTGTCATCTTAGTTACTAAAAAAATGTACATCAGTAATTGGCTGATTACTGATTACATTGGCCTGGCTGATTAGAGAGTAATATAGCTCAGACAGTCTGCAGACTATCCCTGCATGGAGCGACCAGTCACTATGGATGAAAGCTAACAAAAAATGAGCCAGTGGTTAACAGACTCTATTTCTATTTCTTATACTAATTTAGCTTACATGAGAGGACAACCAATAACTCCATTTACCCTAATAACTGAATCTCATATTTGGTAAAGTTACGTTAATGTCAGTATTTTTAAACCGGACGAACTAACGGCACCATAAAACCCCAATCCGACTTGTGAAATGTTCTTGCATAGTGTGGCCAAAAGAATAAGATTTTCTGAATCCAAGGTTAATCAAACCTCTTCTATGTAACCAGATGGACATTGGTGAGGCTAGGACTGGTTGTACATTAAAGGGGGGGGGGGGGGTATTCAAGCTTTATATTTCACTCTGTGTTGCCTGTGGAGTGGCGTAATTTACAGTTACAAAAACCTCCTTATTTTTCTCACCCTGGTGCTCTGTGCAGGCCCTAATACAGCCTCTGCCTAAAACGCCTCAGTCAGCTCTGTCCCTTTAAGAAACCCCACCCCAGCCAGCTCACAAAGTGCAGCATGTAGAAAAAACTGTGTGAAACCTGGTGTTCGTAGCAGCCTGCAGAAGCTGAGAGCTGAGAAGCCTGGGGATTACTCCAAAAATACTTTTAACTACAGATTTGAAACTTCACCCATGTTGAGTATGGACATCCAACATTGTTACATTATATATATGTCTTAAAATGTGAAACAGCATAATACCCCCTCTTTAACACATACAGTACATGCTCTCCGTCAATCTAAAGCCCCTTCAAACTGCTCTAGGCAGATATTTCACTGGTTTTAAAAGTCTCTTAATGTGAAGGTCTGATGAAAATACTGACAATCCTGATTAGGACCTGAAGTTAGAAGTTTCCATTGGGGTGATGCTGAACTGCTATATGATGACAGGGTGAGAGGAGTCTAGTGTGACATCTTGTCAGAGAAGTAGCACCCCTGCTTTTAAAGGATTGTAGGTTTCTTTTTCCTTCAACATGTGGAAAAAATCATTAACAGACACAGCATGTTGGAGGAAAAAGCGATACTACAGGGATGGTCAACCTTTTACAGCTCTGTAAAAATAGATAGCATTTTTTTGTAATTTAAAAAACATGGCTGGCTCATGAAATTTGCTACCCAACCATCTCTCTTTAGATTATTTATCACCATGATAAAAAAAAAAAAAGGTCCTGAACTTGCAACTTTCATCCATCCATCCATTAGCTACAACCCCTGAGGGTGTAGACACTGGACGAGAGGCGGGCTACACCGTGGACAGGCCAACGCTCAATCACATGGCTGACACATGAGAGGCATTTACGGTCACATTCGCACCTACAGGCTATTTAGTGTTGCCAATTAACCTTGATTTTTGACTTAAAAGTTAAATCTGAAAAAGACATTATCTAACATAAGACTGTGAGACAAAGCCTTCAAAAGATACCAATGTGCTTATTCATTTATTTGTCTTCTTTTTTACTTTCTATAGATAACTAGGTCCCTAAAAAAACATCAGAAAGTGTCATGTTGGAAAGGTGCTAATGCGTGTGATCACATTAATCATCTGACAGCATCTCACTTTCAGCGGTTAGTCCATTATGATTCACACTGATGTGAGGTCTAGGTGTCAGGTGTCATAATTTAATTGTGTTGTTTTCTATTTCTCAGGGAGACTTTAGGGAGCGGAAAGCAGAGTAATGTAGCAGAGTCCACCTCTGCTCTCTCTCCTTCCCCCTCTCTCTCTCTTCTTAATTGGAGACACTGGGGGTTCACATCACTTTTCACTTTAATCTTGACCTTAGAAGATAAACCACTGATAAAGATGAGAATCATTATCTACCCAGAGAATTCAAGGAATAATTTCCTCGGCTCATGTTCTATTCATTAATGGGAAAGCACTTTTGTAGTGGAGGATATCTTGGATTTGCAGACATGCTATAAGATCTATGACAGACCGGGCCTTTGTCAGAAACCCTGTGAATTTTGAAACAGGCTGCTTTTAATGACGCTTTTGAAATCAGGGATTCAACTTCTAAACAGCTGTTTAGAATAGACTCAGCAGGTGTCTCAGTTAAAAGATTTAAATATGAAAATAGTTTCAACTTCTTCTTTGAGAGATCAATCTGATGAATTCATGAAATTACACTGTGAAATACACCCGTCAATTACTCACCAGATAAAAAAATTATTATTATTTCTCAGTAAGGTCTCGACTCAAAAACAATGACATCACCTTTTATCAATGAATTTTGCAAAAATGCCCAACCTTTAATCGACCATCTGATACTTGACTTTTTACTGTATCAAGCTTACTTTACTTCAAACTACAACCCTGTAAGAGGGATCCAAAAAATAATAGAGAATAATATTATAATATGTTTTGATCTTAAACCTAAGAAACCTAACCACGTATGAAGACTGACCAATTCGTTTAGCAAACCTAACTCTTGCTTGGATAACATAGGCAAGGGTAAGAGTGTAAACTTCCCCAATTACAGAGACACAACTAGCCTACACCAATGATTGTATATATAGATGGACGACACATCTCCATCTGCACTCATTGTACAGAATTGAAGCCAAAATAGCCCCTGTGATAGGCGCTGCCATTTTGCAATGGTGACGCCATAGCCACTTCCGCTAACCAAAACACACACTTAAATTACCAAAAAAAACAGCAAGGATCCCGCACGCCGGCGTGTTTAACAGCAGAACAGCTTCTTGTGTTGGTCTGAAACAGACGTTCACAAATATAGAAAATTCAATGACTGTAGTGATTGTTTTAGTTACGTCTCCTCTCGCCATTCCTCCTCTACTGTGCTAATCCGGAACATATCGGCTGCGGGAGACGGATTTGTCAACAGAGCTGTCGATCATCATTTTTACAGCATCAAATAATTAATAAAAAATAAACTTGTCAGAAAAATGAACACTTGGACGTAAATCAGCATGATAAGAACTAGCTATAATGACAGAAATCATGTTTGAGAAACATTTATTTGGCGTGTATTTTGATTTTATAGTTTGACTCATGTCCCATCTGATAATATGGAGGAGGCGGGCTATATGAGCTATACTGCAGCCAGTCAGCAGGGGGCGCTCCAAATGTCTTGGCTTCACTTTCAGGGGGGCTGTCATGTCGTCCATCATTTCATACAGTCTATGGCCTACACTAAAATAACTTGTAGCCTAAACACTTTTAGCCCAACATTTGAATTTTTAAATCAGTTGGGTTTTTTTTTTTTTTTTTTTAAGAGAGGTAGAAAAAAAAAAAAGACATGGGACTCTCTAAAGAAAAATCGGTATTTCACCTGGGGCCGGTGCCTTGTGTGAGTGTTGGGTGCCTGATGCGCATTCTTAATGACTTGCATGGGTAGGCTCGTCATTTTTCGGATAAGCTAGCAAAACCATAACCTTAAGAGTTGATTATTAACCTAATCTTTGCCTTAACTCCAAGATGAAACAGGAGACCTCACGCCTAATTGTAACTTCAAACAGATTTTATGAAGGTACACTTGGATTCTAGCTCATTGTACTGCTGGCACGGCTACAACTGTGACTAGACTTCCCTGCAGATTTTCAAATGAATCCTACCTGACTGTAAAATATGACCAACTAAATAGTGCTTTAATATATTGACATTTAGATTATGTCCAGCAACAAAAATATACTCAGATGGAGATCTGTACTCTGATATCAATGTAGTAGCTTGCATCAGTAGATGCCCAGCCCAAATGAGCTGACAAGACAGTTAGCTTCTATGTACATACGTAAGGTGCAATTCATTTGAATTTTTTTTGACGAGGCTTGTTTTAAAGGAAATCTGTTAACGTAAAGTTAGCTTGCTAACAGTTAGCGCTGAGACTGCTGCCGATCACGGAGCTCACCGACATGTGCACTGTTACGCCCTGCAAAGCCACGCCCATCCGGGTGAAATAACGTGTTTTTAGGGAGTCACAAAAAGAAACCAATTTGCTAAGCTATGATTGGACAGTTGCAGCAGGGGGAGGGGCCTAACAAACATCCAGTTACACCTACAGTTTTCCCAGCTAGATCATTTAAGAACAATTTTCAAGTCTAATTTTACAACTTGAAACCCTAAACTCTACTTGTTCTTCGCATCATACCTGCCTGTTTGAAGGGAAAACTCATGTTGTGTCGGAGAGGCCCCTGACTTCCTTCCATCAAGGACACAGTCACCTTTCTGTGGAGGAGAATCGAGTCCTCTGAGACACACTGTGGCTTGTGAGTCTAACTGCTAGAACTAGGTCAGCTCACCTCTTTGCTGGAAGTTATACTATTATTTCCTTAATGTCTTCTCTCCCCCAGTGTGTGACTTTCCTCGTGATTGACTTGTTTGGTGTATTCTCCAGCCGCTGCTGACGACCAAACCACCAACACACATTAGAGCTCAGGGAAGAGATCCAACAGCTACAGGTACAGCTGTAACGGACAGATTAGGTTCGCTTTTGTGCACAACATTTTACTCATCTGTGTATGTAAGTAAAACTTGTAATGTATCAATGAGGATAATATTACTATATATGAATACAGATGTGTGAAAATTAATCAGGCTCCAATTGATGACTATAAATCTAAGTCTTAAAATGATGGTTAACGATCAGGTTTCAAAATAAAGTGTCAACATTTCAAATAGACAATTAATCAATTAAAGGTCACCTCAAGTCAGGTAGTTTTAAAGTCTCAATTCATTTTGTTCAAGCCCGTAGTAATATGATGCTCACATGTCCATTTGTACATTGAAAGAGTTTTTTGGTTGGTGTAACCATCACCCCCAACCTAGCTGTTGTAAAAAGGTGTCACCAGCCAGATTTGAATTAACAAAGTGTGGGACAAAAAACCCTTCCAATCCCTTTACTGCAGCCAGGGACGGGTGTCCTTGGAAACACAAAGAGAGAATTTTACATTGAAAAGACTGCAAAGTTGGAAGTTTTAGACTTGATTTGAGATTTTCAAACAAATTGTAAACTGTGGTCATCACTACCAGCATGCACAGAAGGAAAAATAAACCAATAATGCTTCCAACCCAAGTTTATACCCTCTAAGACACTCTAACCTAATTAATTTAAAGACTTATGAAGCACAATTGTTGTCATTTGCCAATGTTAAAAGAGTTGATGAAGTAGATTTATACACCTTGCAGTCATTGTTCCTTTAGGAAAGGTTGCTGAAATGTGCCGTCTCTTAAAGACATGTTCCCAGCAATGACGGTCAAATAACTTCTAATTACTGACTGTAAGCATTGTGTGAGCGCTACATATCTTAACTAATTTTATTAAATAGCATACTATAAGATTTATCTTCAGGTTAATTGTTGTTAAATGAAGGACATATGGATGGACAGCAGTAGCAATGTCAGGGCATAGCATTTGCTAATGATGTCTGATGCACCAGTCAATAACAAAAAATATGAATACAAGGAAAATAAGAATTACTTTTCCCAGGTAAATAAATTAAAATGCACGGTGCTAAATGTATGACACAATCATAACTAATTCCTTACATTACTACTGAACAAAACAACGCGACATGACAACAAACAACAATCAAGATCTAAATTAGTCACCAAAAAAACCATCTGTGGATTTACAAAATCCTGCACACTAGCTTGGGTTGAATACTTAATCGTAAAGTATTTAATGTTACTATAGAAACAGTGATACAAAAGTCCTGCTAGCTTGCAGCTAACTGCTAGCTCTTTAGGTTAGAGAGGGCTCAGCCTTTTTCAGGATGGACTTAAGACCCTGCTAGCACCTCCCTCCCACCGCCGCTTGGATAGGTGTTGGACTAATGCTGTTGACAGACGTTTTATGACCATGACTTGTTTATTCCTTGAACTGGTCAAACATCTCATTTGAGATTTAGCATCTGTGTTTGATTTTAAAACATTTTAAGTGAAGAATTTCAAAGTAAAATCCAAACCTTTTGGGATCCATTTGCTGTGTATGTAGGAAAGACCTGGTAGATTATATTCTATGTCTTTATAGAAAGTGAGAAGGTGAATGTAAGCATTTCTCTAACCTGCCTATATGTCTGGCTTAAGAAGCTGCAGGTGGTGCTTTAATTATTTCACCCCTCTCTTAATCACTTATTTTGAATGCCCTGTCTCCTCATCGATAGCAGAGAAATGAATGTTATGTCTTAAAATGTTCCTTCCTCAGGTCCTCCTCAAACTGTCAATAACGCGTTGGGAAGGAGAGATCCTCGGCCATCCTCAGTGCTGCTGATGGATAAGCTCACACCTCCGAGAGGTAAACAGCATTGATTCTGTCCCACTATCACCTCTAATTTGCTTCCAGCCTCTGCACAATAAGCTCCTTTATGACTAATCACACCCATTTACAAGACTGATGCAAGGCATTTTTTTTATTTTCAGGAGTGTGCCCTAAGCTCTCAGACACACTGTGTCAGTATTGAAATGTTTCTGGGCTGTCACATCTCGCCACTTCCTTAGCCCTAATGTGATCGATTGGACCAGCTACAGAGCAATAACATGCTCCTCTACAGAGCACTTTTATGGTAACATTTCAGGCCCAGTTGAACCCTGCTTCCCCCTGGGCCATTAAATGAAAAACTGGACCTGAAGTGGATCTCTGAGGCTAGTCCATCCCTGAGCTTACAGGCACGTTAATGACAGAAATTGTACATGTCAGTACTACCAGGGAGCCCAAGGATTAAATAATGTGCATGTAATAGTGAGATCTGAGGTCTTGGCCTTGATGTGCTAAGAACATTTGCAATACCACTTTAATGACGAAAGGAAAGAGCCGGGTCTGAGACTCCAGCCTTAGAGGACATGTCAGGCCTTTCATGGGAGCCCTTTTTAATTGCAACCAAAAATGTCTATTAGTGAAGCCTCCCCGAGGCACAGATTGTATCCATTATAGAGGTCATGCGGTCTGTTGAAATATATATCGTTTCAAAGACTGTATCAGTATTGTGATTATTATCAATACATTACTGTTGTTGTTATATAATTATTGTCATTGTTATCACAGTTGTTGTTGTTGTCATTATTATCGTCGTTATTATCATCGTTGTTGTCAGCATTATTGTTGTTGTTGTCATAATCATCATCTTTGTTGTTGTCGTTATCATCAATATTGTTGTCATTATTATCGTTGTTATCGTTATCATCGTTGTTGTCAGCATTATTGTTGTTGTTGTCATAATCATCATCTTCTTTGTTGTTGTCATGATTATCATCAATGTTGCTGTCATTATCATCATCTGTGTTGTCATTATCATCGTACATGTTGTTGTCATTATTATCGTTGTTATCGTTATAATCATCGTTGTTGTCAGCATTATTGTTCTTGTCATAATCATCATCTTCTTTGTTGTTGTCATGATTATCATCATTGTTGTTGTCATTATCTCCTGTGTTGTCATTATCATCGTACTTGGTATTATTATCGTCGTTATCATTGTGATCATTTTTGTCAGCATTATCGTTGTTGTCATAATCATCTGTGTTGTCATTATTATCATCTGTGTTTCATTAATGTAATTTCTTTTCATTATCATCTTTGTTTTTGTCATTATCATGGTTGTTGTCACTATTATCATCGCTGTTATTATTATTATAATAATCGTCGTCATTATTGTTGTTGTTGATGTTAGTTATTTATTTTATTTACTTTTAAACATGTTTAAACACTTGCTAATAAAATATCTGATACTGTTTTTGTCGTTGGTGCTTTAGGATTCCTTTAAAGATGTTGGCGTCATGCCATGTGTAATAAGTAAATAAACATTTTTCATAATTTGGTTTACAGCACATTCCTTTTTTGATGCTTATCGCCACCATATCTGTTCCATGTAATACAATGGCTTTATCTGTTTATAACAATTAATCTTGATCACTGTCATCATCAGTGGCTACAAAAATTAAATCCAATATATAAAGAAGGATGGTGTTCGTCACCTTTGCATGTGAAACCCAATAAATGTCGTATTATAAAGGTAGAACAGCAAAACCAATGCAAGTAAATTCCATGAATTTAATTCCAATTCTTTCCCAGATCTTGTTATTATACCCATTTATGTGGGCTGACTGGAACACATGAGATGGCATTAGCTTCAACAGTGTAAGCAGATGTCCCGTGGGGCATGTTTGCCACATTTTAGACTCATAAAAGACTGACACACACAAATAAATTTGGACAGTGTTGCTTTAACATCTGAGAACACTATTTAACTCATCCCATCTCAGGAAGTTTTCACACTTCACACTTCATTAACCTCTAGGGTACGGATTCCCTGGGAAGTCAAGGAAGGAAAATGCCTGTCTTTTTCAAATAAATCAACACCAAGCGGTAAGCCCCCAATGTCAACATTTACATGCACACACTATTCCAGATAATAGCTGATATTCCGGTTCAGATGGAATGTAGTAAGTGCTGTTTATATGCACCTTCATGTCGTGTTCGCAAATATCCATGCACATGTGCATAAACAGAATATTCCAACAGTAATGTGAAAACCATGCTCCTACTAATAGCTTAAAACAACACTTATTTTGATAAAATGAGGTTTACCTGTCCTAGTACCCAAGATTAAATTGACATATGCAAACTAGCAATGCGATTTTTACTTACACAAAACTAACACTTGCATGAATCCCGGTTAAATGTACTTTCAACGTATGTTTACTGATATGCTTGTGTACATATCCATGTAGAATTTTACCATTTTTTTCCCATGTAGACAGTTTTCAGATTACAACATTCAACAGTAAATAATATTAGGCATTGTTACTGTATACAGATATGAGGTTTACATATGCAAACTGATTTACAAAGGCCTGAGCATCCCAATCAACGCTATGAAGCCTTGTCTCACATGTCAGTTTTCATACTAAAATATATATACTCAAAACACGTTTTTGTCTTCTGTTTTTCGCCCTCAATTTTTTATATGTAAAAATAGGACTTGTACCTATGATGGTATTCACTGTTATATTGCATTTAGTTGCTTTAGAGTTTGTTGTTTCCCCCTGTGCAGTAAATAAAATTCAATGGCTTTTTTATGAGGTTATAATTAAACACGTGATCAGAGATCCAGCTGAGGAAGGTTATGATTTAATAAAGACGAGTAACCAGAGGCTATGGTGTTAATTGCAGGGTTATTTCTGTAATGTTAATTAATTGTTAGTCAAAATAAATAATAAATTAAAAAATTAATTAATTAATAACTAAATAAAGATGGATAGAAAAGGAAATATAGAAAATGCTTAAAATTCCAGCATCGTAATGATTTCCAAATAAAATTCTCCAAAGAGAAACAATTTTGAAACTTTATAATCAAAATAAGCTAAATCACATATTTAGTAATATTTAGTTTGATGGAATACACCATATTTACCCATTGTACTGTACATCAGCAAAATTCTCTTAATGTGTACAAAAAATGTTGTTTAATTTTGATTATAAAAAAAAATAAAACATAAAAAATCAATATTCTGGGAATCATTGAGGATGCATCAAATATGAGCGCTGCAGTGGGCTATGCTTTTACATTAATAGAGAAATGTGTGTTTCCCCTATTGGGATAACCTGCATGTACCTGCATGCCCTGCTCTTTAGGCTGTCAGCAACCCTCCAAACATCTCAGCTTGCAGAGTGAAGGTGTTCCATTTGCTGTTGGACTAAACTCGCTTCACCCTGGAAGTGACAAATATGCAAACAAAAGCAAGCATAGTATTTAATCAAGACGTACTTTAGGTGGTTACAAAGGGGCAGACAAAAGCTGGTAGCTAAGCTATCGTAACATAGTGAATATCAATTAAATGCCATATAGTTTCACTACATTCCCATCTTTTTCTGGGAAAAGCCATTAGGTTTTCTTAAACTACTATTTCCTAGTTTTGGAATGAAGTTTAACACTCATTGTTGGAGCCAAAATGTGTTTGTCGTCTTTTAGTAATTTGGACACCAAACACAGGGTGGAGCCTTGGTTTATGCACATAAAGCCAAGGCTCCATGTGATTGCAGCCAGGTGCGTCAATAGAAGCAGACTGCGTAGGCGTGTTTGTGAGTTTAGGTTGAGTTCATCAGCTTTATGTTCATGTTGTGGACTGATTAGCAGAAATCTTTTTTTGTATCACTCAAAGACAATGATGAATAATCGGAACGCAACATCCAAAATTTGAAATATGCATGTGGATGTTGGTTTTGTTGCTTCGGCCAGAACACTTGTTCCCCAATTCACCCCTCAGTGTCTTCTTAAGATAAACATACGTTTTGTTTAAATTTAGGCGCTACACTCATGACTCATGGTTTTTGTTTGTATTAATGCCCTCAAAGCCATGAAAACCAACACTGGAGCATCAACTTCCTGCGAGGTACAACATACACTTCTTCTCCTTGTTCCATTTCCTGTGTGGTCAACCAGGACCTGGACTGAAATGCAAATACACAGTGTCCATAAGTCAACCACAATGGTATTCTCAACCCTGAATGCACCTTCCTTGGTAACAGCTTGCTAAAGTTTTACCAACAGTGTAGATACTTCAAACAGCTCCTTGTCTAAACTTTTCTTCCCAACTGTGGCCAATACGATCCGCAGATCCCCTCATTCAACCATCTGCTACCATGCCTGTGTTGTCTGGAGAAGTCTTTGTTCTCTTCCTCCTTGGATCACAGCAATGTCCTGCCTTGGATGATGCTCCTGCAGACCTTTGGGATGTGGTTATTGAACAAAAGATGGTTTCGCTGTCCCAAAGCTTTCAGGGAATAGCTGCGAACGTTCCTCAGGGTTCTTCTTCTGAGCTACATACATCGTGGTGGTGATTCATATTGATTCAGCAAGAAAAGATTCAAGGAAATTGTAGGTTTATTGAACTATAAAATTCAATACTGGGACCTGGGGCACTGAGGTTACCTGCCTGCACTAATTTGTCCACCGCTACAAGTAGGAACTACTTCCTGCTTGGACAGATGGATGGCATGAGCAGTGAACCACATCTCTCTTCTCATCACAAGGAACTCCAATCTTCTAGATTTAGGGGTTTGGCTCGGAGTGAAAGAGGTAACTATTGAATCTGAAAACATATTTGTCAGATTATCCTTCACCTATCACTTTTCATCATTGCTGGTTGAATTTAAAGGCCTTGCTTTATGTTGTACTACCTTGCACGATCCCTAATCAGCTCATTGTTCACTGTGTCAACTCCGTCCTGTACTTTTAAGCAGTACAGAACATGTTTTTTCAACATGCTAATAGTCCTGGAGATCCGAAGGAAGAGCAGGCACTTTTCTATCTGCATTACTTTATGTGTTATGGAGGTTACCAATGAGCTTTTGGAAGGTGTAAAGTATCTTATTTGTTACCCAAATGGCTACACAGTACAACCCGCTTCCTGCATGGTCTTCTGTCCTGCAAACCTCTTGTGATTTTCTGCCCACCAAATGTTGGAAAGGTTTTCATCATGAATTAAGGTTGTGTAATGTTCCCTTTTGCCGAAGCTCCTGCCTGAACTGGCCAATCAGAGCCACTGGTCACCACGTACTTTACCAAACCTTTTAGGAGCAGGGCCGATGCTGTTATAGCTTCTCTGTCGGTGTCACCCTTGCTTCTTGGATCTTTGTCGTACTTGTGAAACCAAAGCCCCTTCCAAATGATAGCTTTAACATGCCTACATCATGTACCCTGCTTTGGAGTAGCCACCAGCACACCAAGTGTCTGTTGACTATACGCTGCCTCATGATCTGGCAGGTCTGAGATCCAACCATGGAGTTGATTCAGTGGGATTCATCTACCAGCACTTTCACCAAGCATTCAGGACACCTAGCTTATTGACAATCATGCGGCTACATGATCAGCCAATTGTGTACAAATTAGTACAGCATTTATCTATGACCACATAACCTTCCTAACCTTAGCTAGCACTGATCGTTGCTTAGCTTTTTTCAGCCATACCTTCATGATGCTTTGGCTTATACTAAAAGAGTGGCAGGGTATATTTAACGTTATTTTTAGCATGAATGTACAGTATGTGGACACTGGACATTTTATAAAATCAATATAAACATAATTTCTCATATGTTGAATTAAAGATTTTAATTTTGCTTCCCTTTTAAAACATATTATGCTAATGCAGAATCATCATATTCGAACATTTAGAGAAGGGAGACTTCAGTCATCCACCGGCAGTGCTGTTAAAATAGGTCACACCGAACATACCTACGACTATTTAAACTGCATATTAATGTCAGGAAGAATCCTATGTGAACCATGTCATTAAATGTGTTTCATTTGCACCAATAACATTAAATCAGCCATACAAAAGATATTTAAAGGCTCTTAATACTTAATCTACACATTGGCAACAGTCTGCCAATTAGCCTTAACATGAACGAGACTGACGCCAAATGAAGGCAGAGGATTCTGTTGTACATTATTGAAACTATATTTCATCCGTAAATAGAGAAGGTGATGATTCGTAGGGATAAATGTGTTGTACAGTGTGTGTAGTACTTTCGTATTAGCTCACAGGATTGTGTACTATGGAACAGTATTTATGTTTTTAATCACATGACTGATGTTTGAACAGAATTTTGAAATAATGCAAAGCTTAATATCAATACCATTTTGTCATCAATTTTGAAGTCAACCCTAATGTTTTGTTTTTCTCTTAGAAAGACAGAGTTTAATTTTTGTTGATGATCTGAAACAGCTCCTGGACGTCACTCCATGGCACCTGAGCCACGCCATGCATCAGGCTATAGGACGTGTAGCGTCAGCTAATGTCTTTGCATCAAAGCGTACCATTAGTCATATGCATACTGTGGTGGAACGCCAGAGCAGGAGTTGCCAGACATTTTGATACATGGTGACTTCCACCATATTATAGGAAGAGGGAAGCTGTCAGGTTTAAGTACTTAAGACAATAAGATATCAGAAAGCAGCTTCTTATGTCCTCATAAAAAGACCCTCTTCTCCTTAAACTAACGAGACATTTTTAACACATTGTGTTCTTTGTGCTATGAATCGTTATGTTGTGTTATTAAAGCACAGGTCACTTTAGATAATGAGTCCACACAGATAGTTACAGGTGCGACCATCCTGAAAAGATTCCTGTCACCTCTCACATCATCATACAAGGATGCAAGAGCTCTTATTGTGAAGAGGAGTCTAATATCTAATCCTTCCCTTCAGCTATTCCAAGACAATATGGAGCCGGCGTAACGCAGACATGTGCAATATTTAATGAGAAGGATCTTTTTTTAAATGAAGAAGGAAATGGGCTGTTATTGAGCTGATGTTATTGCACTTAAGAAATCTGACTGCACCACCTTATCTTCAGCCAGGTGTAACTTCAAAGTAAAAGCACTATTAGGATTGTTTGAGAGGTTATTGCAGCTGTTTTAACATTTTCACAATAAAAGTTCTTTAAGCTGCTTTAACATTTTTAGAAGAGAAAAACTCTGACTTTATATTTGCTTAGAAACCAGATGTGTTCTGCATTTCTGTCCTCACTACTATTACTTGATCTTTAGGCAACGTTCTCTATGGTCAAACATTTCACCCTTCATTTTGTGTACTTTTAATTAACTTATTTTATATGAAAAGTCATATTTTTCATTTCTAGTTTATTTAATAGCTTACTTTACCTTTTAAATTTTTTTTAGAAAGCTTAGATTTGTATTGTTATGATTTTAAATTGGCATATTTCACCACAGCACTAACGCTGACACAAAGGATAAAAAGTCCTCACTCATAGCTACATGCAAACAAACATCACACCATAAAAATCACACTTTACTTTTCTGTTCATTTTATGTCGTGTATTATCAGGCTGTGTTCTGAATTGTTTTGTTAAGACTTGGAGATTTACTGAGCACACAAAGATCCTGGAAACATCAAAGAATAGAAAAAACATGAGTTAGCAGGTTTACTCTGATAGAAAAGTTTTGAGAGCTTTTCAGTGTAGGTTCTAACTTTGGCTTAAAATACACTGTTTACATTTTTAAGGGGAAAAAAAGACTATTTTAATGAATCTTTAATTCGCCTACTATTTGATTTATTAACTAATTTTGATTAGAGGGTTTTTTTTCGCGAAATACTCCGAGATAATTAAAATTATTTGAAGGATCGTCCAGAAATCAATGCAGATGGTAATTTCAGGCTTATCCCAGGTATGCACAGGAAAGATAAGAAAGATTAAATCCACCGGCGCATTAATGAGTATGTAGATGTAAAATAATCCTAAAAGGCATGGCAGAGTTGCTGCGGGAGAAGCCAAATGTCAAGTGGCGTTTTATTTTATGGAGGATCCTTTTTAAAGTGACACGCTTCTTTCTTATCCAAGCCTCTCTGAGATCTCACCCAGCAACACAAAGCGCACGAGAGGAGCCTGTGTGTGTGTGTGCGCGCGCTGGCGGGTTTGTGGCGAGAACACAGGCTGGACGGTTGTTTTTAAGCGTTAAACTTGTAAAAAGAAATCCTTCCCGGACAACGTAATTTAGGAATGCGTTAATACGTGTGAAATAATGTGTTTGTCAAACAATAGTTTTTAATGAAGAAAACATACTTCCTGTGTCGTGCGTAAAAGTTAGGATTATAAATGTTTAGAAATATCTAAAACTTGATATTATTTTACAGTAAATAGCGCAAATGAAGATTTATTTCAGCTACCCGTGGCACTAAAATAGATTAATTTAATCTAAATGAGTTTACATGGTTATAAAATGGAAAATAAAGCTGGTTTAAAAAAAACTCTTTGGCTTGGAAATGAGACGCTTATTTCTGAAGAAGCTGATTTCAGCAGCAGCTCGCGCGCTGCAAATGAGACCCTTAATATCACGGCCATAATTAATTGTGCAAATTTGTTTCTATTAAATAAAACTAACACATACTGAGAAAACTCCATTAGCCTTAATTAAGCTTGATATCCTAATTTAGGAATCGTGTGGTTGAAAACAAGCCGTTTTGGTAGATTTTTTTCTCTGTCTTTCTCCGATAGTGGAAAGCCTCCCAGCTTTCTGCCTCTGGGCTGCTTCTCCTCCTCTGAGACTTGGAAATGAGAAATGGAAATGGAAATACCAGGAGGTGCTAAATTAGCTGCCTGATCTGCACTTATTGCCGCATACAGGCCCCTATTACTTTGCCAATCTGTGCCTCTCTTTTAGCATTCCGGGCATGGAGAAGCTTCGAGATAGCAGATTTATCAAATGGGAAAATGAATGCATGATGATCAGTTAAATTGAAAATCAGCGTCTGCATGACAGCCCGACCTGACACCTCCGTAATTAGAAAGAAAAATGATGGCGTCCGATGCATAATAGAGCAAAAACAATTTACACTCTCCCATAATGATCCGGCGTTCAAATTGAAAATTTCTGCGGGTATAAATTGAATTCATAAAGTATGATTCATGGACGACACAGCTCCTGCAGGCTGCCTGGGCATATCGATTGATAGTTTGTCTTGAATCATGCAGCGTGCAGCTCTCAGGCAAGAAAAGCTTAACTACTTAAGCAAATCGCTAATTTCACCTTAAGGCCACCAATGTGCAGCCAGCGATACTCCCATTCAGGGTGCTAATGAATTATGGATGAACTGGGCAAACGTCCCAAATAGCCTCAGAGTAGCATGAAAAAACACACACCGAAGAATCGTGTAGGTTATTACACAGTAGACCCCTGTTATGCCGTTATCATGACGGTAAACCTTGTGTGTGTGTTTTTAAGGAATTTAGAAATGTGGATTTTTCAAATGAGGTTTTGAATTGTGTCAGAAAATTCCTAATTTAGGCTGCTGAAGCAGTATAATACAACTTATAACAGTACAAGTCTCTTAAAAACTTTAAAAATATACTGATAATTGGAATATCATCCAAAAGTTTTTATAAGAAATAAACACCATGGCGGTACAATAGGATCTCTATAAGCAGGATGCAGACACAAAGGTTAAACCATTAAACCGCAGCCTATGCAGGCCTAATCTCCAGCATGTTCCCCGTGTGTGCCATGTTGGCTGTGTCCGCCCCCTGCCCACCCCCTCCCACCTAATAATAAGACATTGCTTCCCAGAGCAAACAGCTGCATGGGAGGAAATTTATGTAAATATTTTGAAAGGGACACTGGCTCAGAAATTCATTTGCGCCGGCTCAGACGTAAAGCTCACCCCTCTGATTATTTCCAATTTATTTGCAAATCAAGAGCCAAAGAGAAGACTAAAGGGCTTTTTTTTTTGTCTTAAGATTTTTTTTTGCTCGACGTGATCTTGTGGTCAACACTGCTAATATTGAGAAGGAAAAAAAAGGGAGCAGATGTCCCAGATCCCGCGTGGCTTCCCTGGGGACCTGCAGCCCTATTAGAACAAATGTGTTCTGCTATTGTAAATAGGCACGTTTTCCTCAGCCCGTCCTATTACAGCCGACGCGTGATCAATAGGGCTGATAACACCGAAACATCAATGTAAAGCGACAGAACAATGAGGGATATCATCGAACATCTATCTTAATATAGCCCTGCTACAAGGGGGCCCTGACAGAGTGGAGAGAGAGGGAGAAGAAGAAGAAGAAGGAGGAGAGAGGGGGAGAAAAAAGCTCATGAAAATGCCTCCCCACGAATCCCCATCTCCTATCCAATATGCACAAACACACACACTCCCAGCTGCCGGGGCTATTATTTTCCTATTTCAATTTGACACCCAGGCCTTTTCATGCTAATTCTATTATTCTTGGAAGTTTATGTGATTTCATATCACTAGAAATCGGTAATGTATTATAACCCCCTTTGAGCTAAAATAAACTGAATCCCCCTGCAGTAGCCACCGGGAAAATAATTACTTTCATATCAAAACTCTGCAGGAGTCGAGCGGGTCCTTTTCGCCTCAGGCTCGTAACCTCATTTCAGAGGGGGCTTATAGATGAATAAATTTGTTAAGGCAATATACAAAGTACAACATGAGATTTCTTAAGAAAGCCCTTCCTACTGTACACTAGTCCTGCACTGTGCGCGTGCAGCTATTTAAGGTCTCACACGGTTTCAGGTGCTTGTATACAATAGATTTATTTAAGAAAAAACTTACATATATAAATAGTATAATACCTTTTTTACAGCTCTTGAGGATTTTTGTTGGTCTTGTGTTGTTTTTTTTGACAAGTTATCACACATTAAAGGATATCTAGAGACTCCTGACTCACACATACACACACACTCGCAGAGAGAGAGAGAGGAGAGAGAGAGAGAGCACACCATTGTCAAAATATCAGCAGAGGGGAAACCTAGAGATAAAAGATGGAGTTTGTGGAGCTTTGGCCTAATGTCAGGTGTTGTTTAGAGGCTATATCTGGGTGTTATTTTTGTTACCCCCAAATGATTTATTCCAAGTCTTCTTTACAGTCTGTCTTTGTCTCTGCCGGGCTGTCACTGAGGACACACTCAGGGTTGACATGGTGGTGGTCCTGGCTGTCTAAATGCTCTTTTCTGTCCGCATCGTCATGCGTAATGAGTGTTGGACTGTGTTCGTGGGCGAAAGTGGGGTCGCTGCAAATAACAGAGGCGTGAGTACTTTTGCCAGAGGGAAATGCGGGCGTGCACGGGCTGCTGTGCGGTGATGATGAACGCGTCTTGTCCTCTGCAGAGTCCGGAGAGCTGCTCCTACATCCCGCAGAGACGGCGCAGCGCGCGCTGGGCTGGTTTCTCTCCGCTTGGGGGTCACAGTCAGAGTTTGTTGTTGCTGTTGTCGCCTTCAGAGCAGTTTGTGGAACAATGAATCCGAGCGGCTGCGTGATGGGATAGAGAAGGAAGTGTCCTTTCCCTATCAAAGGCCGCGAGGAGGCTAAGGCCGCGGGGGTGCGTCTCGGTCTGGCGTCCGAAAGGAGGCTTTCCACGCTAAAGGGGTTGAGTTTCGGCACCCCGGAGGCCCTGTTGTTGTTGTTGTTATTGTTGGAGCACAGGCTGGACCGGTGGCTGGCGTCGGCCGAGTCCAGCTCGGATCCGCCAGCATCCTGGTCCAAGTGTCTTTGGTTGTGGTTCTGTGACTGGAGAGGGTGAGGCGTTTGGTCGCAGCTCGACGGCGTTTGGCTTCGCCCCACAGAGTCATAAGGCGGGCCAGTGTTGTGGTCACTGTCGGTCACGTGCGACACCCCGCTGTCGCTGTCCGACCCCGGGGTGTGAAATAAATCCCCGGACAGCAGCTTGTTCTGGGACTTGAGCAGCCGGCGCTCCTGCTTGCGTTTCTTCTTCTCCAGCCTGTCCAGCTCTCTCCGGGCGATCTCCTCCGGGTCCATGGGCTCCCCGCTGCACGTGGTGGGGTGGGCGTTGTGCGCAGGTCGACCCGGACCTTTCTTTGTATTCTCCTTTTTCCTCCACTTGGCTCTGCGGTTCTGAAACCACACCTGCAGAGAAATGAGGGTGGGAGAGTTTTTAATGAGCGCCTGCACCAGGACAACTATAGAGACCCCAAAAAACTGAAAGTTAATAAAGAAAAAGTGAGGTTACATTTTTGCTTTGATCAAAAACAAGTTGTGGTGAAACGTCAAGTTTAGGTCTTAATATTTTCATCCAATATAAACTCTGCAAAAAGGCTTACATTTAAACTTCCGGTTTCCAGCAACAAAATATTCTTAGAATTTGTTGGAAAATATTAATAAATCGGTGTAAATGTGTCTATTATTTATTTATGTTAATTTAACATTGTCAATATATTTGACACTTACACACTTATTTTCAGGCAAAATTATGTTGTAAAAAATAAAATAAAATTAGAGAAAATATTCGCCGGAATTAAAAAAAAATTCGAAATAAATGTAGAATCAAAAATAATGTATTTGAATAACATATCCCATGGGAAGGTCTTTTAATTATTTTTTTAAAAACATTATTACAAGGCGTGTTTGATGACCCAAAATTAACCTCTGATACCTGCTGATTTATTTTACGATTTGTTTTTTGGGCCATCATTAAAAAAACCTCTGAGCCCATGCCGTGAAAGAATAATAAACAAAGGGGGGGAAAGATTAACAGGCAAGGACATAAATCACGTGTTTAAATAAAGGAGCTAAATAAATATTTACCTGAACCCTTGATTCTATCAGGTCCAGCCGCAGAGCCAGAGCCTCCCTCATGAACACGTCCGGATAGTGACTCTCATTAAACGCCTTTTCTAATTCCTCCAGCTGCCAACCAGTGAAATTAGTGCGCGTTCTCCGTCTCTTGCAACCAGGACTATCTTTGTCTGGGTCCCCCGAGTCTGGCAGCAGAATGAGAATACATGTAAACAATGCATACACATAAATATATTATTTATTTACCACATTTTAACATGATTTCACTGAAGGTGGTCTCGTGCGCGTGCAAAGAAAGGTGCAAACTTCAGAGCTGGAAAGAAGGAGTGCGTTTGAAATGTGTCGCCCTTTTCTGAATTACGATGAAAGCTTTCAGGTGTTAACACGAGCCTGTCCTCGCTGTAGTATTCACTGAGTGACAGGAACATTGCTTTTGCTCGGATGCATCATCTGGAAATGAAGAACACTCCTCGCTCTGCCTGCGCGTGAGCTTGTTGTGCTAAACACAACAGCAAGAGGATAACTTGTATCGCATTGCCCTGCCTTTGTTTCTCTCTGTTTGGCTCTTTGTACGTACAGGAGATGTTTCCGTGCGTCTTACCTGTCAGTTTGTAGTGCTGATTATCTCCATTCATCCCGCAGCCCGAAGACAAGAGGGGGTTGGAATTACCCACCGAAGCCGTGCAGGAACCATTAAGTAATCCGTCTATTGAGAAAGGGACCGCGGACGCAGATTGAAGTTGATGCCCGGCTAATTCGTAAACGTGATGGTGGCTCAGATGGTACGGGAAGCCCACCATCCCGCCGAGAGAGCCTCCGAACTGGGCGTGAGGTGGATCCAGTATCCTGCTGTCCATCATCCCGCAGGCAGAAGGAAACGACGTCTGGAGGCCGGCGATGGGAATTTAAAAAGCATGCAGCGAGTGTGGCCAACGAGCAGGGGACATGATGTGAAGGGAGGGATGAGCTCTACTTTATCCACATGAACCTCCCAATAATTAGCCCAGGCTCGGGGAATATGAGGCCCAATGAGAAGCGGTAATGGACGCTGACGTCAGAGGCGCGCTCTGCAAACGCTCCCCGTATCGATTGCTAATTAAAGCTGACATCCACCTCAATAAACAATATCAGAGCTGTCACAACAAGACAGGAGGGCTTTGATAAGAACTACATCGCTGCTACACGGGGGACCCACCGGGAGGAAGGGCTCACTGAAGCCCGGAAAGAAAAGGCTGCGCGCGGATAGGTTAGGCCGGAGGGTCCGCGACTTTTTGTGCAGCGGAGGGCGCAAATATTAGAGCAGATTAGATCATATAAATGATGCTTTTTAATGCGAATTAAATTTTAAACTTTTATTATAATAATTTGTGTGGGATATTGTTTCTTTTGGCATAGAAACAGAAAAGCTGAAAATTGTTGGATTCAAACCTTATGTGGGACCCCTTTCTTGTCCCCGAGCCCCACTTTGGGAACCCCCTGAGTTAAGCAACCTCCCCCCCTCTCCCATGTTAGTTATGGATCATCATTTAAACGCATTAAACCTTTACAATCCTGCAGGTTCGCGCGCGCAGGGCGTAAAACAAATCGGGTGATTGTTGAAATATTGGTGTATTTAAAGGGAAGCTGAGCTGCTGCTGAAGGCACAACGAACTGTGATATTTTACTGTTACAGGTTTCAGTTACGACCTATAGGCTGCGTTATGAACACAATATATGAGCAAATAAAGAAAGTAGTAAAAGAACGAGGACAATAGGATTCAATATCATGGCGTAAAAGACATCAGGAGACAGCATTGGGAAGCTGCACCACTTGTGCAACCCCTGCACTCAATATGTGCCCAGCTTAAATCCTGTCTGCTCATTAGGTTTTCAAATAATTAATTCGACTTTATTTATCCCAAGTCTGGCGCTGTCATAATGTTAATCAGAGTTGAAATTTCGCACCCCACTCATTCCCTGACCCTTGGCACCCGGATTGGCATGTTGTAATAACCTGAATCTCTCAACAGAAGCTGCGATAATTGTTACCCTATTAGCATGCAAATTGTTTAATTAATATTATTATGAGCAAGTATATAATCCGCTCGTCACTTGACCCCCAAGCCCAAATAACAACCCTGTGCATTTCAACGTGTAGCCCTACATTTTAATGAACTCCTCAGAAATTATCTCCCTCTTTTTATCCATCTCCTTTCAGCGCGCTCGTCTTTGAAGCGCTCCCCTCTTTGTATTTTAACTTTCATTTTAACGCACCCGGACAAGATCTTATGAATAATTCCTTCGCCATTCATTTCTTTTTTGAACATCTAAAAATTCAATAATTGCTTTTCGTCATTTCCAAGCGCGCAGAGGCTGTCCCCCCAACTCGGGCGCACGCGGGAGCGCGGTGAAAGGCGGCCCCCTTGACGCAGTCTCCAGAGACATTGCATTTAAATCCGTTTTTCTACAACCGGGTGACATTGTCAGATTCGAGCTTTAATTAACCCGATAATAAGGCGAACAAGGCCGGCATTCAGGCCTGCCTTGTTACCTTTTTACAACTGGCCCGTTTGGCACGTGCTCACAGGGAAACAAAACAGCAATAAAAAGAAGGATTTCCTCTTTCTCATGAGGAGTTCAGAGACGTTTGTTGCAGCTGGACGCGTCTTTATTGCATTTATGTGTTGTTGCTCTGGATCAATAAGAGCACAGGGCCTATAGACTGTAATTGATTAACTTTCAATCCAAGAAGATGTATTCCAGGACGAGTAAGTGGTGGAGGAGACAGAAGCACACATTTCAGGGGTTCCCCTCTTTGCGTGTACTACCAAAATAAAAGCACAAAACCTTAAAAAGGAAAACAGGGGGAAAGTTCCTCTTTGTAAGCATAAATTGTTTTCCTTCGGGATTCCTAAAAGTGTGCAGAAAGTTACTTTTCCTTTCTAAAACAATTCAACATAAACACTACTCTTTCAAGCACAACAAAAGCCCCTTTTCCCCCCAAGAGAGATGCATTCTTAAGAAGAATCCATCCACCTGCTGTTTAGCTCGAGTCAGACACATGTGACTGCTTTTGCTGTATTCTGCATGTTTATTTTATCACAAGGAGCGCGGGATGTTGCTCCTAAGTTAGCTTTTAAGTCGCCTGTTCACCAAAGTGATGGCTCGGGTGGGAGAAAAGCAGCAATGGGGAATAAGGCGAGCATGGGAAGTCACTTTAACACACAAACAAGCTCACATTTTGACTTTAATTAGGAGTTAAAAAGCCCACGCATATATGTTTTATGGATCTTAAAAGTTTCTTTAAAGGGCCGAAAAGTTGAACTTTCCCCTCCCTGACTACCTCTCTGTCAGACAAATTTTGTGTTGTTTGTGTGTCTGGATGCCCATAAGAGGATTTGGGAGCAGCATCCTCTCACCTGCCTCCAGATAAGCAGATAAGTGATATTTGTGCCAACTTAATAAAGGTGTTCAAATGATACCCCCACCCACCCACCCCCAAAATAAGACACAGGCCTTATCAGGACGCCCATCACACACTGATGCTTCCTTTTCGCAGCACAGAATCAAATTCAGTTTTAATTAGGCAGGCAAATTAATAGGCAGCAGTTTAGGAGTTTAATTACTCAATTAACTTCACGCACGTTAATTTTTAACTATCTAAATTAGGTTGCACATTATTCGATTTGATGATAATTATAGAATTAAATCTAAATTAATTGTTTTGGATGATTTGGATGAACTAGATGCAATTCCAATTAAACAGTAAGGGGAAAAAGCCGGTTGCCATTTTAAGCTCGCAAATCCTTTGATTCGATTTTAAGCAAGAAACTCTGCCTGGAAATTTCCCTCTGATCCTGCAAAATTCTCCTTCTCCCTCTAATCCCACAATTAAAAGTTTCCTCCCATCTAATTATCTGTAATTGTGCCGCTGTCAAAGTAGAATGGAGAAGTGAAAGCGATTGATTTGGACTTTTAATTCAGTTCATTTCTGATAGAAGAGAAAGTAATTCCCTTCAAATTACCTCATTCAATCCTGACACCCTAATGCCCTTCAGAATCTTTTTTCCTCTCCCTCCCCAGCATTTATATATTAAAAATGAAGCCAGAATGACTAGTGCCTCCTAATAATAATAACCAAACTTCCATTAGAATAATAATTTCATTTCAATTAAAACTGACTTATCACCTTTGCTAAAACGTGCTTAATATGCCGAAAATTATCAATGCTTGAAGGAGCCCAAACTGGGGAGTCTAATTGTAATCAGCAAATCAGAGGTGCTTGTCGCTGCCGAGCCTTTGCAGAGAGGCAGCCTCGGAAATAGAACTAATTTACTCAACTCCCCCGGGAAATCCGCTCAACAGATTAACATTTTCAAAATATAGTAATGATATAATTTGAGAAATGGTGACGCCAATTTGTGAGGAGCCTTTGTGCAGAATAATTTGCATTTTTTTTTTTTTTCCTCCTTCCTTTTTCCACCGCCTGCATTTTGCCCCCGTTAATTACAGCTCGGCAGATGAAGGCTGTGCTGTTTGACTCACTGCTTATTATTCAACTTCAATCTAATAATTCCACTCTACAGGAATATATGAAAAAAAAAAAAAAGTGTGGCCTATCCAAAAAAAAAATTTAAGCCATCCTCCATATAATCCCAAATGGTTTTGGATGGGTGAGAGGATGAATAGGTGCATATATAGTGTGCCTGTCACAGTGGGAGTGTGTTATTAGAGCTCATAGCCTCTGTGCGATGACTCCATGTGTGTGTGTTCACCAGAAAGGCGTGCAAATCGTGCGTTCGCTTGATTTTAAGCAACTTGGACACTTTAAAAGTCTCTGCGACAACACGACAGCAACCTGAGATATTCAACAAATAAAACTTTAGAGAGCACTAAATGTTAGGAAGACGTTGGGAAAGGGCCGGAGAATTGGAGCTGTTTATTACAATAACTTGTTTCTGGGTGGTTTATTTTAGTTGTTGCCAAATTGGAAGAAGTAAAAGCCGGATAGCGAGCCGTCCCTCGCTGCTTCCTCACAGAGATCTGTGGCTGTACGGCCATCTGCTACAAAAACCCTCAGAGATATTTCCTGTAAGACTACACGGCAGCACAAGAACACGGCATGTTCAGACACAAGAACACAGACCGAAGCTTAATAAACATTATTGTGCAAAAAATACAGATATACATTGGACAAAAGTTGAGTTCTGAGTCGCATTCTGCCAGAAAACAACCACTTAAAGTTATTCTTCATCCTTAAATGTTGTAAATGAATAACTGACACATTATAAATAAGCCCTGACTGGTTCACCGACAGTCCTTAAGGCCTCGGTGACCTCCACAATCTCCAAAGGGATGCCTCAGTGTGGATAAACAGACCTGTGCTGCCCTCTAGTGGCCGTTTGCGTTCATTGTTTCGTCTCTTTATTGAGCCACACGCATCACTGGTAACAGACACACAGACATGATGGACGGATGGACAGCATCAGGACCGATAATGAGCGACAGGCAGGTGGGAAGCCCCTAACTACAGGCATGACCTCTGACCTTTTGGTTTCCGCAAAGCGATGGACAAGGTCGTGTCTGAAATGATTCACTCAGTCACTACTCCCAACTCACTAAATAGGGAGCTTTATGTAGAGTCATTTATAGTAAGCTCATGATGTGCAGTGCATGATGGTATATGGTGCTGGGTTAGTGACCATCTGTTGAACAGGACTTTTCATAAAGCACAGCAGGATACCATGACTCAACTATATACTGCATAAATATTATTTCAAAACAGTAATCAGACAGCACAACAAACCCGTGATGTCACTACGTGGCAGGAAGTGATTAAGCACACAGCCTAACTGCTACATGATGACTATTACACAGAAAAATAAAACAGTATCACACTCGAGGTTGTGATGTTGTACTGAATATCATCACCGCTGTGATTCGGTTGGCCTCATGACTTTTGTTGCCAAGCAACCCAACATACATTTATCTGTTTGTTTTAATGTATCATCAAGCAGTGTAATAAGAGTCTGCTGCGTGATTCAGAGGTACCAGCTTGATCAGTGTAGACATACACGGCCTGCTGTAATGTTAATTAACAGTATTCAGAACACCAGGCTGAGGCGGAGTGATACACAGAGTGAAAAGTCCCAGTGATGTTGTTCTCTATATCAGCACTCATGGAACGCCTCTTGTCCAATCAGATTACTTGATCGTAACTAACTGTTGTATAATATGCGATATTAAAATCATAAAGATTTGTAATTTAAGCAGGTTGAAAAATAATCCAAAGTGCAAAAGCTCACAAACAAAATAATACAAGGATACCAAACCGATAAACACAAGATGAGGAATAAAATGCAAACAGAACAAACTAATTTATTCATTTGATGTTTATTGTCTGCATTATTCACCTTTACTTCTTTGCCATCAGGTGAAGATTACTCCACACTTTATAGTTGATTTTTCCCCCCTTACTCTAAGAACCCACATGGGCGGACCTAAACACTACACATTACTCCACCGCACTGCTGAGAGTTTCTGTGCTCCTTTATTATGACTGATTGTGTGAAACTGCCTCCTTTACAGCAGCAGAAGAAGAAGTGTGGGTCTACAGCTCTGTGGTGGTGTGTGTGTGTGTGTGTGTGAGGGGCCAGGTGTGCTCAGAGCGGAGCCATCTGGCTGCTTCTTATGAGGCAGGTGTTTCAGAACAGGGGAGAAACTGATGCTCTATGTGAGGCACTCTTACATTAAAGTTTATACCTGTGGTTGGTTTTTAATGATCAACTTTATTAGGATATTTCTAAAGGCCTACACCGTATATATTCCTAATATTACAGTATAGTCACAGTAATACAGTATGTATGCACCCAGTCCTCAGTGAGCTTGTAGAAGACTCCTGCTGCCATCAGCTGGTAAAACCTGCAAACACACCCGTCAGCCCGCTAACATGAAACCAACAGGTCCTCGACTCTGATTGTTTCGCAGTTTAAGCCTCTGCTTGGCGAGAGGTTTAGCCTGCGTCCCGTCTAAACTGAGTCGGCTTCATTTCCCTCCATTAAACCCACTCATCTGAGAGAGCGGGCCACACTCGGCTTCAAAAAGCTCACAATAAATTGTCATAAGATTGGATGATTGGACTTGAGCTTAAATAATTGATGTCAAATAGAGATATTGGAATTATACGGCTCTATTTCACTTTTTAATAAAACTGACTGACGCACATCTTCATGAATGCTGAATATTACTTCGGGCTTTTTAAAGACTCTTTAGGGGTTCAATATTTCAAAGGCCTGAAAGCACAGAGCTACGTCTCTATCTCCAGTCATCAGTATATAAGAGCTGCTGCAGAGAGAGGTTTATGTTTCCAGGATTACAAGACTTAAGTTATTATCAGTCATATTGAGTCTAAATCAACCCTCAAAACGGCTCTTAGAAAGTCAAATACAGACACTCGTTTGCACCTTTTAGCTTTACTCTAAGAGGAGATAACACAAATAAAAAGGATGTTATAAACATGACCTGACTCCAGCATCGTGTAGGAAGCTGTGTGAATGTAAATGTGCAGAAGTAAGGAGTAGCAGCTCAGTCATAATACATTGTTTAAATAAAGTTATTGGTAAAGCTATATTGATATAAAGTCCGAATACATATAAGTGGAATATACAGTAGTATGAAAGCAGTACACTCATAAACAGGATGTATGGAGAAGAATAGGTAGAGCAATGATTCCCACAGTGTGGGTTCAGGCCCCCTTGTGGGCCAAGAAGGTACTGCATGTAGGCTACAAGAGGTCATATAGCCAATGATGCATAAATAAAACGACTTGCACTTATTTTGTTGATTAACAAATTGATAAATGCAGAGTGGATAGATTATGTTTTGCCCTGAATTGCTTTATGGTAACTTTTTGTGTAATTTAATGAAAAATGGTGCAGTTTGTACCTGAGAACGAAACGTCAACGTCAATAATAGTCAAGCAAAATGACCAGCAGGCAGCAGTGCATCAGAGGAAAATATTCCCTCTACAGAAAACTGCTAAAAACTGCAACATTAATCCAACTACTGTGGGGCTCATCAAGTTTCAAGAATGTAACTGTAGCTGGGATTAACCAATCAGTGAATACACGGAGTGTGACTAAATTACACGACTACTGCGCGCTCGTCAAAAGAAACGCATGTCCTTCAAAATAAAAGCGCAGCATCGACTTTTTTTTATCCAAGCACACATCGGCGACCCAACGAAAACAGCTCTGCAATCCAATTTTGGGTTCCGAAACACTGGAATACAGTATATCGCAATGTCTTCTGCAATCCAGACCAAAGTGCAGGTCTATGTTTTTTAAGTCTCGAGTTATCTTATTATGACTCGCTAGTGATCATAAAGCGCCATTCAACCTTATCTGAGACAGTCCTGGAGGAAGTAGCAGTGTAAAGTAAAGTTTAAAAGATCTAATGAACCTAAAATCTATTTAAAGTGAAACCAAAACAATTCTCATGGCAGGCATTGTTAAAAAATAAAAGAACTCTTATAGGAGATTCCTTTATTGCATCTCCCAGGTACAAAATGTTTACTGGCATAGTGTCTCCCACAATGCAATGCTCCCTCACAGTCCACCTAATGATGGGGACAAAAAGACTGATTGCAGAGTTCACTGAACAAATGTTCCTTCTAAAACATACTGTGAAGAAAGCAGCAGGAACTCACAGGTACCTGCAGCTGCCAACTGGCCGTCTATTGAGCAGCAGACTCAGCAGTTAAACTACCGTCCTGCTGCCCGCTCATCGGGAAACTCTTGTGTCTTCACCGCTCATGCATGGCAGCATTAAATACTGACATCATGAAGGTGTCAGGGTGCTCAGTGACCCATTAAGGGTGAAGTCTGATCCCAGAAATACTACAAGCAGAATACTGAGGCTTTTTTTGAAAACCCAGACAGTGTAGTATATATTTAAAATCTGAAATGTTTTATCTGGTGGTGAATACTGTTGTATAATTGAAACAAGAAATCCTGACAAGTGGAGTGGTCTTGATTGTATGTCTTGTCAGGGAAACAAAGGGCAATCTGCCTTTCAAATGAAAATGCTGAAAAGATGCTAAGTGTCATTTTAATGCTCTACACTCAAGAGAAGCACTGATGGAAATCATTTGTTGGATTTCTAGCTCATTCAAAGCTGGGGTATTTGGGAAAAGGAGTTTCCACAGACAGAACTGATGATTATGTGACAGATTTATATCAGGGCTCATTTTTGTAATGTGTTAAAGGACACAGGGGCTCATACCGTTTGAAAAGATATATTTATGCAGAAACTAGCACCGTTATTTGATATCGACCTACTGCATGACTAAGAATACCCTTACAGCCATTTTGGTCAAAATTATATTATATTATATTATTAAAAATATATAATGTAATTGGCCTATAATGTATAAAAATGGTAAAGTAATAGGCATATTTGACGTGATAAACAACCACAAGCAAGCAATAAATATATCAATTTCCGTAAGTTTCTGGTTGCTTTGTTTTGTAGGTACTCACCGGAAGTGTACAATGTCTGCATTGAAGAAACTTGATTTATGTAGTCTGTTGCAGTTCCCGGCTATGACCACTAGAGGGAAGCAAACACAAGCCATCTTTATTGGGACTGTGTAGTTTCCAAGAGATATCATTGCCACATAAGCTAGTAACTTCACAAAAGTTGCAGTGTATTAACGGAAGACAATACCTTTGTTTTCATCTTCCTTAATTAAATATATCTCATCAACGGTATGTATTGTTAAGGTTTGCGTATTGTTAAGCAAATGTTTGTCGCAATGTCTGAAAGTGTTTCAAGATTGTTTCAAAACATTTACCGTTTTCCTGGGTGTTTTTCCTGAATCCCTAGGGACTTCTCAAAGATATTGCTTGAAAAATACTCCCCTCATTGATATAGAAACATTTTTAACCAGTTTCCCGATTGCAATTATACCTACCACAGGTAGCCCGGCGGTCGCCATTTTTGCGGGGGGCCGCCATCTTTGTTTCGATTCGGGATCAGAGGTCTGACTTGTTTACAGTTTAATACTCCTCACACCACACACACTACTACAAGAGTTAAACAACCACCAACAATGACGCTCCCGATATCATTTAAATTATAACAAAATAATGAACTGAGCATAAAATGGAAATCAATAACAACCTAGCCTATATCACATTTTCACACTTTGTTAGCCACAGGTTTCATGCAATATTATGTGCAGTTCCCCCACTTGACCACTGGAGGGCAAGGAAAGTATTTACCAAACCGAAATAGACACAGTACTTCTACGAACATCTCCGGTGGACCCTTTCAGACTAAAACAATCACAGTGACAGCAGTGTTTCTGATTTTCAGCCCAATATAAAGAATAGAAATAGAGGTAGAAAAACATTAAATACTAAAGCTGTTTATTTAAGTGCATTTCTTGTGTTACAACAATGTTACAATTTCATTTAGCAGACGCTTGTCCATACAACACAAGCAGGATCAAGACAGGAGGGAACAAAGTCAGTAAGTGCCAACAAATGTATTATTTAATTTATACTAACGTTACTGAATATTCATATTGACACATCTAAAAATATCAAGAATTAGAATATTTTTTCTTGACATTTTCCTGTCGAAGATGGTGATTATATACCTTTCATGTGTACATCACCAGCAATCTGTAAGCTATATGATAATTATATAGAATCATAATATATAATAAAATATATAATTCATATATTTATACCTTAAATAGACACAGGTTGCCTGTAAATCTTTTCAATTTCATGACACTATACGAAAACTTAAATAAAATAAGTCTGGATATTTCTAGAAAGTCTAGATATTTCTAGAAAGTCTAGATATTTCTAGACCTGTCATTTCCACTGACCACACCTGGGGTAACGTGTGACGTTATAGTCGTGGGAGGATCTTGCGTGACACATCAAAACTTGATGAAAACAGACAGCTCAGTCAGCGGCTAACAGGCAGTTGTGCTCAGGGACCTGTGGTTAAACATCTATCTAACAGGCACGATAAGATCCACTTTAACCTGGACACTTTAACATAAAGTAAAGCCTCCTTCTACAACACCAAGGCTGACTGGAAAACGGGATTTGGTGAGTTAAAATTATGCTAAAGATGAGGTTAGCTGTCAGATTCAACTAGCAAGCCTAGCTTGATCAGCTAACGTTAGGCAGAAAACCAACTGTAAGGTTTTGTTAACGGTTTTTATTCATGGGGTTTAGAGAGGGAGAAAGTGAAGCAAAATTGTTCTTGTTCAAACAATGTTATGTAGACACGATATCATAATGTCTTCGTTGTTTATTTTGCTAAGCGACACCAAAGCTAGCCGCTAGCATGTTTGTGATTAATGAACAACAATTTTTCATAGCGATTTGAAAAACATTTAAACCCACAAATTCAGTCACATTAGAGTCATCATAATGTCTGTCTGTAGGTCAGTAATATCTCTGCTGTACGGTCGTGAGCTACGTGAGCTGTTGTTATGTAACCAAACCCAATCGTACAGGTTAGCATGGCCTAGCTAGCGTGTGCTAGCTGTTGCTCTGCCAATTCAGCAGTTTCTTTAAAGGGCTCACAATATTTTTCTCTTTATGTATATTTTCACTTCTTTGTGGAATAAAAAAAACGAATGAAAGCAGAGGAGAGTGGTGGTTTTCAATTGGCTTGGGAATACACAATTAAAAGCTTTAATTAAATACCATACTAAAGTAATTCTGAAAACTCATCATGACTTGACTTTTAATGCCACTGTTAGCTTAACGAGCATGTAGTGAGTCAGTGTTTACATAGTTAGAGCTTAGGCAGTCCCAGTTTTTTTTTAAACCCTAAACATTGTCTTTCCTTCAGGTTGTTGAGATTTCAACACTGTCAGCACTGAAGATATTTCCACCATGGAGTTTCCAGAGTTAGGAGAGCACTGCTCTGAGAAGACCTGCAAACGTTTAGGCGAGTACTGTTTGGCGAAGATGACTTTTGTATCCCGCTTGTTTCTTCTGTAAAGTGTGATGACAACATGAAATGTAACGCCTTACTTGACATTATAGATTTTCTTCCGATGAAATGCGACGCCTGTCAAGAGATTTTCTGCAAGGACCACATAACCTACGCTAATCACAAGTGCATGTCATCCTATAAAAAGGTAACCGTTGTTTTAGTGTGAGAAAATTGTTGCTATTATATACCACTTTATAATATAATATTGGTAAATAATAATAATAATAAATGTAATGCAAAAAATTAATGTCTAATGAAGCTTTTTGAGATCTGTAATCCTGTGTTTGTTTTCAATGTTTCCCTGTAGGATGTTCAGGTTCCTGTGTGTCCTTTATGTAACATCCCCATTCCCATCAAGAGAGGAGAGATGCCCGACATTAAAGTCGGTGAACACATTGATCGGGATTGCAAATCAGACCCTGCCCAGAGAAAGAGAAAGGTGATTATTAGACTGAGGTGCTTTGTCTTCACAATGAGTTAAAATCTAAACAACAATAACACACATTTCTCTGTTTCAGATTTTTACCAACAAGTGTTCTAAAGGAGGCTGTAAGCAGAAGGAAATGATGCGAGTGACCTGCGATCAGTGTCATTTAAATTACTGTCTTAAACACCGGCACCCACTAGACCATGATTGTAAGACGGGCGGGAAACCTCCGTCCAAATCAGGGTGGGTGCAGCCACACTTCGCCTGAAGTTATTATTCATCCATCTGTATTTTCAAAGTAACAATCTTTAATTTTCTTGTGTTAGAAATGCTGCTGTAGCGAGGGCCCAAAGTGCTTCCTCCCCCTCTGCCTCCGGTTCTAGTTCCTCTACTTCAGGAAACTCGAGACCTGTCTCTAATGGTGTGAGTGCTAATAACAGAGGCCACAACAGCGGGTAAGCACCTCCACTCCACTGACTTGTAATGCTTGATATAATTGGTTTAATGGACACCATAAATAATGAATCACTCCGATGTTGTCTTGTGATTTTCTTGTTTTCGTAGCTCCACCCAGCGGATCCCTACTTCCGTATCAGCACAGAATGTAATACCACCATCAGCGTCATTTCAGGCCGGCCTGGTATGTTTGCTAATTACTCACATGCGATCACCTGATTTAATATGACCACAGTGTGAGAGAAAAGTAAACATGGGTGTGCTGCTGTAATTGCAGACTGAGGAGCAGGCTTTACAAAGAGCTCTGGAGATGTCTCTGGCTGATTCCAGGCCGACGGTTCAGCCGACCCTTACGTGAGTAAACGTCATCGAAAGCCATAATCCCAGAAAATATCCTATTATCAGCTCGACAGCACGCCTAACACACTCATGTCAGTGTGAACTGTCTGCTTCTGTCACCGACCCTCAGCTTAAAACAGAGCAGCCAAAGAATAGCAGAGTGTAAACAAACAGAGAGTACACGAATGATCAATATTTATTCAGACAGATAAACCTGGAAAATAAGAGACAGGGAAGAAAAAAGAAGCAGATTATGCTGAACAAAAAAAACAAAATAATAATCCTTATCTGTATTGCACCTTTCTTATTAAAGGTTACATGATGCTAAACAATAAAGCAAAATAGTAAAACAAAAAGTAAAATGTCTCATAACACAAACGGCAAAAACATCACCCAATATAATTACATAAAGTTTAAATTAAAAATACACCAAACACATTAAAATCACCTTAAAAACACGTTTTTGATAACAGTAGGTTTTTAAAGGGATGTAGAAGAAGAAGCCGGAGGGTCACTGGAAATACAGCACGAGAGCGTTGTCTCTTTTTTAGTGTTAAAAACAGTTTAACAGTTTTTCTGCACAAACTCAGCAGTAACTTGAGACGCATGAAAAGGGACATGCAGAACATTGCACGTTGTTAAATATAAATCAGTAACATCCAACTGGGCTTATTCATAACTAGTTACCCCGACAAATATGTGTTTTGTTTACATGTGAGGGTGGAGATAAAAACATTTAGCGTCCAACATTTAGAAAAGTGAAACAAGTAGTTTAAATAATGACCCTGGAGTTTGAGTGACAGCATCTCATCCATTTCCTCAGTTTCAGTCCTTATCAACTGACAAAAATACAAACCAATATGATTTTTTTTTCTGTAATGTCACTCTGTTAAAGATAGTTTGATTGTGAATATCAACAAAGTAGGTAAGAAACAGATGAAAATTAATATTGCCACCATACAATCTCTAGAGCCTCTAGAAGTTTGACTTTTTCTGTATCTGCAGAAAAGATGACGTTGTGAGTGATGCGTTTAAAATGTAAAAGTCAGCATGAGCAGTTTCATTATAATAGAATACTACTGATGCATGTTCAGGACAGTATCAGCTAGGGCTGGACGATATATCACGATATAGATAGTTTTCTGGTTATGTAACAAGTAATTAGTGTGTATGAAATAACCACGTTAATACCTATTTTTGGATAATCCTGTCTGAATTAAATACTTGACAAATAAAAAGTACTGAGTATTTCCTTATTTTATTGAGAACTTTAGTGCAAATTTAACAGTTTCATGTAAATCTAAGGATGAAAAATAAATACAATATATGCCTAGCTTTCAATATGAAAATGTAATGTATTGATCTCTGACAGCAATATTAACATCTCTTGCTGTAGAATATGTCGAAGGCATGGAAAGTAAAGTGCGTTTTCAAAGTAAAAGCCCGATCTAGCTTTCTGACTCCCCTCGTTTGTTCACAATGCTTTTATTTTGATGTGTTTCTGGGGCAGCTGTAATATTATTATTATTTATTTTTTATTTATTTTTATTTTTTTACTTTATTTACATTTCAAGGAAGTTGTTTGGCAGATAATGTCACTCACAAGGCTCCTTAGTGTGCTTCCTGCTTAATTTTTTGGAAATAAAACATAGTCACAAGTCTCCTGCAGGCCATGAATAAAGTATGTTTAAAACAAAGACCCAAAACTACCCCTGGATATGGCAAACAGCCAGGTAAAGTGAAGAGTGATGAATGTATATATTTTATTTCCGTGTACTAATTATTATTTGCAGCTGAGCAGACGCCTCTTCATTCTTTCCTGTGTATAATAAATCTAAATGACTTTTATAAAGCGAATATATTCAAATTGTTTCTGGCCTTTATTAAGGTAAAACTCATGTAGAAACAGACTGGGCTGCAAAGATCAGCCCAGTCTACATGCACCCAGCCGTCACGCTCAATTGCCCTGAAGCAGCTGCTTTTGTGACATCACGATAGAGACGAAATAGAAAAACACATAGAAAGACATCTGTCATTTTGACGATATATAGCGTCATATCGCCCAGCCCTAGTATCAGCGAGAGATTAGAGGTGTCGCTTTGTCCACAGGGGTTGGCAGTATGGCCACAAAATGAAAGTTTCTAGCAGTAGCCTGAATTCAGAGAAACAGGGTGAACTTTATTATGATAACAAATTATCAGCGTGCATTTTTCTTGGAAACAATAATAGAAGTGCTCAGTGTTTTGAAAGGGTCACTTAGAGGCATGTTTTTATAAACAAGTTGTGATAACTGACAAACAATAACAAGGATGAATCAAGCTGTGGGAAGTAGTTTGATACTCCTGTTTTATACATAAAAACATTGTCATTACCGGGTAAATAATGGTTGTAGTGCTACAGTACTGCAGTTTTAACTTTTGTTTTCGTGTTCCCTGTCTGTGTCTCAGCCCGCAGGAGCAGGAGGATCTGGCTCTCGCTCAGGCTCTGGCAGCCAGCGAAGAAGAGTACAGACGCCAGCAGCAGAGACAACAGGTACCCGGAAAGCTTAGCCGTCAGTAGCATGCTAACGGAAACGCATGTAGGTACACCGTTGTCATGGAAACCCATCCTCTTTGCTCTTTTTCTGTTGGCAGAAGATGAAAGACTCATTTTCCTTCCTGATAAATTTTTAACGAGTGTATGAAATGTGTTGGAAAAATGAGTGTTTGCTTCTTACTGTTTTTCTCTCTGTTTAGGGGAGAGAGTCCAAACAGTCCAACTGCAGCCTTTCTTAATCTCCAACCTCCACTTAGACTTCAAGCTGTGCTATCTACTAGAAACCGCACACGTGGGACTTCCCTCTCCAGGATCAATGATTGTTCAATGAAGAAATCCTCTTGGAAGTTTGCTGAGATATAACCGCCTTCTACAACTAAAGCACATACTTTCCCAGCAGGATCTGTCATTTGTACGAATGATTTGCTCTGTACATATTTTATATGCTCATCATGAAGACGCCATTATATTACCACATATGAATATTGAATAAATTATTGTAAAGATGCTTCCTGAATTGTGATGTGCTTCTTTGATTCAGATTTAAAGAGACACTGCACATTAAGACTGCAGGGTGACGCCTGTTGTTCGGGCTAATCAGCGAATCAATTGGAGTTAAAGTGGTTTTGTCAAATGATACAGTCAGATGGGCTTACAGTGCTAACAATGAAGGTCTCAGGGCTGAAACATTGCAGCTACAGTACAAGGTGATAAAATGTATCTTTCACAGTTTGAGGTAGCTGGATGCTGATATTTTAATTTAATGTTTGAAAGCGGAGAATTATTTATAAATTGTATAAGATGAAGTGAGCATCCCAAGAATGTGATGAAATTAAATTATATTTAAAACCGTTAACATGTTTTCCCTTCCTTCTTTAAGAGCAGAAACCGTGTATTCATTGATTAGTTATTAAACAGCAGAAAATCAATCTTCAACATCAGCAATCATAAAAAGTTGTATAAATTTAACACTGAAAGAAATTTTAGTTCTAATTTTAAAAATTTGAGGCTTAAATTAAATATTTTTGACGATTGTCTTCAAATAATAAGCAATGTGAAGCTGTAAAATTAATAATTAATTAATTAATTAATAAAAACATTATTATAGCAACATGCATTGATATTTACATTTTATTAATTATCTCGCAAGAAATATAATCAAATGATATAATCTCTAAATGTTCAGTTTCGTTCTATTTGGTGCCACCTAATGGCAATAAAAGGCAATTATGGGCACTTACATCTGAGATAACCAGACATCTACAGTTGGCTCCCTTTGTTACAGTTGTAAGTACAGTCACTTTCCTTTTTAGACTGTTTGCCTTCATCTGAGCGTCAAATTTGTTTCTTTTTCTTTGTATTTTCTCTTATTTTTGAAGTTGTTTCTGTAGTCATCGATCTTTTCTTTGTTTGTTCAGCCATAGTAGATTACTGTTTACTCGCAACACTTGCAGAGACCTTAAAAGCAGCCGCTTAGCTCCGCCTACCCTCTCTGGCAGACCAACCACTGCTGGGTGATGGAAAACGCGTCACTCATTTTTTTCTGTAAATGTCGCCACAGACACCATCTCTGTGTTCGAAACCGCATACTAACGCACTCCCTACTACTTACTCAAACAGTATGTACTGCATACTGCCTACTAACCTGACTATTACGATGCCGGTGGCATCATACTCAGAGCCGTCTTCTCCGTATCACGTGACTTAATTGTTTACGTATGCCCGGTCTGATCTCCGGTCCATCTCCACCATAGTAGAAGCTGAATAGCCGCAATGCATTTTGCGGCGGTTGAATACAACCAGTGAGCTCCTGTCTCATACTCAAACATCCGGGCCGATCTAGTATACATCCGGGCATTTCTCACATACACAAAATTGCATACTATGAGATGGGAACGCATGAAATACTCAATTTTACGTCACGGTTAGTATGATTAGTATGATAGTATGCGGTTTCGGACACACCGCCAGTCTGTAATAATACTATCTACTGCAAATGCAAAGGCTTCTGTCATTGGGCCATAGGCTTAATCACCACTGTGTTACCTCATTCGGCGATAGAGAGGGACTTAACAGACAGTTTTTACATGAAAATCTTCGAGATTATATCTTTAAGCGTGGAAACAATGTATTCATTGATTATCTTCAACAATTTTGGCGATGGTTTGTTCTTCATTTTATATCATCTTAAATGCAATATGTTTCACTTTTACACCATTGTCGCGACAAAATTAACAGTGTGAAGCTGTCATTCCGGGTTTGAACAGCAGAGGGCAGTAAGACTTCATAAAGGATATTCCATCTTTCGTAGCAGCCTTGGATGTTTGTAAGGGAAGACCTCAGCTATTTTTCTAATTATAGTGCTTCTATTATCATGTAAAATTGCCTGAGAGTACTCTCAATATTGATTAGCTTCTTTTGAATGATGAGTAGAGAAAAAGGTCGAGGCCCTCTGAGATGGTTCATGTGACCAACAAAGCCGGCTGTGAAATGATGCTTCTGAATGCTAAGTGTTATGACAAACAGTTGTGACACAAACTGACCAAATCCATTTACGTAATGATGTTTAATAAGCTGAGCTGCCGGGCGGACAGCTGCTGAACAGACCCCTTCAACCTGCCACAGAGAGCGTGAGTCAAAAAATCAGATGCCAGTGAAGCGGGCTGCCTCTGATGTTACTTGT